>NC_142121.1:26167500-26767500 GCF_056152115.1 Neolamprologus brichardi
TTTTTAAAAATTATAATACCTATACTGATTCTCGTAAATTTTGTCTCTGGGACACACCCTTCATATAATATTACTTAAAAATATTAAGACTAACTAAAAACATTTTCAAAATGCCCAAATGCTAAAATGCCTTGTTGGCGTCAAAGGTTAGAGGAGAATGACCAGACCATCTTCAGGATGAAGACCACTCATTGAAGCCAAAGTATGCAGAAGAGCATATCTGAACAGACAGCACATCAAACCTTGAAGCAGATGGGCTACAGCAGCAGAAGATCACACCGGGTGCCACCCCAGCTAAGAACAGGAAACTGAGGCTATGATTCACACAGAATCCCCCAAATTTTATAATAGCATACTGGAAAAATGTCTGGTCTAATATGTCTTGAATTTCTGCTGTGGTGACTGACATCACGGATGTGCTGTTGACAAATCTGCAGCAACTGTGTAATGCTAGTATGTCAATATGGATCAAAATCTCAGAAATTTTGATGAATCTGTGCCATGATGAAATACACAACTCTGAATGTAAGAAGGGGTCTGACCTGGTTCTAGAAAGGTCTACCAAAGGAAGTGTGTGAATTTGCAGATATTTAGGCACCTTGGGAGACACCTTACAACTAAGCATTACTGACCCCCCCTATTAACCAGGCAGATCAAATTCAGTGGTTCACATTTAAAGCAAAGTCATTCTTGCATCATATCTGATGGCCCCATCAATCTAGCACAGCCCGTCCCGGTTTGCTCCTGTGGACAGGGACAGGCTGTGCTCTTTGACGTATCCTTTGTTGTTTTAGAAACTGCAGGACTCCATCTACTGGTGAAATGCTGTAATATAGAAGGATCGATTTTAGACACGAGTAACTACTGTACTTCGTCGCGATAAACACGCATATGTTTCTTTTATTCGAATGCCTGACAGAATGTGTGCAGCTTTGGCAACAGAGTGCGTTACTAATGTTTAAAACAAAACAAAGCAAAAAAATTTAGACACTTTAAAAAATGATACTAAGTGGTTGCGGTTAAATTTTGCGCTACAAATCACTTTGTAGCGTAAAATCTAATAATGATAAAAGCATCATTATTTGTTATTTAGGGGTCAGAGGCAGTGCATAATTCGTTTGCATACTACATGATCTGCTGTACAGTGTTTACCGTGTAACCACAAGTAGATGGAGTCCTGCGGTGGTGCACATCCCTGAGTGTATCAGGTATGTTTACTTGAGGACGTGCAGACGTCAAAGCGCACACAACGTATCCCGGCATGCAGCAGGAGGCCGTGGAGCGATCCTGCAGCTGGTAGTGAGTTGCGAGAGCGCCGAGGAGGCAGCAGCAAACGGGCAACATAGCTCACACGTTTCCCCACTCCATGTGAGATAAGCCGAGCCGTTACCTTACAGGCGACAGAAAATATGCTGTACGGACGCCTGACGTGTTCCCGAAGCGGCTTTTGAGTCATCATTGTCACCCGGTTTTCATTTTGGAGGATTCCTCCCTCCATCCTCCGGATCGCACCGAACAGGCAATGACAACGGTCTCAGCAACCCCGCAGCAGATGAGGGAACGGCTGCTGCAGGCCATCGACAGTCAGAGCAATGTGAGTGCGCTAAAGCGAGCAGGCTATCTAGCTGAAGTTAGCTTGTTTCCCTGCACTCAGGGGCAACTCGACTTGAGAATTCGCCCGACAACTCCTATTTAATTATATTCCTGTGCCCAAACTTCTTATTGTGTATTTTAGGTTGGAATTAAAGATGAGGGTACTTGAGTTGACAGCTTGAAAGCTAATTTAGCTACCAGCGTTACCCTGGACAGACCATAATCTGGCGTGTAGCATGCTAGCGGCTAACTTAGCCACAGCGGGTTTTGCGTATACGTTAAAAAGAAAACTATCTGCTTAATTTCCTTCCAAATTCCTTTTCCATTCTGAATTTATTTTCACCCTAAACTGTTTCATCTTAATAAAAATCTCGTGTTACTAAGCCATGGACGGGAGCTAGCAAACTCTTAGCTCCAGGGGCTAAAGCTACGTTTTTTGAAACAGTCCACCCTTCCTTCTCAGCTGAAATGCTAGCCGCGGCTAAATCGGCTAGCACAGGCAAATTCACAGACACTTGAGCTCCGCTTGACTTTGTCAACAAGATAAGAAACTCGCCTAAAGTTAATTAATTTGTGCTCCCCGTTTTGGTCGATATGCTACCCTATTGTTATAATGATTACAAAGGAGAAGGTTTTGTGAGTTGACACTTCCATCTTTACTTTGCAACGTCGTTTTGTTGCTCTTGAAGCAGACAGACAAGCTAATGCCCCCCTCCCTCCCCTTGCTAACTTCTAAGCTAACTTGCCCCTCAAACACGTTGCAGGCACGATTCAGTTCCCTTGAATTTGTCTAATTTCTGGGGAGTTTCCACGATCAGCATTAGTGCAGGGCTCTTGGCTAATCACTGAATTGTCACCAGCATTGGCCTTTCTAGAACATTTTAAATGTGATTGTAATTCTCATTAACAGCTTCTTTTGTTGTTACTTAAGTCAGCAGTAATTTTTGGGTAATATACACTTTGTGTGACCGTAATGTTTTAGAAGCTCTATATATCGTTCTTGCAGATATGCAATATGGTGGTCGTACTGGAAGTAATTGCCTGCCTTGAAAAGTATCCTATCACCAAAGAAGCACTTGAGGTAAGACAGTCGACTGAACTTAGCTGATGCTTTATATCAAACTGTTTATCTGAGTAATGTTTCTAATCCTAGTGCTTGTTTTTTAACGTAGGAAACTCGACTAGGAAAGTTGATCAATGATGTGAGGAAGAAGACGAAGGATGAAGACCTGGCTAAACGAGCTAAGAAACTCTTGAGGAACTGGCAAAAGCTGATTGAACCTGGGCCAGCTGTGGCTGCAAGTGTTCCTGGCTCTACCAATGGCAGTTCTCATCCCTGCAGAACCGATGCCTCTCCTTCTGACATTTCTGTGCCAGGGAAAGGTGTCCCTGAGGTCAAAATCAGAAATGACGTTCACAACACGTACTCACCAAAAGCTGAGAAATCAAGCAGCCGCAAGCGGCGGGCAGAGCACAGAGACAGTGGAGTGTACTTGCAAGAAAAAATCTCCAAAATGTCTCCATATGATAACTCTGTTTCAACACCACCCACCAATGGGATTGCAGGTAGTCCGGATGCCCTCCCTGACCAGGAGGTTGTCCCGTCTCCTGACAGATCTCGAGTTGAGCACCTTGATAATGATAAAATGAACAGAATTCCTGTTAATGCTGTCAAGCCTCGCCCCAGCTCTCCCGGGGTGGCCAAACTACCCAGCACTTCCTCTTTGATTAAAGTTGCTGTGATGCAGCAACAGGCCAGATTGGATGAAGGAGGCGGGGGCTATTATCAAGCCAGAAGTCCCCGTGGTCTCACTACCAGCCCAAGGAGTACGAAGCAAGATACAATGACCAAGCGCTCTTCAGCATATGCACCAAAAGGAACGCCGGTCCCAAGCCCTTCCCCCAGGGACTCTCCCTTATCTTTTTCCCACACTGTGTCGTCCCCGGCCTCATCTTATGCTGACAAGCTGCCACATTCTTCTAATAGGTCTTCAATGCACTGGGCCAGCAGTTCAGAAGCCTCCTCTCTTTGCCCATCACAAGACATATCTGCAACACTGGAATCCCCATCAGTCTCCCCCTCACCTTCTCTCTCCCAGCAGAACTCAGAACCACAGAGACAGATTTCTGAGGGAGCTATGGTTGTTTCTGATGACGCAGATGGAACAACGGTACCAAATTCGGAACATAAAAGGAGGAAGTACAGGTCTAGAGATTACTCTGTCAACTTAGATGGCCAGAAAATGGAGGACACCACTAAACCCGTTCGTTTAAAAGAACGCAGATTAACGTTTGACCCGGTCACAGGTCAGATTAAACCTCTGGTGCATAAAGAACCTTCTCAAACAGATGAAGCACCCACTCCTGACCCCGCTGAGTCTAGGCAGAGAACTGAAAGCACTGTACAACAGTGCGCTGCCACCGCCACAGTCCCAGGTCCTAGCCCTAACCCCTTCCACCACACAAACTGGAAGGAGCTGTCTAGAAATGAAATCATCCAGTCCTACTTGAACCTTCAGAGCAATGTCCTCAACTCCTCGGGGGTTCAGGCCCCTAGTGCACACTTTTTCATGTCGGAATATCTGAAAAGGGAAGAACAGGAAATTAAGGAGTCGCGGAAGATGCACGTTCTCCAAACGGACAATTTGACAGAGGATTTACCGGGCGTGAGCCGGGACGTGACAGATGAGGACTTGGACAGGATACACACACAGCACTGGCAGGGGGTGAATGGCGTTTGTGACACCAAGGGCACCTGGTACGATTGGACAGATTGCATATCACTGGACCCTCACGGGGATGAAAGCAAATTGAACATCCTGCCATACGTTTGCCTAGACTGAGGGGGTACGGGAAGGTTGCAGTACTTTTCCACTCCTTTCCTCATCTCGCCACAGAGACGAGATACTTTGTGATTTAATTTTTTTTGTTTTTGTTCACTGTGAGTTTGGCAAAAATCAGGCCTGCCAAACTCCACTCCCCCACGCCTCTTCCTCTTTCTGTGATAATCTATTAAGATTTTGGTATAAAAGAAGTGTAAAGATTAAAAGACTAGTTGAGTTTGTAATATCAAGGGCTGTTTCTGTTTTATTTTTCAAACTGAAAGCCACAGGAATGAGGCCCGTATTGCAGAGTACTGCTGCTAACCATAAAGGCAAAAAAAGAAGACAGAATTATCCCAGATCACCCAAATAGGTGTAACAATGTGAGGTTTTTCTTTTTTTAAACATTATGAATTGTACCCCTCTTTGAGGCACACTGGGATGATGCTGTTTCTTTTTTTTTAACCTGTTTAGTTTCTAACAAGAAGTTTTGAACTAGGGTTAAACCTGAGTGAAGGCTGGGGTTTAGCTGTCCTGCACAGACCACCATGTTGGTGCCCAGAAAGATGTTGATAAGAGTTCATCTAGCACAGTTAGAGCCGAACATGTCCAGGGTTTGAAGTTACTGGAACATATTTGGCAGTTACAAGAAGCTTTATGTGAGATATAAAAGAGTAAATTATAAACTTCTTATCATATATACATCTATTTATTTTTGACCAGTTCATTTACGGGATGTTCATCAAAACAAATGTTAAAGAAAAGACGATAACAACAACTATAGATTCTTTTTGTTTTCTCTTCTGTTTGCATCACTGTGCTCTCAGCTGAATCTTAAATGTTAAAGGAAGCCCACGTGCTGTCCTTTCTTTAAGATTGGCCAGTGCGGATGTGTTTTGGTTATTTACATTCCAGACTCCACCCTCCAACCAACTTCCGCTCTCTCTGTCTCATCAGCTCGGCTCCTTAAAGGATCCAGGTCATGAAGATTCTTCTGGAGATGTAACCGTTTTAAAGTAGTGTGGTGCTAATGCAAAAAGGAAAAAAAAAATAGTGCAGTCAAATGTTTCCATCCACTAATTCTCTCCGAAATATTAAAGAATGTCCCAGCTGCTGGTGTTGTTCAATGACAAAAGCAAGGACATGTTTGAATGCTGGAACTTTTTCTGTTTCTTTAGATATCGTTTGCCTTCTGAAATTCCTTGCTAATATATTTTTTTCTCTGAGTTTATACCGCCTTAGTGAATGTACAGAATTGAGACCTCTTATGCACTTGTACATAAGTTGACGACTTGTTGGTCATTTTCTTTACTGATTCATTCATTCGAGTGTGAACTGACTGATTCTCCCACAATGTGCCCATAGATTAATACGAATTTCAGACACATTTACGGCTCTCGAAGCTGCTTTTTCCAGGCTTTAGAAATCATTTAAGTTGCAGAATGAGGGTGGCACTTCTTTTGCTCCCATTCAAAACAGTGATTCAAACATTTAACCCTGGAGAACCCATGGGGTCAGAGCCGACCCCATTGGTTTTCTAGGGAAACCATGGGGTCTCCAGGGTTAAGAGAGAAATACAGAGCGAGCTGTGCGCATCCGATGTTCTTGCCGTTTTCCATGTGACAGTACTTCAGTTCGACTCCCTTTTTGGTCGCTACCACCATCCTCACATGATTTAAATGAAGATTGGCTTCTGTGCAGCCTCTCTGTCCATTCATTCTTTTTGGTCATCCATTCCTACCTACCAATGTGCCTTGGTTTAAAAACAAAACGGTAAATCTGGATTTGCTTCCGCCTAAAACACGCCTGCCTGGAGCTGGATTTGTACGTAAGAATCCCAAATCCCCACGATCAATCTGACGCTGGTATATGCACCGTTTTCTGTTACTTTTTCTACGCGCTGATCTAGTGAGGGGGGGTGAAGCTGCAGACAACGAGAAACTGCACGTCGTCATCAACAACACCACTGGCAATAATGGAAAAGTGCTACAACTGGTTGAAAAGAATCTGTTTTTTTCTGGAGTTTTGACGGGGCATCTTTATTTGTTCAGTGTTTAACATCTCTCAGTTGTTTGAAAAATAAAAAGATCTAAATCTTGGCTGCCGTCAGGTCTTTTATGGTTTCGTGCATTGGGGAGAAAAAGAAGTAGTTAATCTAAACTGTGCCTTTTGTTTGAAGGTGGACTTTATGTGCATTTACACATGTTGTCCATGTGGGGGTGCACATTGTCCATGTGTGTTCTTTGTCTGCACCAGAGATGTAAAATGATGAGAGTAATATCGGTTCAAATTCATCAATAATTCTTATGATTTTACTGGGCCCACGCTACAAAAGGTCCTCTGTTATTAAACTGTAAATTTTACTAGTCTAAAAGTATAATCCCACCCTTTTAAACTAGCCATATATGTAGTAAAGCAACAGTTATTCTGCACCTACTCGTAATTCTGATTGCCTTTGGGTTGCAACATGTTCAATAAGCTAAAGAATGTTTTGCCTACGTCACTCCTCCTATGACTCAGTCAGCTGATGTAATCGCATAAGACAGCAGGATGAGTAAGTGCCCTCTGGTGCGTTTACCCTCGCACTGAATCAGCCTGCCGCACACCTGTATGACGGTATCATCTGTTACATGTACAAAGAAATCCAGCTGTATTTATGACCAGGAGGATGCTCAGACACTGAAGAGATACACCTGGGCTTAGATCACTGATATTTTATGGGGCTTTCTTCTGCTCAGGTTAAAACAGGATAGTTTCAGCTTGGATTTGAGAACAATTTTGCATTAAATGTTGTAGAGTTATAGCCATTTTTATACCCTCCCCCCAAATTTCTCAGCTTCAAAATTAATTGGACAAATAAATAATTTTAAATATCAGGATAGTTTTTAATATGTGGGTGAAACTAGTTTGGAAGCCCTGGATATCACCAAATCTTATGTTTCCTCCCCAGAGATGTTCATTACTGCTTTTAATCCAACCGCCTTCAGTTGTAGCATGTTTGTGGGTCTCTGCATTCAGTTTTGTGCTACCTGAAAGCACGCACTGTTGAACATCGAAGACTATCCTATTTCTTCGGCTTATCCGTTCGCACTGTAAAGTGGTGCCTAAACAGTTTTGCAACTGAGACTATAGCCCTGTACATTTCACCCTGCTACTGCTATCAACAGTCAAATCATCAGTACACACTAGCAAGCCACTTCCATTGGCAGACATATTTGCACCCTGTTTAACACATGGTGTACTTTGGATCATGGGCTGTTCTTTCTTTCTCCATACTTCATCCATCATAAAAGGTGAATCCAAACAACGGTGAAGGCTTTTTTGGGCAAAGTCCTCCCTGTTCTTGAGTGTAACCAGGCGTTTGCACCCTGTGCATTCACATGTAGTGGGGTTTTTTTTTAACCACGGAAATAATTATCTTATCATGCACTTTAGATGTCTCCTGTGGTCTTTCTGACAATGAATTCCTTCTTTTTAAGGACTCTGTTTATTTGGCCTCTCCTAAAGTCTCTGCTATCTCTGACTGGTTTGTTGAGTTTTTCAGGCATGCAAAATGAAAGATCAACACTTGAAATCAACTCCAGATCTTTTATCTGTTCAATTTGCTGTGAGAAAAAAAGGCCTGGCCTGAAAGTTTTCAGTCAAACGTCCAATTACGTTTGAGCCTCTGAAAATGGGAACTATATAAAATATAATGGACTGGAAGAAACTTGTCTCATCAAACATCTAAATAAATGGCATTTGGGGTGATCGTGGCTCAGGAGTTGGGAGTTCGCCTTATAATCGGAAGGTTGCCGGTTCGAGCCCTGGCTTGGACAGTCTTGGTCGTTGTGTCCTTGGGCAAGACACTTCACCCGTTGCCTACTGGTGGTGGTCAGGTATTAATTATTTAACTGCAATTTTCACAAGAGTAAAGCTTTGGTGGATTAATTTGGGTCCCTGGGCCGAAAATTCACACTCATAAATCAATGCTCTCTTCCACAGTGTGTCATTTGTCCTGTCTCCCTGCCCTCACCGTTGCAGCAGTTGGCTGCCCCTCTCTGAGCCTTGTTCTGCTGGAGCTTTCTTGCTGTTAAAAGGGAGTTTTTCCTTCCCACTCGCTGAAAGGAAGTAGTTTGATACTGGATGGATAGTCGGGAAAGATGGAGAATAGCGTCAGTGAGATTGTCCCCAGTCAGTGGGACAGATTTCAAAACTTAAAAATACTTTTACAATATTTATTACAGTATATGTTGGACAAACTTTTCAAGGGGCTGTCAAAGACATCAGCTGAAGAAGAAAGAAAGATGTATCCGATGAGTACAGGTAGTAACACTGATGGGCTCCAGCATGTGTTCATGTCGGGAGGAACCGTCGGTGTCACATGAAGTCATACTAATCTGATGTACCACTGTCATAAAGCAGCCTATTGTACAGTAAAATACTGTAGCTGCCTCCACCAGTGTGTGAATGTGAGAGTGAATGAATAGTGGAATTGTAAAGCGCTTTGAGGGCCCCGTAAAGCGCTATATAAATGCAATCCATTATTATTATTATTATTAAAATACGTTTTCTCTCTGCTTCTCTTAAAGCTCATCTATTTCCCAGAAAGACTCAGAGGAGTTTCTGTTCTGCTCTGTGGGTATTTTTTTTGTCGAAATAAGATAAAGAAAGAACCCCCCTGACCTGTCAGCTCACTGCCAGCTTAAATTATACTATGCGCCACTAATACATTGTCTTAGATACGTCTTACATAGCATCCTGGACTCTTACACATGCTGACATGCCAGGAGAAGTTTTGTTATCTGAAAACCTCACTCCACCGACATTACGTCAGCCCAGTAGCTCATTCCCAAATAACTTTTTCTCCCCCCTGACCGTGACTCAAAAAAGTGCGACAACTTGTCTCGTCCTCTCTCCACGTCTGGTATGCAGGGTGGGACCAGAGGTTCACTCCCACTATTCAGGAATTTGGGAAGTTTCCTTCCATATAAGGAGTTTTTGATATAAATCGCGACCTAAGGAAGAGCAGGGGAAAGGTGGAGCTTAGGATCGATTAACGAAGCGTGGAACGAAGAGTATACAGGACTATCAAGAGAAGTCACCGCTCTCGCTTTTTGCTTAAATATTTTTTTACTGAGTAGTGCAGTAGTGCGTTTTGAATGAAGGCCTAAAAATACATTTAGTATGTAATTTTCTAAACTCATGACATGCATTGCTTAATTATTTATATATGTGCTCTTTATCTAATGGGTCGTTTTTACATATTAGTTGAAAACTTTCATGCAGTTGGCACTGTCACTTCATAGCAAGACGGTCCTGCGTTCAAATACAGTCTGGGGCCTTTTTGTGTGGAGCTTCCTTTTCTTTGTGGGTTTTCTTTGGGTACTCTAGCTTCAACCCATGCCACATATCACGGTCTTTTCCGGTTGTACCCTGCCTCTCACCCCACGACAGTCATGACAGACTTCAGTCCCCACGACCCTCAACTGGATGAGTGTAACATAATCGATAGATGTTTCTGTTATAAGGATTATCTATCTTAAGAGCATTACAAGAAACTTAAAAAAAATATACAAATTTATAATAAATACAATAATTATAACAGCCACATAAAACAGTTTCTAAGTGTAGGATACATGCTTATAAAATGTCTATTTACATAGAAAAAAAATCTGATATGCATACAAGGTGACCAAGATTTTAAAAAAGACTACACTGGTTTCGGGTATGAGATACAGTAAAATAAATAAAAAGTGAACTGAAACAATGCTGTAAACTCGCAAAACTAAAGTTTAAAAAAAAAAAAAAAAAGTATACAGGAAATATCTTCAGTTTCAATCTTTGTCAGCCTGGCCAAATTTGTTGGCTTACCAGCTTGAAGAGTATTTGGTGCATATGTTTACTGAGATTTGGACATGTACCTGACTTTGAGTAAAGGGTTTTATTATTATATTTATTCCAAATATCACACGTGAAAACAGCAGCCATGAAAGAAACTAAAACTAACAGCACAGCTAATGAAAAATGAAACTGAAACCTGATCGCGTTTAGAGAATCTGAGCTAGACTAAAATATGTAAAGCCACTTTGCAAGATAAGAACAACGAAATGAAACTGGAAATCCAAAGTTAACCCCCCATATTTAATGTATTTAGTTACCTGGTTCATGCTTTCAGTGAATTATATTCTCCAGTGCACACACACAAAAAATGCTAAAATCCTAAAAGTTTCTGCAAGCTCAAGCAACTTAACGCCGGCTAACCCAGACAGATGCAGATACAAACAACAAAACAGATAAAATAAAAACAAGATAAACAAAAAATACGATTGTGTTACGTAACCAAGAGCACATGAAACTGAACTCCTTCTTCACCTGTATGAAATTGTGCTAAATATTCAATATTCACTCTTTTCAGCTAGCAATTAAAAAAACAAAACAAACCAAAAAACCAAAAAACACCTAGAAACGTCGGAGGGTCATTTCCGGTACGGACCGTTCAGAGGTGAACTATCTTGATTTGTGAATCAAGACTCTTTGACAGAAACCGTGGGAGCGCTCTAATTGGCGGCCGTAAAAGAGAAAGGAAGTATTTAGTTCACTCCGAGGTTTCATTGGAAGACAAACTCGAAGATATTTTAGCGCAGTTTTTATCCTCAAGTCGGAGTCTCTTTCTTTTATTATTGTTTGCCACTCTCAAAGGAAAAATCTCAACACTTTGAAAATGTCTTCCTTTAACAAAGGTCCGGCTTATGGGTTATCCGCAGAAGTGAAAAACAAGGTAGGTGGCCATACTTTTCTCTCCGATATAAAGTTAAGTCGCATTGAACTTTTCTCGCCTTCTTCATTGCGCTTCTCTCTTAACGCGAGAATCACCTGGCCTCCATTTTAATATGGCGCTCAGGTTAAAAGGTAATCAGCGGGGGTAAAAATGGAGTTTCAATAAAAAATATTTAAAACAATATTTTATACATATAAGTCGGAAAATGAATAAATAAATGAATAATTAAACTGGTCGAGTGTGAATAGTTTGCAAAGAAAGAAGTTGTGGTCTAGTTAGACACCTTGGACCTCCTTAGTCCCTCTCCTCGTGCAGGAGACTTAACTTAAAATCGCACTATGGGCGTTGTCCCGCTTGGCAAACAAGCATGTCGTTGTGGCAAAAAAAAAAAAAAAAAAAAAAAAGTTACCCCCGTTTCCAGCATTTTCCGCCGCCCGTGCAGCTCTCTGCCCTGCATTGTGACCTGCATTAGTAGATAATGTAATTGACCTGTTAGCCCTCGGATTGGATGCCACTGTTCTCATTGCTTCTCTGTTTTCTCGTGGTTTCTGCAAGAATAGTTTCCCCACTTCCCCTCCTGCGGTAAGGTGTAGCGCCGCTCTTCGTGCTTTAACTTTGCTCTCCACACCGTGCCAGATCAGTGCAGGGACAAAGCCTCTCTCCTCCTCAGCCACTCACTCTGTGAAAAATCAAGGTGTTGACTGACACCCCCTCCGCAAGTTCTGGGTAATGTGTAACTTTATTGATTGGGACCTTCATGGGGAAAACAGCTCGTTTATTTGGACACAGCCGGATCGAGTTAAAACCTCAGCGGTGACAAGCCCGATCACGTTGGCACATCACTTTTCGCCAACTTTCCTTCCCCCCCCCCCCCCCCCCTTTTTTTTTTAAGTACTTTAAATGTGACTTACTCTCCATTTCGTTGTTATTGGGAAGCAGACTGCTTCTAACTTCGTTACTCTATATATTATTTTTCTCACACAAGTGTTACAGCTGATCTGTTCTTAGCCTTCTGTTCATTCTCTTGACACCCGCATATAAGGGCACTTTAACTTACCTCCACCTCATCCCCCTCCCCTTCTGCATTCTTTGGATGTACCCTTGTGTGGGGGAGAGGGAGAAAGAGAGGGTCGTATCCCCTCCCCAGATCTCCACAGAACAACATGTGGCTGACGTAAAGAAAGCATGCAGATTTCCTCTGTCCATTACCACAGGCGTCCTTGAAGAAGGGGAGAGGGGGGGGTGTACTAAAGAGTGGTATTTCCTGCCGTCAGTGACGTAGCTCACCCTTAAAATGTGAGGCATTTAAGGCTTTTAAATTCCACCCCCCCCTCCTTACAAACTGATAAACACAGTCTTTGCTTGTAAGAGTAATCCCCAAACTCACACTGATACACCGCAATAACTGTTTTATTTATTTATTTATCTCAGTGCACATTCATTCATCGGCTCGGCACACAGACACAATCCGGCGCCCTTCTCGCTTCATTCAGCTCCCTTTATCCCAGCACTGCGGGCTGAATTCCTCGCGTTCAGCTTGTCGCTGGAAATTACATCTGTGTCGGATTCCTTGCGGGCAATTAAAACGGCCAGTGTTGTCTTTTAATATGCGGATAACTGGATGAAGAGAATTTAATTAGAAGACAGGCATTCCTGAAGAGCGCAGCCAGCTGTGAGCTGTGTGCGGCCTGCTTCTATGTAAATAGAAGGTTACTTTTGCGGTTTAGTTTCCCATTGCCTTCGGGGACAAGGAAAAATTGTTGGCTGGTTGTGAGTTTGCACGCAGAACCTTTTTTTTTTTTCTTCTTCTTCTTCTTCTTCTTCTTCTTCTTCTTCTCTTTCACTGGAGGAGGAGAAAAGCTGACCTGTTTAACTCTTAGGTCACTTTTCTCCATTTGTCCGCCTTTCAGATTCAGCTCATGAAACTGCTGTTTGTTTACGTGACCCCGATTCTCCTCCTGAATGGCCTCTTTCTCATGCTCTGCATCCGTCGCTAAAGCTTTTAAATCAGAGTAACGCCTCGACCGTGACGCCCTCAGCAGACCACGTTAAGCCCCTTAAAAACTGACGTTCCCTGTTCTTTCTACAGCAGCTCCCTTCCTGTGCCTCCGGTGACTTTGTTACAGTTTACCAAACAGGATATCCGTGTGTGTTTCTGTGGGGGTGTGTGTGTCGGGCCATGGTGGAGTCACCATTTATGAGAATGAAATCTGACCAACTCTGTCTGTAGGAGTCGGTCAAAGTGAAAATGTGGGGATGACCATGAAGCCTGGCCTCATGCAGTCACAATAAACCTTTTAAAACGAACAACAACTAAAACTGAAATCTTCGTGTTGTGTGTTTTGGTTATCATCTCCTCGGTGTTTGCGCGGCTCCGTTATCAGCAGCTGGAGAAAAATAGAATTCTTATATCTTAAGAGTGTTGAAGTGGGAGGTCATTGAGGGCAGGGCGAGCTATTCCCCTGCTGACAAAATAAGCTGGTGTGACTGCATCTACTGTTCTTCAAAAGAGCCACCCACTTGGTTGCAGAACACACATGTGACCTCTGACCTTTGTTACCAACTAGATTGCACAGAAGTACGACCCTCAGAAGGAAGAGGAGCTCAGGATCTGGATCGAAGACATCACCGGCAGTTCCATCGGCCCCGACTTCCAGAAAGGCCTGAAAAACGGAGTCCTCCTGTGCGAGTAAGCAGAGCCTACATCAAAGTTTTGTCACGCTAAACCACCAGGGCCTCGATCATCTGTTTTTAATATGCACACAGATCTGGAAAGCTCACTTTCTTTCTTCCCCGTTCTTTCTCTACTTTGCAGACTTATTAACAGACTGCAGCCAGGCTCTGTGAGAAAGATCAACCAGTCAGCACTGAACTGGCACCAGGTGAGTTTGTCTGACACTTATTTTAGCTAATTGAGGGCGCGGCAGACTTGTGAGCAGGAGCACTTCATTGACAACTTGCCTCTTCCCTGCATTGTGCTGAGGATGTCAGTGCACTGAATCACACTCATGGCTATACTTGGACATTAGCAGTGTTGCTTCTGCTTTTATCTGAAACTGGTTTCTTAATAGTTAGTGCTTATAAAAATATTTGACTGCAACTTGTTAATGAGAGGATACAGGCAGAGAAATAATCGCCCGGCTTCAGCTTAAAACCTGTCGCTCTTGTTTACTTTGGTGCGGCTTTAGCTGGAGAACCTGACAAACTTCATCAAAGCTCTCACAGTGTACGGCTTGAAGCCCCATGATATCTTCGAGGCCAATGATCTGTTTGAGAATGGCAACATGACGCAGGTCCAGACGACTCTGCTCGCCCTCGCCAGCATGGTGAGTCTCTAAAAACGTCACATCACAAACGGTAGTGGTAGTTTTTTGTGGGGAATGATCGCAGTTTAATGAGAACTCTTCTACACCGCCTTTTCTCTCAGGCCAAGACCAAGGGCTGCCAGTCGCGGGTTGACATTGGCGTGAAGTATGCGGACAAGCAGCAGAGGATGTTTGACGATGAGAAGATGAAGGCTGGACAGTGTGTCATTGGCCTACAGGTACAGTTTTCAGTGTCAGTAATATCACAGGACTGATGCTCGCAGAGTGAAACTCAGGGCCAGGGCTTTCAAAGGAAATGCAGACAAGGGACTAAACTTGATTCTTTTTTTTTCCTGAAATATAAAGATCAAAAAATTAGAAATAAGAAATTTCTTTTTATATATATATATATATATATATATATATATATATATATATATATATATATATATATATATATATATATATATATATATATATATATATATATATATATATATATATATATATATATATATATATATATATATATATATATATATATATATATATATATATATATATATATATATATATATATGTATATGTATATGTATATATATATATATATATATACATATATATATATATATACATATACATATATATATATACATATATATATATATATATATATATATACATATATATATATACATATATATATATACATATATACATATATATATATATATATATACATATATATATATACATATATATATATACATATATATATATATATACATATATGTATGTATATATATGTATGTATGTATATATATATATATATATGTATATGTTTTGTTTTTTGTTTTTTTTTAAATGATCTGATCATTCTGGCTGCGTTTTGACAGGCGGGCTACGTGCTCGCAAAGCTGAACTCACTGCTGCAAGTGGCGAAACTGTTGTGAAAGAAGGCTTTGTCATGATGATCTCATGTTGAGTAGCGTTCTTCTGTGCGAGAGCTGCACATTGTCACTGATGCTTCAAACCTACCTGCTTTCTTTTCTTTCCTTCCCCCTCCATTACCTGGAAGGGTATCAAGTAAACAAAAGCACTTCTCAAGCAGTGAAGAAATACCTTGACTGCAATTTGAGAGCGGTGCAAATATGAGGAACAGCTTAGTCAAAACTTTTTAAAAACACGTTTGGTTAGTGTTGCTCCAGTATCAACAGTCCCACACTTGCTCAAAACAATAAAATGTGAGAAATGCAGTGATGTTGTGCAACAGTTTACACAAACTCTTTATTGATCTTGTATGACTGTGATTGTTCTATTTTTTTCAGATGGGGACCAATAAGTGTGCCAGTCAGGCAGGTATGAGTGCATATGGCACCAGGAGACATTTATATGATCCCAAGGCTCCAGTCCAGGCCCCCATGGACAACACCACCATCAGTCTGCAGATGGGAACAAACAAAGGGGCGAGTCAGGTATGCATTCTTAAAGGACTGCAGCAGAAATAAGCTTCAGGACACTGGTTATGGCTTGTCCTTGGCGTGCTTTGCCTGCTGTAAACTACAGTCATGTTTGGTCTTGTAGAAAGCTGTAAACGTCTGTATTATCTAAAAGGCAAAGCTCAGTCTCTGTCTGAGCAAAGTCTTTTGTTATATTTTTTGCCATAACAAATTACAACACAGACTAAGGAAACAATTTGAACACATCAGCAGAATACTAGATTAAGGATAGCTTGACATCAACGTATATTCTCAGTTTATAAAAATGGTCATTTTGTTACAGTGAGTACATTAATGACATTATGGCTCTGTGTTTGTTGAAACCATGGCAGCTGCTGTTAGTGGAAATAAATGGTTGCTGGGTAGCATTTGGACCTCCCCAACAGATCCTCTAATGTGTTGCTGATCTTTTCTAAATGAATGACATGTATTCTTTAACCCAGTGGCCAAATGTCTGGGGCCAGTCTCGTGTTTGCCAAGCAGGAGGAGAGGGGGGGGGGGAGGGGATGCTGGGGAGAATTCCACAAAATCTGACAGTTTTCCTTTTCCTGTCTCCACTTAAGGCTGGGATGACGGCTCCAGGAACGAGGCGTGCCATTTACGACCAGAAGCTGGGCACAGAGAAGTGTGACAACAGCACCATGTCTCTACAGATGGGATACAGAGAAGGGGCTAACCAGAGCGGGCAGAACTTTGGCTTGGGACGGCAGATCTACGATGCCAAGTACTGTCCCAAAGCCACTGAGATTCCAGGTGATGAAAATGGAGCTGGTGTCGCCCGTGACTACATCCCAGATTACCAAGACGAGGGCTACCAAGGCTACCAGGAAGAGGAGCAGGTGTACCAAGATGATGGAACAGATTATTAAAAGATTGGAGGGAGCGGAGGAAGGGAAAGCGTGATTGTGTAAGGCTGGCAAGTTCTGCGAGACAGAAAGGTGGTTTATCTTTTATATCATTAGGATGTTGCACTTTTTTTTTTTTTTTTTCTTTTGTAGGCCGTATCCTCTTAGTATTGTACGAAAATGTCTTCTTACCCCTGTTTGTACAAAACCATCTACACATATCATCATGAGCTGTATTTCTGTAATTTCTTTATATATTTGAAGTGACCACAAAAGCCAATCGCTTGGCTTGGCTAGATATCCCAGGGATTTCTGTCCATGTGCCAAAGTTTTGTTTTTTGTCCTCCTGTGGCTTTGCTAACTCATTAGTTTCATTGAGGGATCCCAAGATTTTCTTTAAGGGCAACATAAACTAAAAGTGAAACCTTAGGGATTTTTTTTTTTTTTTTTTTGTGTGTGTGTTAACAATAAATGGTTATGAGAAAATGCATCTTTCCATGAAATCACCAGTGCTTATGTTCCTGTAATGGCTGTATCATCTGTGTTTTAAAAGGAAAAAAAAAATCCTGTGAATGAGAATGTAAACTTTTTTCGTGTTAGTTGTTACTTCAGTATCTTCTTCGTCCTTTCAGTATTGACACGCGGTAATCGTCCGTTTTGGTTATTCTGACAGATGAGGGAACAAAATGGATTTGTTAGAACAAACCAGTCTTCTTTAAATTCTGCTATTTCTCTCACTTCTTTATTTCACTCTTTAACAGAGGAAATATTTCCTTTGTTTGCATAACCAATCTGACTGGAGAGAGGCTTGTTTTCTTTGGACAGTGGAGGAGTGAATAAAATGATACTCAAGTGAAGTTTTGAACATTCCAATCAAGAATACTGGATTCTTCTTTGTTTTTCAGTGAACAATGTTTCAGTGACTCATTAGATATTGGTTGATATGCAAACCAATCATATATTTGATCATGTAAGATTATTATTTATACATGTTTTTTTTTTTTTTTTTTTTTTTTTTTTTTTTGAATGGAGGCTGTTTTGTACCTTGACATTGAATAAAATTTGGTATTGGACTATGCTGCTTTTTTGTGTTTGAATTAAGACAGACTCGATGGCTGCTCTATGTATAATGGCTCATTAATCCAAATATCTAATCGGCCAATCGCATGGCAGCAACTCATTCAATGTGGTATGGTTGGTGGTGCCAGACAGGCTGATCTGAGTGTTTTAGAAACTGCTGATCTGCAGGGATTTTCCCACACAACCATCTCTGGGTCTGAAAGAGAAAATAACCAGTGTGCAGCACTTTTTCTTTGCAAGGTTTTTGTTAAATAAAACTTGATGTGAAAATGAAATTTAAATGGATATGTTATTTTGTGAACGTGGAAAACAAAAAATACAGAAGAAACATCCTTAGTATTTGTTAATTTAATTAATTTTATTACAACTTACCTGATCTTTATTTAGACTTTGGATATTTACACGACTTGAGTCATCTGTCTTTATAACACCTACACTGATTCTTCAAAATCTTGCCTCTGGCATATGCCCTTCATACAATAATAATTCAAAAGATTAAAACACTGAAACTGCTAAAAAAAAAAAAAAAAAAAAAGTAAAACAATATACTCTGGAAAATAAACCTGAAATTTAAAAAATAAAATAAAATAAAAAATCCATCACCTCAAACTGGTCCTCTGGGCTTTGGTGATGTCAGAGTTCAAAGAATACTTTGAATAAGAAGGAAACAGTGACTCAAATTAACCAAAGTATGCAGAAGAGCATCTCTTAATGCTAAACCTGTCAAAGCTTGAAGCAGATTGGCTACAGGAGCAAAAGACAGCACAGGGCGACACCACAATGTACATGAATATTGTAGCTGACAATGCCCAGCTGCTTTCAGCAGGATAATGGACCATGTCATAAAGCATAAATCACCTCAAACTGGTTTTGTGAACATGACAATGAGTTTTCTGTACTCAGATGACCTCCACAGTAACCAGATCTCAATCTGGCATCATGTCAATAAGGGCTAAAATGTCCATATTGGTGTAGCATATGAATTGTCCAGTGAGTGTGTGCTGGTGTCAGTTCAGTCAAATGAAACGTGTATTTAAATGCTGTTTGAATTTGGCTTTACAAATTTACTATCTGCAAAAGCATAACTGATTTAATATTGACCTTGTAGGTGTGTGTGTGTGTGTGTGTGTGTGTGTGTCTGTGTGCATGTGTCATGGAAAACTGTGAGACACCTACTGTCATATTAACTGCTGTAAGTTTGGGTTTCAAATGCTCTGGCAAGTGTTTGTTTTGTCAGCAGTGCAGCAGAGCTCCAAATGAAGGCTGAGTTCAACAATCAGTGTGGTTTGCCCTTTCAGTAGTTGTCTAACTAGAAAGACATTCAGAGGTCATAGATCTCTGCCAAAGCCCATGTACTATTTCACAGTTTTAAGGAAAGTGATACAGATCTGTATAAAATTGAGCGGTGTCTTCCTCTGAAAACACTCTCACCAAGCTTCATTAAATTTGGCCAGATAGTTTCTGGGCTATGTTGGAGATAATAGATTGTTCATAAAGATGTAACTGTGAACAAAACACTCCTATCTCTCTCTCTCTCTCTCTCTCTCTCTCTCTCTCTCTCTCTCTCTCTCTCTATCTATCTATCTATCTATTTTTTAACATAATAAAAAAATAAAACTACAATTGATTTGGTGCTATAAATTTCCAATATGTATTCACTATGAAAACCCATACGGGGTGTGAACTTGGGTGTGTTATTTAGACTGACACATATTTTGAATTTGTGCCATAGCATTTATGTGTAACCAAGAAACAATGTATACATCCGTCACAGCTAAATCCAGGCAAGCTAAAAAGGACAATTGAAGATACAACAAACCAGGCAGAGATGACGTAATATAAGATGGGAAGGGTCATGTATAACACTGCAATAAGTAACCAAGTCCCAGTATAACAAATAAAATAAGTTACATATTGCTATATATCCGTAGTCTGTTAACTAGTTTTATATAAACCTGGACAGTTAGAAACTGTACACGTATGGTCAGAAATTGACATCAACAAATAATTATGACTGAATATTTGATCATTCAATTTTCAATAGGATCAAGGTCCGGGGCTTTGGGGAGGTGAATTCTAGGAGCTGAATGTTGGTCTGCTTTAGCCATTTGAAAACCAGTTTTAATATGTTCTTGGGATCATTGTCTTGTTGGATGACCCAACTGTGTCCAAGTGTTAACTGTCTAGCTGTTGGTATAAAGTCAAGTTGAAGCTCTTGGCACTTGTATACACAAGGTGAACCCAGGCAAGCCAAAAAGGACACTTGAAGATACAACAAATTGGTTGTTTATTGTAATTTGCGGGTTGTTGCTGATCATCCCAACCAATTTTCTCTCATCTGAGGGTGATAATTTGGGTCTTCTTCCAGACCTTGGCAAAGTGGTGATACATCTGAATAACGTGTACTGATGTAAAGTTATTTGAACTGATGATCTTGGACTCTTGACTCTTAAAAGCCACAAATTACCATGATATTCATGCCCATAACCCCCAGTGTGTTTAAACTACTGACTACAACTGTGTATGTTTAGTCCTGGGGTTTCCGGCCTAAACCTATGTAGTCATGAGATAAAAGTGAGGAGTTTTAGTTATTTAAATGAAATGGTCTCATAAGATTTAAGGCCAATTGGGACACCGCATGAACTGAAAATACTTCATCTGACTTAAAGAATTTCGGAACACTTTTACTGCCTTTCTGCGAAGATCTGTCTGCTCACTACTTTCCTGTAATGTTTTTGTTTGTGTAACTCTTCTCTCCTCCTAAAAAGCAGAACTAACCCTGCCATATCTGTGGTAACACAGACAGTAATGAAAACAGGACACGTTGGTTGAAATCTGACACTGGACACAAACTGCAGTAACTCTGCAGCTGCGCCACCTGCTGTTCACAGAGGAGATCAACGCCCGGAAAACATCACCGGATGTTTGCCAGAAATCGCGCGATATCTGGCCTTGCGAGACTTCTGGCCGTTCTTTTCCCCCGGAACATCAGGCAAGATGGTAGGTGCTTGTTCCGTCTCGCAGCTAGTCAGACTACAATCTGTATGCATCGGGGCTCTAAAGTTGCTGATTTGAACAGCTGACTGTGTCATCGAGTAGTTCCACAGTTTTTATTACCATCCAGTAGAAAATCGTTGCTCCAAGTGAAAGATTAAACTGTGTTTACAGCCTCCGTACTAGCCGGAGCTATGGCTAAGCTAACCCGGTGGTAGAGCGTTACCCGTAGCAGTAGCTGAAATAAAATAGTCATTATAATATTACTGTAGTTGGTTGTGCATGGATTATTAAACTGACTCATTGACGTTTAATGGTGAAAATGAGTGACGCCTGTTAAATTCTGAAGCATCAGTGTAAAATGCTAAGCTACGTACTCACTGGGGTGATCCCGTTTCTTCCAGGCGGATACCGAGATCAAGAAGAAGCGTACCTTCAGGAAGTTCACATACAGAGGTGTGGACCTGGACCAGCTTCTGGACATGTCCTAGTAAGTGACACAACTGAGACGGTCACTGGTGATGTCATTCAGTCAACTAGAGTTACTGTACTACTACTGCACATCCTGACATAATGTAATTTGTGAGTGTCTTACTGTGACAACAGAGAGGTTTATAAGTGATAATACTGACTCAATGAAAATAAAATAGTCAAATTTTTAAGATGATTTATTCAACTCTGACGCTTGCAGGTCAAAACTGAATAAAGAGGCTTGAGACTGGACACTGAAACTAGAATTTACTTGTCTAATATTGGCAGCCATTTTTTTTACCTTTATGTGTCTGACAGCATTGAATAGTTTGTGTATGGACACGTGATTTATTCTCTTACTTGCATCTGGGATTTGGAGGCGTGAGACTTGATTTAAATTGTTTTCCTTCATGTCCTGCCTCTAGTGAGCAGCTGATGCAGCTGTACTGCGCCCGCCAGAGGAGGAGGCTGAACCGTGGCCTGCGTCGCAAGCAGCAGACTCTCCTTAAGCGCCTGCGTAAGGCAAAGAAGGAGGCTCCTCCCATGGAGAAACCAGAGGTGGTGAAGACCCACCTGAGGGACATGATCATCCTGCCTGAGATGGTTGGGTCTATGGTTGGAGTGTACAATGGCAAGACTTTCAACCAGGTTGAAATCAAGGTGAGATGTCAGTCTGGTAATTGGCACAGTTTGAAAAGCTGGGCTGGCTTTATTTCTGCCATTGAACTAAATCAGCACACCCATCCAATAAAACTGATCATATAGGCCATGATCATTTATTTTGGGGAAAAACAAAGGCCCCAAACTAAAGTGTGCATTGGTCCATCAGGTATAACTGACCAATAAATTGATCTTTTGCCCATTTAAAACCTCATTCAGTTTTCACTCATTGCCCTCTAAAAACGGACTTTCAGCTCAAGCGGCTCATGGAGCATTTTTATCAAATGTAAGTAAAATGTAATGTGGAATTGTAACTACATCTGACCATGGTTGGCAAAGTGATTCAACATGGCTGATAATTAGTACACTGGGAAAATACAGATACACTAAATTGCAAGAAAATATGGGACGTCTTAGTTGGTTAAAAAAAACTAAGTTTTCCTAAAGTCACCGCTTTACATTGAGTACACTGTGATGCATAATCTACTGCAGTATAGGACGTATTTTTAGACCTGCTGGACATATTGTCTAGTTAAATAAAATAAAAAAATCACATCAATTTTTAAGTTGACAGTAAAATATGCTATGAGCCAAATCTTCCATTGCGATTGATTATGAATGCAGGATGATGCATAATAATCAGGTGTTGTAAAACCCCTTAAGTACGCCAGCTTCAATGTGCACAGATCCTGCATGCCTCCAAGCTTCCCTATTTTGGTAGTGACCAAGTCATATGTTAGTGGCTCCAAAGTGTACAGGTTTACAGTGACAAGCAAAGGTTCCTGTGTTGATCCAGGGAGTAGGCCCACATCTCTTTGGGGTTGTCAGGAAGGGCATCCACCTTTTAAAGAAGGGGACAGCCAAAAGTAGTTTGAATCATACATTACGTTAGTGAATCTTGCATATCCTGTATTAAAGAATTCCTACTGTATTGTATTTTTCAAATCCACATCCCTGTTTGTACACATCAAATTACACTTTGCTCAAGCTGTTGAGGAGAAGCTGTTTTGTTTAAACGTCAGTAAATATGTTCTGATCTCTGTCACATAAAATTGTATTGCTCCGTACTTAACATGTTGTTTGTCCTCTCTACAGCCTGAGATGTGTGGTCACTACTTGGGAGAGTTCTCCATCACCTACAAGCCAGTGAAGCACGGTCGCCCTGGTATTGGAGCCACACACTCTTCTCGTTTCATCCCTCTGAAGTAGAATGGCTGTATTATTTGTATAAATAAAAAATTGGGTGCTCCACACAACATGATTGTGTTGATTTTCTTTTACATTATGGGTCAAAATGAAAATTGAATGCATATTTTAAAGATGGCATGGTGACAGAAACCTCGTGAATGCAAGACTCCAAGATACGGTGCTTTGTTTGAATTTTGATTTATGCTGAAAAAATGGGCTAAGTCCCTGAAATGTAACATTTCTTTACAAAACAAAAGATGATATGTACATCAAAATCACTGATGACTTGCTAATTAGCGGCTTTCAGCCTTTTTGACATGGTCTCTGCTTCATCTTGAAGCTTTAAACATCAGGCATCAGCGCCTGACCTGGGAAGCTGTTCATGCTCAAATAAGGTGAGCAGTTGTAATACTGACCACAAAGTTCCTGCCGCCGCTGAAACCAGAGCAGCAACAGCGGTGCGGCTGAAAAAAGCGCCGGGTTTGTATTCCACCAGTACGAATGTTCCGCCTCTTGAATCTCAGAGCCAGCTGCAATTTGAGTGTGGCCATTCTGGGCCATGGATACAAGCTCTAGCGGTCTCAAAACTGTTTATTGACATCGAGCTAATAAGGTTTGTAAGCCGGGTAAAGAAACAGTGGCCGAATTGGTGAGTGTTGGTTTAAATTTTAACTTCTTTCACAGAGTCTGTTTTTATAGAAAACCAGACACCGCTAGCTTGTGGCAACCTAGCTTCCAGCCCGGTTAACGGCAGCTAGCTAGTTAGCTTAAGAGCGAGAATGACAGAGGGGAACCGTCCTGTCAAAAGGCAGCGAAGGCAAACACGATTTAATAACTGTCTTTTGCTGCCTGTTTTTAAAATCTTGGGGGTTTTGTTGTTCACCTCAGGATGTAAGTAACATCGGCTGAGTTTGAAATGTTCGCTCAAATGAATTTGCCGGTGTTTTTTCCCGGCGTGAGTGAGTAGTTGCAAATCAAGAACAAAGATCTATTGTAGGCAAGCTAACCTTAACTGTTACCATCAGCGGCACCGGTATTATTATTATTATTATTTTACCATTTCACTCTACTAATTTCCCATCCTTAATATTAAGCCTTTAAACGCTGTCAGTTATCTACCTGACTCAAATGGGCTCTTTCCGTATATTATTTTACAACTGGCACACAGGTCCCTGTTATTTTAACGTGTTTAGTAAGACCGAGGCCACGTTAAGTTAAAATTTAATTGCTAATAGGAGGATTACAAGGACTAGACATATGGTAATAACGTTACAGATGTTCTTCATCCAAGTGAAGATTTACGGTATGGCTATTATACATTCGTACATGACGATTAACAAATTGTTGAATTCGCTATTTAGGGCCATCTATACGAATTCTGTGGTACATGCTGGTTGGTGTTTTGATTGCGAGTTGATGTAAGTGGCCTCACCATAATATTAGATTAGTCAACTATAATTACCAAAGGAGTAGCATCAGAAAAGCACAGTATCCCCCCACACAGGTGTTTGCGTCATATAATCTCTCACTAAACAGAGATTATAAGGGCAAAAATGTGGGCTATACTCTAAATCCTGTGTTTCACCTGAAGCTGAGTTGTAGATGTTTCAGCTGCTTTTGTGCTACCATAGACTTGCATATAAAAATCGTTTAGGGGATTTCACATCTTTAGTGGACACTGCAGTATGCAAGTATCCTTTGAAGTTATAATAAAGGATACATTTTCCCCTCTGTTTGGGGCCCACTTTCTGTATTTGTGTTATGCACTGTGGCTCAATGTAATGGGACAAGAACAGCCTGGTGCAGACAGATTTCTTGACTGTGTCTAGCTTTTGTTATAAGGAATTGATGACCCAAATTCCAAGTTTGCTAACTAACTCTATTTACAATTTTTTTAACATTACATCTGTACTTCTTCTATTGGTTACAGATCTGACGTCAAACGTGTTAACCAGTGAATGCATAGAGTCAAGAAGGTCAGACTTTGTGACAATAAAGAGGGTATCTGGACAAGGTACAGTGTTCATGTAGTCTCTCTGCCTTGGTTAAAAAAAATGGATGACTAATATTTAAACCAGTTCCAATAAATGAATGGCCTTGTGTAGGTGTGCCTTGATTTCTGCACCACTTATCAGTTCTTTGTAATGTCAACGTGCAGCTGTGTGACTGTGAGCATGACGGCTGTGGACGGCCTTTCGGATAATGCAGAGGTGGTGGAAATGGAGGATGTGCCATCTCAGTTCTTTGTGGAGAAACACTCTTGGGAGGGCCTGCGAGATATTATCCACTGTAGCAGGAAGTACTCAGGCATGATTGCCAACAAGGCTCCCCATGACTTCCAGTTCGTGCAGAAAAATGATGAAAATGGACCCCACTCCCACCGGCTCTACTACCTCGGTAAGCCGCACAAAAATGCCCAGTATCAGCTTGTAATTGGTAATTTCTATCAACTGTACTCCTTTCAGTTGACCTCAGTCATGCTTTTCTGCTCAAGGCAGCAGAGGATGATCGCCTCATAATACTAAAACAGTCAGGGTGAAATGCCTGTTGTTTCTTGTTGACACTGCCTTTGTTGCTTTTCTTTGTGCTTACCAGGAATGCCTTATGGAAGCAGAGAGAACTCATTACTCTACTCAGAAATCCCCAAGAAGATTCGGAAAGAGACCCTCTTAGTGTTGTCATGGAAACAGATGCTGGATCACTTCCAGGTGAATTCCCCATCTCTCCTCTCTATTTGTGCTGTGCCACTACCAAACTACCCAGTATGTTGTTATTGAAGTCCAAAATACTATCCAACCACTATGAAGGGATGATGGGGCAGATGAAGGTGGTTCAATCATGTGTTTCTCATTTATTATGTTACATATAAGTATATATATATATATATATATATATATATATATGTATATATATATATATATATATATATATATGTGTGTGTGTATATATATATATATATATATATATGTATATATTTACTAGGGGTGGGTTTTGATTATCGATTTATCGATTAAAATCGATTCTAGCTTGGATAACGTGATATCGATTCATTATAATCCTGAATCGATTTTTTTAATATAAATTTATTTTGTCCGAAAAGTCAGAATCTCAGGTTAAACCTCACAAAATTTCAACAACCACCAAACAGCTAAAACAGTAAATGAGAGCAGGTACACGGATTTTGCACAAAGACGTAAACACAAAGCGCGGACCCGCCGACGCATCAGAATCAGTGAGATGCCACCTTTCTCACCCGACGGCACGGACACTGTCGGGGGAAAGCTGACAGCTCGCTGATTCTGATGTTTCGGCGGGTCCGCGCTTTGTGTTTACGTATTTTTTGCGCTAGATTCTGAGCTGCAGGTTTTATCTCTCTCCAACCAAAATTCACTGAACCAGCAGCAAAAGAAGCAGCAAACTACGCTTCACATTTGATAAACATCGTCATGGATTCTCTCTTACTTTTGCTGTTTTGCTTCCACCACGATAAAATCACACTTCATGCTCAGCTCTCTCTCTCTCTTTCTCTCTCTCTCTCTCTCTCTCTCTCTCTCTGTACTTCAAGAACAGTTTCCCGTCTAAAAATCTGTTTTCTTCATTATTCGCTTGCGCACAAGTCTACCATTGTTTACTGCGCTGTCGGCTGCTGTTTTTTTCTTTTTACTTACTTCCGAAAAGAAAGCCTAATTTCTGCCGTTCAATAGGCTACTGAACAAATTTAAACTTTTTAAAATTATGCAAAATTGCAAAACGCTTAGCTGTGTCTCTAATAAAACCTCTATAACTTTGCTCTGCTTCACTTCAGCAGCATCAGGTATTGTTCATATGTTGATTAATGTTTTTTCCTTCGTTTTTGATCTACTGCAGAATATTTGTATAAAATCCCAGGCCAGGAAAATCACCTTCATGTTTTTCTGTGTTTTATCCTCAGCTACTACTATCTGCTGTGATGCTTACACCTTTGATAAAGTCTCGCAAGTGTCAGCTTTCTTTTTGTAGATAAATAAATATGGAAATGTACTGATGCGTGATCCAAATTATAATATTTTTGACTGTCTGAGGCAAAATTTCCCCGAATCGAATCGAATTAAATCGATTTGGGACCTTGTAAATTGGAATCGAATCGATTCTAGAAATCAGTGACGATACCCAGCCCTAATATTTACATATATGTACCTTTGCATATGCACAGGTTTACACAGCAAACCTCTAAAAATCCCTTTGGTAAATTCAAATCTTATCCACATGTTTTCCTGTTGTTGCTCTAAGGCTACGCCGCACCAGGGGGCATATTCTCGAGAGGAGGAGTTGCTGAGAGAGCGTAAACGTTTGGGAGCATTTGGTATTACGTCCTATGACTACCATTCCCAGACTGGACTGTTCCTCTTCCAGGCTAGTAATAGCCTATTCTACTGTCAAGATGGTGGCAACAATGGTTTCATTGTGAGTACAGCTGCTCAATTTTTTGCAATTCTTAGATTCTCTTGATTAAAGAATGGATCAGCACAGCTGTGTAACGACACTGTTATGTTAAATACATTACTTTGGCTCATAAACCTTTAAATACTGTGTATCCGTTCAATTAGAGGGATACCAAGGAATACCTGCAAGGTAGAGATGATCTATATCTGTGAATCTCCTGTCAGACTTTCTTCCAGACACACAGTCAGTGAATAGTGTTATTACATAGAATAATGTTATAAGTTATTACATTTCATGTGTTTGTGTGATTAATGGCTAGAGCAGGAATGTTAGACTGACTTTGCGTTGTGGGCCACTTTGCTCTTAAGTGGGCCATGAAACTGAAACTCCCCTTTCTGTCAGTGTAAAGAAGTGTAACTGCACCTTGAATCCCTCCGACATCTTAATATAAGTAATTTCGACAGTACAGCTCAGTTTTTACCCATCAGCTCTAAAAGGCTGATGGGGTAATGCTATCACCCTGCCTGGTGGACAGACAGGCAAGCAATGGAACACCTGAGTTTGTGAATGCAATAACTCAAAAACAAGGCGACAAAGGAGTTTCAAATTGATACCATAGGTGTATCGACTACAAATCTTGGGAGAGTTAACATGTTTTAGATGTCTATCAATAGTAAAAGCTGTAAAACTCGGTTTGGCCCTTGGATTAAGATTCATTTAGATTGTTTTTACTGTTTGTCAGAGGTGCACTTCAGGTCTTTCTCCCCCTGTGCTTGTGCCTTTTATAATTTTAATGCAGCTTTTTAACCTGCTTGAAGGAACAGGGATTTCCTTAGACTCTTGTACATTACACTGTATTTGAAGAGTTTTTGGAGTGCATGATGCTGCTGCTGAATCTTGATGATGGGTTTAACAAGATAAAAAGAATAAACAAACTGGTTAAATAATAGATAAATGAGATTTGTATAAACATACAACAACATCCTCACTGGTAGGAGAAATTGCAATAGCTCGAATGCGTGGAGTCACTTTACAAAATCATGAGCTGGTCTGAGTCACTGAAAATAACCACGTGCATCCATATGGGTGGTCTGTACTTGCTGTCATTTACTTGGCTGTGCAGACCAACAATCTCAAGCTGTTATTTGAGCTTCTCTTTACAACTCAACAAGTATTTCAAGTCAGCAGATGTTACAGAATTAACTTAGTTTACAGAACTATTTTTGATTATCCTAATGTCTTTCCTCTAAACTTCCGATTTTTTTTTTCATGAATCAGGTTAATGTTTTCATAAGGCTCTCGCTCTGTCCACGTAACATTCAATTTCCTTTTGACTAAGACTGTTTTTGTTGGTTTTAGCAGTCAGCTCCTGTAAAGCCTATGGAGATCAAGACCCAGTGCTCAGGGACCCGTATGGACCCCAAGATCTGCCCCGGAGATCCAGACTTTATAGCCTTTATCAACAACAATGACTTGTGGATAGCCAACATTAAGACAGGCGAGGAAAGGCGACTCACGTACTGCCATAAAGGTCTGAAGACTCAGTTTTTTTTTTATTTAAGCAGTATTTTTATTGAGAGAGCTTTACAAATTTCACACTATTAGTGTGTGTCTTGTTTTGACACTTCATCTTCCCTGTTTTTTCTCATCCAATTTCACTTTGTAGCGCAGAGAGAAAACAACTTTGAGATCCCAGATGTTCAGTTTTGTGTTTAGGCATATGAATATGGCATATGGATTTGAACCCATTTGGTAATTTATTCAATTTCTTCCAGGTTTAGATAATGTTAAGGAGGACCCCAAGTCTGCAGGTGTAGCAACTTTTGTCATCCAGGAAGAGTTTGACCGTTTCACTGGCTACTGGTGGAGCCCCACAGCAGTAGAAGGTCAGCAGTATGTCCTTTTCTAGTACCAGCTCAGCTCGGCTCGACTCAGTTTTTAGGGTTTTCCATTAGGTGGTAGTACCTGGTACCAGGTACTTTTTAGTATCCGCTTGGCCAGGATTCCAAGTGACCTGAGATCTGATCCATAAAATGTGATGTCATCAGACTGTATGCGACCGATTGGCTAGTCAGTGGCGTCACTCGATGAGTCATGACAGTGTCTCCTTCACAAAAATCAAAGCTGCCATTTTTTAAACCTGGCAATGAGAAAAAACATTGTGGTCCCCGAGCCGGACAAAAAGCCATACACTGAGCAGCGGGTGTACCATCACCTCGACGCCCTCTATTGTTATGGTGTTCGTGTTGCATACAAATAATGTCGCTGAACTTTCAGCTGCACTGCTATAACGACCCCACGTACATTAGGTGGCACTCAATTGTAATGGAAAACTTCCGAAACTGAGTTTAATCGAGCTGCGTCGAGTTGAGCCGAGTAGGTTCTCGGCTCAATGGCTCTTACTAACAAAAGCAATTCTTAAGGAACAATTCTTACAGCCCATGTTATAGGTTCTGTTTCTTTGGATAAATTGAGTTAATTGTTTTTCTCCCATCAGACCCTAATGGAGGTAAAACAGTGTACCTTCTGTATGAAGAGGTGGATGAAACAGAGGTAGAAATTATTCACGTTCCATCTCCGGCACTTGAGGAGCGGAAAGCAGATGCATACAGATATCCTCGCACAGGTCAGTGCAGGTTTGCACAATGTACGCACAAGAATTTAGAGCAGTGAAAACACACACACACATTTCTACAACTTGTATTTTTTTCTAATCTCTTATTTACAGGTAGCAAAAATCCCCAGTCTACACTTAAACTGGCAGAGATCAAGACAGATCATCAAGGAAGAGCAAGTGTCTCACTTCCTTTTCTTCACTTTTTTTCTACGTGCTTTAGCATCTTCATTCTTTAGCATGATCTTTATCTCACGTGTGCGTATGCATGTGTATGTGTATTTACAGATAGTGAGCACACACGACAAAGAACTGGTCGCCCCCTTTAACTCCTTGTTTCCTGGGACAGAATACATCGCCAGAGTAGGATGGACGAGTGACGGCAAATAGTGAGTGTTGCAAAATTCTGCCACTCTCAGAATAAACCAGCATAAGAAACTGTCTGATTGAGAACCTTTTAAAATTGTGGCATCAGTTTGGGACCTGTGGACGTACACGATAGTCTCGTTAGTTTTTACAGAAGTTATACTGGAGGGAACTATTTTTCATTCACGATTGCTCATCTTTCCATATAAATCAGTCTTTTGATCGTTGTCTGCTCTCTGTTGTAGTGGTTGGGCAGTGCTGTTAGACCGCAGTCAGAGGAAACTGCAACTTGTTCTGCTGCCACCCGCCCTCTTCATCCCAGTGACAGATGATCCAGCTCTAAGACAGGAGAGTCTGGAGGCTGTGCCCACTAACACGCAGCCATACATAATCTATGAAGAAACCACCGACGTCTGGATAAATGTAAATGTTTTCTCACAGCTCTCTATGGCTACCTTTAAAATAAACTGATTAAGTACATTTATAAATTCTAATTATGACGCTTTCTTTTGTTCTGCAGGTTCACGATATATTCTATCCCTTTATTCAAACGACAGAAGATGAGTTTACTTTCATTTGGGTAAATGAGTCTAAAACAGGTTTCAGCCATCTGTATAAAATCACATCCCAGTTACAACCAGGCTGCTACCGTTGGACAGAGGAATACCAGCACCTAGAGGGTAAGAAACTAGGAGATGCCTCTGCATTGATTTGAAATGAGATAATCAGATTTTTTAGGCTGATATTATTTTTGTCTTTAGACTCAGCTGTTAGCGTTTACATTATAGAATGTTGATTTTTACTTTTTTGTCCTCCAGGAGACTTTAAATGTGCAATCAAAGAAGAGGTTACATTGACCTGTGGGGAATGGGAAGTGTTGGCAAGACATGGCTCCAAGGTGAGTGCCAAATACAAAAGAAAAAAAATCACACCTATGAGAGATACAGGTGAACTCAGTAAGAAAATATTTGGGCAGTTCTCAATTTTAATCTCAAGTAATGATCATGAATTTGGAGTGTTGATTCTTAATCCTAATTTTAGGGTGTTTATAAAAAGACTGGTGCTGCAGTGTCTGAAGTTGACAACAGATCCACATCAACTGACATTTGGTATTTCCCTGGAGATTTTCTGTCAGGCTTCTGCTGGAGTCGATTTCAATTTTTGCTTGTTTCAGGCCTTTTTTTGTTTTCAGTCTGGGTAAAACAGATGGACAAAAAAACATGTCTAAACATGTCGACATTGTGCATAGTATGGATGCAAACACCCTCAAATGCTACTGAAGCTGAAAGATGACAAGTTAACCTGATGCTGCCTTTAAAAAAATCACTAGAACAGTCAAATACACATGTTTGTTTGAAATGTACATTTTCTGTATTTTGTATTCTGGAGTTCAGCACCAATGCTGACTAGGTGTCAGCTTTTCTAAAATATTTTAAAATATTACTTGAAACAAAGATGTTTCCGTGGCTTTATTTAGGTTTGTCATGGACTACTTTATGGGATCTGAAAAGACCATTGCTGTATTTTTGCTGAGAGCTGCTGTTTTCATTCACCTTCAAATGCTCTCTAATGTTTCCTTTGCTAGATCTGGGTCAATGAGGCAACAAAGTTGGTGTATTTCCAGGGCACCAGAGACACTCCTCTGGAGCATCATCTTTACGTGGTCAGCTATGAGTCACCTGGAGATGTGGTCAGACTAACTAAGCCTGGCTTCTCTCATAGCTGCTCTGTTAGTCAGGTACTATCATTTATTTGTGCATGTACCTGTTTGCCTAACTCTGTGTGCAAATTTCAGTAATCCAGCTGTTTATCCACCTGTTTTTTTGACATGTTGCTCAACAGTTGAGTTGCTTTAACATATTTTACTGTTTTGAGTAGTTCTGGTGGGAACAAATACTTCAGTCTGTGCCAGAATTACATTTCAAATATATGAAAAATAAATAAATAAATATAAGTGTTGTTGTCTTACACCTGGGGAAACAAGACCAGTCCAGATTAAGTACAGCTAATAGAGGATATAGAGAAGGTTTAAGTAAAGAGAGAAACTGCCTGCTTAAGAGCAGTGAGAAATAAAGCACTGGCTTGAAGGAAGCGTTTAACCTTCTCCAGGCAGACGTTGCAGATTTGCAACAGTTACGACCTAACAACCTGATTACCCCACATACATATTTTATGAGTTTTTTTTACTCAGAGTACCACTGCAGGACTTGGTTGTGCATTAGCAACAAAAAACTTAATTTGGGCCTGAGAGGGTTAAAGAGAGTGTTGACAGCTTACTTGATAGTGTCTCATGTCGGGCTTTGTTGTAGTTAGTGATACAACTTTGCATCCCCCTTGCCTTTTATTTCCTTCCTCTTCTTTATAAGGCATCTCTTTCTCTTCTCTCTTCTTGCAGAACTTTGACTTTTTTGTCAGCCACTACAGCAACGTGAGTACTCCTCCCTGTGTTCACGTCTACAAGCTGACTGGCTCAGAAGGTGACCCGCTGCACATGGTTCCTGAGTTCTGGGCCAGCATGATGGAATCGCCAGGTAAACAGAGCCTGATGTAAAAAAGACCATGTAACATCGCTCGTACTAAAGACGGAGAGGCATTGCTTGTCAGCAGTGTGTACACTGAGATAGTATCCAAGAGCAACTGCATTCCTCTGTCTATAAGTGGTTAGTTCCAACAAAAAGTACTTGTTTGACGTTTTGTGGTTATGCATTACTAAAGGAAAAGTCAGCCAAGAGTCATTGTTTTAAAATCTCTCAAAGGATTTGATAGATTTGGGTTTCACATGGTAAATGTTTTGTTCCCTTTTTTTTAAAACCTTTCTTGCAGTTAAAAAATTACAAGTCTGAGATTAAACAAAACAAAGCCTCTCTGTGTCAGTATAGTTTTGTGCAGAGGATAGTCTGTCCAAGTGTGAGTGTTCATATCAGGAGAAGATCCTAAACATCATCACATTTCTTCTGTTTCTGGGAGCTTTGGAACTCCCGAATGCAAATTTAAGGCTTTAAGTTTATTAACCTCTTTAATTCAAACTACTTATCATGGACCAAACCATCACAATGGATTGAAAATTGCTCTATATACATTTTTTTTTATCACTACACCATTAGTTAATGTAGTTTTCATTATATGGGTGTCAGCTTGAACAGTTTGTGCTTTCTTGGAAGAGTAGGAATTGAAGCAGAAGTCTTGATTTAGACTTTTGCAGGGAATTTTTGCAGATGGTGTAAACTATCTAGTGGCCGACATCATTGCTAGCATTTATGCTTGTGCAGGTGCGTTATGTGTAATTACCTTGTGGCCGTATCTTGGTGTTTTATGTGTGGCGCCAGACGATAGACAGCATTTTATTTGTTTGTTTGTTGGTTTTGTTTTTTTCTTCCTTCACGTCCATTCCGATAAATTCTGCAATCTCCCCCCTGAAATTTGCTGACATTAGAGAGTCCTTACATTGATGTTAGAATTATGTTTCCTTGTATTTAGCCACTTAGAGAATAACAATCAATATACTAACTCAAAGTAGCCGAACATGCACAATGCACCAAGAGGCCAATCACAGTCGATGCAATCTGTAGTTAAATTTCTAGAGAGGTGAACATCAGGTTATGTGGTGGAATTCAGTGGGAGGGTTGTGGTTGAGGTGTAGATTTCCCACTAAAACATAAATCCCGGTTAACCGCCACCCCATTGCAGGAGCTCCTACAGAGTTGCTTGTCATGATTGTGCTTTTAACTGAAACAATGTTTTGAAGCTGTAAAAATCTGGCTGAGCAGAGCGTTAAAATGGGAATGAAAAATAAACCTGCAGCAGAGTCCAGCTGTGGAATATAGTACAGGTTCAAGAGTATCAGTAACCTCAAACACTAAAATGTTTCTTTTTGCAGCACGGTGGCACGGTGGTTAGCACTGTTGCCGCACAGCAAGAAGGTCCTGAGTTCAATTCCAACATCAGGCTGAGGTCTTTCTGTGTGGAGTTTGCATGTTCTCCCCGTGTTTGTGTGGGTTCCCTCCGGGTACTCCGGCTTCCTCCCACCATCCAAAGACATGCAGCTTGTGGGGATAGGTTAATTGGAAAATCCAAATTGCCATTAGGTGTGAATGTGCAAGTGAATGTGAGCGCGAGTGGTTGTCTGTCCCTGTGTGTTGGCCCTGCGACAGACTGGCGACCTGTCCAGGGTGTACCCCGCCTCTCGCCCTATGACAGCTGGGATAGGCTCCAGCGCCCCCCGCGACCCTGAAAAGGAGAAGCAGAAGCGAATGGATGGATGGTTGTGGTTGAGGTGTAGATTTCCCATTAAAACATAAATCCCTGTTAACCGCCACCTCATTGCAGGAACTCCTACAGAGTTGCTTGTCATGATTGTGCTTTTAACTGAAACAATGTTTTGATGCTGTAAAAATCTGGCTGAGCAGAGCGTTAAAATGGGAATGAAAAATAAACCTGCAGCAGAGTCCAGCTGTGGAATATAGTACAGGTTCAAGAGTATCAGTAACCTTAAACACTAAAACGTTTCTTTTTTTTATATTCCCAATCATTTAGTTCTGTAAAATGTTTTAGAGTGCTGAGGTTTTTTCCTGCTGTAACATTTGTTGACAAAGGGTTCTCAGGCATGTTGTATGAAGCACTTTGAGTAGAAAAGCATTATATAAGAGAACCAGTACATTTTTTTTGACATAAAACCTTGTTTGCGTATGCCTAACCTAGTGACTGCTTGTTGATGTCATCCAGGTTGTCCGGGAGATTACAATCCACCTGAGATTTTCGACTTTCCGGGGAAGTCAGGCTTCCAGCTTTATGGGATGGTATACAAGCCTCACAACCTGCAGTCTGGGCGGAAACACCCCACTGTTCTCTTTGTCTACGGAGGCCCACAGGTTTGTAGCTGCATCTTATCCATTTTACTTCTAACTGTGTAATCATACGGCTTTCTTACATAAGATCTAATCATAGCTGCCTTCCCTTTGTGGCTAATAAATGCTGCTCTGAAAGTCTATTACTGTGTAAACAAAATGTTTCTAAGAACGTGATTATGTCTTTGTATATGTAGGTGCAGTTGGTTAACAACTCTTTTAAGGGCATGAAATACCTCCGCCTGAACACGCTGGCTTCTCTCGGCTATGCTGTGGTTGTCATTGATGGGAGGGGTTCTTGTCAGAGGGGCCTTGAATTTGAAGGAGCACTGAAAAACAAAATGGTAAAGTTTGACACATACAAATAATAATCCAGTATCATTAAAGAAATAGATGTGATGTGAAAGCTCCAGCCGAAATAACTCTGTTTGCCTCTCCAGGGTCAAGTAGAGATTGAAGACCAGGTGGAGGGGCTGCAGTATGTAGCAGAGAAGTTTAACTTTGTGGACCTGAGCCGTGTTGCCATCCATGGCTGGTCCTATGGAGGTTTCCTTTCTCTCATGGGCCTCATCCAGCGACCCAATGTCTTTAAGGTTGGACTGCCTGTTTACCCTCAAGCTGTCGTTTATTGTTAAAACCATATTAAACCTTTGCCTATAGCCCAAAACATGCAGGCATTTGTTATTTAATGCAATATAAGATGGAGAAATCATTTCTTAATTCTCTGTTTCCTTATTGCTCTTAACCTCATTTGTGATGCAGTTGCCAGTTGCATCCACATGGTGTCTGTCTTGGAGTGTGTTAGCCATTAGTCTTTATTAAGTAGAGATGTCTGCAGATACATCGCTATGCTAAAGATTTTTCTTGTGACATGCGTGCATATCAGATGTAAAACAATGACATCAGAATATACCATTAATAATCGTATTATAACACACACAGTAAGCCTAAACAGTTACTCTCCTGCAAAGTGACTTCTTTCCAGATTAAAATGAATTATTTTTCTTTTAATGTTATTTCTTTTCCATCCCTGACAGCTGGCTATTGCAGGTGCCCCAGTGACTGTGTGGATGGCCTATGACACAGGCTACACAGAGCGTTACATGGATGTGCCTGAGAACAACCAACAGGGCTACGAGGAGGGATCTGTGGCGCTGCATGTGGATAAGCTCCCTAGCGAGTCAGTACACACACACTCTTATTTAAGTTAACAAGAAATTATGAGGTATTTGAATTTTTAAAATCAAAATGCACATTCTCTGCAGTTTCTCATATTGTCTCTGCATTTTAATAACGATTGTAGGATCTTTAATGTTATATTTTGGTTAAATATGCTTCACATTTGGTCAGTCCGATTCCTGTGCGCAACTGACAGTTCAAACACTTCTTAAAAAATCTGTCTCATTCTTATGAAACACCTTAAAATGTGACTCTTAAAGCATTTAAACTCTTGAACTCGTGCTTGTGCACGCCACACCTTGCCTTTGTGTCCTTGGGCTACTTGGAACATTTTCATTAGCTGAGGAACGTTGAGTTATTGATGTTTCAGTAGCAGGGTCTTCCTTTAAGTCAAAAGCTGTGGATTATTATTATTATTATTATTATTATTATTATTATTTTGTATGTAAAATAAGTTCTGCAAACGTTAAGATTGCATCCTGACAGAACCTCACTTTTTAGGGTTCTAGTGATGACCTTAAAAACGTGACTGAAAGTAAGAGTAAAAGATTTTTACAACTGCATTTGTGTAATCATTCTGTAAATCTCTTTGTGCCACTTAAAACATTTGTAATGTTGGGAACATGTTTTTACTGTTCTCAGAACACATATTCATTGCACTTTAACTAATCGCATCGTAACTCTCTTCTTCAGGCCCAACCGTTTGCTTATTCTCCACGGCTTTCTGGATGAGAATGTACACTTTTTCCACACCAATTTTCTAGTGTCACAGATAATCCGGGCTGGAAAGCCCTACCAGCTTCAGGTTTGTTTCATATCTTAAAAGCATAATACATGTGTGTGTATGTTTATGTTGTTCCAGCATTATCACAATCATGTTGTCCAGGATCAATGCTGCAGTTGATCACTTATGTTGGTTTGTTAGTGATAGTGAATGATCGAACAACATCACTGATGAGATGCAGTGCTGATCCTGGACCAACATTATTATTATGATAATATAGCCTATATGGTGATAATATAACATCACCAACACTTGGATATCAGATCATGCTTCCAGAAACATAGAAGGAAGTGCACTTTTACTGCTAAGGGCCATCTTAGCTTTCACAGGATTTTGCTTGTATCACTTATTTATAGTTCGATAAATTAACTTCAGTTAACATAATACAGTAGTTGGATTATATATTAGGATTAGGATTGTTGTTTTGAATTTTGAACCTTTAGTGTCAGCGGGCAGCTATTTCCATAATGACAGCCTCTGTGTTCGATACAAATGCTGTGACACTTTGCATCGACAGCGTTCAGTGCGATCATGCAAAGCAGCTTCTTTTTCCTGCTGCGCTCACAGTGCTTTCATTTGGAAATACAAGTTAACTCTTGAACCACTTCTCTGTCACCAACCAATCAAAATCAAGAAGTGTTGAGCTTCACAGTGTCAACGTCAACACGGGTAAAGGTTAAACGGCGCTTGTTTGTCCCTCATGGCCCAGTTATATATGGATAAGGGAGATGGTTTGTGTAACCTAGCAACAGCAGGTGCTAGACTGCAAAAACAACCTTTGTAAAGAAGGTCATAAGTGGCTTCGAAGGCAAAAAAGATATTTTCTAGATTAGATATGATTGGTTACACACACAAAGAGCATGTGTATTAATTTATAAATTCATTTGCTGACGTTGGTTGATTGCTCTGTTTTAATTTTTAAAGGTCTACCCCAACGAGCGGCACAGTATCCGCTGCCCTGAGTCTGGAGAGCACTACGAGATAATGCTGCTGCACTTTCTACAACAATACCTCTAAAATCAGACAACAGGGGACAAGTGAAGTCAAATTCCCCTCTTCCTTCTTTTAGCCCTCCCAACTGTCCGCCCACCTGTATTCTCCATGACCTCCCCACCCCAGCCCATTTCTAACCGTTTACCCTGTCAGCAAGAAACACATCAGACACCCAGCAGCCACCAGCTCCTTTCCTCCTAACCAACTATTCGTCTCACTTCTGCATTACATTTCCTCCTCTCTGTCTTGTTCTGTTACTCAATTGCTCTCCCAGTCTTCTTCAAGCCCCCTTCACCCCCATGTACAGTCTGGAGAAAGGTTTACGTGCACGTCATGTGGTGTCCCACCCAGAAAGCCGAACAAAGACTTGTGAAGAAATGTTTGCAGGCTGTGTCAGTCTGACTCATTGCTCACTCACATCTTCATTTCTACAACCACAATGGTTTCTGCCAAACGTTATCAAATTGTTTCCCCGCCCCCCAAAACCTGTTTTGTTTACTCCAGTCAGAGGTAGAAGCGGTGGTTACAGTTCACAGATATGACATGGAATGTGTACACATATTTGCAGACTTAAACCTTTACAGTATACATGCATATGTAAAATACAGTTCATCTCATACATAAGCACAGACACTCACACCCACCCTCACAATAGCCATACATACTGTGGGTCTGTACCTTGGAGTTGGTGTAATAATCAAGAAAGGAAGAAAATCAAGGCTCTTCCTCTGTCTGTGTTTTTAGCGTTTGTTGTTTAAAATGAAATATTTTTATGGATTTTTATTCTTTTTTTTTTTTTTTCATGAGTGCTGATGGAAGGCACTCATTGATGTTTTTGCGCCGTCTTACCCCGTCATATTACATTGCTCGAGATGTCTGCTTGCCTTCTTAACACATAATTTATATTTGCCAAAGTACCTCTTGACTCTTGATCATGCTGGTATTTCCCTTTTTTACTGCAATAAAGACAACAAGAGGGTGAGCACTGGAGTCTTACAACAGCTTTGTACCACCGAAATACAATTTGTACATGATAATGAATAAATGTATGAATCAATCACAAGCTTTCTTCTGGTGCAGTCTTATTATTTTTCTACCTGTGAAGGGTTATATGTCTTGTTGTACTTCATATTTTCTGGGATTAAAAGGTTTTTTACAATTATTATTTTAAATGTCAAGTGTGGCTTAAAGCCTCAATTAGACCCCCCAGCTCCTGTACTCCTCTTCACATCAGACCTGCACCTGACCTAAAGAAATCCACCTCAGCTACAAGAAGAGGGCTTTGAAGCTCCCCAAACATGTGGCAGCTGATGCTGTGGTAACCTTTAGATGTATTGAGTGATGCTTCATATTGATTTGGGAGCACCGCAGAGACTTAACTGGATTCCACTGCCCTTAAAATCACTTCAATAAACAAGCAGGCCTTTGGAGAAGAAGGAAATGGCAATATTTGATTCTTTGCTTGTTATTGCAAACCTCTAATCAGCCATGTCTTATTAGTGCAATTAGACATGTAGGCATGTAGCCATGGTCAAAGCAGCCTGTTAAAGGTCAAACTGGACAATAGAATAAGGAATGAATAGTGATTTAAGTGACTGTGGCGTGGTTGTTGATGTCAGGCAGGCTGGTCTGAGTGATTCAGGTCTGATCTACTCGGATTTTCAAGCAAAATCTAGGGTTCATAGAGAATGGCCTGTTGTCCAAACCTGGACAACAGAAGATTTGGCATAAATAGCACGAAAGCATGGATCCATCCGGCATTATATCAATGGTTCAGGCCGGTTGGCACACTTTTATGGCCGTTGGTACCAACTAAGCACCATGGACCTGAGTGTTGTTGAGCGTGGATCCATCTTCTGATGACTGCTTCCAGCAGGATAACACACCATGTCACAAAGCTCAAATCAAACTGGTTTCTTGAACATGACAATGAGTTCACTGTACTCAAATGGTCTGCAGAGTCACCAGATCTCAATCCAATACAGCACCTTTGGGATGTGGTGGAAGGGGAGATTCCCATCACAGATTTGCAGCAGCTGTGTGATGCTTTCATATCAATATGGACCAAAATCTTTAAAGAACATTTCAAACATCTTGTTTAATTAGTGCCATGAAGAATGAAGGCAGATTCGAAGGTTAAAAGGGGGTCCAACTTGATACTAGCACGGTGTACCTAATAAAGTGACAGCTGAAAACTGGTTAGATTAGTTTAGCGAAAGGTCTTGATTAAGGTTAATCAAATCTGTCTACCAGCTCCATTAAAGCTAATGAATTATTCTGCTTCATCTGGTGTGTGCTTAATTTGTTTAAAACAAACGAACAGAAACACTGGACTGTTTCTTGGTAGGGAGTACAGCCAGACAGCTAATGCTTTGGATTGTACTGGCACTGTTCCTGAAAGAGCCAAAGAGAACAAAACAGCACGAGGTCAACACAAATAAACCAAAAGCGCCTTTAGTGAAAGCTTTATTTATTTATTTACTGTTCAAATTAAAACTCTACTTAATTTATGGCCCACATTGACTTTGAAACCATGAAAATCATTTTAGCAAGTTTACATCCATTCATATAAAACTTTGCAAATCAAATGGGAATAACAATATTTAGACTATCCCAATGTCTGGGCTTAGAAGCCCCCCCCACCACGACCAAAAAAATAAATAAAAAAATAGAGAGATATTTAAAGGTGTTAGACAAATGCAAATAGGTTTGTGTTGCCACAGTTTCTTAGTATGCCCTAAAAGTACATTTCAAGAATAAATTGGTTTTAGTTTTGATTTAGAGAATTGCAGAAAGAACAGTGCTGTCCCGTTCTTTTTAAATCACCCAAACTGTGACATCAGGGCGTCAACTTTCACTGGTAACACCGTAGCCCAGAAGAGAAAGGCGAGTTGAGATGAGGGTAAACTCCTTCAGATCAGCTGTCTCAGATGTTGATCTTGACCCAGCTGTCAGTTCTTGGAGGATCACTGTGGATGAAGCACATTAACAGTAAGCCTGACAAGGATGTAGAAGGTGGTGCTCTGGAAATTAAAGCTGACACCTTGGAGCTCCTAAGGTTTGCTTCCAGGTATAAGCTGCTGATCGAGAGGTCTGCCACGTGCGGCTGCGGTTTAGTGCAGATGTGTGTTTGCGAGGTTTGCAAACTCAGTGGTGTGTTACAAGTCTAAGAAAAATAAACATCAGTTTAATTGCATGAGGTAGCCACAATGTGAAATCAGACTACATGCCTTGCATCATATCTTGGTTATGGATTTACTGCAAAATGGAAGAAGTTTTCTTTCCCACTGTCGCCCTTGGTCATCTGATTCTTGGGGTTTTGAATGTAAAGCATCTTGAGGTGACTGTTGAGGTTTGCGGCTGTGTAAATAAAACTGAATTGCATTGAACATAACAGAGATAAAATGCAGACAGATATTGGTTTCAATCAGTTTTATTGGCTCTTTATGGCCCCAAATATTTCTCTTAAAAAAACCCAGAACATAAATTACAAACAACAGATATAGATATATATATATATATATACATTTATCCGGTGATTTTTTTTTACAACATTTAAATAAGGAAAAAAAAACATCTACAGTAGCTCTCAAGTCTTAAGGACACAGATAATATCACTGGACAACAGTAACAGTTATAGTTCTGAAAACTGTCCACAGTCCTTCAAATACTACTTACAAAAACTCGTCTTAAAAGTAGTCAATATGACTTATTATCAACATCTCCACAGGAAAAGCAGAACAACTCAGTTAAGAATAGTTTTCGACTGATTCAAATTTGCAGGCAGAACATGCAGTATGTGGTACAAAAGGCTGGAACAGTGTTTCTGCATCTAGTTTACAGTGAAGTACAACTTTACACAATGCTTCTGTCGTCATGTTCACGTAGAAAATGACTGTTTTAATTAAGTCTCCATTTGGTCTGCACCATTGGGTTTAAAAGGCTTCCTTGATGCATGCTGCCTGTTTTTTTTTCTTTCCTTTTTATTAAAAATCTGACAGTCCTTGCTACATTCAAACTTATCAACAGGCCGCATACACAGCTGACACCTCACATGTGATGAGGAGTCTGGACTTGTTGGAAAAGCTTCTTTGCTTACAGCTCATTGGACAGGCTGGGACACGCTGTGATGGGACGTCCTGTTGACTGGGAGCACCTGCTTCAAACCAGCAGAAAGAAACTGTGCAATGCTACGACATATTAATTTTTTTTTTAATTCCATTGCACATTTTAGCTTTGTCTCTTCTGTAGCCATCAATGCCGGGAAGGAGTCTGCTCATCTTCTCTGGAGAACAGTCCTGATTTTGAGGGCTGTAGCTCTCGGATTAAGTCCCTAAAGGGAGATAACCAAGGAAGTGGCAAGCTCTACCTCATCAACCAATAGTCCTGCTTCTTACAACCCTTCTTGTTTTTGCCTTGTCCGTTTTTTTATGACTTGCTCTCGATTGCAGCGGGAGCAATCATCATCATACTGGACTTCAAAGGGTAGTAACGGCCTCTCCAAGTCTTCCAGAAGATGCCTTGCTTTCTCTGGTGCCGCTGCTTGGGAGGAGGACTCTGGAAATATCTGCCATTCAAGTTGGCGCGCCCACAGTTACTGAACCACCAACCACCTAGAAAAAACAGGACGATATTAGGTTAGTTGATGCGTTTTTACTGGACTCTATGTGAGCCACAACACGAGTTAATATCTGAAGGATGTTCATCATTGTATCTTACCAGAGAGGTGCTTGGCACAGTTGGTGTCACTTTTCTGGTCATTGTCCTGGTCATGGGTGGAAAAAGGCAGACCAGAGGCGGTGTCAGTGGCCAGGGAGCTCTCGAGGTCACTGAAAGTGCCACCCTTCTGAATCTGGAGGGAATATTTGGTTTCCTGTCCGCCCAGTTGGAACGGGAGACGGACGGTTGCAAGGTCATCCACCCAGTCAGAGAGCTTGATGTTGAGGATGTAGCTGCCATCTTTGGCAATAGAGTAAATCTTCTGTAAACCTAGCCAGAACTCTCCTGGAGAGGAAGGAAAGAAGAGGAGTTTGAGCTCTGTTTCCATGTGGTCCATTTCAGGTTTAAGTGCTAAAATGTTTTTGGAGGGTATTTCTGTCCACTGATGCAACGTTACTAAAAGGCAGATAACCTGTCTGAACACTGTACCAATCAGCCAGTGAAATAAAATTCAAAAGCATTTACCATTCAGGCTGCCGAAGCCTTTCTCGTAGGCATCCCACAGCTGGTCAAAGTCCACTGAACCATCTTGGCGCCTCTGAATCACTGTCCATCCACCGTCTGGATAGAAAAACAGAGAAAGAATGATCAGAACATATTTCATCTGATGAAACAGCAGGTTCAAAATCTAAAGGAGTTTTGCTCCACGTACCAGCTGTCATCTCACAGAAGACTTCAAAGGGCTCTGAGTTTGCTGGCTGGATGGTGTACACCCCACTGGTGGTCTCTCCTCTCATGAACAGCTCGTGACAGTCCGATGCCGTCTCTGGAAAAAGAACAAAGAAGAAGGAAAAAAAGTTAAAACTTGGACTGTATCACGAATGCCTTTTTCCCTGGATGTGCTTTAGACATGCTGCCTTTTTAGTCCAACCGCTATGTTCAGATTTCGCCCCAGCTTCCTCAAATGTTTTTGTTTTGGTTATCCTACCCAGCTTTCAGAAATAGGTCATTCACAGTTAGTGAATCTTTCAGTAATAGGCTGCTGCACACGTCGAGTAGAGTGTTTTCAAATAAGACTATCTCTTCAGGGGAAAGAAAAATAAAAGCTTATCACTATGTCTGGAGATATGAGTGTGTTCCTGATAAAAACAAAAAACAAAAACTTTGACCTAGCTACAGCAGGACTCTTGTAAACATGACCTTTCTCCCAGTTCCCAGGCAGTCTGTCCTCTTTAAGTGCTGGGCTGTGCAACCTATAGAGTTACATACCCTATCCTTTACATTCTTCTACAACCTCCACCCCCCCTGCCCTCTCGCTCGTGCGTCCGGCCCCCTTCCTTCCCCTTCACTTGTCACACCTCCCTCACGTGCACAGCAGCCGCTTGGTGACGAAGATGTGCATGGCTGCTGCATGCATGGGGAATGATCACAGCATGGTGTAGGGATGAGGGGGGCTGTTACTGTATGCAGAGCAGGGGTCTCCAGAGCTGGCACGTGCTTTAATAAGGGATGAGGCTAATTGCACCCCTGGCGTAATCCTTTTTTAGTAAGGATGACATCATGTAGTGCAGTTTTATATCCTGCCAAAGCCTCGTCACAATTTACTGTGCATATATATAGATTTAAATTTGGTTGTTCTAATTGTTTCAGTGAAAGCTCATCAGCTGATCACACAATAGCAAAATCTGTTTGTGTGGGGTGACCTTCTCTTCTTTAGAGAAATGAACTCTTGTTGTGGTGACTGTCTGCTCAGGGGTCAAGGGTTCTCCTGAACTTTAGCACATTTCTAATTCATTATAATTGGAAATAAGGAGGAGATGGGGGTGGGGGGAGGTTTGTGCACAGGGATGGGGGAGGAGAGGACAACCAAAGGGAAAGGAGGCTCAGGAGGAGGAATGCCTGTTTGATTGTTGTAGGGCAAAGGTTGCTCATTCTTCGGGGATGTAAAAATGTTTGTTTAACAGAAAAAGGTGGGACATCTTGGAAATGGGGAGGAGTTGAGTGTCTTCAAAACAACATACGATATCTGTACAAAGTTCAGAGATAAATTTAGACTGCCTTTCCCCTTTGTTTTCCTTTATTTATTATTTTTTTTTATTTTAGTTAAGACCCAAGGTGAGAAATCTGAACAAGAGTCCAAGAAAACCTTGTTGCCCTTTCCCTCCTCCACAGCGCAGAAATGATCTGAGCGTAATCCTGGCATGCTGTCTGACCCTGACTGAATTCTCCCAGAGACCAGCAAACTTTCCCCCAGTTGAAACCTTTCCAGAATAACCCCCCTCCCCTCTCGCTCCCCCATCACTGAATCCTGCTGATGTCAGAGCTTTATGGTGTAATTGTGATTTCAATGACTGAACTCTAATGTTACCTCAGCCACATTCACCTTTCACCTAGTTCACACACCCGAGTTCATTACAACCCGAGAATTCAGTTTGAATATATCCTTTTCCATTTGTATTCATTTATAATTACTGCAATTATTCCATATGTGCAGATTCCAGCGTTATTTAAAACTAAAAAGGAATAAAATGAGATATATATGTAAGCTAAGAGTTTCTTATCGCTTCAGTCACAGCAGCTGCTTGGCGTGCCTGCAGTCTGAGAGCCTTTCACAATTACTGTAAACCACAGTATCAGAAGTGCTGACTAAACACCTTACTAATTTTCCGTTCAACTCCTGCAGCGATATTCCAGCAACTTCCTATTGCTATTGTGATTAAAATCCCTCAAATGTACGATAGACTCAGCTTACAATTAAACAAACAAACAAAAAACTAGTCTATACTTTTATATTTTAAATATGTTGTACACGTGACTGTGTTAACCTTCTCAGACTCAAATTAAGTTTTTTGTTGCTAATTCACAACCAAGTCCTGCAGTGCTACTTCTGAATAAAAGAAACTCATAAAATGTGTATGTGGGGTAATCAGGTTGTTAGTTCTTAACTGTTGCAAATCTGCAACGTCTGCCTGGAGAGGGTTAATGCTATATCGTATTTAACGAGTAATACTAATATTTCAGTCGCTCTCAGGGATTGCACCTGTTGGTATTTTTGGCGTCACGCTGAGCTGAAAAGCTTGTCCCGAATTAATTAGTTTCCTTGATTTTAATTGCTAGTGATTTAAGCTTCTTTGTGGCATTACTAGACAGATGGTCTGTCACATTTGGCGTCAGATTTTGTAGAGTCGACTTAAGACAGTGTCAAGGGGGGATTTTGGACGCTTTTTGGCTTTACTTACCGGCCGGCGAGTCGCGCTGCTCCGCGACACCACCCTGCACGGAGCTCTCGGATTTGCTGCTCCGCTGGGAGGCTTTCTGTCTTGACTGCTGGATCTGAAAAAGGTTGCGAATCAATGATGAGACAAAAAAAAAAGAAAAAAAAAAAAGAGAGAAAATAATAATAATAACGAGAAAGATGTTTAAAGAAATTTTTGTGCAAGCAGTGTGCGTAAATGTGGCGCCTGCTTACTTCACTCTGCAGGGTCCTGATGCGCACGTTCTGTTTGTCAAGCTTATCCTGTTGAAGTCTGATGCGCTCCATCAGATCGTCAATTCGTCTGTTCTGGGCCTCCAGCATGAGCTGACAGAAAAATATGACACAGGTGCAACAATGTTTATTATTTTATCATTTTTATTCGACGACGTGTTTGTGCGTAAAATAAATCCATCGCTCAAAGGAGGTCCTCCAGTTAACACCGCAAATAGGGTACCCGTAAGTTTCAAACTGTTGCTTGAAACTTGTTATTTTATTCTACAATGACAAGCCAATAGTGTGTAGATGTAGTTATGTAACCCATTCGCTGCTCGGGATTTTCCAGCTCACCACACAAAGCTCTCGACTCACACACTGCTTTGTAAACGAAGCTTTGCTAAGAAAGCAAAACTTTCATGAGCCCCTTCAGTGTCTGTGCTGCAAAATGCAACAGCTGTGGAAAAACGGAAAATTCTTGCAGCTGATGCTGGCAGAGCCTCTTTATCCTGCAGCTCTGTCTGCACGTACTGCACGTTTATCCACGCCTGTAGTAGTAACCTTCCACTCCGGCTTACCACCACCCGCTGCTTACGCTCTGTTTAATTTTATTTAGGACCACTGAGTGTTCAGACACCCCCCCCCCCCCCCCCCCCCACACACACACACACGCACACAGACACACACACCTTGTAATCCTTGGATGCTGTAAATCCACTGACTTGATAACCAGTGCAAAATCCCTTTGTACTTTGAGGGGCCTACATGGAAGTATCTTAACTCTAAGAAAAATGGTTTGCACACAGTGGAAAAGCTTCATTTCAGATAATTTTCCTCCCAGACTAACTTTCATTCACCTTATCTAACATAGTTCTAATGATCATCATTAACCTACACACATAATCTTCTCCATTCTTACCTGGATGTTGTGAGCATCACTGCTGTTCTTGGCACCAGCATTCATGTCAGACATCCCTCCATCTCCCTGCAACATGCCGTCCACCTTCTCCTCCAGGCGGCTGAGTCTTTCACTCATTGTCCTCCTCTCCTGCTGCATCTCCTCTGCCTTATCCCTCAGCTCAGCTGTGACATTCAGCACCTGCCCCTCTCTGTCTTCCAGTCCCTGGGCCCGAGCTTTCAAAAGCTCCCCCTCTGCTTGCAGCCTCTGGCTTTCCTTCCCCAGTTCGCTCACAGTGCGATTGAAGACTTTCAGTTTGCTTGACAGGTCCCTCATCTGGATTTTAGTTTTGTCCACATGCTCCTTCAGCCCCTGGCCCAGTTGCAGGAGGCCGTGGGCAAGGACGTTAACATCATCCCATGCTGCATACTGGACACGCTTCTCCTTGGTAGCACCACCAGGGCTTGAGGCTCTTTTCCTCTCCACTGGGAAACTTGTGGCCATGAGCACCACCAGGCAGAGAGTCAGAGTTGCCAGTGCTGTCTTCATTTCTGCCATTTTACTAAACTTCTGAAATACGTCTGTAAACTGTGCACAGAATTGTGCAGTGTCCTGCCTTCTCTTCTCAAATTGGATCTGATAGTTCAGGTTCCTGGATAAACGAGCTCAGTGCTGGTATTATATAGTTTCTCAGCCGTCAAGTCAAAGCTGTGAGCCGCCTGCTATTGGCCAGCTGAGGAGAAGGAGGCGTGCAGTCACTCTCAGGTTTCTGTCCCTCCTCCACCTCTCTGTTAACTCTTCCTGTCAGAGGCTGACGCCAGAAATGATAAAGTGGTGTTCATCTCTGTGCGCTGGGAGACAGGACAGTTGTGTACCCTTCTATGATTTTTAACAGTAGTATAGTCTGATCATTATGATTGTAATATGATTATGAGTACATGAACAGTTGATAATGATACCAGAAGCCAGATAAAAGGTTATATTCTTTGATGAACAATGTGGTTCTGTGTTTGGCGAGTTTGTGCCGGTGAAAGATGAAGCACAGAGCTTTACTGAGCTTCTTCTTTGTGTCATTAGTTCATGCTGACAGTGAAATAGCTGAACTTCTTTTATTCATCATTTAAAATCGAGCCAGCATTCAATTTTCTGTGTTGTTCTGTACTCGCTTGTATTATTTAGTTCATGTGCCTCATGCTGTTTTTATTTAAGCAGATAGCAAGCTGTGAAAATGTCAGAGTCAAAATGTTACAGCTGTGATTCAAATTAAAAATGCGAGAGAAGGTGCACCATGACCACAAACGTGGGAGAGAATCTATCCACCTGAATTATAAATTAATTTCCCTTCACTGTAAACTTTGAAATATTTAAAATTCATACCACTGAAATGAAACCCATTAATCTGAAACGAGCATCTTTAGCTGAATATTTTTATTCATTAATGGATTTATTGTTGAGCAACTTACATTTTTTATTAAATGTCAGAAAACAGTGAAACTGCACATTTGTCCACTGAAATCTTAAATTATCTTTTGTGTTAAACACTAAAAAAAACCCTCACAATCATCCAGTTTCCAAAAACATAAATAATCTTCAATTATTTATCTTGGAAACTTGGGGACAAAGAAATTAAAATTAAAAAAATTGCTTTAAAAATACCAAGAATGGGTAAAGATAAAGTTAAATAGCTATTGAATTTCTCCTCTGACATCCTATTGGGAAAAAGTCAGTCCAGAGAAATAGCTATTTAGTCTTTATCTGGATTTTTCTTTATCATAACTCCTTGGATAATGCAAGGAACGCGTGTCATCGGAAGAGGACATTCGTATTATTTGGCCCGAGGTTCTCCATAGTAAAGATCTGCTGCTGCTCAGAAGCCTTGAGGACTGTGAGAATTAGGGGAAAGTTCACACGGCACAGAGAATGCCAATATTACGGGTTCTAGGATTTTTCTTTTTTTAAACAACCTCTATTGGCAAGCCCTATGTGATGGGGGGAGACTACAAATGAAGGTCCTGGTTAACCCTCTCCTGTCTGCAGACCAGACTAAGTAGGTGAAAGGTGACTCAGAGACTGCTGACAGCGCTGGGATGGGGAAACTCAGCACCCTCATTCATGGACTGGTATGCAACAAACATTCATTATTTTCCCCCAAAGCCTCAGCAGGGTAGGGGTTTCCACTGAAAGCCCTCAGTGCTCCGGTTAAAAATAGGCTTTTCTTGTTCAGTTTTATGCCCTTCATGTAATAGGAGCGCTGAGGTCAACCCACACACATTTACCATTGTTTTCTCAAACTGACGCACTGCAGGGATGATTCATATCCTCTCAGTTACAGTAGAGCAGGATTATCACTGAACGTAAACATCTTCTGTATATTTACTGAATTTATCTTTTTCTTACGGTTTAATGAAAGGCCAAGCGATTGTAGAGCAGGCACAAGCAGGATTACTGCATAACAAAAAACAGACTCGATTCATCCAACAATTCCTGTAACAAACCCGATGACTGTCTGGTTTACGTGTGTCATGATGGTACATGCCGATTACATACCAGCCTTTATGCAGTCCTTCAGGACAATACAGAACTTGGGAGGGATGTGAGCTACAGTAAGGGTGCAAACGAACGAAGGATTACTTTTTTTTTCCTGTAAAGATTGCTAAATATTCCATCTGTCATGTGTGGAAAAAAACAAGCTGTTTGAATGTGTCTGTTGAAGGAGACCTTGACATACAGCACACTGGACCGTTTCAGACTGTCTAGAAGAAATGTTGTTTTTCAGATATTTAGATTTCATCAGGGGTAGAAGTATTCAGATGCTTTACTCAAGTACACACAAGCATTTTCACAAACTGTGCTCATTACCCACAGCAAAGCCGTCTATTCGGTTCTATATCATTTAATTATGTGATTTATAGCATGCTGCAGGTACACTATTGACATTAAGCTGCATTTTAATGTTTACATCTATTGACATGCTGCTGGAAACTTTAATCAGTGCCAGTGTTATTATATTTTACACGATCATATGTGTAGAGTTTTAATGTATACGACAAATGGTAACTGCGATCCAAAAAGTGTAAAGTAAAAAGTACACGATCTATCAAAATGTAATGGACTTACGACACAAAGCAGCTACTGGAATTACTCAAAGTATGTACAAGTACCCCAGAGCTTAGTATTCGAGTAAAAACAAGAATAAAATCAGCTCAAACATGAAGAGCTGATGAGCAGACAGTTTATATATTTACTCCAGAACAGACTAAACCCATTGATTACAAACACTGTTGTTATCATTTTTTAAAAATTTGTTTAATGTCACGGATGTTAAACAGTGTGGGAATCAGTCTCCCCCGTTTCCTCTGAGCGAGTGTGCGTCCCTGCTCATCACCGCATCCACACCTCACTGCCACAGCTGCTTATTCAATTTCCCAAAATGGCCGCTCCCATCTCTGGCCGGCATGCTGACCTTTTACCCAGATTCCAAACACAGAACATCTGTAAATCCTAGTGCAGCCCCCCCTTCACCCCCACAGACATGGTTGTGCACGAGGGAATGGAAAATGGGAAGAATGAAAGAAGAAAAAAAAAAAAGAAGCAGGTGCTGGAGGCAGTAAACCGATTCTCATGGGCTGGCTGTTTCATAAGGTTTTTGGACGATTTACATCGCAGGTTTTTCCACTTGTCTTTGCTGGAAATTCACATCCAAAAAGATTTAAATGAATAAAATAAAAATAAAAATGAAAAACTGAAGAAAAACCCAGAGGAAAGAAAACAATTGAAGCGTCTTCTTTCATGTCCCAGTTTGATGAGATTATAAATATATGATCACACAAGGCAGGCTCAAACACATCCATCACACATACCATGAGATATTCATGAGGAGCAGGAAAGCAGTGACCTTTCGAGCCGACTGCACAGCCGGTGAATGGAGCTCATGACTGCTCTGTGATTGACTCAGTGAAGATGGATTAAGGATGCAACTCTAGACGAATAGGCCTGCGTACAAAAGGACTGGTCGTCGATAAAAGGCTGGTTTTATTTATTTATTTATTTTTAATAATAGGGGTGACATCACAATTATATATATAGCTTTTACTTAAACTCAATTTTAACTATTGGATATAGCACCAAATCACAACAACAGTTGCCTCAAGCCACTTTATATTATAAGGCAAAGACCCTACAATAATACAGTTTTACTCCTGGTATAGTGTGTTAGTTTTTTTATTTAAAGGAAAGGTAACATGAAAGGTGGCCCTCATAGTCATGGAACATGAACTATAAGAGATCCATAGTGGATTGCAGCCACAGCTAATTAAACATTTATTCAAATTTACAGTTATAAATCAGACCGGTGTGTCTGACACTACAGTAAAAAGTGGACATTTTAAAAATATACATCTTTGAAGACATTTATTTAAGCAGAGAAACACTCAAGCACCATCCAGGTGTAGAGGGGAACTAGCTAGAACCAGTTTTCCAGCTCCTGTCCTCCAAATAAATGCCAAAGAAAACGCACTTCTGCCTCCCAGTGGCCAGAAGCGAGAGCATACCCTGCCTACTCGCTCAACTTTGACTTGTACTCATCTGTCTACAAGGAGGGGTGATGGCGGTGGTGGTGGGGTCTTCAGTGCCTGCTCTACTGCTTTCGCCTTAAGCACTGCATACTGAATGCGACGCAGCATCGAGCAAATCAAAACCTGCCAGTTTCTTTTAAGTCTCCAGCTGTCCTGAAACATGAGGTGTGACTTGTTTCACCTCCAGCTGGGTTCATTAGGTACACGGAAGAAGCGGATACAGGGGGATAATAGAAATAAACAGTTCAATACATGGACCTGTTTACATATTGCATGTTCCAAGAGAATCCTTCAGTTTCCACACACCAAATGCCAGATTTTATGCCTGTTTGTGAACTTTAACAACCTGCTTAACCGAACTGTGATTTCTCAGTTCTTTAGTAAAATCATGGAGCCATTTTTCTGTTTGAGTTCAAAACATTTGGGACAAAAAACAAGTTATGTAAGGTAACCGAATGAATAATTACTATTGCTCTTTTTGTGCAGCTGACAAAACACACACAGTCTACAGCGTGTCTATATAATTATTCGTTCTTACCGAGCACACAGACAAACACCTTTTACAAGTCACCTCACCTCAGACGCACATGCACAGACATGCTGCGTGATACAAAAGAACATGGCGCTTCTGCTCGACTGACAGCTTTGGATATTTTAACTTCTCAGCTTGGACATATAAGGAACACATGCAGACAGATGCTGGATGCTTTTCCCTCAGTGTTTTTATTTTTACTTTTTTATTGCTTATGGACTAAATGAGTAACCCAGATGCGGGAAGCAGAAAAGTACAGAATGTAGCCCACACATTTTCCATTTTGGAAAATTTAGATATGTATAGACTGTGGCTGAGAACAGCAGCTGTCTTCCCGTCATACATTTTTTTTCTTTTGATGGTGCCGGAGATCCACAGTGATTTACACACTTTTGGGGTTAAACCAAGTACACTGAGCAAACTAATGCTATCCATTTAAGACTTTGAATAGTAATAGAGTCATCCTCAGGCTAAATTCTGTAAGACTATGCAGAGAAATGTAATATCAGGGCAGTTGGGTGACAGATTGCACCAAGAATTTGAGTCAATTCTGCAGTGTGATGTTTTTTTTCCTCCCTTCTGGCCACAAAATCCAGAGTTACACAACAGCTATAAAAGCACAGCACCAAGATGAACTGCTGGGATGGTTACTAATGAAAGCAACCAGAGAAGCCAATGCGAGAACAGCCCAAAAGCTGCTTTTCAGCTTGCTTTTGCTTTTTGTAAAGATAAAAAGAAAGATGTTCTATGTTAACTACTTTCCACATCTGTGCAACGCTAACTGGTCCCAGCAATTCAATTCAATTCAATTCAATTCAATTCAATTCAATTCAATTCAATTCAATACAATTCAATTCAATTTATATAGCACCAACAATAGTCACTTCAAGGTATTTATATTGTAAGGTAAAGACGCTACAATAATACAGAAACCACAACAATAAGACGACCCGCTATGAGCGAGCACTTGGTGACAGTGGGAAGGAAGAACTTTCTTTTCTGGATGAAACCTCTGGTATGCCACGTCTTGGAATGATACTGCCTAAGTTAAGCCTAAGTTAAGCATATATATGTAAATAGAATTCGTCCTAGCATTGAACCCTGTGGTACTTCATAATTAACCTTTACTTAGGAATGACTGCCACTTATTTTCTTTCTCTAAAAAAAAAGAAGACAAAATTCTCAATATTGAAAATAACTAGTGTACTTCCAAAAAATGTAAATCTAACGCCCGCCTAGCTCTGCACAAATAGACAACCAAAAAATATTCTCCTCACAGCAACTCTAAACATTTACAGGGATCGTGGTATGATCTTTTTTAATCAGAACAAAAGTGTTTAAATAAGGAAGCCCTGCCCCATGTTTGAGGTCAGGTAACAGTCTCTGAGGCTGTAACTATCTCATTTATTAAAGCACAGATTTTATGTGGAGTGAGATCAAAAACCTAATCAGTTTATTTCTATATATTCCTTTAACAGTGTGTACATGCCGAGGAATATACAAGATGCTCTGAAACTATAAGCCACAGGAGAACAAAAAGAGTTTATGTGAATTCCTAACTGAATGCCGCAGCTGGAAATAAATAGAAACACATATCTATATTGGCTTGGGATTGTGCAGAAAGGAGGCTGCGGGCTTTGAATGATCTCTCCAGAACCCGTCTTCTACATTTTATGGACTTAAACCGCAAATCTCTGTGGCTGTTTAGTCTCCTTGGGGTTTCAGAGGATGCAGCTTTGTTCCTTGTTTGTCCCCAAAATGAGCCCCTTGGTGTGTACCCCAGTTACCGAGCCTGATTCCCATGAACTAATCGGCCTTTTATGAAACATTCACGCACGCACACTGAGTTCACCACGGCGTAAGAAGCACTTTGGGTCACAGGGTGTAGGTCGCTAATCACAATGATACTAATTCACTTCTCAATTAATTCTAATCAACAGGAGTGGAGGTGGAAGAGACACTCGAACTGAAGTGGGATCTGACTGTGAATGAGGCTTTTTGTGGGAAAGCTGAGGGTACTGGCAGACAACCTCCCCAGCGTTAAGCAGCTGGTGGTTTGCAGAAGAAAGAAAAGGAAAGTAGGCTTGTGTTACAGAGTGTTCTTGCTAAATAGTGGAGGCTCTGACCCGTGAGTGTGTCCGAGCAGATGTGCACTCTTTAGCACTGACATTTCTGCAGGAATCGTGCTCTTATGTCTCTTATTCCTGCTGCGAAAATGACAATACGCTAAATTTGTTTGCAGTGAAACCGCCCACCTCCTGTGAGAAGACAGTGTCTTCTCAGGAAATGCACCACTTGAACCACTTCAAGATTTATAAGATTCCACATTGAGTGCATGACCTCTGACCATCTGCTGAATCCCCATTAAAACCCAGAGCGACTGCCTTGATCCGCGTTAATCCAAATCCAGAATCCTAATTGGAACTGTGGCACCAGAAAGCAGTTCAGGCCTTGTTTTTTTCCCTGTGTTTTCACAAGTAACGGTGCAAATCAGAGCTATTCTTCTCAGCAGTGCAGGAATGGAATTAAAAGAAGCAGTAATAATAATAATAATAATGGAACAGTTTTAGCCAGTATGTTATTTTGTGTGTTTTTTTCTTTATTTCTTTATTGTGGTAAATAAAAATAATTTTGTCTTTTCACCCGGACTGAAAGTTGGTACATAATCTTTTCTACACATAATAGAAGGAAGATTATTCACCTGAGTTCAGATAGACAGAGAGAGTAACATCCAATTGAAAATTTAGTAAAAAATTTTTGTTTTAAACTTTGATTTTAGCACAGCAAATTCCATTAAAGCGTGGGTGCTGGGTGTGTTAGCAGCTTGGGCTTTTACAGCCATATTTTGATTTTCTGTGGCTCTACAAACCCATGTAATGAATGCAAAAATCTTTCAGGAATGTAATATAAAACCTAAATGCAACACCACTAGAACTTAACTCTTCAGTGACCTCTGTAAAATTTTAGCATGTGCCACCGACTGCATATTGTGCATCATAATATGTCTCTTTCTGTATTTTAGAGAGCACATCTGAACTGAGAATCAACACCACCTTTAACCCAGATAACATTTGTTTAAGCCCGCTGGCCACCGTGGTTTGTACTGTACACGGCGCTACAATGACAAGCAGTGATGAGCAGCATACTGATTCATTTTTTTACCTACAAGCTGTGATCCATATGAAGAAATAATACAGCGATGTGGAGAGTGAGTGCGTACTGAACCCGACTGTACTTTTAAATTCCCCAAAGTCGTATAGCAGGGACATAAGGCGAGCCAGATCACATCACCCCACACAGACATTTTCACATCTGGAATAATACATGATACCGTGCCAGTACTGAAGTTTTTCCAGCAGTTATGGAGCCAGAACACAAAGCCTTGTTGTTACAGTGTTTACTTAAAAACCTGTGCTACAGAGCTTCAAAACAGTGTTTTTTTCTTTACCGTCCCTCCACAACAGGCTTTTTATCAGACGCCAAGAATCTGACCCTGTATGTGAGCCCGTCACTGTCCCGTCTGTGCGAGCACCTGCTGTTGTGCGGCGAATTGTGAGATATTTTGCATAAGTCATGCACGCTGTGGGTGTGTGGGAGTGGGGGCTGCTTTATAAAATAAATAAATAAATGAGTGAATGTATTGTGTTTCTGACCTTCGCACAATGAAGCTGCCCCCCCCCCCCCCCCCCTTTGCACTTTAGCTTACATAAAAGCAAATCAAGCATGTCCAAACTGTGTTTTGTATTTTATCACCCAGCTGCCTTCTTCTGCTTATATATTTATTTTTTCTGTGGCATGCTGTTAATGGTCACATGGCTATATGTGCATTTCTTTCTGTCTGTATTCAGAGTTATAGTTCAGGCAAGGTCTTACGTGTTATTTCAGCACGTTGTACTGTTTTTTTTTTTTTTTTGTCCACAGTTGTGAATGAAAACCTGTGTGATTTTGCAAACTGATAAACAGAATCAGCATGTTCTGAGTGAAAGATGCACTGTGCATGCTTAAAAGTTTTTAATCTTTTTTTTTTTTTTTTTTTTTAGCATTTCCCTCTTATAAAGATTCTCGTTGACACTGAATGTGAAAATCTGGCTAAGTGGACCAACCTCATTTTCCACAAATTAAAGGCAGGAAATAAGGATAACCGTTTCAAATGCAGAGTGTACTACAGTTCAGCAATCAGCAGGGATGGAGGGGAACAGGGAGGGTGCCGAAGAACTAGATACCAGCAGAGGGACTGAAAGAGAGGGGCAGCGAATGACTTCTAGTTACCTCTGGGGTTATTGTCCTCTGGGCCTATGTGTCCTATGTGTCCTATGGGCCCCATTTGTAAATTTCATGGCCTTGACCCAGGTCGTGGTTGTGTTCAGAGTGTGTACATCGGTGGCCTGTCTCCCCTTGGAGGTTCCATCAGCCCCCCTCTGCACTTCCTGTTGCCCTGGCGAGAAACAAAGCCTTTAGCCAGGGTCCCTTATTTTCAGCGAGTCCCCTTCTAATATTTGTAAGAACGTTATAATGAAGGCATTCAAATAATACCTTTTTACATACTATACTATTCTCAATGTATGTCTTGAGACCTTACAGAACATACTGGTGCAGAGGAAAGTATATGATGCTTTTCGTGTTGTAGAAGATGCACTGTTAAACCCTGTTATACTTACTGAAACATTTAGCAACATTATTATTCATTGGGGGTTTTGGTTTAGGTCGTCTGCAGATCCACACACACACCTTTCAGCTCTGTCGTCCTCGCCACCAACTCCAAAGCGCACCAACAGCGCTACAGTAGCTGCACTTCTACAAGTCATGATGTCCTTGATTTCTTCCTGGTTTCTCTGGAACCGTGTTAAAGATCTGAGACAAACAGACTTGTTGTCTCAGACTGCTGATGTTTTCTCCTGGCTGGGTTAGACCTTGGTGGCATGCAGGCAAACAAGTAGAGACCTTGGGATGGATTTTCTTCTAACCTGCTGTATTTCTGCTTCAAAGAAAGACTGGAAACAAGGACTGGTGGGAGATACGGGAGCGATACGGAAGAGAGGTGGTAAACACATGCCAACCGAAGTTCTTGAAGGGTTGTTGACGCAGAGGGTTGGAGAGGGGCAGAATGACGGTGACGCAGTGGCCAAGGTGACAGCAAGTTGTTTTCATGCACGGAGCTGCCGAAGACTGAAAACATAAACACGGTAGGACTCTCTCCTCTTCCTCATGGACTGCTTCTGTTGTTCCAGAGAACGCTGATTTTGAAGCGTTTGTGAGTAACAGTCAGCTACAAGCTGAAGCGTGTTTTCTGATTTGCAGGTAAAGCTCATTTGGGTAAATAACCACTTTAGGATAAATGGGGTTTATCAGGATTCATGTCTGAAGGTTGAAAAGAGACAAAGCGGTTTGTCTCTTCTCTCCTCTGTCCCTCACCTCTCTCACCGTGTTATTTTGTCTCCTTCAGGTTCTCCTGGAAAAGCCGTCAAGTGCCAGCACGCTCTCCCTTTACCCTGGCAGCTGGCAGAATAGATTCCAGGTATTAATTTGTGGCTTGGTGTCAAATTTCCTCTCTGGTTCCACATATACTACACACTGATCCTTTCTTCTATAAAATACTTAAATAGAAGGTATCTGACAAAGTGAAGCACTAAAAGATCTCAAAAAAGCAGCACATTTTGCCACAATCTAAAGAAACAGCTGAGAAATAAAGACATTGACATCTCTCGGAATGGAAAGGGGTTACAAAGTAATTTCTAAGGTGTTAGGACATCACTGAAGCACAGTCAGACCTATTATTCACAACTGGAGGAAACTGAAATTACTCCAAGAGCATATTGATAACTCATCCAGGATGTCAGATAAGAACCCAGAATGTAATCTGAAGACATGCAGGCCTATTTGCCACAGTTAAGGTCAGAGTTCATGATTCAACAATAAGAAAGAGAGACTGGGCAAAAGTGGCACCCATGGGAGAGTTCAAGGATAAAACCACTGCTGACCTGAAGGAGGATGTCCGACCATCTGTTCATGCCCTGAAACTCAAGCATGCCTGGATTATAGGCTACCACAGAACAATGATCAGAAACACACCAGCAAGTCCACCTCTGAATGGCTAAAAACCAAAATGAAGGTTTCGGTGTGGCCTAGTAAAAGTCTGAACTTAAATCAAAGATTAAGATTCTTTGGCCTGATCTTAAACAGATCGTTCATGCTCAAAAACTCTTCAGTGTGTCTAATTTAATTATTTCTGGAAAGAAGAGTGGGCCAAAATTCCTCCACATGGGATGTGAAAGATCCATTGTCAGTTAAAAGAAGTGCTTGATTGCAGTTCTTGCTGCTACGGTTGGCACAAACATGTCAGTGTGACAAATGTGCATAAAACTATGAAATCATGAAGGGGGTAAATACTTTTTCACTGCACTGTATGTCTGAAAAAGGCACCTAAGTGTTTAAGTTGAACTCAGCTTTGCACACAACCTGTCTGTAAAACAGGCCAAGGTAAAATAGGAGATCATTAAACCTACAGTGTACATAACTCAAACTGACATCCTTTCCTGTTTAAACAACCGCCGAGATCCTTCAGGAACCCCAAGCTGGAATTTAGCCAGATACCTTTGCAGAGTACTAATTTACAGACTGCTCAGTATTCCTTTGATGTATTTCCTGACATTTACACATTGTTAGTTCAGAGGTAACTGACCTTAAGGTTCTTTAGACCTCAACATTTAAACATAGCCACGCTAAACCTGATTCACCAGCATTCATGACCAGATTTCACTTCTAATACAGCAGAACAGCAAGTAGATCTGGAGGGGAAAGCATTACTATAGCTGTGTTAACTAGTACATCCTCAGCTTTTATCTTAAATAATTTGAGAAAACGGGTCACATATGTTTTGAACAATTTGAATCTGTCTGTACTGTTCATTAGCTATACAAGCTACACAGCTTTGGAGTGGTGCTCAAAGTGAGGAGTCATTGCAGTTAAAAATATAAAATAAAACTAATGTGGATAAATATGATTTTTGGTGGAAAATAAATACAGACAAATTCTAATGATTTTTAATGATATAAATTATGTTGTGCGGATTTTTTTTCAGCTTGTCCCATTATTATTAGAGTTTATGATGGAGAAACAACACTGCTGGAAATGAACGGTGGCATGAATGTTTAAGTTAGTTTAAAGGAGAGAGCTTGGCCTGTAAATAGTCAGCACTTGCTTACTTCTTACATGCAGTCGATTGTGTTGTACCTGAAATGGAGGTAAATTCCGTTAGCTTTTAAAACTCAGACACTGCCCCCTGCTGGACGGAACGTAAACTGCACAAGGTGAAATAATGGCGTGCCCGCTAAATTTGTGGAAATTCCTTAATTTTCATACACAACAGTGCAACAGAAAACAGCTATATTAGCCTTGTATTGTTGGTTTATTTCTATTAAAAAAAACTACTTATCTGTGTCTGGGAAAATTAATTACAGAATTATTTACAGGAGCTGGAGGTCAAGAGGCGAGATGGTTTGGACACGTGCACAGGAGTGAAGGTGGATATACTTGACAATTGATGTTCATGGGCACGATAAAAGACATGCAGGGAGTTTGTATGACAGACGAGGATGTTAGGGACAGGGTGAGATGGTGGTAGATTTTTTTCCATACCTCTAAAGGAAGCAGTTGAAAGAACTAACATCCATTTACTCTGAAAGAGTAGTTTAAAACGAGTCTATTTTGATACTTTTGAACTGTAATGGAATAATAGACTTGAGAAGTTGACACTTCAGAGTAACTAAACGTATAGAAGTATTGAATTATTTAGCTTAATTCACATTCAGCGTACAAGAATTTGACAGCCACACCTCACCTACTATTAATGCATCAATAATGAGCTATTACCTGTCTCACGCAAGTTTATCATGGCAGGCTAATGTTCCAGTTTATTGAATTAAAAACAAAATCACTTAGTATAAAAGAAAGAAGACTTCAAGGATAATTTTCAACTCAAATTTATTTCAAAACATCTGAACAAGTGGCGGGTAGTCCACTGAAAAACACTGCATCCTGCTGTAGTTGATGCCCCACAGTGTTGGATTGGCAGCTTCAGCGGGCACTGTGAAGACAGAGCAAGTGAGAAGGGTTTAAGCCTGTGTTTAAGTCTTATACATTCCCAAATTCAGAACACTGATACGCTCTGAATTGAGCAGCATTAGACATAAGCAGCCTATCGGGAGGACTGAAGGAAGAATTCAAACATCAACCCCTGACCACCATGGGATATATTCCCTACACACTGAAAACAGGCAAACTTTGTGCAGCTCTGTTACACTTTAACTAGATAAGAGCTAGATAAGAGCTTCAGATGCAATTATGATCTAATACTGCAGATATATGAATTGAGAACTTAGAACATTAGGTTGAGTTTGTGATTGTGATTTACTGCAAGCCATTTTTAATGTTTTTTTCTAACCTTATAAGGTTATATAAGCAATATAAATATTCCCATAGTGCATGTTAGTACTATGGAAATATTTTTTACTTCTTGTTAACTATAATACAACGGCAAACATTGTCATCACCTCCCCCGCAGTGTTTTATTATCCTAAACTGTTCTTGGTTCACTAAGTTTTTAATAACAATAATGTTCAGCATCAAAGTATCTAAGGTCAAGTGCATATTATCCATCAGCACTCTCACTGTGGGCTTCACCAATGCTGACAGTTTAATGACTCAAAACACTGATCACCTGAGGTTATATTGTCTCACCTATCGCAGCCTCCTGGCTTCTCTTTCAGACTCCAGGAGTGTCAGCACATCTCCCTCTCTGACTGGGCCCTTCACGTTCCTGATAATTGAGCGGTTGCTGTCGTCCATGAACTCGACACGGACCTGGTGGGAAACGAGAGCGCCCAAAACTTAAACATTAAAATGACTCTACAGCAGACAAATTTTTCTGTTTAAATTAATGATGTACCAATTAAAGAGGGTTTTGTTTTAATGTTTACAGACAGCCTATAATGATTTTTCCTCATTTTGTTTTTGTTATGCATTCCTATTTCTGTGGCAAGGGAGCAAAGCAGCCGTGATTCAAAATATATATTTATTTATTTTGAAATTGTTCAGCTGTTTAAACTATCCACTTAACATGGAAAATAAACCAATGGTCATGATAATCAATTTCAACAAGAAGTAACTGTGGGGTGATATAGTACAATACCTAAAAATCTATTCGGATGGCATTTTTTAAAAAAAGTTATTTTTATAATCTGCTTAATTTTTGGGACCCCGACTCCGTTCCCTGCTGTTTCACTGTCAGAAAACAGTATCTGGGGATCTCACTCTGCAATGCTGTAAAAGCGATCAAGTGAACACCCAACAATCAAGTGAACACACATTTTAGTAATAAAGTACTAAGTTAGTGGGCAGCACAGTGGTACAGCAGTTTGAAGAATGGAAGTATAAACACATGTATGTTAACTTAACTATAGACCCTTTTCCCATTAGTACCTACACAGATTGTAGACAAAAGGGGCTTAAGTTGGGTGTAGCTATGAATGTAACATAAATTGTCATCATTAGCCCAAGTAACCAGTATACCAAACAGCACACTAAATGACAACTGAGTTAAATGGCCTGCATTTGTATAGCGCTTTACTTAGTCCCTAAGGAAAGCTACATTGTAGCCACAATGTAGCTTGCCATTCACACACTGGTGGTGGCAAGCAAAAAAAAAAAAAAGAGCATTGATACATTTTAAAGATACATCTGGTTTCTCTATTAAACGTGGTTTCCAGTTAGGATCAGTGGCTTGCCCGAGTATGTCATTAGTAGTTAAAATCCAGGTTAAAACTTTGTCCCCCCCAAAATAACCTGCCTCCTTTGTGGTAAAAGAAATCAGAGGAGTCATATTTTGTAGCTTAATCAGTTTTTCATCTTAAACTTCTGATAATAATTCAGCTTAGTTTCAGTTAGTTGGTAGAGTGAATCTGCCCAGTTTCAACGTTTAGTTACAGTACTATGGGGGATATTTATCAGGAGTAAAAAAAATCAGCTCAGATCAAGTTTTTTTGTTTTGTTTTTAAAGAAACAAACAAAACCCGTGACTTACAGCTAAATCGATGTCCAAACTTCAAACAGCTGTCTCAATACCTCATACTTAATGTGTAAACAAATCATCTAAGACAACACGAAACTTGCTTTTTCATCCTAGCCCTTTTAAGAGGTACAAAATATCGTTTCAGTTATTTTTTCCTTTGTTTAGAAATCTAGTTTTTAATTTCACATGAATTTACAGCCCTAGATTGTGTATATCCTTGGCAATAACTCAAATTAAGATTACACATATAAAGAGTAAATATTAATCGCAGATTTGCTGGTTTGTGCCGGATAAAATTTGAGGTGTTAGCCAAACTAGCATACCTGTGTACATTGTCCCTGGGAACCGGTTCTCCCGAGAACCTTGGTGACCTGAAAATGAAAACACGAGCAACATGAACATCAAACCTCTAAAATCAATATAATACATATATATAATTTTTTAACGAACACAGAGAATAAAGAAAAGTGAGTACTGCGGCAGCTAGCAGAGACTGTAGCATTGACAGGCCTCCATGATAGAAGCACGAGAGCCGAAGAGACGTTTGCTAACTACGAGACAAAAAGTGGATTTAACCTAAAGATTTTGAGCCCATTTGAAACAATACTTATTGTTGTGGGCATCTAATCGCTTTGATACGATAATTTTCAGCGTTTTATAGATTTTCTTACTCTTGCAAGCTTGATGGGCTGCACGCGGCTGGCGTCCATGTTGTCAGGTTAGACCGGAAAGGAAGTCACGTGGTGCACGGACGGCATATATGGCAACTGTAATCTTTTAGTTTATTAAAATTTAAAATTTAAAATTATTTTTTAATCAAATTAACAGAATAACAGAATATAAACTTACAAATAATAACAACAATAACAAACTTTAATAAAAACTATTATACATTCGTAGTTACCTTCTTTTCCGGTAGATTGGGAAATACCATTCGAAGCACCCATGGTGGAAACCTGGGCCAAACCATTATTCACAGAGTTTCCAAAACTATTTTAATGTGCAGAAACAGAGAGAGGGATTTGTCTCTGTGTAACTGTATCTCTTTTTTTTTGTGCGTACATACAGTCAATTCGAATACTGAATTATTGGAGTAACTACAAATGCTTGTGATATCAGTCAAAAAACACAGCCTATTTATCCAAAGTCAGTATCAAAAAGGTTACTGATTCGGTACATTATTAAATAAATTCACTGTTATATAATCAATATTTTGTTTTTAGTTGGCTTGACTTAATATTGAAATGAATACTTTGTAATTATACCAGTGAGTTATTGTAAAGAGAAACATATCAGTGATAAACGGTGATTTTGTTGTGGAGCCTAAAAATACGGTTAAGGGTTTGTGCAGAATATACAGAAAACAAAGAAAATTTTTATCAGTCATTATTAATTTTAATGTATTTTGACTTTAATTCTAAAATCAGGCTTGTTTAACTAGTTCAGCAATAGGTCAAAAAGGCCATAGCTGATAATTTGCGTAATCTACCTGAATATCCTGTGTAAAAGCTCTCTGTAGCCTTGTTAGCCATGCAATACTGTCCTGACACCACCCTCTCTGCGTTTCTTCCTCTCTCAGAAGTCAAAGCCTTAAATCACAACACTAATCCTTGTGAACAGTATTTTTAACTTGCGCTGGGACAGAAAGAACAGCAATAGGATTAGAGAATCAGTGAAGAGGCTGAAGCCCTAACTCATGCAGTTGATCTTCTTGCACAGTGACTCAAAAGTACCACAGCTCTTTCTTTGTCTTTATTTCAACCTGGAGGATTTTTTTTTCTTTTTTGACCATGGTGATATTTTTGCTTGATGTTGTAGATTTAAAGAAAAAACATATTATCATTTTTCTCCTGTGATTTGATTCAAACTTGGCATAAAACATTTTCCAGTGATTGGTCTTCTGAGCAGCTGTCGCAATGGAGAAGTGGAAAATTCTAAAAAAACGTCGCTCCAGTCTTTTTGCAACCATAAAACGCGACTTTAGTTTCACGCAAAGCATCGAAGAAGAGGAGAGTGAATTCCCCTTTTCACAGGACAGCTCAGTAAAACCGTGGACATCTATGGACAACCTTGACGCTCCTGGTGCCAGAAAAGAGGTGAAAAAAGATGAGAAGAAGGATGCACCAAACCCCTGGCAATCAAACATTGTCAACCTAAATGTGGGCGGAAAGGTGTTTCACATCCCTAAACACTTGGTCCTCCGATACCCAAAGACCAGGATCGGAGTCCTTGCTCTGTGCAATGATCCAGTTAAGCGTCTGACGCTCTGTGACGATTATAATGTTCGGAACAACGAGTTCTTCTTTGACAGGGACCCCATGTTTTTCCATTACATATTTCACTTTTACTGCAGTAATGTTCTGTGGGTGATGGATGGCCTGTGTCCTGTCAACTTTGAGGAAGAGATCTCATTCTGGGGGCTCAAACTGAAGGATACTCCAAGGTGTGCTGTAGATATTTGATATGCAGTGTATCTATTGTGGCTTGGTCTGTGGATATTTAAAAAGTAGCTATGGTAAAGCATTTGTCTGTCTTTCTCAGGTGCTGCCGCATTCTGTTTGAGGAGAAATTGGACGACATCAGAGAACACCTGAAGGTTAACCAGGAGCTCATCGATGAGATTAAACCTCACCATGATGACGAGGGCTACAAGACCATGTTTCTTGGAAACTTTCGTAAAGCACTTTGGGACTTGATGGAGAATCCTTACTCCTCACTGTCAGCCAAAGCCTTTGCAGTGTTTTCCAGTCTCTTTGTGCTTATCTCTATCGTTGCCATGACTCTGAATACAGTCAAAGAACTTAGGCAGTACAAACTTGCAGGCAAAACCTACATGGAGTGGGTGGAGGTTAGTTCTATCCTTTTCTTCACGTTGGAGTACTTTCTGCGACTACTCACCACATCAAACATCAAGCATTTTGTAAAGAGCGCCCTCAACTTTGTCGATTTGGTAGCCGTCATGCCCTACTTCCTCCAGATCATGTTTGAGACTTTTGTAATAGACGCTGAAGACATCAGTGCTCAGGAGGATTTGAAGACCATGTCAAGAGTCAGCAAAGTCAGCAAGGTGCTCAAAGTGGTCAAGCTCATGCGCATCTTTCGTATCTTGAAGCTTGCCCGTCACTCCACCGGCATGAGGGCTTTCGGCTTCACCATCCGCCAGTGCTCTGAGCAGGTATGAAGGGAATATCAATAAACACAAATGCTGGTAACATTTGAATAACATGGCAACCTGCAAGGCTCTGAAGAGACATAAGAGGAACAGGAGGTAGTTTTATGTGAAAGTCACCACTAGGAGAAGAGAAGTAGAGAAGAACGTTATGATAGTTTTACAATAGGATATCACAATCTATTTAAATTTGCATATTATATTTCTTGAAGAGAGCGACACTAGATGATTAGCTTATTTTAAAGAACAAAATCCACCTACCAGCAGCTCTAAACTTCACTAATGTAACATAATATCACATTTATTCATTTAATTAACAAAAAACAGAACAGTTTCATTGCATATGATGTGTTTAAAACCCATTAATTGAACAAAGCTTACACAGCCTATCGAGTGCAGAAATGTCAGGAAGGCTTTATAGTAACATCTCATATTACTGGATGCAAGCCCCTAAAATAGTATCTGCTTTATGACATAGTTTCATATAAACAAGCGCTGTCGTTGACGTGCTCTGTTCTGTCGTGCTGCAGGTGTGCTGTCTGTTTCTGTTCATCGCCATGGGCATCTTCACCTTCTCTGCTCTGATGCATTCTGTGGAGGTGGATCAGCCCGGGACACCGTTCAGCAGCATACCAGATGCCTGGTGGTGGGCTGCGGTGAGTACGGGACAAGCTCTACATCCAGTGAAGTTCTATTGCTCTAATATGTTTGGGATGCTTGTTACAAATGCAGTATAACTAAAACATCAGATTTGTTTTTTTTGTGGCTTTTAATGATTTCTATAAAAGTTTTAACTTTCTGGGAATTATTTCTTCTTTTTAATGGCAGCTGTGATGATATTGTAAATTATTTTTGAAAATATTTTCAAGTCCAATTTTTAGGTCCAGCCGCACTGATGATGTAACCCTACTTATAACACCACAGTTGCTCCACATCTTTTCATTATGAATGGGGCAATTAATGTTTTACAGCATTTAGAGCGTGTAGCCAGCTCTCACCGGCTGCCACTCAGCTTCTTCCGGATCAATTAACTCAGTTATGAAGTTTGATAAGCTCTTCCTCTTGACAGCGCTGAAGGGAAGCTCAGTCAGGGTGTGTCAGTATGATCAAGCAGTGCAGTGCATTCCGGGTGTCAGGGATTAGGTCTATCTGGATTTGTGCTGCCTGCTTAGTCAGACCAAAGCAAAGATTCACAGTACAGATCATGTTCCGTGCTATTTTTCTGCCTTTAAAATGCAGTAAACACTGATTATATTCAAGAGCTCAAACACAGTCTTCTTTAGTGAATTAATGGTTGGCTAAATAATATTCTGAAATTGTCTCTCTTGCAGAAAAACCTACTAACTATAATAAATGTAGGATTTTCCTTTGTGTAATTCTTACCCCAAAGTATCTTCCATAATTGGTACTATATCTGAAATGAAGAGAAAGATGTGGAGTAACTCCAGGGTCACATAAACTTGATATAAATTATCTAGCCTATACAGATGTGGAGAGTGGCTACTGATGGCCACCAAGCTGTCATATGGTTAAACAGTAACTTATGCAAATGATCAATATTTAGAGGTATGAATATCACACCATTTCTAGGAAGGTTCACATGGGTGTCACCAGCCTGGTACTCTGTGTGTCTTTCAGTATCATCTGAGGACATGGTTTTCATTTATCTGGTGGCAGCTGTGAATTTATATGTGTCTAATTCCCTCTAAAGCTGCGTGATGCGTCTCATTTGTAGCCAGACAGAGTGATTGCATTCAAGAAATATAAAATGTAGCACTACTTTCCTGGAAGGTTTTTTGAGCCTATTTATTCCAAACTTCCAAAATGTCAGTTTATCAGTACAAAAAAAAAGCATTTTAATTACTCGATTCACAGAAAGTAATGGATACAAAGTGCGTGAGGCCAGGTGAAAGGCAGGTACTGTGAGGATTAAACTGAAAACTTCTTCTGCTCTTCTCTTGATCCCTACTTAAAATCTACACGAGAGAGCACTGGCTTTGAGTAATTTTATGGAAGCTGACGCTATTCCTTTTCCCCTATAGGTCAGCATCTCTACTGTGGGCTATGGAGATGTTGTCCCCATCTCCTACCTCGGCCGCTGTGTGGCATTCGGCTGCATCTCCTTCGGCATCATCCTTAACGGCATGCCCATCTCCATTCTGTTCAACAAGTTCTCCGACTACTATGCCAAACTGAAGGAGCAGGAATACAACTTTTCCAACACGGTGCGCACCTTCCAGCTCAAGAAACGTCTCAGGCGTAAGTTTGACAGCTGCTTCGAACCCCGGCCGGAGGACTCGGATGATGAGATACACTATCGGCCCAGCGGCAGGCGATTTTCCCACGAGAGTGAGGAATAAGAAAAGTTGCCTAGTTGTGACCTCAGTAACCCTAAATGGCCTTATCACCCTTGGGTATACAAAAGTAAAAGACTCCATCTGCCTCTAAGTCTCAGCCTATGTGATTGAATAGAAACAATCTGATGGGGGAAAGCAGAAAGCTGAGACAAGCATTAAGCCTCAGCTTTGCAGTACGTACTGTTTTCACACTATAGCGACAATTCCTCTGTCAAGTGGACAAGATGTTCAGACTAGACAACTTGTTATGTGTTTCCACAAATAGCACACGTCTACAACTAATGCTCACTCAACAGAAATAGATGTTTGACCCAATGAGGTCAAGCAGTGACATTATGAATGAAGCAAAACTACCCTTATATCATTTTGAAAAGACTACTGTCATTGAAAGTGCTATTAATGAACAGTTTTGGTGACTACATAGTCTCTTACATTTTACTTTGATGCTCAGCAAAAAAGAAATTGTACCTTCAAGCTCTAACTAGTGCAGCTTTTGGCCATTACCAGCATGTACCGCCACACATCATGGCGGCTTTAAGTCACCATTTGCTTGGCTGCAATAAAAACATTTTATTTGTGTGTGCATCTCAGAACAACTATAACACCATCAATGGAAAGTTCTCACATTTGACACAATTTATGTTTCATCGAAGTGGCATACCTATCGAAAAAGCACTCCCTCTGTTTTTTGTCCAGTCACTCAGTGTGGTCTTGAAGACACCCAAGTGGGGTGAGAGATATAGCAGCGGGTGTCAGTATACCGATCAGGAGCCTCAGTGTAATTTGGTTGTCAAGGATTAGTAGGATTTGTGCGTCTGTTTCCTACCTAGTCAGACAAGTGGAAAAGTCAATCAAGTACTGTGCTATTTTGGTGACAGAAGGAATCTGATCAGGTGTGCGCAGACAGGACGTATTTAAATACAAGCCATTTTTAATAGACGTACAATAGAGGCCTCCAGCGTAGTGATTTTTCACTCCTACAAACACATGGGCAGTGATGCCTATATCTGTCACCCAACAGCTCAGAATTTGTCGCGATCCCTGCGGCGAAAGAGAATTGAGCTTTCCGTTCTTGACCAGGAGATGTCAGGATCAATCATGGTCTAAGCCTTGTCGTCACAATGTGATGCTATCATTAGATCATAAACCCAAGTCTTGCCCTGGGCACCAGAAGAACAGCATTATAACGTATTAAACAAACATACAAAAACTCTTCACGGATACAGACACCACAGTTTTCTTGGCTCATCTGCTCGACACTGGTTTTAAATAAGAGGGACAGATAGAGGGGATTAGAGACAAGTTCTCTGGTTAGTCACGACAGATGCTGTGGGAGTTACACTCCATTTCCAACTGCAGGAATATTGTGTTGAGCCTCTGCTCATGAAAGACATCCTGAACATCCATTTTACAGCAGACTGTGACTTCATCCATTTGAATAATAATCAGAGACAATGAATCATTAGTGACTGATGTTTCCTTGTCATTAAGTTCTGTGCAAGTGCACTAATTAACGAGCGAGCGATCAAATGTAGTGTCAGATGTGTCTAATTTACCCTCTGATCTGGGGTTAAAGTGGTCCGGAACGGTGGCACCTTCAGTTATTGAGTAATTATATCTGATAGGAGGTTTAATATAAAACACTGTCAAACAGTTCAGTTTTCATGCTCTGCAGTCTTTCTGGTCTTTCTGGATGATTCTGATGCCACAGACGGGTTCACCACATGATCCTGTCTGCACACGTCCTTTTTTCCGTCCCATCCCTGTCAATAAAGTTGTGTTTGTGGTACAGAAGAGGAGTGAGCATAAAAGGAATAACTTTTAATAAGTGGCAGGTAATTACAAATTCAACGTTTCAAACAGCTCAACAGATTTAATGCACAAATTGTTCCTGTGCAATTTGGATCTCAACCTGTCTGCTAGCTTGAGGTATAGTGGCTGTATTTTTGATGAGTGATGACAAAAAATGTTAATGTGTATTCATTTTGCTCTCAGAGCTGAAGAACAAAAGGAAGGTTTCTATGGCGACTGACATGATTTCATTTGGAAATTTAAAGATTACATGTTATGTCATTGATTTAAGATTTTTTTTTAATCAGACACTGTTTCTGTGCATGATGTGTGGCTGAAGTTAGCAATTTCATGTTCTGAAATGTTTTTAAAAAATGAATTAAATGATAATAATACCAAAGTTTATACTGGAAAGTAAGTGCAAGTGTTGTGGTTCAGTTTACAGTAAGGGAAAAACACGTGACTCAGTTATGATAGAATTTTGCGACAGTGGTGGAAGTGTAGCTTTCAGGGGAGAAAGCTTATAAAACATCATTTGTGTACAAAGTCAACAAACTTTTAGGCGATTTTTATCAGACTGGATGGTTACATTTTTATGATATTGCCTGAAAGAAACAACAGTTCCAGCAAGTTTCAATTTTGAAGATTAAGGTAAAAGAAGAAGGTCACATCACAATTACTTCATTACAATAAACGTATCCCCATTTCAAACTCAAAAACAAAAATGAGAAAGTCCATTTATTTGTCTTTAAAAATTACTGTCTTTCAGCAGACCTCGCTTATGCAAAATTAGTTAATGTAAAAGAACCTTAAAGTCCGTATTTATTAGTGGACACCTATCTTATCTTTCTGAGGAATGAAGCTATTACAGAATATAGGTAGTGACTGTTGGCTTTACTGTGTCGCCAGCATCAATTACACCTCAAGAGTATGGCTGTATCACATGACTCAGCCAGAAGGAGAGAAATCAGAAAATTTAGAAAATTTAGAAGGCTAACACATAGTAGTAGTTGACAAGAAGAGGAAGCAATGGATGAACATCAAGAAGGAATCTGAGAAGCTTGAGAAATACCAAGGGCTGAATTAGAAAAAATGTGAGGGTGAAGGCAAAAGTGGTCCTCATGTGTGTATATCTATATCTATATCTATATCTATATACATATATTTATATATGGCATATGATAGAACATCAGCAAAAGAGAAAACAATGAGTTATTATACGTTGCAGTAAAGCTTTGATTCCACTGTGGTGCAGAAGGCAGTGCCATGATGAGGTAAACATACTCAGCTTATTTGACATCTGCAAACTGACTGACATCTGTGTGTGCTGGGCTTGAAAATGTTGAAAATGTTAACACACAGCATCACCCTCAGCAAGAAATAAAGGGCAAGAATCTGTGAAGGCAAAAAAAAAAAGAAAAAAAAAGCAAGGTGGGCTCTGAGCACAGCAGCTGAGAATAACAAACAGGCCACTGCCTACCAGTGATATCGTCATTAGAGGTTAAAATGCTAATCATAGCCAGAAGTGCATTTTAGATGTTAAAGTGTCACCTTTCATATTGTTCATCTGTGCTGGAGATATGAAGCAGTCATCTCTGGTATGATTAAGCAACTACAGTATAGCCACAGGGTGACCATGTGTGTGAACAGTTGCGTCATAATCCTTGACATCTCCTTTTTCCGGTCACGCTCTCTTCCAATTAGATCGCATCCTTCATGACGTGTTAAGATAAGATGCTAAAGGGACTCATATTCAAGGAAAACATTTTAACCACAAGTCAGCAATTTTCAAGCATGAATACTTAGATGTAATGAGTGTTAATATAAAAAAAGAAATACTGTATTCTGTGAGCAGGATTTATGAGCAAAACTGCTGTAAACTGCTTAAAATTAATTACGGACCAAACCCAGATTAGATTCTGCACATTGCAATATAAACAAACAACAGGAAAGATGACTAAAAGCAGAAAAGCTAATCAAATATAAGCACTGAGTCTTTGTTTAAATACACCGAAAGTGGACATTGGTGGATGCCCATATTAAACATGGTCAGAGGTTCAAATATAAAAGTCAGCGTATGTATATATATGCATGCACTTCTTTCTATGTGTAAGTAACCACCAACCTTCAGACTGGGAAAGGACTTGCTCTTTCTCCCGAGCCAAAATAATACTCATAATGATAATAACACAATAATAATACTCATTAAAAAAAAGAAAAAGAAAAGAAAGAAAAGCAGCTTAACAAGAGTAACTGCAGAAGTAGTGACTTGTTACTTCCACCCTGAAAAACAAGATCAGTGCCAGAGCAGATTTTTATCTCAATGAGAGTTCCAGCCTTGAGATTTCACATCCCTTTGATGCTGAGCTCTTGATCAGGACATGCTTTTCCCTCACCAAGGCTGAATGCAACTTTTGAACAACCTGTGGCTACTACACACACTCCCTATATAAACTCCCTCAAATTCCTCAGGTCACTCATTTTCTGCCTTTGCCCACCAACTGAGGAGCAGTACCACATCATACAATGCCGGCTGCTAGGTGTTTGGTGTCTCTCGTGGCGGTGCTAGTGGCTGCAGTGTGTGTGGCACATGCACAGGAGAGGATCAAGATATGTGGACGAGAGCTGATACGTCTGGCCGTCTCATCCTGCGGCAGCTCCCGGGCCAGGAGAAGCATCCCGGATTTAGGACGGAAAAAGAATCAATACGCTCCTCTCTGTAAGTACTTAAACAATCTTTTATTTGTGTTTTCATGACATATATGAAAGGTAAACAGGGAAAGACGTACTCTTGCTTCTTGACATCAAAATTTTGCAAGAGTTTTTGGGGATGAAGCTGCACGTTTACAGTGTTCTCTCTAAATCCCAGATGTGTTACCTCTGTACAGGGGAGCAGATCTCCTCCACAGAAGAGTACCTGACTTCAGGGACTGTACGCACGGCTTCGAGGGCAGACCGGGAAAAGGACGCCGTCTCCTTGGCTCCTCACCTTCTGTCCTCACGGATCAGGCGAACTGCTGGAAAAATATCTGATATTTGCTGTGAGAAAGGATGTAGCATGAAGGAGCTGATACAGTTTTGCTAAATGAAGCCGGTGGCATATCAGTTAAGTTATTGACTTCAGAGTTTTGCTGGGTTTTCTTTTAGTGATCCTGAATGTACTTGGTGATATTTATCTTTGACATTTTAAACTGGAGTGCACACAGGATTTTGTTATTTGATTTATTGTTTTTATCAATGCAAATATAGTATATTAACTGAACTGATATTACTGGACAGTCAGTCCATAAGAAATCACAAAAGTCCCAGAATCAAACCCTTATTTTCTCAGACCTAACAAAGATGACAATAAATATTACTCGCAATGAAGTGAAGGTTTCAGTTACTGCTTGTGTCTTATACACTAATCTGCATCAACTGACCCAAATCTTAGACAATTATGATAAGTAAACAAATGCAAGCATACGAAAAACTTCAGATGCCAGAGAACCATTTTAACACTTGAGCTGTTTATCTGCTGTATATGCATACTGGTATATATTAAGATCCATGTAAGTTTCGTTGTGAGCGCAGTTTACTGGTGCCAAAAGAGCTAAATCGGATTGAGGCTATTGGCCTAGCCATTGAGCTATTTAACAGAAATAATCTTTGTAACCCGGCCTGTGCCTCACACCGAGGAGTGTATAATTCTCTCAACAGATAATCAAATGTGCCGCTGATTAGCTGCCACTCTATACTGCAGCCTGCGCCGAATGACTCCTAATAGCAAATGAAATCAGCCTACAGTGACTGATTGGTTAATTTGTTTTAATTGAGGGAAGAATGGATTGTGCTGTACGTACGATTTGTTTTTGCGTAATTGGTTTTATTTGCTGTGTTATCAGACAAAGCACGCAAAGATGAATGCTAAAATTAGATCAACTTGTTAGCAGATTATATTGTTAGAAAGGTTTTAACTGCAGATAATCAGAGAATACAGCACACTAATAATGCCTGTAACAATTGGCTTAATCCATCAAACAATAATGAAATTAAATTAGAAATTTTGGGTTCAAACTGATGGCATGCATTCAAGATTTGTCAGCCATCATACTACAGTATTAGTAGTATGATGGCCCATGCTTAGAGTAATGTGCAAAAGTCTTGAGCCACCCATCATTTCTTTATATTTTGCTTAGAATTGACCAGACTCAAGCAATAGTTCTCCAGATTTTTTGAAAGACTTTTTTTTTAAAGAAATCATTTTTAGTTCAGTCATTGTACCTGACCGTTTGAAATGTTATTTTTAGTGTTTTTTTGTTGATTCTATAAAACATAACATAAGATAAAGTAGCATTTTTGTACCAACAAGGTGATTCCTGAAGAGCTATTAGGTGAAAACTTGCCATATTTCAGTGTGATGTGCAGTGTGATAGGCATGAAAAACTATCTGCAGGATATGATTAGTATCTGAAAGTGATGTCCTTAAGAAGCAGAAAAAAAAAATCCAGCAAAGACCTGACACAGGACCCATGTATCCTGACCCTTGAGTTGATCATCGACTGTTCACCAAAGCCTTGTCAAAGACAGAATAATGAAGTTAAATTAGAAATTTTGGGTTCAAATCTTCAACAATAAATATGGAAGAGGCCAGGATAAACACCGTGTCTGCTGTCTGCAGTGTTTTGGAGCTGCATTTCAGTTAGTGGAATCTGGGATCTCATCAAACTTGAATTGCGGTCAGATTTTGATCTCTCATGCAGACCCATCATATGACAACAATTTTATTTTTCAGCATGACTATAACCCCAAACACACTGCCAATGCAGTGAAAGAATCCCTGCATAGAAAAACACACAGTGGATTGCTATCAGTCATAGACTGGCCTCCCCAGAGCACGCACTTCAACATTATTTATAATGTTCACAGAGAACAGAAAAAAAAGCCACTCGACATCCAAAGAAGAGCATTGAATGTCAGATTAGAGAACTAAGAGAGACTGTGTTGAAGAATAAATGTCAATTCTCACATTGAAGCTTGTTAGAACTATACAAACACCTATTGTCCATTTTCCAAACAAATTATAAAGAAATAAGGGATGGCTCAAGACCTTTGCACAGCACCATATGTATATAAAAAGGGTATGAAAGGACAAAAACTACCAAACAAACACTACAGTCAGTCTTCATCTCTCTCTCTCTCTCTCCCCCCCCCCCCCCTTCACTCACATATAATTTTATGCTAATTATAAGATAATTCCAAAAAACATTCTCCTACACCCACAAATTCATTGCTGTTAGTCACCATAGCTTGCACAAAAGGAGTGTACAAGCATAATTCAGCTTGTACAATATTACTAATATTTGCTGTCCTGCAAAGAGGGGGAGAAAAGCATAGTCGCAGTTTTATAGTTGCCCCACAGTAGGTCATGGAAATTATGAAGTAAAATTATTATTAATTCAATTTAAGAAGAACACGTGAACTAAAATAAAACGCACGAAAGGTTTCATGAAAGGTTTGATGCAGTGTCTCATGCTAACCAGCAGAGAGTGACAGATATCAGATTTTATGCGAGGTGCTACACTGCCTTCTCTCACCTGACATTACCACCCACCCATCGCTCTGTGCATGAGCTGGTTAATTCTGTCAGGTTAAGGGTGTCGCGCTTTTGTTTTTGTTTTTGTATCCATCCCATTCTTTTCTCGTGTATTTCAGCCACATTTCCTGCTGCGATGATCAGCCTCTCGCAGCTCATTATCGTAAAATGCTCAATCACCTCGAGTGATCCTTTATCTCCTTGTGACAAGAGGGAAAATGTGATCAGAGGACACTTCTAGGCCTGAACCCGTCCTTATGCAGTGCCAACATGAGATGACAAACGCACGGCTGCAGGGGGCCCCCTCTGGTGGGCTTCTCTCCATGCCTGTTTTGTCAACTGAGAAGCTGCTAAACCAAATATGGAAAATGAAATCAGAGCCTTTATCTCTCCTTCTGCCTTTCTATCTCTTTGTGTCTAGTTTCAGTGAGCGGGAAAAGCAGCAGGGCAGAATAGCACCTTTGCTGAGTGCCAGCAGAGCAGCTACACGGCTCACACATGAACACACAAACACACATACACGTCAGGCAAGAGTGTGCGCGTGTGTGTGGACTTGTGGGTGTCAATTTGCATGTAAATGAAATGGCTCTCAGTGCTCTTGTTTCCAACAGTAAAAGTGTCAAGGCTAAGGATGCCATACTTTGTGAATGTGTGTGTGTGTGTAGAGGTTTCATGTTTTCATGTGTCGGTGTTTGCATATGTCTATGTGCTCTGCATAATCTGTGTGGGCGTACGAGACCGGGAAACCCATTTGAAGTTCGTGGCTGTGCTTGTTTTTTAAAGCGTGTTGTTTTGGGGGTTTTTTTGGGTTTTTTTACCAGTGTGCATGTGGTTTGTGCAGGTTTATGACCAGCGAGCACATGTGGGTGTGCAGAGGGGAGCAGAAGTCAGGACAATGACTGACATGTCTGTTTTTGTGAGTCCTTTATTGTTAGAGCTCCAAGCCGTGCTTTTACGCAACATAAGCTGTCAGACGTTGTGTGAAAGAAATCCTCTGTGACAGGCTGTGCGTCTTGATTCACACGGCAAACCTGAAGATGAGGATCGGCTCTGCTCTCCTCCAGATCGTGGAAATGGTGTGAATGATTGATCCTGTTCTCAAAGATCTCCGATTTTATTTTAATGGATCCTCTGCATACGTCTGTGCTAATAACAATGCTAATATTAGTGCTTTTGGGAACTTTTCTGAATGCTGTTAATAATATCTCAATCACTCAGGTTTTCCCATCAAATTCCAATTATTCCAATCTTAACTTTGCTGATAATTATGTGTTTTGGAGGGTATTCTTTCAAAAGCCAGAATACTTCCTACTAATCCAATCTTAATGGAGGGTAGAGAAATTTAGTCTGTTCCTTGTGCAGTCTTACACACAGTTATATGATAGCAGAGCTGGTGAGGGTTAAAACAAATTGTTGTAAACTGTAAGTCCAGTAATGTGTTAAAATATGCTCAGCAGCCAGTTAATTAGGTACACCTACTGGGTGGGATCCCCTTCAGAACAGCCTTTTTTTCTTGATGGCATTGATTCAACGAGTGGCTGGAAACATTCCTCTGAGATTTTAGTCCATGTTGACATGATAGCATCACACAGTTGCTGCAGATTTGATGGCTGCAAGGCTACAATGTCAATCTCCCAATGCTCTCAAAGATGCTCCATTGGATTGAGGCCTGATGAGGCCTTTTCCTTTGATCTTTTTCACACTATCTTCTATAAACCCTAGAGATGGTTGTGTATGAAAATCCTAGTAGATCAACAGTTTCTGAAATACTCAGACCAGCCCTTCTAGTATTTACCTAGTCACTTAAATCAGCTGTCGTCTCGATCATGCCGACATGCCTAAATGCACTGAGTTGCTGTCATGTGACTGGGTGACTAGGCTTTCATGTCAACAAGCGGTTGAAAAGGTGCTCCCAGTGAAGTGGTCGGTTAGTGCATGTGTAACATAATACTTTAAATATGCAGACTGTGTCTTGAACCGGCAGAGCTTCTTACAGCTCCTCCCTTCTTCACAAAGGGTCACCATGGCAGGTAGCTCTGCATACTTAATTTGGCAGATTTCTTTTTTTTACATCAGATGGTCTTCCTTACACAAACCCCAAGGGACATATGTCTCCTCCTGGGCTCAAACAAAGGATAGTTCACTTTCTAGCAATTGTGCAAACCACTGCACCATGGAGCCAGACACAGATAACAGGAAACATTTCACTCTATCATATGACAGACACAAACACTGAACAAACTAACGAGATTTAAAACATAAGTTGTAACTTCTAATTATCTACATACCTTTAAAAAAAGAAAAGAAAAAAGAAGAGAAAAGCAGCAAGCAGCAGAAAGTGGCACATGCAGCCAGAACAGATATGAGTAATGATATCGGACAAACTGGTGCTCTTTGTGCTGTGATAGAGGAAAACACTCCTCCCCTACTCCTGTTTTCTTCAATTTACAATGCAGAAACTTATTTATCACTCACTGTTCCACTGTTGTTCTGCATCCAGCTAGTTTTAAAACTAATTTAATGTTTGCTTTATTTAAGGTCAGCTCCAAAGCTTCACTTTAATCAAATCTGAAATCATTATGCGGTCATGAGGACTCTGTAAACCAATAAACACACCATCAACAGAGTGTACGCGGTACTGAAAGTTCTAAAAAAAGATAAGACATCTTTGAGACATCGGCTGTCTAGTTCATCTGCAGAAAACCATTTCCTAACATCCTCCCATATACTGTGAAACTTTGTTATCCTTCCATCTGCTGCATCCACCATCTACTGCAAAATGATGGGTCTGTCTTCTCCTCTGCTCAGCAGCATTTAGATGACCTGACCAGCAGTGACAGCTTCAAGAGCATTGTGCAATCAGACTGCTCCCATGGGAAGCCCGTTGTTGTTGGGTGTTCTCTTATCTCCTGTCATCTGGGATTTATATTTCCCTATCTTTAGCATTGGTACTATGAGATAAAGCAAATAAACCACAGTTTTTCCAGAGAAAAACAGAAGTGAAGTAGTATGGCTGTAATGCTTTTTGCCTGTTTTCAAACCTCTTTTTTTGCAGATGCTTCCATTTCTTAACTGCATGCCATGATTCAAATCAGACAACTCATTTTACATTGTGGACACATTCAGCTGGACCAGTGAAGCTAAATGACCAATATGTAAAATTACAGAACAGGTTCTGGTAGACTGTCCTGTAACTATAACATATGAAGTTTTCATTTATTCGTAAAAAAATATCATTTACTCTGGACTCACTGTAAAACAACAACAACAAAAAACAACAACAGAGTAAAAAAAATGAGACATTTCTATATTAGAGTGGAAAGCAGCAACTTTCCTGCCAATTTAAATGTGGTATCTTTTACTTAATTACTTGGGTGGGGGTGGGGGGGTGGGGTGGGGTTTATTAATAGGAAAAGTTATCAAACTTATTAAGGTAACAGTTCAGACTTTATGCTTTAATTTACATTTTCCAAAAGCCTGTACAAATAGTGATTATCTATGAGGGCGATATAGCCACAGAAATTCTTGTTTTGCAGTGCTTGTCAATATTTTGTTGTAAAGTGCTTTGGGCCAGTTTCATTCTTCTGCAACTTAAATGTCCTCAGATTTTCACTGCCCACAGCCCCCAAACCAAAGCCAGTTATTACCTTAGCTCCCTTAATTACTTTCTCGCCCTATACGGTCCGTCATATGCCTGTTATTATAGCCCCTTAATCTGTCTAGTGGAAGACAAGATGCTCATGCAGCAAACACACACACGCACAGACACACACACAGACATCAACTGCCACTTTGTCACAACCTTGGGGCCGCTGGGAGGTGGTGAAGCTGAACTAATAGAGTTGAACTGGTAGAGGGCAGTGTGGTAGCAGCAGCCGCTAAAGCAACTGCAGGCAGGTTTTCTGCAGCTGCAGAGCTCAGTGCCACAGTGCAGCACAGATAAAGTGATGCTCCAGTCTACCGCTTACAGCTGAGTGTAATGCCACTGCTGAATAATTAAAAACCTACTTTTTTGTGTGCATTTTCATTTAAGATAGTATTATGTAAAAGTTTGGTCATTTATTACTTTTATTAGTTACTTAGTCCAGATGGGGACAGAAAATAGCAGATATCTGTCCGGCTACATGTAACCCCTCAAGCTACTCACTGACGTTACTAAAAAGCTTTGCATTTAACATATAATAAAGTAAAACATTTGCCTTTTGATATTTTCTGTTGATTAATTTAACACTTGTCTGTCATTCTGTTAAGTGTGTGAATGTGTGTGTGAATGGGTGAATGACTGAATGTAGTGTAAAGCGCTTTGGGGTCCATAAGGACTAGAAAAGCGCTATACAAATGCAGGCCATTTAAGTTAGGTTCTAATTATTTTTTGTCAGTGAACATTTCTTTTTTTGTTTACAAGGATTACATTTTAAAAATTATTAGTCATGTTACTAACACCACAAAGTACTAAAGTGTAAGTATTCTGCTCTATTTAGGTAGGAGCGGAGTCTGGCGTTTGTGAGCTGTATACTACTTTTTAAAATAGATGCATAAATAAATATTCAGTAAGTACTCAAATCAGAATTACTGGAATGTTCCCAGGTGTAAGCAGACTTCCCATAATTTGTGGTAAACAAGAAGAAGAACAACAAATCTGTCCATACCTATAATTTTTTAATAAGCACTCCTTATGTTTATCTAGGACAGTATTTCTCAACTAGGTGTACTAGCACCCCTATGGGTACTTCGGAGTACTGCATGTAGTTTTGTAAAATGTTAATTAAAAAAATGTTAGTCAAGCAAAATTCAAATGAATAAGCACAATAATTACCTGTTTTTATGTGAGATTAAAAATAAAATATTCAAAGAAAAAATTGGTTGACTGTGTCCTTTGTGTCTGAAAGTTGTTCTCCTGGTACCTGTGTGGATAATCCAGCTTCCTCCCACAGTCCAAAGACACGCATATGTTACGTTAACTGGTGATTCTAAGTTGGCAGTAGGGTGGCTGAAAATGAGCGTGAATGGTCATCCATCTTTCTGTATTAGCGAACCTGTGCAGGCTGTATCCGGCCTCTCACCCGAGCTCTTGCCCTACGACCGAGTAAATTAAAGAAAACTAATTTGTGGTTGAAAAGATAAAATCAAAAACAAAACAAATGAAAGCTTTAAAAAGGTGATCTTTACATTTATTTGAGTCACTTTCTGTAAAAACTCAAATCAAAAGAAAGCAGACTGAGCTTGTAAAAGAGTTTCAGCACCTAAAAATGACACAGATCCTCAGTGCTGAACAATTAAGCGCAGTAGAAGTTATTTATGTTTTTTTCTAGCCTTTCAACTTGCATATTGATTTTTTTATTTTTATAACACCTCTCTGCTCACCCTGATTGGGGGTGGCTCACAAAATGGGGCTCACAAAATGTCATAAATGTGATGCGGTGCTTCTCACCTGGTAGCACCTAATCTGATGCAATTCCCATGTGAAGCTGAAGCTAATTGGATGAAGCGCAAAGACCCAGCAGTCGTCTCATGTGTGTGTGCACGCGTGTCCGTCCACACCACGTGTTTGCAGACGTTGAAATGTAGAAGGCGGAGTAACCTCCTCATAATTGCAGGGCACGGTAGTGACACAAGCAAAACAGGAGATTAGGCTCCAAGCGCAATGAAGAAATAGAGAATTGATTAAGATGGAAAATGCTTGTCAGGGTGTGTGTGTGTGAGTGACTGAGTGAGTGAAAAGGCTACGAGGAGAAAAACGATCAGGGACAGAGAGAGGGAGAGAGAGAGAGGGAGAGAGAGAGGGGGAGACAGCGGTGGGCAGGCCCAGAAAAGCGATTACTCCAGCTGCTCTTTCACAGCTGCTCCCAATTGCTCCATTGCACCTCTTTCTCTCCGTCCATCACTCCCTCCGGCTCGTCCCTCCGTACGCTCATGTGTGACTGGGCTGTTTGTAGCTGATGTAATCTTGACAAAACACTCCACAGTGGGAGTACTTAGCTGATGTGCAACCGTCTCACTGATGTACGTTTAAAAGATGCCGCTGTGCGGATGCAGGAGAGGATTGTTCTTGATGGAATAGTAAAACAGAGTTAAATGATGTAGTGGAGAAATCAATGCTGGGAAGGCTGTCTAAATGTTATTTGAGATCCTTACTCTATTAAGTGAAATAAAACACATTAAATGTTCCACACGCAAACATGGGGGCTCCATTCCCGCCCGTTCGTCTCTTTTCAAATTCCTGTCACTATTGTCGTCAGCGCGTCCGTCTCAGGGGTGGGGAGGTGGCTGTTAAAACATGAGCAGTCCATTCAGTAAGCTTCACCTAATCAAAGCTACGCTGCTTGTGAAACTTCCAGTTCTCCAGCCCATCAGGATGTGCGATAAAGACAGACTGAGAGACATGGGCTTCCTGGCAAGCTGAGATGTTATGAGTGTGCGCGTGCATGTTCCATGTGTTTTTTGTGTAACACACTTTGGCCTTTGTTTGCCTCTCTCTCCCTCTGTGCATGTGTGTGTGTGAGAGAGAGAGTCAGAGCATTACTTAAGCCCAGAGGAGTTGAACAACAGCAGGTACAGTATCTTGATACAGTGAGGTACCTTTTAAAAAAACTTGAAACGCTGGCTCTTTGTCACTTCTACTAAGTCGACCCATTAACGAATATGATAGCTTAATTGTTCGGGGTTTGCCCCCCCCCATGCATTAAATACATCACTAAAGAAGTTTTCACCTGAGCCTGGGAAGTGAACATGAAGAAGAGGGCTTATCTTTCTACTTTATAAATGAGAATGAAGGCCATTACACAGCATGTTGTAAAAAAGCGACGCAAAATTTAGTACCGTTTGGCTCCAAACTTGTCATGTGACGTACATAAACGCTAAATGTGGTTAGTTTTTGCTGAATATTTGCCCTAAAAGAAAGCACTGTAAAAAAAATGAAAATGGCATCAAGCAATGATGAGCTAATGCACTTTGATAGTTCGTCTAACAAACAAACACAGGAGTATTTCCCAAAGTCTGACCTGTATTGACCCATCTGTTTAGTGTCCTCCTCATTCATGCTGGTTACCATGGTTGCTGCAGAAGCACTAAGCTACTGTGAACCGAATAATTAGCTAAACTGAGACAGCACAGCATTACCTTATTGGCAATGTGAGTGTTTTAAGTTTTTCATTACCAAATTGTGTAAATTATTGTGACATACTACTTGGCCTTGGACCCCTGACCCCCTCTATAACCAGTGTTGGGGAGTAACGGAATACATGTGTGGGCGTTACTTATTTAAAATACAAAATATGAGTAACTGTAGGCTGTTACAGTTGCCACTTAAATAGGTGATAATTAGAATGCAGTTACTTTTTTGAAATAAATAGATTACACGGCAGCAATTTCCTGTTTCATATGTTAGGTTATCGCCTGTCTATCCCATCTCTAATTTTGGTAATTTCACGCATTGCCAGAAATCCTAAGAAAACACGCAATAAGAGGCTCTAATATAAGCATCCTGTTAATATTGGTGGTGTGAGTTACACAATGGACCCGGAGCCAGTACAATACAGCCAGCAGTGTACGGGCAGGAACGCATTTCTTACTTGAAAATTCCAATGCCACTTCACATTTAAAGAAGAAAGGGATGGACGAAATCTGACCGTGCAATGCAAACTCTGTTTGCCAGCAACCAAGCTGCTCTCAGCATCAAAAGACTCCACCTCCAACCTAAACAAACATCTGGAAGTAAGTTCTTTTTTTGTTTTAGTTGTGGTAGCTACCTGGGTTATGTACCACTTCAGTATCTTTGATGTACTATTGCTGTGTGATTTATTACTATCACTGAAGGCTGCATTACAACCTGGTAGCTGCAAATAATCATGTGCAGTTCTGAAAGCGGACAGAAAGAAAACATATTACTTATACAGAAATAGTTTTCCATAAGAGATCACTGCAAAAAGTGCAGCCTTACCTAATGTCCACCCTAATGTTACTCGTTTTATATTAAGATTAAAAAACTTAGTTGGTATTGCTTTCAGAACTGCACATGACTAGTTGTAGCTAGCAGGTTTGTAATGCTATCCATCAAGTCTAACAGTCTGCGGTCTATGAACTAACCTCAGCTAATGCCAGCTAACAACGTTAGCTCGGTGGCAAGTAGGCTGCAGTAATTGTAATAAAAATCACACAGCAATAGTACATTCATGCAGTTGTAAAAAGCATGACAATATATTAAGTAATCCAAAGTATTCAGAATACATTACTCACACTGAGTAACTTTACATTATAGACTACATTTTGGGCCATGTATTCTGTAATCTGCAGTGGAATACATTTTAAAAGTAACTTACCCAACACTGTCTATAAAACTGGCACTTCTTCTATAAACTATATTGCCAAATGTAACGACTCACCCATTTAAATCACTGTGTGTTCCAATCACCTCCATGGCCACATGTGTTCATTTTTGTTAGTTAACTAGTAACAGAACAAATTACTCAGTGGAAAATTAGGAAACTAAAACCAAAAATCAGACTAAGTGGATCACTTTTGTACTGCCTCTTGCTGCAGCAATGAGTTTTTTCCTTAGAAGCCAAGGATGTACTGTCCACTTTCACTGTCTGTCTCTTTAGCAGTAATTGGCTCTTTGTTTTTTGGCTAGCTGCACTCAAATAGGAAAACCCACCTGTTAGCTGTAATGTTTGGTTTTGTAAAGTGCTTTATGTGTGCAGTGTGTGGAGGAAAGACTGTTTGAGTCAGGTGACAGGTGATTCACATGACCGACAAGCTGGACTCAGGAAGTGATTTCCTCCTGTGGCCGGATGTACTGAGTGGTGCATTCATCTGATGCAATCAACACTAGTTTTTGCAATAAAACGTTTTCTCTTTTCCCAAGTACATCCAAGCATTTTACAACATAACAGGTTACTAAGTACATCACAAACATAACTATTTTTCTTATCGAAGCACGATCAGGGATCCTGACATCCCTCAGCATGTTTGCAGCGAAAATAAAGAACGCAAAAAACCCCAATTTGGGTCTTATGGTATCCTTCACTTACATTTGTGCTTCGCATTTCCTCACTTCTAATATGAAGGAATCCATTTAATGAGACGATGTAAGGTTAAAAAAGGGTCTCCAAAAAGCGTGGCATCTCTGTCTCTAAAACGTTTTTGTTTGGTTTTTTTGGCGATCACACACACTCACCTTATTTTTCCTGCAGACATGCTGATGGGATTCCCACAGCACGAAAGTTGACAATACATCCTTGGTTTCTTAACATAAAACTCATTGTTACAGCCAAGGGCAGCACAAAAATTATGCCTTTAAACTCACTTTTAGTTTTGGTGTCTTTATTTTCCCCATAGTTACTGGTTTTGTTAGCTAAGGTAAACTAATGTAAGGTTATTGACTACAACCAACCAACCAACCAACCTAATGCTGTCATGCTCTGCACTGGTGCTAAAAATCTTTTAAAAACTTTAACTTTAAGCACCTTTAAGCTCAATTGTGTGAATTGGCTTTTATACATGAAGTGTTTCATGTCTACTTTAAGGCAGGTTTACAAGAGGTGTGTTCACATGTGTGTGTCATACTCCACGATCTTTTGGCAGCTGTCAATAAACGTTAAGTGCATCCGGTAGCATAGCAGCTGTCCAGCATTAAACTTGAAGACGTTTAAAGGATGACTGGAGAGCAAACACTACTGTTTTGCCTTTGATGTGGGCGTGTCCCAGTAGCTCTGACGTTGTGTGAAAACTATTGATTGTGGCCCACTTGTCAACATTTGACCAACGAATACATCATCCAGGTCCAGTGACATGCTCTTGGGATTCACTGGGTGAAATCACCCTCGGCTTGGTGTTCAAATGGAAATGCAAATGGACAGAATTGTGGGACCTTAAATAGCTCTTCATGTCAAAAGGATTGATTAACGAGTGAAGGAGGACTTAGAGAACAGATTCACATACAGGCAGTATAGTGAGATGTATGAACTCAATGAAATGACTCATGGAACGACAAAAGTTAGTGTAGCTTATGTTTCCCCTTCACTGTGGCGTTGCTGATCTTGATAATATAATAATGTAATTGCAGAACAAATACAGAATATGAATGCTAATCACTCTTATTTTGAAATCTTTTTTTTCCACATGTTCGTTTCAGTAACCGAACACAATAATTGTTGAATGCGTAATCACCTACCGCTCAGTCGACACAATGGGCTCTCATGTGTATATTTCAACTTTCACCACCTACATCCACCCTTAAGCATGACAGAACCACCTCCACCCCCTAGGCCTGCCACCACTTTCTCATATTTTATCTCCTTTACCCTTCCTACTCCCCCTGCTCTTAACCTGCCTCCTCATTCCTCTGCGTTGGTGGGTACTCTCCTCTTTCCCTCTCCATCCACTACTCTTCCGCTCTTTTGCTCCAGCTGCCTTGCCATGCATAATTAAATTTCCAGTGGAAATTCACCCTTCCTCCATTTTTCTCTTTTTCCTCTTCCTCCATTTCCCTCCATGTCTATCAGTCTTCCTTTCTTGTGCTCTTGTGAATAAAATGGGTAAGTCTTTGCTGAACATCTCAATTTTTCTTCCTCTATGTCTCTCCTCCTTCCTTCCCTTACCACCTGCTCTCTTTAGGCCTACGCTGGGACCGAGTGCCAGGCCTGTCTTGTTAAGTGATAATGTTAAAATGCTAAATCACACCACCAGAGCCACCACCGCCTCCCTCCCCATCTCATTCTGTGAGGGGTCTCCGGTTTCACTTTGTGCTGTCATCCTATCCAGTCACACTCATCAATACTCAATGCAGGATCTCCTTCAGCCTGTGTATTTCTCTTCCAACATTAGACAAGGTGATGTTTGGGGCCTGACCAGACCCTTGTTAATGTGCATGTTAATGAGCCTGAAGTATCAGACTTCCTTCTTTCTGTCAGTTTCATGTCTTTTTCATTCACTCAACAAGTAAAAAATACGTCGGGTCACATTTATTGTTTCCCGGTTCCACTTCCACACTCTTCCTCCACAGTGAAACGTATTATAAATGTAGGAATCTCTTAGATTATATATTCATGCGGTATGACACCATGCTTTGCGAATATGAATTACTCTTGCTCAAAGGAAAAGGGCACAAATTTAAGACACAAACCACGGGCTGTATTGAAAAATTATATGTCTTTAGCAGCTTTAACTTCAACAATGTTATGTTTGAAATACAACCAGTTATGGGCGGAGGAAAGTGACAGTAACTACATAGTTTTTAAAAATACTTGTACTGACTTAATTTGAGCTAGTACTGCATCAGTGATCACCTGCTTTTGCTCAAACCTGGATCTGTGTAAACCCTGTAGCTTCAGTATTAAGACCAGGCTCGGCTTGTGCGCTCACACAGATGTGACTAACAGCTGCTGATTCCATTAAACATCCCTAAACTGACGATTTTATATTTCAATGCAATACAAAGGCAAATGTAGGAAACTAATATATTCACTGCCAATTTATGTTGTATTCAAACTTGTAACTTAATCTTAAGCAATTCTACTAATAAGGGCAATGGTATTTTTAATTTTATGCTACTAAAAAAAAAATAAGTGGGACATTTTTTGCATTTAAACAAAACTTTGATCAGCCTGGTGTAAGAGTCAGGTGCTTTGTATGCCCAGCCTCCACCCCAACCGCCTCTGATTCCAACAAAGCTTTTGAATGTGGCAAAATACTATCTAACTTTAGCTGTACTTAATTCTAATAAAATCCAGACCCAAGACAATAGAGCCACTTTCTTCATGAGTCTCATCTCCAGCAGCAGGCACGTTTAAACTGTGACTTTTGCTATCAGGTCTCAAAACAATGGATAGTACTATTATTACTATTACGCAAAGTACTCCATCTTATCAGCTAATGTATTTTCCAGCAGCTACTGTACCATTGGCCCACTGGTGGCCCTGTCACCAGCTTTAAGGCTTTACAGGATTTAAACTGGTAATGTACCTGGCTGCTTGCTCACCCATAGCTGACATTAGGGTAGGATATCAGTGATTCATTACACATATGCAAAGTAACTCAAATGTTTTTCACAAGTTTCTACAGACAGAGCAAAGTGGTCTTTTTGAATGGTTTTGGTACAGACCAAAAATCAAGCATCAGCTCATCATTCAGGGATGAAACTTTTCCTGGAGTTGAGGTAAGTATTCATGACTATAACATGTAACTAGTAGCGATGAGCATGCAGAGAGGCAGTTCCTGTGTCAGACATTTCCATCACACTAACTTGAGCCAAGCCTTGAATATAATCCAAGGCCATCTGTTGGGTAGATCCTTCGATATGCTAATTAGCTGGTGCCAATCTTTCCTATTTAACTGACGGCGTCTTTGAATGGGAGAGTTCTACTGTGTCACAGATGGATTTAAATATCAAGGTAGTTTATATCAGTAAAGATCAGTTTAGCTCTTACCTTTTGCACGCGCGTAATGGCAATGAAGGAACGCACATGTAAAATTGCTGTAGTCATCATAATTTTTGGCATCACTTTACAAAAAAGAAAAAAAGAATCCCTAAGAAACTTTTACCACATTGTGATTCAGGCAGCTTGAGAAGGAATTAGACTCCTTCATGTGCTCTAGGATCTGTTTTCAGGGTTGAGGAAAACTAGCCTGTGATTGGGAGACTTTGGCCAATAACAGGTTTTTCCACCAAATCAAGTATGTAGGAAAGAAGTTGGAGAAGTAATAGTTTGACTCCCATGAGAACAAAAAAGTCAGCACTGACTCAGTTTGATCACATATATAGCAATTGTAAACACTAGCTATTTTTCTGATGGAGGGTTAGAAGCACAAGGAGAGAGCTGCAGGAGAAGGGCAGGCTATTTTTAAGTTCTTGTGTTTTTTGTTATATTTTATTTTCTTTTTTTTAATTGTCTACTAAAATACTGTGAAGTTCATTGACTCTTTTTCAGCTACAGTCGCGGATGCTGAGCTGTTTACTCTGTACAGAGCAAATACGGTTGTTTGACATTCAGTTAAACAAAGCTGTTTTACACAGCAGATGACAGGGACTAACATTGCAACTCAATTTTGGCTACAGGAGCCATCAGGTAAACATATGCAAACCCAGTTCCAAAAATGTGGGGTGCTGTGTAAAAACAGAAGAAAATCATTTGAAAATCTCAGAAACACATATTTTATTTACAATATAACACAGAAAATATATAAAAAAGTTTAAACTGAGAAACATTTTACTTTTTCACGAAAATATTAGCTCATTTTAAATTTTAAAGGCAGCAACACGTCACCAAAAAGTTGTAATGGGGGCAACAAAAGGCTGGAAAATTATGTGGTGCTAAAAAGATGATTAATTGGCAACAGGTCAGAAATATGACTGGGTCACCTAATTGATGTTGCAACTGTAATATTCACAATTTTCATCCCCACGTTTATCTTTCTGCTGCATGGGGAAGGTTGGCCATATATTGTGTTTATCAGTGCATTTTCAATGAAAATAAAGGTGTTGCTGTATGAGAAGCTTTTCTGACCTACAGTCTTAAACTCAGTGTTGTCACAACTCATAATCAGTAATTTTTACTCAAAAAATTTGTCTTTTTATAACAAAAATGCATCTTTTTTATTTTAGAAAAATGAAAAGAAACTAAGACCATAAAATATGTAGGTGAATAAATGGAGTAAACAGACCAAAACAAAACATCACCACAAGGATTTTCTTGTGCCAGGGTGTCTTGGGGAATAACTTGCTGATGTTACACTCTTGTTTTTTTAATTAGGCAAAAGTATCACGAATAGTGCCTAGACTTCTACATGCCATGTTGGGGCTCAATTTTTCAATTTTAAAGCCTTAAACCTACCAGAGTATAATTAGTTATTGAAGAGGCATCAGAATTTAGATCGTTTTTCCAGTTTTCATGAGCCCACTGAGGTGTAAGGACCCCTAACCCTAAAGCAATCCTGACAATCCCGATACAACATTATGAATTTTTTTTTTTTGTCATAAAGGAAAATTATATAGACCTCAAAAGATTAACAGGATCAACAAGGCGCACACAAAATATCTAAATGAATTAAATGAGGGGAGGACTATAGCACAAACAGGTAAGAACAGAAAAAGAGGAACACAGACTTAGTCAAATAAAAAGCAAGTCAATAAAGTGATCTTTAAGAAGTGATTTAAAAGACCCTGCAGAGTTGGCGAGCCGAGTTGCTCAGGCAGAGTTCCAAAGCTGAGGGCTGAAAAGGTCCAGTCACCTTGGAAAACAAACCAATGGTTATAACATTTGGAAGCAACCAGAGGTTTTAAGAAACTAACGTGGATTAGAAAGAACAAACATCAAAAAAAGAATCTGATTCAGAGACACAAGACTTCGAGCAAAATGGTAAAATCTGTTTTAAAACTCAAGGGAAACCGTGTAAAAATGCAGAGTCATCTGCTGATGTGGTATTGTTTTCATCTTTTAAGTCTTTTTATCTGCCTGTGTGTGTGTTTCACAACAACACATGATCTATTGCAGCAAGAAATAACGAAAAGACCCTTACAACATTTTGCAGCTGTTTAAATATCTGATTTAGTCAAAGCAATATATATTAAAATATATAACTATATATACTTTTTTCAGGAATGGGTGTGGTCTGAAAAATAATCACATCGCATCGAATAATGATTTCTAGATAAAATTAAATTTATTCTCAAGACTTCTGCAGAATGTCTATTCAGCTGAAATCAGGGCAGGTTTAATTCACAGCTCCAACAGAACAGTTAGAGCACACAAGACACGTTCGCCAATTGTACATGACGATTCATGCATAGATAGAAGCCCAGCCAATACCGTAAACAACAAAGTTCTTGCATTACAACATGTCAAGATTCAGCTACATAACATACGTCCCACTTTGCTGCGTACTAAGCATGCCAGTCATGCGCAGTGAACTGTCCTGTGATGTGTTTGCATCAATTATACGAGTCCAATTCTTTCTGATCCTTGTGGAAATTAAAGCAAAGATGTCAACAAATCAAAATGTAACCTCGCCGTGTTTAATAAATCATACCGTCTCTGTGAATTCTGTTTCAATCCATGTTTTCTCTCAGTTTAACTACTCTGCTTATTCAAATCTCCAGCAAGAGCTTTAGTCAGTGTCTAAAAAAAGGACTGACTTGACGTAATGGGAACATTGTCAAAACAACCCCAATCCTTAACTCATCTCATGAAGTCCCATTCAGTCATTTTTGGACTTTGGATAGAGGATTTTCACAATCATGTGATCATTTCTTTTTTTTAAAAAAATTGTGTATGCAATAATAACTTAGAATTATTTATTTTTTAAATAAACTGTGTTTCTGTAAAAATAATTGTGGCTAGAACATTTTACCTTTTACTTGTGCTGTGACTGGCTACCATTTGTTTACATTTGCGGCACCAGTAAAAAGTTATTAATACTTATATGTGGATCGTTGGTAATCCAAAACCATGCATAAATATGTATGCAAAATCTCTGACTCACTGCTTTTCCCCTTCCTTGTCATTCTCACACATACACTAACTTAAAAAACTTAAGCCATGAGGGGCTCCTCTTACAGCTACGGCTTTGGAATATAGTCCGTTGCAGTTTATGATGAAGAGGCCTGCTGCTAAATCCAGTTGGAGGTTTGCAGAGATAGATGGAGATGAATACCTCTTTCCATCATCCCTCTCGCTTTCTCTCTGCTGACACGTGCTCGTTCGCACATGGACACACTTCCTCTAGCTCTCCGAGTTACATGAAATCCACCCACAATTATACAGCACGCAACTGCAAGGGAATCTTTCAGCAGCCGGGGTTTGGTCTCAGTGGGCAGCGCTTCACTGCTGAGTGCGCAGCCTCTCTTGCCTTGGTGGGGGGAGGCCTCCTCTGTCGAGGTATTATCTGCTCCCATCTAAAATTCATCAGCTACTGGGAGATTCGTGACGACAAGTCAATTTGATCGGCTAACAATGCACCGAGGTGGTCGGTGTTCTGTGCACAGGCAGGTATGTGAGTCTGCGTTAAAGAAGGCATAAACAACACAACACATGGGCGGGCATGTGCAAGGAGGCAGAGGGGTGCCACCTGCATCAATACAGAGTATCTAGTGGTTATTTCTAATCAAATGATTGATTAATATGATTAATAAACACAAAAAACCCACAAGAAAATAATATTTAAGTACTTAAAGTAATATTTAAGTATTTAAGTATATTTAAGTCTAAATGTAAAATTATTCATTTAAAACATAAATATGAACACATTTCTGTTAATTGCAAGCGTTTTGCACATAAAAGAAATCACAGTGTGTGGGTGTGTGTGGGTTTGGGAGAGCCTGAGATGTGATGATGGGTCATGTAGCAGCAGCACACGTGCACAGTGTGCGTTTCAAGCATGCATATGGGTCTCATGTGTTCTCATATATAGTGCACACATGACAGTTCCCACAGAAGGCCTTTACTTTAATCACTTGACTAGTTCTAAGTAGCACAAACTCAGTCCCAGCACAGAGGGCGAGGTGATGTGTTGAATGTTCTCTCATAATAATATTAGATGATAGCAAAAGCATTTTACCACATGCACACTCTACAAGAGACTGGCCTGCCATCGGGTCAAGGGCACTTGGACTCGGTATCTGTAAGAACACTTAGACGTGTGCTAGAGGCTGGAGATCAAACCAGCAACCATGCAATAGCAAAGATAACAACCCACTCTACCACATGAGCACTGGCTCCCCAATTAGACATAGTAATTCACTAAAGAAGTTACCAATCAGGGCTTTCCCTGAATCAAAATTGAGACAATCCAATCAGATTCAGCAGTTAAATACAGCTACTTGGATACGTCTCTTTGGTTGAATATAAGTTTGCCAGAATATTCGACAAGGCAGCCTAATATCTTCTGCATTTTCAGTTAGATTCAGGCTGTCTCATCTTTAAATAATGTGCAAATGCATAAACACATTGAAAAGCATGAAATAAAGGCAATGAATCCTCTATAAAACTTATCTGCTTCAAATAGGCCAGTTTTCCATGTTTGGTGTTGCTGAGTGATACACGCAGAGTTGGCTGCCTTTTTACCCCAGCTGGGCCCATTTGCCTTCCCAAAACAAGGAAGCACCAAACACATCTTACCTACAGATGCTTGGTTGGTATCAGCAGGATCACTCAACCTCAGATTTTAGCTTCTGTCATCAGTCAACCATAAACTTAGTGCATGTTATTGGATAAACAAATGCTCAACACTCATGAATTTTAGCTGAAACCGGGCTATCAGACTGAAGATTTAACCACAAATACATGCGTCTATCATGTGCTAAAAATGTAAGATTAGCCTTACTATTAATTTATTTGAACCTCTGTGTGAATAGATGACTGCACACCTGCGCTCACTTTTCTTAGTCTATGCAGATTTGTATATATATGTATATAAAGTGTACAGCAGCAAAAGGTACGACAGAGATTCTCAGTGATTCCTTCGGTTTATCTCAACACATGCACACAACACATTCACAACCCAGCGCCTGATGTCCTCTCTCTCCTCTTCCCCTTTTCCCTCTCTTTCTTTTTGGCATCCATCACTGTCTGTGGCAATGGACTGCGAAACAAATTTCTATCACGATACATTACAGGTTAAGAAAGGGAGCTGGGAATGTGTTATATATGCCGGGTTCGATTTTTATGTAGGGTCTACAGGCTCGTCCATCATTGCTCTGCTAGGCACCCTTGTGCACTGGGCCCCTGACGAGATGTTGTCTTGGCACCGCTATCAATCATCCTACACTTGCCTCGTGCCCGATGCGAAGGAGGGGGCATGTGTTGTAGCTGCAGGACTTCCTCCCTCCTTCTGACAATGCATTCCCTCCCTCCGCCCCTCACAATTGTTCCTCGTTTGAATTGTGCGCTCAAAGCATGTGCTTTGTATATAGGGCTTTCGTCCCTGCGTGACCTCTGTGGGTCTTCCCTTTTTGGCAGAGTCCTATGATTTTAATGACAGGAGATGATTAGCTACTAATTGCGCCAGCCATGGGTGAAACAAGGTTAGCCTGGATCCACCTGGTGCCACTCAATGATACCTGGGTCAGTGCTATTAAAATAATATGAGGTCATGCCTTCATATGAAATGTAGCCTATATAAACCCTAATATAGCTTAGGGAGGAAGCATCATTATCAAGTGATAACAGAAGATTGCATTCCACAGCATTTAAGGTGAAAGTGTCTGGATGCAGTGTTGTGCTATCTGTGGCTTCATAGCCTGGTATAATTTCAGTCCACAAAGACTAGGTTGCATTAAAGTTTAACCTTAGTTGCTCTGATGTCTTAATATATTTTCATTTACCCTTTCTTCATCTTTGTACTTGACATGTGGGTTACACAGACACAGGATACTGAATCAGGCTACTGCTAGACTAATCCTTTTTCTCCCAAAGTCAGGCGGATTACGATTTGAGAAGTACTCCTTCGTCCTTCACACTCCACGGTGAAAGTCACCAAGCTATCAGAGAGCACGGAGGGTAGGCACAGGGAGTAGGGACTGCTGGGTGGGAGTAAAGGTGGAGGAGGAAGGGGGGTTGGAGGGAAATGGGGAGAGGGCTTAATTAGGCCAGATCACCGATGCTCTACGCCATTGCCACCGCCATTCCCATCCCCGGTCCCTACTCTATTCCCCTAGATCCCATCCACTTAATGTTCTGTGAAATCATATTCCACTCCCAGGAGAAGAAAGAGAAATCAGAACAATAAAGTGACACATTTTAAAGAGAGGCAGCACCACGGGGAAATAGACTGTTAGTGACACATGGAAGATGTGGCCTGATGGATAGCAACCACATCTGTCTGGCCCATTAAGAACAAACAGCATCAGATCCAAAACACAGCAGTCTGGAAGAAGCTCCAGCACCATCCAAAAACAAGGATTCGCTACTGTTTTACGTCCACTCTAAGTAAGTAAGTATTTTGCTGTGTGCAGCTCGCCCTCATTAAAGCCAAGGCATTAAATCAAACACCTGCTGACTCTGTCTTACCATTTAACAAATTGCTGTAAAACTAAAATAAATTTTCTTCAGTTACGTGGCATTATTTGTAAAAAAAATCATCTGGATATAATTGATGCTCTGGATGTACACAGCTTTTTTCTTTGTGCACAAACTGACAGGAATGTAAACATTTTAATTTAAATCTATATTTGGAAAAGCTGTGACGACTCTTTCAGCTCAAATTTGGTGTTTAGAGTTTGATAGTCATGCATGCGTTATGTAGTTTCCTGTGTTTGTGCACCTGAGAATAGACACCTGTGGTGATTAATCACATCAACACAGCAGCATTCCTGTAACCATCCATCGCAACGAGCAGGGGAATATAGACAAAACTGATACCTTGTCATACTTTTAAGAAAGATGTGAAACTGAATTCTGGGTGCAGGTGTGAGGTTTTGTAGCTCCATGTTACATATTAAAGTAATGAACTGTTTAATGGAAATAACATTAGGAACACTAAGTAATATTTGTATATATATGGCACACTGAGCCAAATATGTTTTACAGTAAGAAACTGTTGTTATTAATTACAGTAGATAGACTGTAAAATAGCATTTTAATGCAGACCTGGTCTTTTACTGTAATCTGACTTTAAAAGTAAGCAGAGGGCAGTAACTACACGGCAGTGATGTTGACCAGATACGGCTTAAAGGCAGAAAACTAAAACTTGTGACATTTCTTTTGCCAGATGTTGTCTGTTTTTTAACAGTCGTCACTTCTATTAAAAGCAGCATCATAACTTACGTAACAGTTATAAATATCTGCTTTACTAGCTGTCACGAGTACGTTTGGATGGGTTGTTTTCTCCACGGCGATTTGATTGAGCTACAACGCTAGCAAATTTAGTTTCAAATCACTAACTGAAATCCTCCAAAATGCCCCTTTATCAAAATGGATATTTTTCTTTTTATAAGCAGCAAAAATCAATGAATAAATTTAGTTTCACAAAAGCTAGATGTGGCTGTCTCACCAGTTTAGCAATTGCGTGCAAAAATACTCTGTAGCCTTAAGGAATCGGTGAAAAAAATACAGCTGAAGGTCCCTTGAAGGTTAAAAACAATGCTGTTAATGGCTGATATTTCACCATGCTTAAAGACCATGAACATGAGGTCAGTTTCAAACTGCACCCTGAACAGCAAATTCAAGGTGCACGGTTAAACTCTCAGATGAATGGACCTTGTCACGTAATAAACCTAAGCTGCTTTAATTCCTTAATTAGGACTGTGTCTGTGTCATTGTTCTGCATTTCCCTCAGCTCCATTTTAAATTAGCCACAGTTACTCAAATATACACATACAGAGCTGTTAAGCTGTAAATTCACAAATTAAAGGTTAGATCGTGACCAACAAAGTAGGCCTAATGTTGTTTCTGGGTGTGGCAGCAGCTTCATCTTTTTTCCTGAAGCCGAGGGGAGGCAAAGAGGCGTTGAAGCAGACAGGCCGCCCGGCATGCAGCAGGCAGTGAGCAGCGAAGACGTCCAGCAAAATGGAGGTATTCAAATAGACAGAGGCACCTAGCGTCAACATGCAGACAGACGTGAGAGGGAGGGAGTCTGTCAGAGAGGAAACGGAGAAAAGCTGGACCACGGAGATACACGTGGAATACAAATAATACACAGAATGGACAAACAGCTGGCCAGACAGTGACAGACAGATGCATGGAGACTGACGGATAAGAAGACATTCAGGCAGGCTGGGTGGCAGAAATCCAGACATCCATGCAGAATAGATGGAGGGCAGACAGTGCAACAGGCCTGCAACCACTCCATGCCTTGGGGACAACTTTGGTAGTGAAGAGATGCTATATCTAAAGTGGCTTTACTCTCTTCCTAGGAAGGGGGGGCAGCTTTTTCCAGCAACCAGATAGCATCAGGATTTTTTCATTACGACACAAGGCAGAATTATCATCCAGAACATCTGAATGTACCCCATCCACTCCTCTCTCTGTATCGCTCCTCTCCAATCATTCCTAATGCACTCTATCTGTCTCGCTCCCCTGTCCCTCCACCGTCCTCCCCCTCAATCAGGCAACCCTGTTTTCATCCCTCACTACCTCCATTGTTCTCTCCCTTTGTCTTTTTGCTTTATATAATTCATTTTATTGTTCACTGCATGCATTCGTCCTCTTTGCTTCCCAGTTTAGGAGGATGCGTTCAACCTTAAATGCACTTTTCTCATAAATGTTTGTCCAGTTTCTCCTTTGTAGAAACTCCATCGATTCCTTTTACACTAAGCTCACCAGCTCACATCTATTCAGGTGGTTCCACAGCACGCAAAAGATGCAAAAAATGGCATAAAAATAGGGAAAGAAAACTGAAAATTGTCATTAATGCATCATACTTGAATTCTACCTCACACACCAAAAACTTGCCTGCAGCTTATTGTTCTGCCAAATAAAAGCAATATTAGTGACTATTTACTGAGTATTGTTTTTGAAGGCCATTTTGGAAATAATAACATTAAATAAAAGAAGAGCTTTACTGTATTTAAAAAGCTGTTTTGCCCAAGAGTCTACTTGATTTACTCTTTCTTCCTTGACGCATTCTTACCCCGGTGAAGGTGCCTGCTTTTGTTTCTGTCAGTATTTGCACGCCTGCGATGAAGCTGGCAGGCTGAGCAGGAGTCCTCTCTGTGACGTTTGCATGTTTTTTTTAATCCCCCCTTCATTGCAGTATGGCATGTATGGATCTCCCCACCGTGTGACCTGCGGGTGACGGGGAAGCCTGCCAACAACGTGCCCGGAAACACCGCGACGCCAACACAGCGCAGCGCGAGCTAAAAATAGTCCTCTGGTGATAAATAATAAAACCTCTCTCCATATGCCAAGCGTCCCTCTCCTCTCCTCGTGATTTCAGTCTGTGCGGCTAATTGTATGACTTAATTTGCTGGGTTCGTGCTGTATAGAAACGCAAGAGCTGGGGCTATTAATGGTGTGCATTAATACCCCCCCCCCCTTTTTTTTTTGTTACTGAAGGAAAATTGCACATAATTTTCCCGTCAAAGCCAAATGCTGAGTTCAGCTGCAATTACAGGAGTGAAATAAATCGAAGAATTAAATAGAAATCTTTTGTGGTGTGACCAAGTTTAAATGTTGGGATAAAACACAATCAGATGCAAAGGTTTGCTCAGTTTAAATTCCCCTTTTTAAAGCAGAACACCTGCCTCTGATACAACAGCACACAGCTGAGACTTTAATCTCATCCAGTAATTTTAGATTGAATTAAAATGACAATAATGTGATTAAGTATTAAAGTATTTATTTCTGTATATTTTTTTAAATGTTGCATTTATTACCGTGCACTGTAGCTGATCATTCTCACATCACTCTCATTTAACGTCATGCACCTCTGCACGGTTTCTCTTCCTCCATCTTTCTCAAAGACCTAATTTAAGGCTGGTGTTTGAAAAAAATAAGCAAAACTAAAATATAAATAAAAAGTAAATACAATCAAAGAGAAATCTCTCTCTCTCTCTCTCCCTCTGTGTGTCTGTGTGTGTGTGTGTGTGTGTGTTTGGGGGAGGGGGAGAGGGGGGACACGGCGCTCCCTTTTCTGTTTTTTCCTGGCTGTCTGGTCACGATTCAGAGCCCTCACAGCGTGGAGCTTTGTGTGTGGATGCTGCTGCAGTTGAAGTCCGCATGGGAACCCCCCCCTCCATGCAAATACCCCCCCCCCCCTCACCTCTTTCTCCTCTCTTCTCCTTCTTCCATCTCTCCCTCTTCCTCAACCACCCGCTGCTCCTCTTCCTCTTCCCGCTGCCTCTTCTCTCCCTCTCTCGCTCTCTCTCCTCCCACGCACGGCTCTCCACGACCGAGAGGCTAAAAATAGCACCAGGAATCCCCGCATCAATTCAGAAGAAGAAGGAGGAGGAGGAGGAGTGGGGGGCGGGTGGGGGAGTCAGCTCACACAAGGTCACCCCCCCTCCCCCCCCCCACATACCAGTCCCCATCCAGCACATTTCATGATTTGCCCCAGCTCACATCTCTGTTTTTATCCACGAGACCCACACCGTGTCAGATTTTATTTCATCGCCTTGAATTGATAAAAAAAAAAGTCCAAATGGTATCGATCCCTCTCTAAATCCTATTAAAACGTCCCTCCTTATAATTAATTTCGTGACTCGGAGAATGGGAATGAGCTTTCACTGAGCACTCAAGGCAAAAAAAAAAAAAAAAAAAAGTAAAATAAATCAGTTTTTTTTCTTCAAAAAAAAAAGAAAAGAGGGGGACACTTTCCGTAGCAGAAGCCGCGTTTTGTGAGCGCACAAACAGTTGGAAGAGGGGGAAATACCGAGGCGCAAAGAAACGAGAGCAGCCAGCAGCTGTAACAATAAGCTGCTTGCAAAATTTCACAACGTGTTTCCTCCGTTTCCATTCCATGCTACACGCGACAGGAGACGGCAATGACTGGGAGAGCCCCTATTCTTAGCAGGAGACTATTGATTTTCTTTCTGTCATTTATAATCATCGTTGATGTGTCTTCCAAGGAGAGCTCCTGTGCAATCTCTATCAAATAAAAGGTACGTCCTCCCCTTCTTTCCTGGTATTCCTTATTTCTTTGCCTTCCTGTTCATTCTCTTTCCCATCAGCATCAGTTCAAAAGGACGGGGTTTGAAAAGATTGCAGGATGAAATTCCAATTGCAGGGTCTCCCTTTATTTGCATTTTCACACCTTGCAGCAGTAGTGCATGACCCCCCCCCCCCCCCCCCCCCCTTTCTTTTTTTTATTTGCAGAGCTGAGCTGAAGCTTCTTATCTGCCACACACCTATACTGAGTAACTAGGAATGGACAGTTTCTTTCTCACTGGTGTGCAGAGTGGGATATAAAGGTATATCCTCTTGCATTAGATAATGCAATGCTGCACGTGTGCGCCATTATTTACAATTTTCTGTCCTTACATTAGGTGGCATTAAGTGTGTGTTCTACGTGTTCTACATGTGTGTTTCATAAGATGAGCCTTTCACAGAGTACTGCACAGTCCATCTCCTCCTGCTGGTGGATAATATGGAGTGGTGGTGGTGGGGGGTCAGTTGGTCATCTCCTTTGTGTTTGTTGCGGCTCTGATGATGAGACAGGGACCAAGTCTTTGAACCTTTGCATTAGTGATGAGCTTTCGCCTCTCTATCTCTCATCACCATATTTTACAACTGGACAAAGTGAGCCTCTCTAGTCAGACGCTGGTCCCATCCGCCCACACTGTGGTGCACCAGTGTGCACATCTGTTCACAAGAACACACTGATGCACAAACACACGTCCAGAGGCACATGTTTGGAACGTGTGCGCACACACACACAATTAAATATGATGTCTTAACTAGCTTTACACCTATGCAGGAGCACACACACACACACCGGGCTGCATTATAAATGGACCTTGCCCTGTGTTTTTCTATCTTTCTCTTTGTTCTCTTTCACTTCCCCTCATCGTCAACTGCTCTATTTAGTGCGGTGGCAATGCTGTGCTCTGTGAAAAGAGGGTGATGGCCCAGTGCTCCTGCAAAGGCCAGACCAGAAAATGCGGGGCAGGTGTTTGGTGTTTGTGAGCCGAGAAGACGTCACGCGGACCCGGCGTCAGGCAAAGACCAGTGACACTTCTGTCATTACTGCATTAACACGGCCACACCTTGATCAGATTTAAAAGTTGTATGACGTACAGCGCTTTAAAGCAAATGTGATAACGTCTCAGGCGGAGATAAACAAGCTAAAGGAGAGTAGGTGTCACATTCATGCGAGGATTTTGCTGTCTAGTTGTCGTCTTACTAAAATAAAAAGGTTTTTTGTTACTCATAATCTCAACATTACACACTATAGCAAATATAATACTACACTAAATCAATAGAAACGGTTATATCAACGTGTTACTCACTGAACATATGTGTGTGTGTTTTTTGTTTTGTTTGTTTTTTTGTGGCTCAAGTGGACTAATTGGCTTCTGGGTTATATTCTGGAGGTGGATGAGAACACTCATTCTTCTGTCTCTCTACCCTGGATGTGGTATTCCTTTATTCAATTCCTTAAATGGGATCCCATCTCATCTCGGATGTTACCTGGCATGTCTGTTCATTCCAGCTGCTGGCTGCATGGGCCACTCCATCATTCCTTGTGCCTTGGCCCTTTCCGTGGCAGTAATAGAAAACACTTCATCACAGTTGTCCGCCTTGCAGGACTCATTTATGGGACAGTGGGATGCAAACATGTCAGCTGATATTTAACAATGACTCTTCCGGTACCTGCCTCCTCCTGAATGATGGCAAAGCTGCTTAGTCATTTGAGTGGTGGAGCAAATCTGACTAATGATCTTAGTTGTCAGAGATAAATTCCACCATTGGGCACGGGGCCCTTCCACCGCCACTGCCGCGGCTGGCAGCCTGTATCTCCCAGACGCGCTGTGTCGAGCCTGCCCCTTGGTATCATCTCACACTAACTGCACCACGAGCGCGTTAATGCTGCAGCTGAACTGAGTCACGACTCTTTTTTTTAAATCTCTGGGATCGCAGGTAGTTCATCATGTGTGGCGCATATCAGCATTAGCACAGGCAAGCTGCACTGGTCCCGCAGAATATGTGTCACATTATTCACTGGTCACTGTATAAAGGCCTACTTTTGCTTTCACTGCACCAAAGTCTGGCTTTGAGGCATTGTCCCAGTAAGTAGTTTTAGAGTGAGATGACAGCCATAGAAATAACATGCGGTGAATATCAAGATGGCTCCCATACACTCAGCCATTATAATGGAAAAAAGTAACAATGTGGAGAAGTTGATGTGGAAAGAAGTGATTTGGAAACCTTTGCTTAACTTAACGACATTGTTTACATATGATATTTACTATAAGCTTTGTCTTTATAACAGCCTTCCAATGTGCTTGTGCAGTGATAAAGTAATTTATGACTGCTATTTGAAATATAAAAGGAAAAAAAGGTTTTTCTCACTAAGCCATACCCTAAAAGCAATGAATTAAAGTGTAACTTTATTTTAGATCTTTGGTGGAGACCTTTAGCTTTATATTTCGTGCACTCGTTTTACTTCAAAGTTGGTGTTCTCTTAAATTGCCTAATCTGTGTTGATAGAGAGGTGTGCGTGTGTGTGTGTGTTTCCCTAATTGTCACAGTAACATGAAAATTCTGCAGTGCAATTTTTGTTTTTACTGTTGGCGAGTTTGATGAGTTTTTGGTCATTTAGGATGCAGAATCACTTTTTATTCTCAAAATTACACCACTGACAAAGCTTGCTGCAATAACATTGATTTGCAATTACTTTAGTGACTAATTTGGATTTTAAGGCCTCTGTGCAGAAAAAGAGAGCAATGACAAGAAACGTATCAGACTACACTGTTAAATAACAACTAATCCACATTTTCCCCAGATATTTTGCCTTTGGGCCTTGACCTGACTTTTAAAAAAATAATTGGAAAAAAAAGCACTATGCTGCTAAAAAAAACAAAAATAGATATTTTCAAAATTCTGTTTAAATATGTATTTTACCTGGTTAATGTGTGTGGCAAGGCGTGGTCTGCAGGGGAGGCGGACGCACCTGAGCGGCACCCGCAATCACGCCTTGCCACCTTAACGTCTGTGCTCTCTCTGCTGTTGTGTTGTCGGGCTGTGAGCTGAAAAGCTACAGCCGGCTGTATGCGTCAGCAACCGTGTGTGAAAAGTGGTCAATAAAGAGATGCTGAAAAGCATGTTCATGCAAACATCGTCGGGTCTGCCGTGGTATGTTTACAATGGGGCTTCTGCTCCTGAACCTCCGCGCACAGCGTCTGCAAATCGGGGCTGTACGAAGTTACTTTCATCTTTAAGCAGGACTGTAAGCTGTCATCTGTGAGGCGTGAGCGGTGTTTGTTTTTAACATAGTTCACGGTGGAGAATAGCTCCCAACATAATGTGGATCCGAAGATCCGTAATTGGCCTACCTGGGGTTGAAAGTCTCGACAAATGCATGGCGTTTAGGTGGGTATACCGGCTTCTGCGAGTGTGACACTTATTTTGAGCGATGAAAAAATAATAAAAAATATAATTTTATTTTTAGATTTCAATATTACAATAATCTAACAATTTAGAACTACAAGTTAAAAAAAAACTAACATAAATAAAATACACTTTAGCTAAATACTTCTAATTTATTTTCCCAAACCACGCGGAGCCGCACTTTCAGGACTGAAGAGCCGCATGCTCCGGAGCCAGGTTGCCGACCCCTGGTATAAGAGGAAAATAAATAAAGTCTCATTCTTACAGTATTGCCGTCCACTGTAAGGTGTGGACGCTGAAATGAGATTTTGGCTTTTTTCTCTTTGTTTTTTTTAAGTCTTGAACAATCAGGCCTCATCTTATCTTTTAAAGACCTCATAGTATCACCCCAATTGGGTCCTCTACCACAGCGTGTCTTTCGTACTGTCTTCCTCCGCTCACCTCCAACCAGGTGTGGCAGATGGCTGCTCCTCCCTGAGGCTACGTCCACACTAATGCGTTTTCTCTCCGTTTTGGCCTCCCGTCTACACTGAGACGGAGAAAACGGAGCTGTCCCGTCGCAGTGTGGACACTCGAAAACGCAGACTTTCTAAAACCATGAGGCATTTTAGTCATGCGATGCAGTCATGTGACCAATTAAACAAAGATAGCGGAGGACATTATACAGCAGTTTTTTTTATTGCTCTCAATTTTGACAGCCTTAAACAAAAAGATTAATATCAGTTTCTACATGCTCCAGATAGCTTTTCGTCAAATTCTTTAATTCTCACTCGCTTTTGCGCATGCGCAGTACTGGAACGTAAGCGTTTTCGGCCGTTTCAATGTGGACGCACAACTCTGTGCAAACCAGTGAAAACGCTAGTGTGGACGCGGAGCGTTTTCAGACGAACGACGCTGTTTTCAAATCTATTGTGGACGTAGCCTGAGCCTCTTCAGGAGGTTTCTTCCTGTTAAAAGTGAGATTTTTCTTAACAAGCCAAGTGCTTGGGAGGATCATCTGATTTTTGAGGCTTTCTCTTAATTATTGTCAGGTCTTTACCTTAAAATACAAAGCATCTTAAATCGATTGCTGATATGATTTGGTGCTATTTAAACAAATTGAATTAAAAACTAAAATTATCGAATTATCGAATTATCTAATTATCCAAATCTATTAAAAAAAAGAAGTCACATTATTTATATTAAACATGCCTGCTTAGACCATCAGTGCAAAATCCCTGTTAGCACAGCAACAGTACTGGTGTTGCTGTGCTAACCCTAATAAGACAAATGCATTTCTACTTTGTTATAGTATATTAACCTAGGACAGCCACCTGGATCATTTCAAGAGAGAACAAGCTTACTTCCTTAACTCATTGCATATGATCCAATAAAGCTGAGCTCAAAGAAACATGGAGTGCAGTTCACTCCCAGGGGAGCAAATGCAGCGCTAATGGTATCATGACAGTCTGATAGTCTGATGGTTAGATTGACTGAACATCCATCCATTTGGAAATGGCTTTACACTTGAAGAATTTCTGGTTCAAGACTAGGAGGAGACACAAACCCAGCCTCAGGCTATCAAAATTCAGCGTTCTCCTAGTGCTGGTCCCAAGCCCGGATGAAACGGGAGGGTTGTGTTAGGTTTAGCATCCATTGTCAAATCAAACATATGGATCTATCAGCTGTGCTGACCTCTTGGGAAATAAAGGAGCAGCTAAATGTGACTACCATATGGAGAATTAAAAGACTATGGCACAAGGGCATCAACCGGGGAAGCCAGTAACCCTTTTAGGTCCTTTCCTTTAACTGCAATTTACTCAGTGCTTGTAGGTCACAGTCATACAGGGGCGTAGCACAGAACATCATGCCCTACACATGAGCAGACTCTATGGGTTGTTTGTTTGTTTGTTTTTAACAGATAATTTTGTCAATAACTGTATGCAACAATCTGAAATGTCTCTATGAAATGTCCATAACTCTGGACAGTTTAAAATCTCCTTCATTTCAGCCCTGATTTCACAGCGTGCAGAATGTTGAGTCTGTATCATATAATTTTGCTCATTTATCTGCTACACAGAAGGGTGCTAAGACACAACAGTGGTGACACCTGATCATTAAGGCACACTGCACTAATTTTAAATAATGTAATTATATTCATGATAACTGATGAAAGTTTAGGTAAGTCTCAAAACATATTTTTTATGAAGGTCTAACATTAAAGTTAAATTAGCCTAAAAGAAATAAGTTAACATTCATCAGATTAAATCAGCTTTATGAGATGTGAATTGGTCTAACATCCATTTTCTATTAGTGTTTTTTAACATTATGGAACACAAAAGTTAAACGGGCCACATACAGCACGTCTGATGCCGCTGTGAATATTCTGGATGATTTAGTAATGCATGAAAGCTTTTGTGAGAGTGCACACAGGTATCCATTGCCATCAACCTACACCCATTTATCTAAAGTTAAGGAAGCATTGTCATTGTACTGTTTTAATATGCTATCTCATTACCCTAAAATGTACCTCAAAATGCCTCGTTTACCTCTTTGTACACCAGTTGAGAACCACTAGTCCAACACAGGCCAACTTCTTTCTTCTTCTCTGGTTTGTTCCCTTGAGGAGCAGTTCATTGTTTGTTGAACCACTGGTCCAACATACAGTTAAGCTTAATGCTATTTGATGTTAGTATTGCTAAGCTTTATATAGCAAACCTTAGCCTAAACTGCTCTTAGCTAAACTAGTCTTAACCTGTTAGTTGTACCTTTATTTTGAAAGAACTCTATTAACAGCTGACTTCCTTCAGTGTGATTTCTCTCCTTTTTTCTTTGCTTTTTTAAAAAAAGAGGGTGCACATCAAGTGTCCTCACTCAGACCATACCTCCACCTTTACGCTGGCATAGGAGCGAAGAATTTTTTCCATAAAATCTTTTCAAACAGTTGCTGCATGACAGTTTATGACAGAGGATGTGATGTCCATTTGTCTTCAGCTTTGTTGTACAAACCATTTTGGTGTGCATAATCAGCCCCTCGTAGATGTACTTTATGCTAAAGCAGTTAAAACCACCTTTAGGTTAGTTCACGTTACAGTAAACGTCACCAGGAGCAGAGTGCTGTTTTGCAGTGATGACACAAGTACACGTATACACACACAAACACCAAACACAGACACACAAGCTGAAAACAATACCTGCTATAGTGTCGCAGCTGGTAACAAGGAGCTGGACTCTGGTTTGAAACCCCACATGTGCTCAATTAAAGTGTCTCTGAGCAAGTCGTGCCAAACACTTCAGTCAAAGTCACATCAGTTTACCTAATACTGTAAATGTAAAGCTTATCACATTAATATTAAATAAATGCTATTGAATATATTACACAAAACATAGTGAGATGCAAAGAACATTAGAAACAGGTATGACGTGTCTTTCAGTGTGGATGTTTCCTGTGTTTTGCTAATGGCTAATCTCTGTACCTGTGTATAATCATTTTTTGGTTTATGTCACAGTGCAGCACATTTTTTGTTTTCCTCTTCTTTTCAATTGAACTCTTTTGATCTGTTCTGTGATGGTGCACCTGCTCTTTTAGATATCTCTCTCTCTGTCCAGTTTCTCTCACATATGCACACACTATCAGTTTCTTCCTCTCTCTCACGCACACACAAATTCTTACACATCTCTCCGCTTCACCCTGGTTGGTTTTCTCTTTCTCTGTAATTACAGGTTTCTTATCTACTTCCTGTGTTACACGCTGCAGCCACTGGCCTCTTCCATGTTTCCTCCTCTACCATTTTAGTGTCACAGTGTCTCCCTACAGCAGCCGACAGAGACGAGGACACACAATATGCTGTTTTGCAGGTCTGGACCAGGAGGAAGGGAGAAAAAAAGGAAAACTGAGATATAAAGTGTGGGTTTTGGCATGTGTGGCCAGTTGGTGGATGGGTGTTTGTGTGTGTCCAGCAGTTGTAAAGTTTGGTTTAATTATTCATGTGGAAGCAGTAACATTGCTTCCCAAACTAGCAAATGAAACTCCATCTTGCTTAGGAACTCACACAGGTCACAGCGACCAATTACTTAATGAAAATGCTCAGGTTTCTAATGCAGCCTTGGCCAGAGCTCTACTCCAAATTCCTGCAGTACTTCACATAGCTATAAAACAGAGTGTACCACAGCTTTCTTCCAGTGGTTAGGCAAAGTGTGCCACCTCTGCAGTCTTCGGACCCATCAAACCTTCAAATGGCTGAGCCAGCTTTAAGGGAAGGATTATTACTTATTAAGAATGGCTAATGTATGATGTAAAAGTTGGCTGCGTCTTCATCTCCATCCTCTATCCTCTCCTGTCTCTTTGGCTCAGTCTCCGCTTCTCTCTCTTGCCTAAAATGCTGTGTTTGAGTTGTTTGTGCCTACACTTTTACATACTATCCATCAGACCATGAAACTACAAAAGCATGCAGAAGTCTTTTTCAATACAACAGTCACATGTCCACACACTGAAAAGGTTCACTCACCCTCTTTGCATACTGACTGTGAAGTGGACAAAGCCCACAGGCCTGATTCAATTCAACAATTCCCTGTGAAGACCAGTTTCAATGTACACATACATTTACTGGTCACTTTATTAGGTACACCTAGCTAGTGTACCTAATAAATGCATTACGACTTGTGTATATTCTCCATGACATAGATTCAATAAGATGCTGGAAACATCCTCATTTTGCTCCACAGATTGGCATCGCACAGTTGCTGCAGATTTGTCGGCTGCACATCCAAGATTAAAATTTCCGGTTCCACAACATCCCAAATGTGCTCTGTTGGATTGAGATCTAGTGACTGTGGAGGCCATTTGAATACAGTGAACTCAATGTCATGTTCAAGAAACCAATTTAAAATTATCTGAGCTTTGTGACATGGAGATTTATCCTGCTGGAAGCAGCCATCAGAGGAGATGTGGTCAGAAGGGATTGATATATTCAGTAACAATACTCAGGTTGTGGTGTTTAAATGAGGTTCACTTGGGACTAAGGAGCCCAATGTTCCAAGAAAATATCCCTCACACCATTTCGCCATCACTGCCAGCCTGAACCATTAGGACAGGACGGATCCAGGCTTTCAATTTGATTAATCCAAATTCCGACCCTACCATCCAAACTGTACAGGACAAACTGAGGCTGGAAACAGTGTTTTCAGTCTTTTGTTATGCAATTTCAGCAAGCCCTTATGAACTGTAGCCTCAGTTACTGATTCTAAGCATCTCACTAGATGTGGTCTTCAGGTGTTGTAGCTGATCTGCTTGGAGGTTCAATGTGTTATTCAGAGATGCTCTTCTGGATAATTTCGATTGTCTGCTCTCAACAAGTCATTTCACCCAGAGAACTGCTGCTCATTGCAGTCTGTTTTTTTTTTTGTTTTTTTTAGCATTGGCTGTAAACCCTAGAGATGTTTGTGTGGGGAAATCCCACACAGATCAGCACTTCAGAGTCACTTAAATCACTTTTCTCTTCCATTCTGATGCTCGCTTTAAATTTCAGCAGGTCGTCTACATGCCTAAATGTTACTGCTATGTGATTGGCTTGTTAGATATTCATATTAACAAGCATGGGTGTCCATAACAAATTGGGTGGTAAATTTATACAGTACTATACAGTAGAATACCCTTGAACTCTTCAGGGGAGTATTTTTAATAGACAGACTTAAAAAAATCTATGAGAACTTTTTTTTTTTTTTTTTTTTTTTTAGCAAGTTTTCTATTATTGGATGAATAATTCTCAAAGCTGCCATAAAAGTTTCTGCTGCCTCTACAAAGAAAGTAGGGGTCACAGAGGGGCATAACAAGCAAAAGAAAAAAGAAAGAAAGTAAAACATCCCTCCACCCTTGTAGAATCCCAGATTTACAACACAAATCAGTTGAACAGACACAACTCTAAACCAATCTGTTTACCTGGGACAATAGGAAACAAATTTAATAGACAGATTTCCACACAGCATATAGGATCAAAGTCCTGTAAAAGGCATCTCTTACTCCTAGAACAGTTACAGTCTTTGATCTATTATTTCTTATCCCTATTCTGCACCAAGACTTCTAATGTCTGACCATCAAATGTCGAGAAGTTTCACAATCAGGGGTTCAAGACAAACGGTGATTCTGCTTTTAGAAGCACAACAACTGTGCAAGTGGCCTTCATTAAAGCACGTTGGGCCGATGGGTTTGTTTTCTTTGAAATCCTTTATTTCTACTGATTAATCCCCAATGCATTCACATGCTGCAATTTATTGCTACTCTATTTTTATGTGCCCCTCTGAAGGAGAAGCTTTAAACGTGCTGCAGAAGAAAATCCACATACTTACTTAATAGACCTCAGTTCTATAATAAATTCCAACCAAAGCAACAAAATGTAATGGTCCTACTAAATAAAAGGGGTATTTTCCAACAATTAAAAAAAAATTAAGTGAAATCTCTCTTTGTATTACTATCTCTCCGTTACAGCACAGCTGGGAAAACGGCACAGACATGCAGAAAGAGGTCTGCAGTTTAGCCAACAGGGTTTTACAAGTATTGACGTGTAGAATACTTTTTATCTCTACATATGGCTATTTTAAATAGGCAGACTTTAAAAATATACATATATCTAAACTTATGTATTTCAAGTTGTCTATTATTGGATGAGTAATCCTCACGGCTGCATGGCACTAACAGACATTTGACGGACAGTCCTCTGGCCACTTGACACCCCGGCAAGTATAGGCTATTTTAGAAATGCGTGTCCTAACTCCTCCAGCACCAGTGCCGTCTGCGCCCAGCCCCTCTCTCTGTCTCCATCTAACCGATACTCTCACAGCTGTGACAGCGAAGCCTGTACAATGTCTCAGTGAGAGCATGCAACAGCTGCGAGCTGCGCGTCACACACGGCAGCCTGCGAGAGGTGACTGCGGGCTCTGAATGCAGCACCCATTCTTAATATTTCTGCCTGGTAATACAAAAACTATGCACATGAATTATTAAATTCCATACTGCAAAGCTTGTGCTGTATAGCATGAGGTAATCGGCTACACGCCTGTTGATTTTATGTGCTTTCCATGGACCAACAAGTGGAAATGTGATGTGCAAACAGACACAAATTGTTGCCGTCGTGTTTTTTTCCCCTTAAACATGCGGATACTTTACGAACAAGGCAATCATGCAGAGTTGGTCATAAATTTTAGTGACGCTCGGGATGTATGTGGGCATGTTGGATATGGGTGACGTAGCAGTAAAAAAAGTGATTTCTGATTATACAAGGCGGTTATGGCAACACTGACAAACTCGATGCATTAGGTCCGCAGTGGCTTAACATGATCGACCCGTCAGTGTGCGAGATTTAAACACCTTTCTTGCATAGTCCCGCTCCTGTAATAGGCCAATCTTTAACACTCGGGAGTGATCGATCTGCTGCAACCTGTGCGCATGGCAGGGAATGGACCGATATTGAGTCGAAGGCGGTGTTTTGGCTGTATAGTGACGTTTTAAGGCAGGTCTTGGTCAAACCTACCAATGATACAAGTCGGTCCTATTCTGCTGGGACTGATCGCAATGAACGGGTGTCGGAGCTCTGCACGGCAAAGGAGCAACCACAGCGAGACGAGGCGATCAAGGGGATGCGGCATCGGTACGCGGGAGCTGTCCATCAGCACCAAATCCCCGACGAAAACCGAGGAAACAGCAAGCAGAGCCGAGACCAAGTCGCGCCTGTTTTCAGCCTGCCGCCCCCGCCCTCTTCTCACCACCGAGATCGCACTTCTACCACCGCCGCTCACCGCCAGAGCCTCCAGGAGCTCCCCTGTCTGAGCCAGCCCTCTCGGAGACCTGTTCACAGCGGCGACCCTCTACCTCTGGCGAGCTACGACACCGCCCAGCGACCTTCACACCGAGTCAGTGAACCTAACACCGGGCAGCCGGCACACCTGCACCAGGATCCCTGGGCCCCGGCCGGCTCTCAGCTGCAGCAGCAGCAGCCTCCGCCGCCGCAGTCAGAGAAGCAGCCCGTTTTTCCGAGCTGCCACTGCAGTTTTTCAGAGCAGGAGGCGAGCTTGTCTCAAAACCAGTCCCATCCTTTCCAGCCTCTCCCACCTCATCCCTCCCCGCCTATTCCGCCGCCTATTCCGCCGCCACCAACGTCGTCCTCTTCCTCTCTGCTCTTTTCCCGGGAATCTAAGAGGGGGGATCGTCTCCGAAGGAGTGCCAGTAATTACCAACAGGCAAGCATCGTGGAACGCTGCAGGGGAGGAGGAGGAGGAGCAGGAGGGCACCGAGACCACAGGCAGTTGTTGCAGCAACAGCAGCAGCAGCAACAGCATCAGCAGCAGCAACAGCATCAGCAGCAGCACTGTCATTTAAGACTCCAGCAGAAAGACCCCTCCCCTGAAGAAATCCGTGCAAACTCACAGAAAGGGCGCTCTTTAAATGTATGCGAGTCAACCGAGGCTAGGAGAGCATTCGAGTTTCAGACTCAGGACCTGCAGCAGCAGCAGCAGCAACAGATCCCACAATTACGAGCGCAGCAACAGCTACTGGTGGGGAGCAGCTTGCCTATCAACTACTGCGCCAGCGACTCAGGAGAGCTATGTAGGACTCATCGGGCTCCACTGCTGCAACAGCAAGAGCAGCAGCAGCGGCAGCAGCGGCAGCAAGGCGCACTGGGGCTCTGTCCCCAGCGTCCGCAGCACTGTGAACAAGACCGCAATAAGTCTGGGAGGATCACCGCGCAGAGCGACCAGCCAAACAACCGCGACTCCCGCGTAACCCCCCCGGTAACACAACAGGCATACGCGGGGAACTCGTCCGCGACTACCGGCAGCAACAGCAGCAAAGACAGCCCCAACTACGGCTCGAGCTATCACCTGTGGCCCGAGAGTCCACATAAAGGAGAGGAGAGGATACGCATAGACCTCCACAAGGTAGATTTTTCTCCCCTACTCCCTTCCCCTCCTCTCCACATTTTATCATGCGGTTTCGGAGACAGCTCCAGATGACAAAACAAACTGCTCCTAAGATTTTCAGTGAATGACCACGCCTGCGATATGATTTTTGATAGAACACATTAACCTACGCGTTTGGTGCGCGCACTCGTGTGCGAATCGTCATTCAGTAATCTATTAGGCAGCTTTAACAGAATGCGCGAAACTACCGCACATATAACCAACTCTGTGATGTTTCCTTTCTTTACCTGGAAGCTTGTTTATTTCGCGTGGTCACACACAAGCGTCCGCATGCAAGTCCAAAAACACACACACACCAAACGCACACTCGCGCGCGCACACACCTGTTCCATGTTGCGGTGTTGTTTTAGGCAGTACGTTAGAAACATTCAAATGGCGCTGATTAGAAACAGGGAGGTTTGTGTTTTCCACAGAACATGAGGACATTTTTATATTTTGGCTCTGAGACAGACTCAGTGCTCAGCTTAATGTTATTAGGCCCTGATACCTGGCTCTGTGAGCACACTCACTTCATACATTGCTGCATGTTCCTGCTCGCAGAGATCTCTCTCCTAACAGCCACAGTGCATTCCACACCGTATTAAGACGACTAAATATGTAGCATTTTGTTTGTTTGTTTAAAAGAAAGTCAGCTATTGCGTTTGACAACAGATGGCAAATCAAGAGGACAGAAATGTTGATTGGGTACAAAAAAAAAATGGGGATAACTGAGGGTAGGAGTGAGTTATAACAACTCAACAGACATCAGAAGTGAAAGTGGTAACAACAAGTGGAATGTGCGTATTTCTGTCAAAATCCCAAAAATCGGGGAAAAGAAGGAGGGGGTGGGAAATTTAAAGAACTATGAAGGCTTCTTGATCCAGTTAGCCATTTGTTACAAAGTCGCTGATAAAACAGTGACTTGATGTTCTTTAGGCTACTCAAAGTTGGAGGGTAAAGAGTTTTATTGTAGTTTGGACAGAAGGAAAAGATAAGGCAGACAAAGATAAATTGGAAAGTGTTTAACCGGATTGTTGATGATAATGATTGCTGATGATGTTCCCCCGCAGCACACCGAGTACTCTTTTAAAAGTGACACTGAGAAATCTAGTTCTTAAATCATGACTGAGTGTACCGATGGACCTAGGAGGTTTTTGTTTGTTTTTTAAAATGATTATTAAGTTAGTTGCCACCTTTGTTATTTCCTCCCCTCCTTCAGCATTTCCTCCCACTGCTGTCAAGGTGAAGTTTTTACAGGACAGGAAAAAAAAAAGGAACAGGAAGGCGTTGATGAGGGCTCAGCAGCATCTAAATCTCACCAAGAGGCTCCTTTTTAAAATGCCACAGCTGTTTTCTGAGGCTTAGCTGGCACCAGTTGCAAAAGGTGTTATATCGAACCACCTTGACACGACTGTTCTGAACTTGGCTCGATTTTGGGGCGTCAGCAAAACGTCCAAAAATGACCAAGTGGCTTCAGGAAAAGTACACTTTTTTTCCTTGAAGTTACCAACTTCACAGGGTCCTGCTAGAAAGGAAAAATAGGGAAAATCAAGAGTAGCGTCTCTACCTCTTCTAGTTGCATAATATTACAGTTGTGTCCATACTACAGAGTCTGCTTTGATCTCCAGATCCCTAAAAAATAATGTTATAAGTTATTACCAGAAGTATGACGGTCGGCTCTGGTGCTGCTGCTGGCTTCACTGCATCATAGATGAAGGTACAGGTGATATGTTGTTCACCAGGTATCAGTTGTCTTTGGTTAGTTAGTTAAACATTAATGTGAATCACAAACAAGTGAGCAAGAATGGAAAACACAATGTTTGGGAAGAACATAAGTATGCTGCGAAACTATTATCTCTATATAATAGCAAATGAGCCAATATTGCACTAATTATAGTGTAAAAACTCATTATAAAGATTAAATGAACAATAGTCCAAGTGCATGCTCATTACTGTGTAAAGAATCTGGGATTTTTAATAAGCTCTAAGAATGTTATGTCTTTAAAATCCTTTGCCAACGTGATATTGAGTGATTTCAAGAGCCACAGAGGCATTGAAAGCTGTGAAATGGTCTGAGGTGTCCGCACATAGTGGGACACCAGTCAGGGCTACAAAAAAGCCTCCGAACGAGAAGCAAGATGAATACGATGAACTTTGTGCACTCTCAAAAATAATCAAAATGCCGTTATGTATTGTAATTATCCCCATTTGTATGCAGCTTTCCAGCATGTAATTGGCACTGTGAACAAGACATTTATTATCACACAACTATTACACAATCCCGTTTCAATCATGAAAATGGAAATGAGGACGAAAGAAAGAAAGAAAAAGAAAAACAATCGTGGAAGTGCTGCTATGAAACTCTGTTAAGTAACAGCCCTTTTCCACTCGCTCAGGCTGACCATGCCAAGTATTTTGGTACGGCGAGAAATGCTTATCTATCCGCAGACGTTTGTGGGATCGTGGTTACATCTTATTGACTCACCCTTAATGAGACAGCCCATACCCCCTCACCCATCTGAAATCCCTTAAACAAAACACTTGTGACAGAACAAGCCCGATAAAGTGTATACGATTACAGTATCAGCACACCCTGAAACTCAATAGCTAGCCCACTGAACTGATGGCAGGTAGTACGATATTGTGTCCTGCCTCAGTAACATTGTGCTTTGAAAGCTGCGTTGCTGCTTCTATTGTGCCGGGCTGTGTAAGTACTCTAATGCCTGCCACTTACTGCTATGGTGATATTCCCTGCAGGGACATTGTAGCACATAAACACCAGTGGATTTGCTTTCCTTTAATAAGTTGTTTTGTTGTTTTTTTTTGAGTATATACCAACACTGTGTGTAGCAGACACCTGTGATTAATCGGGATGCAGTTTGTCTGATTCAATGCCAGAAATTAAAGTAGGTTTGTCTGAAATTTAAAATGTGGTAAAATAAATGCAAGGCTTTGTATGCAGAGTCATGGAAATCAAGGTGGGTTTCCTTTTTTTGCACTCTTTTTTGTTATATTAACGTGGCTTCTGTCTCTTGTTGGAACACCAAAGATGACATGTGGGAGCACAAGCCTGGGGAATCCATCCTTTCATAGAGCATTTCAGGGCAACATCTCAGATTTTTAGATTTTCTACAAGATTTTCTACAAGATTTTCCTTATCATCACTTTTTCAATGCCATAAATGACTAATTATGGCATTAAGCTAATTTATGTAGTTTAAAAAATAATGTTAATGATAAAAACACAAGATAAAATCAAACAATTGCCTCAGGAGACATCTTCAGAATTTTGTTTTGTTAAAACAACAGGTCAGATCACCCAAATGATCCACTTTCAGCGATACTGATTAGAGAAAAGTAGCAAATCCATATATATAATATTCTGAAATGACACACCTTTATAGACACACTTAAATATGTCCACCGAGTAGGTTGTCTGATTTTTTTAGTTTGAATATTAGTTTCTTTGAGTGTTTGAAAATTTTACAGGAATTGGAACTTAAAAGAGATGAAACTAATGAGAACTTTTAAATTAGTGAAAGATTTCAGTCTTATTATTTTTCTGATGTGATAAAATCGGACATTCCGATATATCGGCAGATATTTTTTTCTTTCGCAAACACAAAACATAAACATGTTTTCTTAACACTTGTTATGTGTAGTTATTTATTTACTCATTTACACTGGTTGCTGTGTTTGTGACACTCCAAACACGTGTTGCTAACAGGAAGTTGCTGAGTGTGCTGATGTCAACGCTCATAAGATGTTAAAGGGTGTTTCTTCTTTACTTTTAAAATTTCCATGTATTATTTGTTATAAAGGCTGGTACTGATGAATTAGCAAATAGCTAAACTCACCCAACGATATTGGCCTGCCAGTGTCAGCTTATATTTTCTGAGGAGCTATGTGTTACAGCTGATCAGCAGTCAAAATCCAAGCACAAGAGAAAGGTCTTCACAAATAAAACGATATAGCTTAAAATGTTTTTAAGAAAGATATAAGTTATAATTCTGCTTGAAAAATGGCACCGATGGTCAATTATTAAGTAGTTACTTGTTCATTTTCTGTCACCAAACTAACCTGTCAATGTGCTAATCATTTCACTTCTTCTCAGTTTACCCAATGTGGCATTAGAAGCTGCGCAGCAAATCAGTCACTTTTACACTGGATAAAACTGCCCTTAAGGGAAAGCCAATATAATAAGTCGATCTAGAAAGAAGAGAAGAAAAAAAGAAAAAGAAGAAAAATATATATTTATAACCTGGTGTCACCTTTCTCTCTTTGACCTGTCGCATCACACATTTGTTGGATGCAACAGGCCTGCTTTACTGTACTGTAGCGGTATGTATGCGTGTGTGTGTGTGTGTGTGCCGGGCGATTGCCAGCCCACCTTTCAGGAGAACATAAGGTTGTATGTGTCACTGCAGAATGGATGGCTTGAAAGAGGAGGAAAGCTATTACAGTAAAACCTTTTGTGCAGCTCCTGCCAAATGGCGGTCCAACATGGTTATAATCACTCTATATGATCTAGGTCAACACAGTATATATCAAAGTGCCACTTGCAACCAACTTAGTGTCTCGTTGACGCTTTCTGGAGGATTTAGCGTGGTTGTGTTTGCAAGAGGTCTGAACAGTAGCAGGGGAATGATTATTTCCTTAAAAGAGGGCGAGGAAACATTTGATTCTCCAGATCTTGCTCTTCTCCATTTAAAGCTTCTTGTTTAGCATGTAATTTTTTTCTCCTTTCCGGGCATTCAATTTTTCTTGTAACCGAGATCGTTTATTTCTAATTGAATCCTACCCGGACGCTTGTGCACTTGAGCTGTCTAAATTAAGGAAATGTTGAGGTAATTTAGCTTCTGGCTCTCTTTAAAAACTAGTTTATCTTATCATTGTGTGTGTGTGTGTGTGTTTGGGTTGGCTCCGTAATAACGCTGAGGTAACACTGTCTGCTGGAACTCGAAACAATTGATGTAGACAGATCTGCTTACAGCATTATGATTTACTGGCAGGCTTATGCCAGGAGAAACATTATGTTGATTTAAACTTTCTCTATCGGTCATCTCCCCGCTGTTGTTGTTGTAGGGCCTCTGTTTGTTTTGCTCTCATTAGATGCCCATGTTTCCACTGGCCTATGCATTGGAGGGCTAGCCAACACCTTCAAAGTAAACACACCCGACAGAACAATTAAATGTCAGAGACAGGGCAGATCCTAGCTCACATTAGAAGGAGTGGCACCGCTGTATATCTCTGATAAAGCTGAATGAAGTGAGGTAGGTGTTGAGCAGTGGGGGCCTCTTAGTTTTTGGCAAAATACACAGGCAGTAAGTATGAACATGAAGCTCATTTAATAATTGATTGTTGTTTTCCCTAGTTTTGTGTGTGTGTGCGTGTGTTACGGTCCGTTTAAGTGCTACACTGCACTCCAGCTCTGAAATAGATTTGTGTTACCATGTGTGTTGCTATGGAGAGATCAGCCTTGTATTGTGTAGCAGATTCTCTCTGGGTTACTGAGTTTGGTCAAGGAATCATGTGCAGAGCAAGACTATCCATTAGATTTACAAGTCATTTCAAGCTTGTCTTTGCCACATGCAAGACACACTTAACAGCACTGTTTGCACTTGACACACACACATATACACTCCAGCATAGCCCACACAAACACAAACACTGCTGTAAGATGTGTTCAAATAGTTCTCCACTTGTTCTAGTTCATTTGCATTTCATTTGAATGATCCTGCACAAGGAGAGTTGTTGAATTACTAGCGGTCCAGTTGAATACAAAGAGTGGAAAGAAAGCGTGCTGGGGGGTTTCCTCGGTCACGTCGTTGCTTCGCACAAGTAGAGCCAAGGCCTGTTTTAACTCTGTTAGCCGTCAGTGCAGTTTGTAGCTTGACTGCTGGACCTTTCATGGTGTTTTCCTTTTCTAATATGTGTTGCTGCTTACAAATTAATTTTAAAAAACTTTGTTGGGTGCCGACGGAGGCCAATCCATGACTGGTAGTGTTGCATGTGTGTTTTTTCTTTTTAGATATGGTTTTACTGCACTGACAGTATTTTTTAGAATAACCATGCTGAAAAATGAAGCCGTTGCCAGTAAGACACCTTCTAGATTGTTTTTCATGGTGGGCTGAAAAGACAGTACTTTTCTAAGTTCAAAACACCGCTGGCTGAAATTCAGCCCCAAAACATGACAGAGCCTCCACCGTGTTTTACAGATGGCTGTAGACACTTACTGTTCTCTCCTGATGTCCTCCTCAGATATCGACAATGATTTGAAAGCAGACAATATTTAAAGGAAAACTGGAAAGACCTTCAGAAAGACTGAATAACTAATGTTCAAGACCACTTTAACAGTGACAGAAAATCTTACTCCATGGAAGAAAAACTAAAGAAATGAGACTTTTGCACAGTGCAACATGTGAATGTTGCTTTTATTTCTCAGATTTCGTTTTAAGATTTCAACTTCAGTCTGGCTGATGTAAATCTGACCATTATTGCTTTATCATGGATGTAACCTTACATATATAAAGTAGTTACATATATTGCTCAAGTGTCATAGATTTATAACATGAGATTGATTAGATGTATTTTATAAAGTGTAGGCTAAAGTGTAGCTATCTAGAATTGTAGGTACAGTGTCTGCATTTAACTATTCAGTATTGTAATCAGATTCTAACTATTTGTACAAAGAGTAAACTGTTGCATCCAACACTGTTTACAATTAGGACTATGCCATACTATGCTGTCCTGGTATAAAGTTTTACGTGATTAAAAAAAAGTGCCATACCTTGATATGAAGGACGTAGCAACATTGTGCATCAACTTTCCTATTGTGTACAGTGATGACACAAGCCCAGACATGTCTGAGAGAAAGAGCCATGTGTCGGTCTCCGATCACCTAAGTAATTTAATACCTAAAAGGGGGGCTACCTTAGCAACCTCCAGCAAAGGACAGCAAAATATACAAGAATTTCTTTTCTGATAAAGGTAGAAACAACTACTTGAGGCAAAAACACACTTTTGAGTACAACCAGTTTACAGAAAAGAGGCAAAACTAGCAGCTGGTGATGTGTAACCCAAAGTTAAACATGTGACTCAACCGAGCATCACTTGAGCACTCACTACATTCCCTCCATATGACAGGACGAGCAAAAAGTGGATGGAAATGACAGATATGGTATTATTGTGCATTGTGACAATATTGTGCAGCTTGCGGAGAGTTGCGAGGTTAAATTATATAGTTGTTGTTAAACTGTTTTCCCTAGTTTTGTGTGTGTGTGTCTCTCTGTGTGTGTGCTATGCTGCTCGTCTGCTCTGAAATGTTACCACGAGTGTTGCTATAGAGAGATCAGCCTTGTATTGTGTAGCAGATTCTCTTTGGGTTACTGAGTTTGGTCAAGAAATCATGTGCAGAGCAAGACTGTCTATTAGATTTACAAGTCATTTCACTCTTGTCTTTAACAAAAGCAAGACACACTTAACAGCACTGTTTGCACATCACACACACACACACACACACACACACACACACACACACACACACAAACACTGGCATTGCTGTAAGATGTGTTCAAATAGTTCTCCACTTGTTCTAGTTCATTTGCATTTCATTTGAGTGATCCTGCACAATAAGAGTTGTATTGAATTACTTGCGGTCCAGTTGAATACAAAGAGTGGAAAGAAAGTGTGCTGGGGGGTTTCCTCGGTCACGTCGCTGCTTCCCACGAGTAGAGCCAAGGTATGTTTTTACTCTGTTAGCCGTCAGTGGAGTTTGCAGCTTGACTGCTGGACCTTTTGTAACTGGCAGTTGTCTGCCTGTTTATTGCACTAAGGAGTGCTGTCTGGTGCTGCACGCCCTCCCCCTTCTGCAGAAAGATGCCAGCCAGGATTGGGTGGCTCTTTAAATGTCCCAGTCGCATACAGCTGTGCATAACGTTTAGGCTGTCAGATGTGGCAACGCGGCAGAGCTGTGGCTTGGTTCTGTAGAGACCAAGCAGATTCTGTTTATTTGCTACCGGTAAGGGATTCTGCGATTTTACATAGTTGATTATTATGCTCGTGGTTATAGCTGTGTGTGGAAATGTGCTGCAAGGCTGGTGGTGAGGATTCTGTGCGCGGGTGATCTGCTTGTTGGTGAGCACTTTCCGTGAGACACATCAGGTAATCGTATACGGAATAATTGATGACGAGGAAAAGAAAACAGCAGCTTAATAACGAGTCGTATTTTTTTTGGCGGATAAAGAGGAGTCTGGCTGGGGAGGTTTGGACAAACCAGCAAGCAGCCTGTAGGGCCACCCTTTTTAACTGATTTTCTTTTTCTTGTGATTGATTATAGTGATTGTATTTCAGATGTATTAATATTAAAAGAACTATTTTGAAAATTGTTAAATAAATTATAAATAATTTTTGGGGAAAGCTTTGTTTGTCCCAGCTCATTTTCTTTGACCAAGCGTGTTCCTTAGAATTTCGATAATTGAATGTGAGGGCGGGGCCAGATTCTGGCGATATCGACAGGTTCACACTGATCAGTTAATTTGAGACAAAGTGTTAGTTGTTTATTTTATTTATCTTTTCATTTTTGAACAAAAACAGCAGTGTGCATTTCAAGGGACCTTTCGACATTGGCTGTGGAATCCCTGCAGGCCAATTTGTGGTCATACTGAACTAATCTCTTCTGTCTCCCATAATGTGGAATGAGGTTCAAGAGCTGTGGGACTTGAGAACCAGAAACCTGTTGATCAAGCTTATTTTATATGTGAACATTTGGAAGGGGAAGCTAACCATGAGATCAGGGTTAGTAATATGTGTACGGACCAGGAGCAGAGAGGGAATATCCAGATAAGATTTTCACTTTTCTTGAAGAGTTGTATGGTTGCCCTAAATCCTATTTGCAATAAAGCTTTTTCTCGAGGAAGCAGCGAGAGGAAGAGTCATTACAGGAATTTTCACATGCTCTGTGCTGTCTTATGAAAAAAATGTTGAACGGTATGTCCCTAGGGGAGCATGTTTTGGTATTTTCAGAGGCCAGTTCATTGAGCATATGTATGACCCAAATTTTAGAACGGTTGGTGCGTCAGTCACCAGGTTATACTTTGGATGTGCGAGCTGAAGCTATCCGTTGGGAGCGGGAAGGGCAGCCCAATGAACCTAGGGGTAGGGGACATCTTGTCCCGTCCCTTGGTGCTCTACAGTGCTCTAGAGGTGTCGCACCTACTAACACGGGTTGGACAGAAATTGCTGAGTTAAAAGAATTGTTAAAAAAACAGCAGGAACAGCTTGACCAGCTGACCCAGGGTCTCATGGTATTGCAAACCGCTCCCCACACTATTGCTAGGTTTAAATGCCCTGATACCGTTTTGCATAGACACTGTCAAAAGCCAGGCCACTATGTTAGGGAATGTTATACACGTGGATTCACAGGAACAGGCACTTAGGGACCCTGCGCCTGCTGCTGTATGTACTATAGCTCAGGATGTGGGAAACTATTTCTCCCTGATCTGAAGAACAGACCGTCAGGAGGGTTTAATAAAGGCTTACCTGCATCAGATCCCATTTCTCACATTCCTGCCCCTAGTTTAGTGGCATTGTGCCCTTTTGTGACAGTTAAAGTGGATGGGGTGCCGCTAAAGTGCCTGTTAGACAATTACCAAGAGCTTCTTTAGGGAACATTTCCAGGACACCCCAAGGTCTCACCAGTTGTTGCAATTGCAGGCTTTCAACGGGTTAGAGATTATGTAGAGCTGGATCTAGAAGTGCTGGGAAAAAATATGCCTCATAAAGGTGAGTGTAAAGTACCACCCTGGTCAAAAGCCCTCTCCTGATGTCCCAGGAGTACTGGGTAAGATGTCCTGTGTTCACACCTAGTGGTGTGGTCAAGTGAGTGGCTGCTATGTGTTTGCAGCAACTCTTTGAGTCAGATGCGGTGTTGTTTAAGCCCCTTGTTGATGATTAGTCCCTCTCAGAGCGTGTGCTTGTCTCTCCAGGAATGGTTACTGTCAGGGAAGGCACAGTATATGTGCCAGTAGTCAACATAGGTGATACCATGGTGTACTTGCACCCCCGTTGTCCACTTGGTGTGTTAAGCCAGGCACAGATTGTAAGCTTGCCCAAGGGGATTTCTACTGTGATTCAGGAGCCCAGTCCTGTCACAGCTAGGCTTTCGTCCCATGATGCTTTGGGTAGTTCAGTAAGAGAACAGATAAGGTCTTTGTACCTCTCTTCTCTCCCTTTGTTACACAAGCTTAGTTACCCATGACCTCCTCTTGCTTGATGATGTCCCAATGAGACAGAGGTCTAGGCGTATGCCTCCCTCCAACTATGATGATGTGAGAGCCCGCATTTGCCAATTGCTAGAGAGTACTGTTATAAGAGAGTGGCAGCCTGTATGCCTCTCCCATTGTCCTAGTTCGTAAAAGAAGGACAGTAGCCTACAGCTCTGTGTGGACTGCAGACTACGAAATAGTAAAACCAGGAAGGCTCAAAGTAAAACTTGAGAAGTGCCAGTTTTTCCATTGCCAAGTACAGTATCTGGGTTATGTGGTGTCAGCTGTTGCAGTAGCGACTGATCCCAAGAAGGTGGCTGCAGTAGTGGAGTGGCCAACGCCAAGGACAGTATCAGAATTAAGATAATTTCTTGGGTTTTCAAGCTGGTAGTGCGGTTTGTCAAGGTGGCTGCCCCACTCCACCAGCTGGTGGCTGACCTCACTGGGAAGAAAAATTGTTGCGGGAGTGTGGCCCTGGATGATGCCTGGACAGCTCAGAGAGAAGTTTTCAGGACCTCAAACCCATGATGTTCTCACTTGTGTTGGCGTATGCTGATTTTAGCCTTCTGAAGATGGACTCCAACCACAAAGGACTTGAAGCAGTCCTGTCCCAGGAACAAGAGGGTAAAGTGAGACCCATCAACTATGCCAGCTGAAGTCTTCATCCAGCTGAAAAGAACTACAGCTCAGTGAAACTGGAGTTCCTGGCAATGAAATTCACCAAAAGAATATCTCCTGGGCCACAGGTATCTGGTGTGGACGGCTCAAACAATCCCCTCAGTCATCTAAAACACAGCCAAGCTTGCAGCTACAGAGCAATGCTGGGTGTCAGAGTTTGCAGTGTTTGATTATAAAGTGTGGACAAAGCAACCAGAATGCTTATGCACTGTCCAGACAACACCTCTCTCCAACAGCGGTAGGGGTGGAACCTATCTGTTCAGGAACCACTGTGCCACACGTGGTTCAAAAGGCTGATAAAACAAACAAGGCAGTCCAGGTCACTATTTCTGCTGTACAAGAATATTCAACAGATGATTTGTTGGCCTTGCAGAAGGCCAATCCTGTTATAAGTGCTGTTCTATCTTTTTGTCTGCAAGAGCGATTTCCTAGCCGTTCTGAAAGGCAGAACCTTCCCCCTGCTGCATTAGGATTACTGCGTCAGTGGGATGGTCAGCTGGTGAAAGAGGGAGTGCTGCGTCAGAGGTACTAGCGGCCTAATGGGGGTGAGTGTGTGCTTCAATTGGTCTTACCTGACTGTTTACAAGGGGAAGTTTTTCAACAGTTGCATACCTACCATGGGCACCAGGGAGCTGAAAGGACAACAGAGTTAATCCTGCAGCGGTGTTACTGGCCTGCTCTGGGGATGATGATTAAAGACTTGTGTCAGAGATGCAGCAGTTGTAGTGTGGCTAAAAATACCCAGCCGCAGGTTTGGGCACCTAAGGGGCACCTGCTACTGTCAAGGCCGAATGGAATTCTAGCACTGGACTTTTCTCTGCTGGAACCTGCACAAGTTGGCAGGGAGTATGCGCTTGTAATGACTCTCGTTTTCTCTAAGTTCATCCAGGTCATTCCCACTCGGGACCAGCAGGCTTCGACACAGAGGTCTCGGTCAAGGAATGGTTCTATACGTTTGGAGTCCCACTTCGGTTACACTCTAACCAGGGTTGAAGTTTTGAGAAATAGTTTTCCTCTCCTCCCCAACAAACCCAGGAGTTGTGGGAGCTAGTCCAGATAGTGAAGCTGAGAACTGTGGTTGAGTAACGGTTCACTTGGTAGGGGAACCTGCAGCAACCTCACCTGTACCTCTCAGGGCTACAGGTAATGCTGAGGCAAGCTCAAGTCACACACCACCTCCAGGAGGAATCAGGAAGTCCACCTGAAAGACATCATCTACCATCAGCAGCGAGTGGTGGGGTACTTTCTTAAATAGCTGGCTCTAGTAAGTTGGTATACTGTTTTAATAAATTGTCAGGCCAATTTTCAACACCCAGGCAGAATGTAACTGGCAGTTGCCTGCATGGTTATTGCACTAAGGGGCCACACTTTCATGGTGTTTTTCTTTTTTAATATGTGTTGCAGCTTACAAATTAATTTTTTAAAACTTTGTTGCGTGCCAACTCCCCACCATGGCTCTTTGCTTAATAAATGACCACAGTTAATTTATATGGTAATTCCTGTGAGATGTTAGCCAAGTGATGCCAGGCATATAATGTATCACTGCAATGCATATGCTTTATGGCTAATTAGGTTATTGATCTGAGGCTGGTCCTGCGTTAGGGCATAATCACAACACAAAAGAGTATGAAAGTATGAGTAATGTGGCTTTAAGCAGTCATTTGTCATTCCTTACAATGCCCTAAAGATGCAGATGTACAGTGATGCTCCACAGTGTGTGCGTGCACGGCTGCAGGTGTGTTCGCACATGCGTCCTTCTACATATCTTTGAATATTGTCGAGATGTAAGCTCACTGAGTCATTTCAATATTGCCTGCTGGCTGTTTTCAAATGTTTGTTAAACACAGTGTTTGGAAGGAGTGCAGAGTGCAATAATGGGATGTGAAAGATGTGTGATTTCATCATACTTTTGCTCACACAATCCACTAACGCTTTGCTCGCAACCTGCCCTTGAAAATTCCAGTTTGGAAAGCTTCTCTCGCCATTGTGAGAATCTGTACGATGTTTGCTTTGTGTGTTGGTGTGTGCACTCTATTGGCGCATGTGAATGCTACTTCACTGCTCTCACTAAATGTGCTTTTTCCCCCCCGTTCTTCTCTTCAGGTCTTTATGCCTCCAGGTCAAAGTCTGACTGCTGATCCCTTGAGCTACCGTAGTGCTTAATTTACAGAACATGATAGACAAACTATTTCCCTGCACTACTCATTCACAGCCTCCTCTGGCCACTGATAAATATGCAGTGAACGCAAAAAACCTGATCCGCATCTAGTCAGATGCACCCTGCAGTTAGCGGTTTGTAGACAATGGGAGTACTATTTGTTACCCTTATACAAACAAGGGTGTTTCTTTGGAAATAATAAAAAAGAGTAATCCAAGCACCTAATCAGGAAGACTGTGTATTTGTGTGTATTCTACTGTGTGTGTATGTGTGTAATACTCAGGTGTGTGTGCGCACCTGTGTTTTACTATTTCCAGCTATAGTGGCTCTTCTCTAACATATGAGCTTTGCAAATTGAAAGAGAATACGAGTTGAGTGAAGCTGCTTTCCTTTGTTACCTCAAATCACCTAGCTGGAGAATATGAAATAGCTGTCATGGATAACACAAGCTACAGAGAAACAGCTACTCCATTGGGCATTTCTCCGGTGTGTGTGTGTGTGTATGTGTGTGTGTGCTCTGCTGCATGTTCTGTGTTTGCACTTGGTTTAAGTATTAAGCGGAAGAGAGTGAGCGAGTGAGTGGGAGGATTGCTTTAGTTTATCATTATCATGTGCGTACCACAGTCAGCGCTTTAACTGGAAAAGGTGACATTAATTCTTTTCCAGCTTCTCATGTAGAAGAGCATATTATCCTCCACTGTATCACTGCACTGTATTCTTTGCCAGGAATGCTTCCTTGTTTGAGTCATAGCTTGGTTAATTATGCATCTGCAGTAGTCTTTAGAATGAGGATGTGTTAATGGGTTTTGGATTTGGGTTACATTTCTTTTGCGGTTGAATAAATAAAAGCATTAGCAAATACAGTACTGTGCAAAAGTCTTAAGGTGCCCTTCATTTCTTTATTTTTTGATAGGAAAATGGGAAACAGGTGTAGCAATTTATTAAAATGTACGAACAGTAGTCTTCAGGAATAGTTCTCCAGGCTTCTTTTGTTCTGTTCTCTGTCCAGATTATCTCACATTGCTTCAACAATGCTGAGGTCTGGGCTCTCGGGAGGCCAATCCATGACTGATAGTGTTGCATGTGTGTTTTTCTTTTTAGATATGCTTTTACTGCACTGACAGTATCAATCTCATTCTGAAAAATGAAGCCGTTGCCGGACTTCCTAGATTGTATTTCATTGTGGACTGAAAAGACAGTACTTTTCTGAGTTCATAATTCCATCAGTTTTGACAAGCTCTTCAAAACCGCTGCCTGAAATTCAGCCCCAAACCATGACAGAGCCTCCACCGCGTTTCACAGATGGCTGTAGACACTTACTGTTCTCTCCTGGTCTCCTCCATAGATATTGACAATGATTTAAAAGCGGACAATATTTAAAGGAAATCTGTGAAAGACCTTCAGAAAGACTGAATAACTAATGCTCAAGACCACTTTGACAATGACTGAAAATCTTACTCCATGAAAGAAAATCTAAAGAAAGAGGTGGCTCAAGACTTTTGCACAGTGCAACATGTGAATATTGCTTTTATTTCTCGGATTTAGTTTTGAGATTTCAACTTCAGTCGGGCTGATGTAAATCTGATCATTATTGCTTTATCATGGATGTAACCTTAGTTACATATATTGCTCAAGCCCAGTTCTACATTTAGAGTGTCATAGATTTATAACGTGAGATGGATCACATGTATTGTATAAAGTGTAGGCTAGCTGTATAGTTTCAAGCCACAAGTATGACTTGAAATCAAGTCATACTTGTGGCTTGTAGTGTTTTCCTCCCTGATTTCCCTTCGTCTATGATAGTGGTCCTATACAGCTGCTCCAGCCAAAAATAATAAGCTTCCTTCTACCTTTAACTCTTAGTGGTCCAGTGGTCTTTGTCTCCACTTTTTCCTCTTTAACCCTTTCATGAACAAAGCTGCTACACAGCTGTCTCCCGTCTCTTTCTTTGAGAGTTCATTTCAATCATTTGTTTCTGCTCCCCAGCCACCTCTTATTCTCTGTCACACAGGGAAAAAAAGCCTTTTAAATAGAATCAATTTACACTAAGGAGCCCAAGGGGTATTAGAAACTGCAGCACTTAATTTCATAACTTCAAAAAAAGAAAGAAAAAAACCACAGAGGGAAGCTGCTGTAGCTTAAGGCCGTTAGCACCATTCCCAGAACTTTTATCTTGCTGTAGTATAGAAGGGTGTGGGGTCTGGTTATGGTTCATCTACCTGAAAACAAGATTATACAGAGAAGAAAGTACAGTAGTGTGTTAAATTTCCTCTGGATGTGTCTCTGGGTGAATTCACATGCAATGCTTTTCCAACTGGCCTCTGTTTCACTTCACCAGAGAAAAAGGGGGTAGTTCATTGCCAGATAAGGATATTCAATTAGTTTGAGTCTATGGAAGGCTGCTGCAACAGTCGGAGCACGCTGGAGCCGGGTGACATATGGTAAGGGCTCTCTGTTAGAATAGAATAGAAACTCGATATCTTCTCATTTCATCTTGTCACTGTTTCAGTAATTTTCCCAGTGGAATGTCAGGCATATACTGTCTGCTTGAGTAGATATCATTTTTCCTCCTTTTTTCAACAGGAAGACCACATGGAAGATGGCTAGAAGAGGGGGAATGTAGCTGAAAGATTCATTTGGATTTTTTCTCCATTGGTGTTTATTCTCCATAGAAAAATGCGCATAGTGTTTAGGGACAATTTATTTATTTCATGAACTGGTGTGTTTACAATTGTCAGGAAGATATTTGACTCTGAGATCCTAAAAAATATGAGAATTCCTCTGAATCCCCATAAGTGCGTCTTTCTCTCCCTCTCTCGTCCTCTAGCTTCTCGTCTTGGCTTGTGTCTTCCTCCCATCATAAATCTCAAGCTGGATGTTTCCAGGCAACTCTCCAGTCAATCTTTACTGAGTTTGTTGCGCTATCGATCTGTCCTGTGCTATAGGTTGTCCTGGCTTCTCTCTCCGCTATTGATGTTTGTGCCGAGGGGAAAGAAAGAAACTGCCTCAGCCTGAATTTACTGGGGGCCAGTTTTCAAATGACTTACAATCACCTCGCAATGAAAATAGAAATTGTCAGGCGGTGCCGTTTATACATTGATGCCGTTGTAAAGTCTCACAGTAGCGAATGAACCTTCGTAAGAGTCCAAGATTGTGGGATTGTAATGTGGATTATGGGCACTTAAGGGTGATAATGCCACTGTGGAATATAGGGCCACTGTGGTGCTATTGGGATGTCAAATAGCCACCCAGGGAGTAGTCACCTAATGAGGTTGGTTTAGTCCACTGGGAACACATAAGCCAGCCATATTTCAAGCTTTTGTGGTTTGGTGTGTTTGTGAGTCTTGTGTCCCTGACCACATGCATTACTGAGCACGCTGATTAATGGGACAAAAGGTCAATGGCATGAGAAACTATTTAGGGCATAAATCATACAAAACATAATGCCCCATACGATCCTACATACATTCTTACACATGTAATTTTAAACTACTGCTACTCCTTGCACTATTGATCACTAGCAACAAACTATTCAATGAAGTTCAAATTCAATTAATTTTATAAGGCCAGGTCACATCATAAATCATCTCAGAGCACTTTACATTGTAAGGAAAACCTTACAATCTCATAGAGAAACCCACTGATTGTCTATAGGCATTGCTTGGCAGATGTATACATGGATCGGTACCTACTATAACTGAGCCCCACTTTTTTATAGGTTCCAGCTCTGGAAGTAAAATTCCCATTCATTTGTTTCCATTAGTGTTTCAGAAATGCTTAGATAAAGAGTTCTAAGCTGTGACCCAAGCCAAAACTACAAGGTTGGCTTGGATCACAAGAAAAATGTAAAAACACAAGGCAAAAGGTCCACGACTGTGTAAATAATTGCAAACTCATTCCATAATGCACTGCAAACCCCAGATTCCACCAACCTTGTTATATTTAAACCTTCTCATTATCCTAGTACTCTGTGATGTAATAGATTGTAATATATTTTGCGGTGTGTGAAGAAAAGCATAGCTTAGTTATCGATACAGTTCAGTGCTGTGTTCTTGACCGCAATCACCGTTCTTGTGGTTTCTGGCGTTTTGTACTCACTGAGCTGACGTTTGCAGGTTGAAACATTTGCATTAAGAGTGAATTAACAGTGATATAACATCAAGATGGATTGAAAGTTATTTTTCAAACAAGTGAGCAACTGTGGTTCCGATAGGAGGACACACCATCATGTTGCAGTGTTGTGTCTTGTTTCAACATCATGGGTCACCATCAAATCTCTATGGAGAATATGAATGGTTTTTTTTTCCCATCTAAAATCTATAGTCGCATTCACATACATATATTTACATTCTTGTTTGGCGCTTTCTTTTTCATGCTGTTGCATCTACCTTGAAAGTCAGATGTCGCTCCTGAGTTCAGTAGTAAAGTCAGAAAAAGAAGGAAAAGCACGATTTGTTTAGCTCCTTAGCAAGTTACAGCCATTCATGCATTACTAGCAATACAGTGCAGTGCTTGTTTTGTTGCACTTAAAAACACTACAGCACGTTCACAGGTAGACTCTTTTCACAAATACACAACACTTAAGGGTTAGATATCTGCAGTGCAGATGTTGAGTTCGACAGATGTGTGCAGCTGCCGTAGTGTAGTAGTTGACACATTTGGAAAAATTTCTGGTTTAACACAAATCCCCTTTGGTTTACATCAGAAAGGACGTCTACTGCCAATTCAAACATGCAACACTACCTGCTGAAGGCAGCTTTTTCTTAGTTTTGCTAATGTTTAAGCACTGCCGCCATCTTGGATTGTTAAGCCGGGGTCTTTGGAATTGCTCTAACCTTGTGTCAGTTAAAATTTCCGACTGGGAATTTGGAAATTGGGAACATCTGATTTTAAGTCGCACACACCATCAGCACCATTGTACTCACTGCTTGTAGTTTGCTCTACACCTGTAACAAAAGTTAAGAAATAAATGACTGGTTTATGTCATCGTGTTGCAAAAAATGGGGCTAAAAGCCCCACTAAAAACACCACTAAACTGAAAGCCAGGCCGCGACTGCTGAAAACCTTCCAAAAGTGCCACCCCACCTTGCAGTTGGTGAGAAATGAGCATTGTGTTTCCTTTGGGAGGCAGTTAATGCTGCTGTTTGCCTCTCTAGAATATTAATACAGCCTCTGTTCATTATGGCCAAATATTTGATCATACTAAAAACATTGACTCTTTATTTTGTGAATATATTCACATTTCCTTTCCCTTTGTGTTCACTGTGAGCATGTCCCAGAAACGGATGGCACAGGTTCCCTTTTTGAAAGTTTTTGATGTTGACGTACCCTCTTAAATTGAACCCACTGAATTCAGTTTCAGTTCAGTTTCATTTTTATCGTGCCAAAGTTTTTATTGAGGTAATTTAATAGAACAAAAGGAAAGGATGACTGTAGCGCTGTGTGAGAGAAGGTATGATTTCTGGCCAGAAATGTCTCTCACAGAGTTCGTCAAATACCTGTTCTGTCCTTCTAAATGGGTTATTGGCACAAATCTGGAATCAATCAAGCAATCAGGCATAATGGGAGTCTCTGAGGGTGAACTGGGCAATACTGTTGATTAGCTGAAAGAAAGAAGATGCTTTCCTGTTTCTACATGCAGTACTTGATTACAGTAGTTCTAATATATTTACTCTCCAACCATGCAACATTTAGGAGCCACACACGGCCAGATTTAATGTACATTTTATTTTACTTTATATTATCAATCTCAGTTCACACATTATGGTCTGTTCTGCAGATGAGTTTGTAACAGCCCTCTCCTTTAATTTGCTGAAAATTAAAATTGTCCCTAATGAGGCAATGGATGTCCCACAGGAAAAATACCCCTCCTCCCATTAGTTCTAACGCCAATCTCCCCAGGACCTAGATTATAAAGCACACACTCACACATGAAGTAACCTTGTTGGGTCCTAATTATAACAGCTTTGTGTCTCAGTTGAACACAGTGCATTATTAGTCCTAACAATATCACGTTCCCACAGGCGTGTACCTGTGTCCTTCCTTCCGTGAAGGCTTTGTCTTGTTTTTGGCTACTTTTTCTTTCATCTCTAAATGCAGCAAAAAGAGGGCAAGAGGGAGGGTGAGCTTAACAAGATGCCAATAATTGTCTCTGTTATCAAACAGGCCATCAATCTTAATTACAGGATGCGTAGAGAGTGAATTTCCAGACAGTGATTCTACCACTGAGTTTAAAATCTCATGGACAATAACTAAACTCAGTACAAAGAAATACAAATCAGACCCCATGCTGTTACTGCAGATGGTTTGGACCATTTGATGGGCGTCTGTATTTGAACCAGCTCCAACCTCAGCAATTTGTATGATAGGATCTAATCCTTAAGTGACATTCTGGGCCACACTCCATACCAGTTGGTGGCGGTAATGCACCTAGAAGTTTTTTGCACACTGCCATAAAAACAGAAGAAGGATAAGGAGTGGAACAGGAGACAGGTAACTCAAAATGCAGAGAAAACACAATTAATGTGGCATTTACAAAGCAGCGAGCGAACAATATAAATCTAATGTGTGCACCATTAGACATGTCTTTGTCTATGATTGGCTTATAATTGAAAATTTACTTATACAGTGATAATGTCAGTCTGTCTCACGATTCAGATCACTAGATTTTGACTATCTGTCGATGGATATTGTAAGTACAGAAACCTAAATAGCATTGTTTTTCTATTTTGTTATAGAACATGAGGTTGTTACAAAATCCAAGCAAAGTTTTAATTATTTGTATATGCACATAATTATTTGGGCAACGGCAGCTTCTGACCTATTTATGCTGGCAAGCCGAGCTGGCCAGGATTCATTTTGCAAAGTGAAGAACAAAAGCCTATCACACTGAGAGCAACAGGGCATGCAGTGGGTCTGAAAAACAGAAGCAGCAATGCTTCTAGGGTACCAGGTTCTAAAACACACAAAGAAGACCTTCAATGCTGTCGTGGATACAATGTGCCAACTGTCTGAGATGCCAGATAATACTTTGGTCAGCCTGTCTGGCGTTGCACTTCCACTGTCACTGCTGCGTAACACAAATGTGCTTTATAAGTTGAAAGGTGGTACGTGTACTCACTGAACATTTTATTAAGTACACATTGCCAGTACTGGTTTGTATTACTACTAGCCCTCCGCTATTACAGAACTGCCTTATTTGTTTCTGGCATAGATTCAACAAGGTGCTAGAAACATTTATGGCCCATACTAAAATGACAGAGTTACACAAATTAACTGTGAATTTTTCAGCAGCACTTTCATTATTTGAATCTCTCGTTCCACCACATCCCAAAGGTGCTCTCTTATACTGATTTCTGGTAACTCTGGAGACCATACAGCACAGTGTGAATACAGTGAAGTCATTGTCATGTTCAAGAAACCGATTTGAGATGATTAAATCTTTGTGACATGGTGTGTTATTTCGCTGGAAGCAACCATCAGACAACCATCATGGACATGGTCAGCGACAATATTTGAACAACCAAAAGAAAATACTCCCACACCCTTACAGCTCAACCACCAACCTGAACCATCGATATTTCATGTTTTCACATTTTCATAAAATTCTGACACTACCATCAAAATTTTGCAGAAGAAATTGAGACTCGCCAGACCAGGCAGCATTTTCCCAATTTTGTTGTCCACTTTTGGTGAGTCCATGTAAATTGCAGTTTCCTCAGTTCTTAGCTGATAAGAGTGTCACTCTTGTGCTGATTTAACTCTTCTGCTTTAAGGTTTGATGCGTTGAGCATTTAGAGATAGACTGCTACATAACTTGGAGCTGAAAGTACGGGAAAAGTAACTCAAACACACATTTCAACCAAACACTCTGGCTATTCTCTGACCTCTGACAAAGCATTTTCACCCAGAGAATTACCATTCACTGGATATTCTCTCTTTTTTCCTTTTGGATGGGTGGGAATTCTTTGTAAACCCTAGAGATGTGTGGTGACGTCAAAAAATCCCACTAGATCAGCAGTTCCTCAAAAACTCAGACCAGCCCATCTGGCACCACCAACCATGCCACGTTCAAAGTCACTTATATCACCTCTCTTCCCCATTCTGATGCTCTGTTTTAACATCAGCAGCACATCTTGACCATATCTACATTGTCTTAATAAGCAGTGCAAGAGGTGTACCCATAAACCTGCTCTAGCCTCGCTCCAGACACACAACCAGCTCACCTCAGCGCACTTCAAGTTGTTCAGACATTACAGATTGTATCAGACATGTGAACTCAGTCCGACTTTACATTTCTGTGTATCCTGTGAGAACTTTGAACGTCTGCTTTCTCCTTACTCCCTAGAACTGCTGTGTCTTCACAAACCACTCAGAATAGCTGTAGCTTATCCCGGAGGTAGACACCCCTACAGAGATATGAGGGCATGAAGTATAAGGTGATAAGGCTGAGCACAGAGAGTCTCACCTTTTCCACTACTGCAAGATAACAGGTTTAAAATCATGGTGTTATTCCTCAGACCTGATGTGTCTAAAGAATATGCTGTTCACCTTTAAACATTTAATGTTCCAGCATGATTCATTAAATATATAATTATTTCAATCAGCTCAGCACACAGATAGCTCTGACAGAGTAATTTCCTTTATGAGTGTGGGGCTGCAGCTACTGGTTATCCCCTGTCTTTGCTAGTGCTGAGTAATGATCCACATGCTGGCTAGGGATGGATGGAGGAGCCCTGTTTCCTGCTGGCCTGTCAGAGAAATGTGACAGCGTCTAGTGTGCAGGGACAAACTGGAGAGTGTAGCCTGCAGCTCTCAATCACTCCAGGGGCTGGCAGAGACACCCATAGGGAGCTGTCTGTCTTCTCTTTCATTTATCTCTTTCTGTTTTCACCCTTTTATGTTTCCTCGATTTCTAGATCCCTACCTTACTTTGTCGCTTTTCCCGCGTCTCCCTCATTTGTGACCTTCCTTTCATATCGGACTTGTCAGCATCTGTCGTCTGCTCGCAGATTTTACACGAACACATGGATCTTCTCAAACAATTTCTCCTCGAGCTCGTTTTCGTTGCTTTACGCTGTCTGCATCAATATCCAACCCAATCCAGAGCGTGGCAGAGACTCAGCATGTACTTCTAGCACACATATGCAACCCCCCGACACTCTCCCCCCCCCCCCCCCCCCCCCCCCCCCCCCCCACACTCCTCCTGCCACACAGACACACAATTAAACAGACTGGCACCCACGTGCTCAAACTTACAAACACTCACCCAATTAATATTAATAATACACTATTCCATTTTAGAGTATATAAGCCTTCAAGACTACAACACTGGAGAGTGAGGATTTTCTATTTGATTTGAGCTGGATGGAGAATGAAGCAGAGAGGGAGAAATGCAAGACGAAGAGTTGCCATCATTTAAACTGTTCTGCACTGAGGCTTTTCAATTTCATTATAAGTCTCAATTTCAAAAAGCCTGAATGCTACGTGCTGTTCAGCCTAAAATTGAGCTGTTGGTTGGCTGGACAGGCAGCCCCCACCCATGGCTCCTCTGTGGGGTCATCAGCGGATGGCAATGGTCCGGCGTGCCTTTCTACTGTTTAGTCTGGGTGAAGGGAAACATATGACAAGCAAAGGGACTCGGGTAGCTGGCTAAGTGGGTGAGAGTGTTTTGGAATTGGTTGGGTGCGGTTTTGGAAAGCAATGTGACTCTTGGTGTAAAATCTGTGAAGGACTCTTGAGTTATACAAAGAGGAATCCAGAGTTAGATTTTAGTATGTTTAAGTTGTCTGCTATTTTTATTGTGCATATTTTCAGTTTCATGTCTTTTAAAAATATTTTTTTATTTTTCTTGCTTCTGTTTTTGAACTTGAGCATTTTTTCCTTAAATGAGTTTACAACAGCAAGTGGATCATACATTCACTTAAAATAGCCAGCCTTGGTTGGTCCTTGACCATAATGAGATTTTTAAACAAAAAAATCTTCAAAACACTTTTATGGCATGAACAAGTTCCTGCTTCCGTATGGAGGAAGTCTTTCATGGAGTGCCAAGCAAACTCCAACCAGTGACTCTGGAGTTTTTACCCAGTTGATCCCCTCTGATGTAATTTAGGCCGAAGTAGTAGTTTGCTTTAGGTTGATGTCTTGGAAGAAACTATGATTCTGGCCATAATGTTCCCTGATACTGGCTGCAGCGTGTCTGAAACCATCAGACATGGAGCTTGATTTGACAACAAAGTGGTTTTTCCATCGGAAATGAGACCGTGCATAGTGTTCTAGGGTCACAGTGGTTTCTTTAGTGAAGATAGTAGATTAGTGTCATATTTCCCCTGATTCTATCCTCTAAAGAGCCTTTTGAAGCTTTGCCTCCTTATTGTGCTTCTCTATCATTGGAAAGAATTGAGTCTTTCCATACTTACAGCCAAGCTTTCTTCAGGCACGACAAATACCACTTGTACAGTCAACTCTTGTTGGTCATGCTATCAGCCAGGACATCACTGTGGAAGTCCAAAAAAACAAAACATTATCAACACAGCAATAAACAGGCTGGTTATGTAATGTGTCATACAACTGATACTGTATGTATGTACCGAATATAGTAATTTACTTTGTTGCTTATTTTTGCAGTTTCCTTAGTTTCAGCGGTTGGCGTTGTCTTTCTTGTGCTGGTGTACAGTTTACAGTGACAGTTTAATTCCCAGGCTTACAAAATACCTTTAAATCTCTGGCGCCAGTTTTCCACTTGCCCTCATGAGCTGAATCTGTCGGCAGTTCTTCTTGCTGATGTTCATCATCTCTGCTCCAATGTGTCAACACACAGGTGTTTAGCCTGACTGTGTGTATTTATAGTCGGAGTATGCCAATGGGCAATCGCAAACAAATGTTTGTTGCTGGCTAATTGTTCCTACAGGTAGTCTGACCAATGCGCAGTGCTCACACCTAGTGAGGACTGCAAATTAACAGATAACTAGAGAGGGGGAATCTGTACAACTTCTTTTTCTTTTTTGCATTTTTTTCCTGCTAAATCATTGCAAGTTTTTACAAACCAAGGCCAAAACGTCCAGCATCAAAGGTAAGCAGATGCTCAGCTGAGTTATATAAAGTATGATGTAGGCTAAAAACGTTGTGGCTTAAATTGTTGACATCACTAAATACTAGTAAGTTCAAGGTCTCATGTCTCATGAAACAGCTACAAAATGATGGTCATTTTGTTCTGTTCAGAACACGAGATGAGCAGGATATACAGTTGGGTGTGCCTAATTTTGTATCTGCCAAGAAGAGCTTTTATAATGTTTTTTTTATTTTAATTTTTTGCTTTTAATTCAGTTTCAGTTCATTCAGAGTGCGTTTCTTCTTCTTCTTTCAGTTTAGTTTTGTATTTGAAAATGTTTAGATTTAGTTTATTTTTTCTCTTATTAATTCCAGCCTCAGTTTTAACCTCTCTAATTATAATTGCATGGAAGTTATATGTCGAAGACAAGATATATGAACACCAGTAAAGATAAAACAATAAAAGCACAGAAGCAGCTGACTCGGTCTTGCACACATACAAAGTCTCAAACATGTAAATAAATATATCATCAGGCAAGTTTCGATTTTTTCTTTTCTTTTTTGTACCTGATCAACAAACTTATAAACTAAGTATATTACATAATAACTAACTGAAACTTTACACCGATTTACCCATTTATTTTATTTTTTTCTTAAGTTTTTTTTTTTTTGTATTCTTAGTTTTAAGGTTAGTTTTAATGAACTATAATAACCTTTCTATGAATTTCCTAATGTGGGAGTATGGCATTCCTAAGCGCAGCATTAATTTGTACTGCATGATAGGGCAGATCATTTAATTTATTTTCACTGGAGGTGAACATTTGCTTCTTAAGAAGTCACACCCGTGTGCAGGTTGGGACAAAACACTGGTGCAAATCAGGTTGGGACAATGGGCAGCAGAAGCAGGAAGTCGGGGAGCAGATGGGCGTTCACGGTGCTTTTAGACTGGAAAGTGTGCCCGTCACATGCGGTCAGCAGCGTCCATATTAATGCTAATGACCCGATTTAAGCCAGCAGTTTAGTAAAAGATCTGCAACGAGAGGCTGCGTTCACTGAGCGTCCGACACGTGAATGACAATGGTAAGCGAGAGAGAGCGGTTGGATTGCGCAGCGCTGCCCTGCGCTGCTGCCTTTCTTACTTTTTAAACGTACTATTTAAAAAAATATTTAATTTGACTGAAATGAATTAAAATGTTTGCATGGAGCGGTCTGGGTGATTTGCAGTGGAAATTGTGGATTGTTAGATTTTTTAAAACTTGCTCAACAGTGACTGTAGTGACTAATCTGTTGGAAATATTTCAAAATCTTCAGCCATGCAACTGAGTGAAAGGGACGTGTTTATGGTGGAAAGTAGATACCAGGAGAAAGGAGAGAGGACTACACTCTATCAGGCTGGTTTATTAGTTTAGTCCAGGGGTCTGCAACCCTAGGCACGCGTGCCACAGTTGGCACGCGAAGGGTTAACTGATGGCACGACCATAGCTGGACTGGCCATCGGGCATACCGGGCATTTGCTCGGTGGCCCGATGATTTTTTTTCTTTTCTTGTAACGGTATAAACAATGAAAGGTGGTGGATTGGCCAGATGCTGGCCGGTGTGTAAAAATAACTCAGTTGTTTGGTGGTGGCTATGGCGGAGCTTCCACAGATTCAGTAACATTAACAAGCGGTGGAGGCCAACAGGTGGATGAGGGAAAGGGGAGGCAGGAGGAGGAGAGACCGGAGGCAGCCGCCGGTCCGAGTGTCAGGTGACCTGAACTTCAGGTAAGAAGTTATAACCTGCAATCTATCTGGGTCAGATATAAAACTAGTTTAGGTGGAGTTTATTTTCGTTGTGCTGACTTTTTACAGCCAGTTACAATAACTCGTACTGCGTACTAGCTAGCATGACAGAGTTTCTATACAGCTGGGTGGGTGCTATGATGTTTCTGATAGTGAACTTTATTTTATTCATAAGGTTAGTTAGTAGAGTTGCCAACCATCCCTTAAAAAGACGGAATCGTCCTGCATTCACAGAAATTATTACCCTTTTGGTGTTGAGCTGAGAAGGGAGCAGTTTGTCTAGGATGGAAAAGACACAAAGGTGGATTTATTCTGTCATTACGCTGCACAGCTGCCTCTTCTTCTCTCATTCTCTCCTCTCTCTCTCCCGTTGCTACTTCAATCATGAAACTGATCAATAATCAGCTGATCGGCTTTTCTCTCTTGTTTGTTTATCGCCCACTTTGCGCCAGACAGAGGTCGCGCTAAACAACAGCAGTACGTTTAAGCTTGATCAGCTGTTGTTAGAATTTATTTAATATTAATTTCTAGTATCAGCTGATGTTTGCTGGAGCCACAGCTGTAAAGCTGCTGGTCATGATATGGTTTGTATATCTGGTGAGAGGGAAACATGAAGATGAAACCAGGAGATGTCCTTACTGAATCATCAGAGCTGAACAGGTGATGGAGAAACAGGTTTATCTTTTAGGTGACATGAATGAGTTGAAGGGAAGTTGTGAACTGTTTCTGAGAGACAAATAATACCAGGATCCTTTTTTATGTAGCTGACAGCTGGTAACTGTGCAGGGGCGGATCGAGCAAAGTTTTGCCAGGGGAGCCAGGTGGGGCATTAACAGCGAAAGGCGGCACAAAGAAATACGTTCTTATTTTCATTTAAAATGTCTGGCTGTTATTAAATAATTATCTGAAGCTTACAACCAAAGTTTTTATCTGATGTAAAATGTATAGAAATCATGCATATACCAACAAGACAGTGTACATCACTGTCACAACAGCGTTTGTTTTTTTTATTCAAAGGCTTTATGGCTTTAATACCTGGTGGGCCGGTCTTTAGTCAAAATGCCCGGGCTGTTTTTTTGTCCCAGTCCAGCCCTGGGCTCAACAGTGAATTAATCTGAGAAGGTGCATCAAAAAATTAATGGCCGCGCCAGCGGTGCACATTGCAAATTGGGACTTTCAGGTGTATGGACCAATGTTTTATTTTATGATCAAACCAGAAATCTTTAATGAGCAGCTGGATTTGTCTCGCATTAACTGGCTGAGTTAATGCCAGTTAATGCAACATCGAAGCAGCTGGAATCCACAGCTGTGCGTGTTCATGGAGTTTGCATTTTCACCTGCTGGACATCACTACCTGACAAGTTTAACCTTCTTCAGAACATTGCAGAGGCCTTATTGACAGAGTATTTGGCTCTACATATCTGTGTGAGCAGATTTTCTCTCACATGAGTGTCCTCGGGTAGCCGTCTGAATGCTGGACACTCGGAGACCTGTGTCACAGAGTGGGAGACCAGAGATCACATTAACATGTGTATCTCTGTATTAACAAACATGCCATATTGTAATTTCTTTTTCTTATCATTGTTGTGAGGAGACCATAAATAGCATTTGTATTTTCTGTTGTACAGTTCATTTGCTGTTATGGATAAAAAGTGTCTTTTTTTTGTTTCAAAATAGCTGATAACTATTCGCTGATAGCTGCCAACATCTGCAAACAAATATAATTCTTTAAAGTGGTTCTATATATTGTGTAACTGTTCATATAGAACGTTATTACATTTATTGCTAATGCAATCATATGGCACACTGACCTCTGAGGAAATTTTAAATGGCACTCGCCATCAGAAAGGTTGCCTACCCCTGGTTTAGTCTATTGAAGTAAGCATACTAACACACACTGATTTACAGACTCACTCAAAACACGAGGATGACTGTCAGGAAAAAAGCCATCTTATACATGTGAAACGCTTGAGTCAGAATACATCTGTGTTGGACGACCTTTTTACTGTACATTCTCACAGAAATCCACAAGCAATGCTTAAAGTAGTGGTCTTCAGTAAGTCTCTGTGATATAATTTTTTTTGTCAGCTTTTATAGTTTGCCATCCATATTTGCATATCAAGCATCTCAGGAAGTTTGACTGAGACTAAAAATAACACGGGATCAGCAAGAAGTGAAACTTCAGTGTTATTTACCTCCCACACAGAAGTTGGAAATTATCTCTTGAGAATGAGTGACATCATGTTTATAACATTTAAAACCAAAGGAATAAGGATATTTTGCAGTTGCTCACCAGTTACTATGACAATCCCAAGCATTTAAAGGAAAGACAGGCTTTTCTGCTTTGGATCTTAATGCTAGTAAAAGGACTTTATTGATGCATTGGTAATGACTTTTGAAATATTTATTAGAATTTAATAAAATGGCTTTCTAAATACAGACTGCTTATGGTTGAGATCGATCCAGCTGTATTTTGCGGGATGATTCAGCTCTGCTGTTTCTCTTCTGACGCAGTCTGTACATATCTTTGATTCACGGCCGGTGATATTTTTGACATTTGTGTCTCAAGAATTTCGAGTATTGTGGAAAAAGTCCCTTTCTGCTTCTCCATGAAACTTGTCTTTGGATGGAAGCATGACATGCTCTAAAAGCTCCTGGTTGAGCGGCTGTGTTGACTTTGGCCTGGATAAAACACAGTGGACCAACTGCCAGCAGACAGCATGGCCCTCAACATCATCAGACTGCAGAAACTTTACACTGGGTTTTAAAATACCCTGGATATTTACTCTAATCTTCCACTAAACTCCAGGACCTTGATTTCCAGATAAAGTGCAACATAGCATAGCATTGAATCCGCTGGCTGTCTGGCTTGGGATGTTCTGTGTGTACTAATAATAATTTGAGATACTGGATTTCTGATGGGCTATAATGAGTAATCATTTGAAATTTATATTTAAAAAATTACTGTTTTGAGATGCCCTATTGTGTTGGGTTATGTTGACTGCTTCAAGGGTTTCCTGAAGCAGAGGAAGCCCGAGGAAGGCATAATTTGTGTGAAATCTTTTCAAACTTTACTTGACACAGAAATAAATCCATATTCGGGGATTCTAATCCTCAATGTCAATAAGATGCAAACTGTTAGAATTAATTTAAATTCATTCACAAGACTCTTTTATCCAAGAAGCTTCTGCGGGAAAAGTTAGATTAGGAAAATTCAGCTCCTCCTCTTCTAATTATATCCTCTTCCATCATCTTTGGTAGGACTGCCATATCAGCATCTAATTCTGCAGTCTTTCCTGTCATTCAAACGTAAAGTTCACTCACTTCAGTCTTCACAAGTGTACAGAGGTCCTAATGGCACAGATTAAAAAGCAATTTAATACAGGAAAGGGGATTAGAAACACTATGGGCTGCACTTATCCTTAACCTTTAGTCCTGTTCTCATGGAGCCACAATATGTGCAAGATGATAGCATCACAGGCCCAGAGTTAGTAAATTTCCATTAGGGCTGCCCTTCTGTATTCCCACCAGCACATTTAAAGGCATTAGGCATGCTTTGTCAGGGCTGATAAAAAAGGGCCAGCAGTGCTATCGCACACCCCTGACTTGTTTCGGAAAAAGCACTGTTCCATGTGAAGTTTTCATAACCCATTATGATAATCGGCCCAAGTCTCTGAAGGGCAAGGGATAGACCGGCAGATAGATGCTTCTGGGGTGACTGCTCTATAGTCTCTGCATGGATTGAACATTTTCTGTCTGCGTTGCCGGGGCAGAAACTCATTCCTATCCACCAAGAACAGCAGAAGTGATATAGGACTCAGTAAAAGAGGAGGCACATCTCATAGCATTGGGTTAGAAGGTGATTTTAAAGCAAAAGAGAAAAAAATGAGTCCCCATCCCCCTTATAATAAAGAATATACTGTTTTCAGTGGTGAAAACTTAATATTTTCACAAGGATGCTTGTGTCATCCTTTGTTCTTCAGCTTTCCTGTAAGCTTGCTGTGCCTTCAACAGACATGAAACGCAATAAACACTTTATACTGTGTTGTTAAATTAGTGAGAAGCTGGGACGCCTGAATTAAGGAGATCCGTGTTATTTTTTTCTTCTTCTTCTTCTCCTCTTTTGGGCAGCTAGCTGCTCATCTCTGCAGGGGAAAATGTTTGTCTGACAGGAAAAAGGGCCATGCTGTGCATTAATCATTTATATCTAAATTTGTGCTGCGCAAAGATTCAATTTTCTGCACTTTGTAGGGTCCAATATTGGTTATATGGTTTTATTTATACATCAAAACCCCTTTCATCCATTATTAATTTATTTTTGAGCCATGCAGTTTGGATGGCATTTCTTGAAGGGGAGCTCTTTTTGTGGGAAAACCTCCACAAAAAGTTTGTTACTCAAGGAAAAACCCTCCATATGTGGGACTTTGAAACCAGAACTATTGCTATTTTGATTCATGCTGTACGCTTGGACACATGTCCTGCTAAGCACTAAATTTGTCTCCTTTTATAACCAATATTGTTTTGCAAGATCCTCTCGTCTCCGTGCCCTCTCCAGAGCTGCAGTGATGTAACTCCCACATCAATGCTCTATTTAAAGTCTAAACCTGTGCGTCTCTTCAACCTGCTGTCGGTTTTTACACCTTTAATTTTTATTTTTTTTTATAAAGTTGTGGTAGTATTGTGCTAATTCCTTTGCTTCCTGTTCACAGGCCAATACTGAGCAGAAGAAGCTGAGCCATGCTGGATCCAAGCCCTCCCTCTCTGAGAGCTGTGGCCGACTCCCTCAGATAGCCATGAACACCTGCAAGTACAATGGCGGAGTGGTGAGACCACTAGTGGGCAGCCTGGCGTCCTCGTCGCGCCGCAACCTCGCGGAGCTCGACTCGGAGACGCAACCCTTGCAGACGCTGCACAGCTCTGGCCTGGAGGTGGTGGTGTCCAAGGGCAACGGCGGCGAAGACCCCAGCAAGGCATCCAACGAGAGCTTGGTCAGGGAGGGCAGTGGGCGGGGCAGTGGGCGGGCACCCCAGAAGAAGAACAGGGACATTGGCTACAAGCTCGGCCACCGGAGGGCGTTGTTTGAGAAGCGGAAACGGTTAAGCGATTACGCTCTAATCTTTGGGATGTTTGGGATTGTTGTCATGGTGACAGAGACGGAACTGTCATGGGGGGTTTACACTAAGGTAGGTTGTGCGTGTGTGTGTCTGTGTGTGTGATGCATGAGTGGGAGCCCTGTGTGTTGTCACTTCTATTGTTATGTTTGAGTTGTGTGGGGTTGGCAGCTGTCAGTTTCATGAAGAGTGATTATTAGCACAGACACTGACGTACAGTATGCAACAAAGCAACTGGGATTATTGCTCCAATAGAAGTAAAAAGAAGTGTCATGTGATCTGCACAATGACTAATAGACTATTTATTCTATTAAAAGATATTGTCTTTTTGGAACTTGTTTTGTCTTTTTGGGGGTTGTTTTTGCTGGTAGGTCTATTTTTGTCACTACTTAAAAGTTTTAGTTATTGACATTATATTGGCACGTACCCAAAGGACTGATTCCATTGCTATTGCCTTTATTGGCAGAAGGAAACTGGGATAGTGGAGCAAAGCGGACAACAACATAAAGATTCATACAAAGAGAGATAAAGACACATAGAAACGAAGAGGTCGGCAAGTGAGAATAAAAGGTGGGAATGAAGTTCCAGGTTTTTCAAACTGCATCAGTTTGTAGGAGTGGCAATGACGCAGCACACTCTAGAGACAAGAGGGACTCTTGAGCGAGGACACTGGCGAGGCAGTGTGTTTTCAGGGTCATTGTGGTGACCAAGCTACCACCCCTTGGCCCGTCATTGTCCATCAGTGTCAAACAGTCAACCCTAGTGTGTCATATTTGGGGGAAGAATATCCTTCACTTAGTGCGGCACAAGTCCCACCACATTATTTATTAGACTGTTTACTGTGGAGATGACACTGCAGCAATATGATAGGTCACAGAGCTGTTTTCTTTCTTCTCTGGAGTCAGTAAAAACAAAGTAGGATAGAAGACCTAGTGTTTGAAAATTTAAGTGCATGGTCTGTTGACTGTTCTCAAGCCTTGAGTTTTGAGCTGTCACAAGCGAGGAATTAATCTGACTGAGAACCTGATGAATGGATGCCATAATACTAGTTTCATACTACCATGCGCCTAAACACAAAGCACTCTTCCTGACACAACCCCAAAGGGACAAAAAGCCCCCAGGTTTCTCCGACTGGAAGTGAGCTACTGACCTTTAGTATGCCAAGCAAATCTGTACACCACTACAGAGCCATCCCACTTATTTAAACTTCTTTATTTAAAAAACACAAAAAAAACACTTGAACATTACAACAGTGACATTTCTGTAAATAAAAGCAACAAAAGTACAGAGCAGAAAATCTTAACATTATGTTGCTGACAGGCACAGACTGAGATGTTAGGATGATTGCTGAGTGGCCTGCTAAAGTTTACTATGAGGTATAACGTTTATTACATGACATTAGCTTGAACATTCACATAACATTAGCAACTGCAAACATGTGTCACAGCTGATCTCCAGGATAACATAAAGAGAACGACCTTTTGGAGGTTGTTAATATAATCTAATACTTAACTGACTTGAATTCTTTGAAAAAAATGTGGATGTCAGTCTTTTAAGAGCTTCACTAAAGTGGAAGAGGCTCGTTTGCATGTTGCTTTTGTAAATCACTTAGCCTATCACCTCTCGGTCATTCTCCTCAAATGCAAAGTACTTCCATACCCGACTCATACTCTCTGTGAGATAGACAAGGACATTGGAAGCCCCCCTGTCAGTTCTATAAGAATTGCAGCTTTGGCATATATGTTGCCTACATTACTAAAACAAAACGAGCACTTTCGCAGTTTGCAGAATGTTGGTATTATCTGGTCACATAATCTGAGGATGCTGCATGCTCATGTGATCGCACATCCTGTTTTATTGTCCTTTTTTTTTTAATCCTCGTGTACAAAATGTTGATTTAAACTCTTAAGAAAGTGCTCAACAAAGTTCTAGTTCAAAATATTTTTTCTTGTACTTTTTTTTTTTTTTTTTTAAAGTCAATTTGACTTCTTTCTACAAACAGTGGACTTGCCCCTTACTAGCCTTAGAAGTAATTCTGGTTTAAGGGGCTACTGCTTTTTCTTTGTTGATCTTTTACAGTCAGTCATAAATGAGCTTATAGTAAATAAACCACTTTCCGAACAAGACTTTTTTTCACTGTCAGCAGAAAGAGAGGAATGCAGCATGCATTTGTGAAAATTTTAAAGCTGAAAATGCATAATGAATCATTAATTATTCATATGATGTGCTTGTCTTAATGGGTGTTTTTACTTTATGTGTGCAGGATTGGAGTGTGCTAACTGTCATGGTAATCATTATGGGCAATTAGAAGTTTTTCAATATTTTGTGAACGACATACTGAAATTCTTTAAAAAGCATAATTTTTTTCCTTTAAAAAAGGGATAGATTTTGTTTTTGCCTGTTTGTGTCTGTGTGTGCATTTTAATTGTGTTCTTTCTTTCATATGTGTGTGAGGAAGGGTTTGTGTCTCTAAAATATAGTAAGTTGGTGGGGTAATCTATAGGATGATTTATGGGGTTTTAAGAAAGTCAATAGATTTGTCTGTGACTGTTACTGAGTTTTGTTCGGTCCATTCATCATACTGACCTCAGCTGAAATGGAAATGACCTAATGTCTCTGAGCAGCACCGCAGCCTTCCCACATCAGACAGGTAGCATGTGCTGTGGCTGGTCTATTTTTCCATCTCACGTCCCGTCATGGAGCAGACGCTCGCGGCTCAGCAAAGGTTTTCTGAGCCCTGAAGGAGGGAACATGTAAAGAGGCAGTGAGCACTGGGACTTAAAAATCCTTGAACCTCTGGCACGTGGATTAATTGGTTTACTTTGTATTATTTCATCAGGGACTTTCAAAACAATTTCAGACATTAGAATGTCTTGAGAACATGTCGCCAACCTGAGGGGCAAAGCAATCTAGTTGATGGCTAAAAATAATTCTGTAATATGGACCACCAAAGGACAACATATATTGAGAAGCAAGGACTGTCATCTCACTGGCAATTATGAATGATATTTCCACTTGGTTTTTTTAATCGTTTGTCGTCAGTGTTGTTATTGTAATAACAACACTATGATCATTAGCCTGCTGCAGAGCAGCATTTTTACACCATGGTTGTTAAATTGATTTATCAGTTGGCATTTTACCGACATAGAGGGTTGGGGGAGGATTTGAGTAGCACAGGTTCTCATTTTCTAGATCTACGGCCCCCATGTACAAACGCGTACACACATACATACGCTTTCCTGCGTGAGCATCCAGCCGGCCTATTTATCAACAGCAGTGCTCATTGTGCTGGCCCCCCTGCTAATACCATCCTTGCCTTTTCTGCACCTACCATTAAGTGGAAAGTCCCCCTGTTAGTGCTGGGCTTTGATTAATTGGTAGTTTAGATGGTGGGAAATGGTGTCCATAGATAATATCAGGCTACACCTCCACCTGCAGCTGTATTGTTTAGCAACATCCTGACTGCGCTGTTCGTGAAACCCCATTATGTGGGCTCTTGTTGGGCTTCTGCTAATAAGTAGTGTGTGTGTGTGTGTATGTGTTAGTGTGTGTTTGAGGGTGCTATGTATAGATGCAGTTGTGTAGTGTCATCTGTATAAATATAGCTATACCATAGAGGTTAAAATGACATGTATATATCTTATTATTTTAAACCTAGAAAATATGAGTTGTGTAATGGTGAACACTCTTTGACTGTAATGTTGTACTCCTATATTTGATACTCTATGATGTTTGCACATATTAAGAGAATGGTTTTCATTTTGGTGGCTATTTCTAATATTGTCTCTCATGTCCTTTTTTTTTCTCACCCTAGGAATCTTCATACTCATTTGCACTGAAATGCCTTATCAGCCTTTCCACTGTTATATTGCTTGGTCTTATAATAATGTACCATGCCCGGGAAATCCAGGTGAGTGCACTGCAGAAAAAGTAACCTTTGCTTATTCATTTACCTTTTGAGATCAGTGTGGCAGAAGTTAAATATTATGAAACCTGATTTTAAAAAGTCTGTTGGGAATTCAATTTCTACTGGCAAAACGACGCTAAATACAAATCACTTTTTTTCTCTTTAACTGAAATTGAAGCAGACAGCTCAGTGTAACCTTAAAGCACCCACCCAAAGATAAACTTTTGAAGCTTAAAAAATGTTGAACTGTAAAAAGTGCTTGATTGTAACCACTTTACCCCCCCAACCCGTGTAATTTTGCTTCTAAGGAGCTGGACTTTCTTGTAATTTTTAGTGGTCTTGAGCAATAGTTCTCCAAGCTAGTTTTTTCAGCATTTTTCTTTGGACATTGGCTGGTTTTTGATCAATTTTCAGACCAGTCTTTGTACCTGACCTTTTTCAGATAAGTTTTTTTCTTTCTTTTGTAAGCCTGTCCCATAGATACAGTTTGACAGTGTATTTTGGCACCAACTAGGTGATTCCCAGTGAGATGTTAACTTTCAACATGTTGTGCATACATTAAAAGTACCTGAAAACTATGACCTTAAGAAAAAAGAAAAAAGCCAAATCTGAACTGGTTAAATTTCCATCATTATGTATGTGGGAAATCAGGAGAGAGGTATAATGTGAGTGTCTACAGCTAACTGTAAAACAAGGTGGAGACTCTGTCATGGTTTGTACAATGTACAGTCAGGCTTTGAGTCACCAGTCCATCTGGAAGCATTTGATTGACAACAGCTAATTTTTCAGCATGACATTGACCTCAAACACTGCCAGTGCTGTAAAAAATAAACCTGAATAGAAAAGCACACAGTTTAACACTATCAGTCATGGATTGGCCTCCCCTGAGCCCGGGCCTTAACATTATTGAAGCAGTGTGGGATCATTTTTACAGGGAACGGAACAAAAGGCAGAAACATCCAAAGTTGGGCTTTGAATGTCTTTCAGCCTAGAGAGCTATTCCTGGAGACTACTTCAAGAAATTAAAAGAAAGCTGCCTGAGAGAGTTTAGGCTGTGATGAAGAATAAAGGTGTTGATACCAAATATTGACTGAAGTGTACAAACTGTGTGCAGTATTTCCATGTACATTTGCACACATTTTAATAAATCGCTGCACCTATGTTTGTAGCAAAATGTAAAGTAATGAGTACTGTACATGCGGTGTATCATAACTGATAAGAGACAATACTTATTTCATACTGTGTATGAAATATCTTATATTAGTTAGTGACTGCAAAGAGTCATTGTGATTTTGTGATAAAGTTTTTCATTTAATTTTTATTATTACCTTTCACTGAGCCTGTTCTCAGTCTCAGGGTGTGAAATATTGCTGTTGTCAGAGCCTCTGATGGCTCAGATTCGTACAGGATGTCTCATAGTGTTGGTCCTGTGATACGCATGTAGAAATCGTGAGAGGTCTCACTCCAAAATCATTCACAGAAAATGTAGACAAGTGGAAACAAAACTAAACAGGAGAGAAACAGGACCACAGCAATCTCCAATTTAAGATTTAAACCACAGCCAGTTAAGTAAGTATTGTAAACATTTGATAAAATGACATTTTTATAGATGTTTATAGGTGGAATAGTCAGTATTAAGTGTTTGCAATCGTCTGTTTGATTCAAATCAATAAAATTCCATAAATAAAATGATTAGTTTTTGCTCTATTAATGACTGTGATTATAAATTGTTACTAAATAGTTTACACAAACAAAACTGACATTATAGTAGATGATTAAATTAATACTGAACTAAATATTGACATTTCCTACAAACCCCGTTGTCTGTACAAAGGCAGTGTAGGAAAACTATGTCACTGTAAACTCTGATGCATCATAAATGCTATCCTGAGTGCGACAATTAGTATTTTATACTGCTAAGAGGATGGTGGAGAAAAAAGGGCAACAGGTAACAATGGGAGATGGACTACTTTGTCTTTCTAAAGAAAGAAAATGACCCAAAACAGTAAGGACCTGGCCAGAAGCAAAGAAGAGTAACCTACATGTGCAGCATATTCACAGGAACCTCTGCAGCAGTATTAGGCTGAATGTTTTGTTGCCATAGAGGAAAAATCTATCTTAAATTAAATCTGTTAACCCTTTAAACCTCAAACCACAAAACAATTGACAATTTTTCTTGAAAATGTTGTGTTTATTGAACCTTCTCACAATTTTTGTAAAAATTATGCTTAAAGGTTTATTGCACAATTTAGGTTTTCCAGGAAAAAAAATCACTCTTAAATGACTCTTAAGTTGTTGTCCAGAAACACTGTATTATTTATTTGCAAACAGTAGTCTTGATGAATCTATATCAGTTTTTTTCTGTTTTATTGTATTTGAGTTTCTGTAAAGTTTTCCTGGGATAACTAGAACTACTGCCATACATCTCATGCTCCGTATATTTATTGCCCTTAGCTTATTTGAGTCTTAGAGGTGTGTTGTTTATAAATCGAAACATAAGACACCTATGCTACTCCTGTCTGCTAGCTTGATTTACAAAGATCAGCCAAATAAAAAAAAGAAGAAAGAAAGAAGAATAACAATTATGATCTTCTGCTTGAGAAATGTTGGATTTCTCACAGACAAGGCCAGGACACCACAAAACCTGCTCAGGACAAGCCCAGAGGAACTCACCATTGCCATCTCCCACCATCCCAGTATCCTGACATTTTTGATCTACACAAGTTTTGGCAGGTGTTTTTAATGCTGATATTTGTAGATCAAGTATTGGCCATCATGAGCAGCATCCATGTCTTATGGATCATTTATAAACACACCAATACTATGAGGCCTCATTCAAAGCTCCATGTGGTTGAAAATGTATTAAAGATGTGTAGAAGGAAAAGAAGTTGAGCGTGGAAGGAAATTCTAAGTTTATCCAAACTGACCTCGGTCTGTCTTTTCCTTCAGCTGTTTATGGTCGACAATGGTGCGGATGATTGGAGGATAGCCATGACGTATGAGCGAATCTTCTTCATCGTGCTGGAACTACTGGTGTGTGCCATTCACCCCATCCCGGGCCAGTATGTCTTCACATGGACAGCGCGGCTGGCTTTTACCTACACGCCGTCGGTGGCCGACGCGGATGTGGACATCATCCTCTCCATCCCCATGTTCCTGAGACTCTACCTGATTGGCAGAGTCATGTTACTCCACAGCAAGCTGTTCACGGACGCTTCGTCCCGCAGCATTGGCGCCCTCAACAAGATTAACTTCAACACACGCTTTGTCATGAAGACCCTCATGACCATCTGTCCAGGAACTGTTCTGCTGGTGTTCAGTATATCCTCCTGGATCATTGCTGCATGGACTGTGCGTGTCTGTGAGAGGTAAATACAGGGCTGTGAATAATGGATGTTGTTGCTGGGCACAAACCAAAATGGCTGATGCACAATTGCACTTTGTGGATTATTAGACGTCTTCTCTTCCTTCACTTATCGCTTTTGTTCCCACGCGTTTCCGTGCTTTCTGTCCTTTCCCGGAAATATGTGGAATCATCAGAATAGGTTACATATCGATGCCGTACACGTGTGCAGGAAGGCATACGCTAATACGCCCACATACTACACCACTGCCCGGCTATTTAAAAACACCCTTGCACACGTTTCATTAGCTCAGCACTTGCTCCACGACTTCCCACTCCTTGTTTTTATTGCTATTTTAGATGGCTTGTCCATAATTCATGAGTGTTTAATTGTTTGTTTGCTGAATGGTTTGTTTTGATAATGCAGAGCAGCCCCCAGGATCCCCTAACCCGTTTTTCTCACCAAAACTGCGCAACGGGCTTCGTCTCAAGGGGGCACCAATGATTCTCGCTGAAAATGAAAGAGGCAGGGAGAAATGAGAGGCTCTCTTTTTCTTTCTCGTTTGTGCATTTGCATAGGGAAATGAGACATTAATGCCAGCTTTGATGTTTTTAAATTCACTTTTGCATAGATGGTGTGGAAGGGGGACTCGCGTTGCATGGGTGGAGAGTGGGAAAATCTATAGCAGCAGTTCTTGTCAAACCCAATATTTTAGTCTACACGTGCTACACCAAAAAGGCTAAACATCCCGTCAGAGGAAGGTTTTTCTTTTATTGCTGCAGCTCATCTTGCCTGCTTTTATTAAGTACCTCCCCTCTCCCTCCTGTACCCCTGCCCCCTAACTACCCACATGTTAACCTGTCACTAACCAACCCCCTTTACATGCCCTTACCTTGGGATCTTCGTGGCTGGTGGATTTAAAACTCAAAAACTTTCACACCAGCTCCTCTGGAGCACAGAGGGAGGCCAGTGAGGTGTCACAGGCATGAGATAACCTTAACCCAATGATAAATAGGCTGCTTCCTATATAGCGCTTTTCTACTCTACCTGAGCACTTAAAGCGCTTCATGCATTGGTTGAAAAAACACAACATTAAATTTGCACATGATGACGTCTCCATAAAGTTAAGTTGCACAAAGTCTCTCTATTATAATTGGCTATATGTCACATTTTTTGCCATCATTCAGTCTTTAGCACCTCATAAAAGGAAGGAGTCATTTCATTCAAGTCAAAGGCTGGTAGAGGGAAAAACAAACTACATGGGTTTAGTTTGGATTTCTGAACTTAAATGAATAAGGAGGTGAGAGGCACAGAATCTCTAGAGTGTGGTTTGGTTTAAAAATGCACAAACACATGAGCAGGGCATGCTATTAATCATTTACCTCAGAATAATGTGTCCAGATGGGTAGATTTGTGTCTGTATGTCTACGTCTGTTACTATGGATGGGTGCACTTTAGCATGCACATGAAGGTTGTGTGTGTGTGTGTGTGCATGCGTGTGCGTGTGTTTGTATAATGTTTTGTTGTACTTTCTATTTCCCCACTATGCTGCTCCATAGGGATACCATGTGAGTCCTCGTTCTCTAGCCGTGGAAAACCCAACTTATCATTTTTTTCACCGAGCTGGCGCCACTGCTGCCCTGAGTGGGGTTGGAGGGTGGTGGGGAGCGGGGTGGTGGTAGCGGGGAGAAGGGGCGGCTCCTCTGAAACAAAATTGACCGATGATCCTTTCCAAACCCAGTAGGTCAAACGGAGAATTAGGAAGGGCTCTCTAGTTGGCATGAAAGTGGCACAATTCCTAAGAGATTTTAGTGGCTGTAGGAGGACAGCAGAGACCTACAGTGTGAGCAGCACTTTGAAGCAAGCGTCTCTTTGCTAACTGTTGTGCATTAGGCCGGTAGGAGCTGGAGGAGGAAGTTTGTATAAAAATGGAGCAACTCCTTCAAGTCACCTTCACCAGTCTGCCAGAGGGCAATTTGTCTTATCTCATTTTTTCTCTCTCTCTCTCCTTATGCAATTGTTATAGATCCATACTGCAAAAAGATGTCTTTTTAGCAGCAACTCCAAAGATTTTCGAGGACCAAAGGCCTTTCTGTTCTTTGTGTTCACACATTACCATCTCATTATGTGTCTCCCCTCACAAAACTAATTGAACAGTGTTATAGTTTTCCACAGACTTTTGTTGCTTCTACCCAAAAGATTGTTCTGCAGAGATGAAGACACTTTGTCCTCTGTTATCAAAATAAGGCCCGAGTGTGCAAGAAGAGAACGAATGTCAAGTCATTTCGTGTATTTAGCTGAGGGCACTTTTGTCTGGGCTGCGTGTTACTTTTAGCACAGCAAGATTCTGAATGAGAGATACGCGAGTGGCGTAACGCAGTTAGAGGGTAAATGAGAGCATTGCTTTCCATTGCTACATGTGTTAACGGAGACATCTTTTAAAAACAAGAGTTTGGTCTCTGCCGAATGCGGCGTCTCTAGTTTTTGTTTGCCCACGTGAGCCGAATGTCATCCCCCTTCCTCCTTTCTTTTAGTAAACATTGAAACAGCATGCGAGTTTTCATGTTTACTTATCAATCCCATCATTTCAAGTGAAACCAAAGTTGAAAAAAAAAAAGAGGCGCTTGTTTCCCAAAGTGCTGTATGTGACTTGTATCTGTTAAATGCGCCGTAACACTGTCACATTGACCACGCTGCGAAGTAAATCAAAGGGCAGTACGGTGTGAGATTGGACGAACACGGAGTCTACCTGGAAAATGCCTAGATGGGGGGAATGAAAGACACACAACCAGAGGGACTGAGAGAGGGTGGAGATGGGAGAAATGCTAATGTTACAGTAGATGGATTTAACACTGGCCCCCTTTCCCATCTTTCTTGTTACAGCCCATCCTCAGAGCTAACCTACCTCAACTAAGCTCCTTAACTAAGCTCTTTTGGCTTCTCCCTCACTACCAAAGACACCTCCCTCCCTCTCTCTCTTACTGCTGACTGATCCTTTGCAGATCTCCTACTGTACCCATCTAACGTGGCATGCTTTGCAGTTTCTCCTCATCTCTCCCCACTACTGATTCCTTGTCCCTTTGCCTTTCCTTATCCATAACAAGCAGGCCTAATCCAGCCCGAACTCAGTTACACACTTGCATGCATGCCTTGCCTGCCTCCCTGGTTTCTCACTCCTTTTTCTCTTTAGCTGTTATCTAATTCTCTTCCACTCCTGTTCTAACTTTGTTATCTGAAACAAAACGCTCTATTTCGGGGCAATGCGAGGCTGCTATTTCTCACCTCGCATACTCCATTGAGGGCCTGTAGGCTACGTAAAAGGCAAGAAAGTTTAGCTGACTTTCCCTTAGAGCACAGCACCAGATTATCAGGCTCAAGATTCAAACAGCGCCAGCCAAGACAGGTTGTCCGAATGTTTAACTGGAGAAATGCATACCAGAGCAACTTGAACTTTCTCACACCAACCACATGTTTACATGAAATATTCAAGCAGGCTTTGTAACTTTACAGTTTCCAGGCTGTGAGCTCAACCAAACATATACAAAACCGAAATGTTGCCGTTCCTTTGAGTTTCTTACAGTAGGTTTACATTTATAGTCTGATGCTGCAATGTGGGCAATGTAAGGGAGCCTCTTTGATTCGATGTGGCATGTACTACTATATTCACCAGGGACAGTTAGATTCTTCTTTGTTTCACTTGATGTGACAGCGTGCTTGCTCTGCAGGCCTAGTATTGATTGTAGCTTATCAGCGCATGTAAGCCCACAAGGTAAATTTGCATAATATGTGATAAGCACTGGGACAGGTAAAAGACTGACATGCAGTAACATAAAATTAAGTTAGTTCTCTGTTTTTCATCAGCCACATCAGTTACTGTCTCTCTCTGCAGTCTTGATGCGATCATATGCATTCAGAAATGATTTTCCGAAAGACAAAGCAGCGGTGGATTTGCTTCTACCAGTTTACACGTGGAGTTGTTATCCTGTCTAGGAGATCCTCCTGCTTGTTTCAGTCTACTCTTAGAAAGGGAAAAGTCTGATTTGGGGGACTGTCAGCTCCACTGACTCCTCCTATTAATGCCTCACTGGAAGAACAGACTCACTGCTGAGGCTTCTGTTCTGTGGTTCTCACGTGTGGGAAAACAAGTAGTTTAATAAGCAAAACTGAAAGGTTTCTTTACAGCTGCAAAAAAAAGGGACAAAAATAAAATAATGACCTGATGATTAGGATTTGAAAACTTGAAAACTTCACAATCATTTGGTAGGTCTATTTTTTTGTGTGCACATAAAAGAGTTAAAAGTGTAATGTTAAAGACAGTCTCTGTGTTGTGTGCAGAAGTAAACCACACATTGTGGAAGGCTGAGTGTACTGAGAAGATTTGAAACATGAAAGAAAATGTTTAGATGTACTGAGTTGGCAGTGGAGGTGGAGTGGTAGTGTTTCGGTGTTTCTGTGTGTCCCATGATGGTTTAATACCCAGAGTGTGCAGCAGAGGATGAACGAGTTACTTCGTGGAAATTTTTTTTAACATTTACATGGAAACTGTTTTGAAGTGCTTCTTAGCTTGAGCAAAACAACTATTGTTGGAGTTGAGAATGTAAAGTGTGTTACTGGGCTTAGAAGCTTACTGAGGAGCTTTTCCAGAGGTGTCTCTATCCTAATTCAGCGAAACATCTGTGATGGATTACTGTCAATCTGATAACCTCTGATGTAAGCACACACTCCAGCTCTGAAACATTAAGATTAAGGGTGTCACGAATGGAGTTTCTTGTCTGTAGATTAGGGAGGACAGTCCCAGCATAGCACAGAGAGACCTGACTTCATGAAAGGAAAGACTGACTGTAGTTCTCAGGTTAATTACGAAAGTTTGCAAGGGCGCACACACAACACTGTAAAGGGCTTAGGCCAGCTGACATTATTTACTTCATTATTCATAATTGAGTGACTTGCAGAAAATCTCTGCGGTTACAGCATACTGTTTGAAAGTTTTCTCATTGACCCTGTAAAAATAAATTAAAAAATGCAGATGTGCTAACACACTCTGAGCATTTCTGGCAGCAGAGCCCCAGAGAAAGCCTCGTTGAGGGGGGGATAAAACCTTGAGTCAGCAAATTTAAAGAGCTTTCAGTTAAAAAGAAAACATTTTAGTTGGTTGACAGTTAGGGCTGTGCGATATGACCAAAATCTCATATCCCGATATAAGACATCTATCGTCCCGATAACGATATAAATCACAAAAAAAAAAGAAAAGAAAAAAAATCACAAAAATGTAACATTTTCTGTAAATTCTGTGAAAGTGTTTCCGGCTGGGTGTCGTGTACCTGCAGTCGAGTGTTTTAACAGATGCATGAAACAATACATTTTTAGACATAAGTTGTAACGACCGCCGTTTTCTTTTTTCGTATTTATTACACGGCGTGCTGCGGGGAAAAGCCTGTTCTAACGTTTGAGTCTAAGGTTTATTTTTTAGCACCTGACGGCCCTTTTTTTACTTCTCATCCATAAACTCTGTCCATCTGCTCTTTCAGGTGATTCAGTTTATTTTGAAAAGTCTCAACAGGATTTTGAGCTTTATTGTGAAAGGTTTATGTGGAAAATAAACAAGCGGACACGCGATGGTTTTAGTGTCATTGCTGCTAACCACAACGCATAAAAACAGGCGTGTGTCCGTCAGTAGTGTGGTTATATTAAATATAAGAGAAAGAGAAAACTTTAAGAAACTAATATAGCCACTACAGTGACCATCAAAACCATGAAAAAATATTGCCGTAAACAGTTTATTTTGCGACACCACGAACAAAACGATAGCGTAAAATGAAACGATAGATGTTTTTATATCGTCATCCGATATATATCGTTATATCGAACAGCCCTATTGACAGTAGTGCAGTAGATTTAGGTTAATTCTTCTTTAAAGTGTGTGCATTTTTGCACTGGCACTTTAAAATTCATTTGTTCCCTGCAACATATATATAGAGGAAATCTAACAGGTACTTAATTTAAAGCTAATATCCAGTTTCTGCAACATGGCAAGCCTCCATGTGGTTTATATTTCGTGCTAATTGACCGAAGCACAATTACATCAGATCTTGTGAGACCGCCACTCCTCTGTGTTTGATTTCCTGATGACAGGTCACTGTGACATTGAGCCCCTTGACTGCTCAAGTGTGTTTAAGAATTCATTTGACAGAGTTGGATTTGGGCACAAAGCCAAGAGGTGAAGATTGCTGCAGATTCGTCTGCATAATTTCATTTCATGTTTGAATTGCATGACATATACTATCATATAAAAGCTTTCTTCATTGTACACATTACACAGAAAACAATTAGAGAACTTGGAAATCTATTTTTTTCCTAAGCTGTCTAAACATAGATATTATAAAATACATGTACACATGCCTTATTAACAAGGTCCATGTCAGATGTTACTATGCCAGCCACCCCAATGTAAGAGGTTATATGCATGAAGGAGCCCTACAAGGGTACTACACTGTTGCCGTCCAGGTAATCACCTGCCTCTCCACAACATGGAAGCTCCTCTCAGATACTGCAGCAGGCAAAATGTATAGTCAATACATGAGCACACTTCATAGTAGCTTTGGAAATAACACCAGTGGGTCAAAGCACCACCAGGACTCCAACACCAGGCAGAGCAACCTGAGAACCACCTGGATGCCCCACACATGGATACAGATTCCAAGCACACCACATGTCTCTGTTCATAAGAGTACCGACCTAGAAACAGCTAAGATACTGCATAGGACCCTCAAATTCCCAGACCTGAGGACCCAAGCTTGAGGACCTCAAACATCACCCACCAGGTGGTGAGAGGGAGATGTATATAATGTGTGTATATGACCACAGGCCATAAAAACAAGAAAACACAAATAAAAATTTAGAAACTTTCAAAAAATTGTTTCACATTAAAAAATATTATTATTCATTAGGCAAATAACAAACTTTAATGAATTAATATTTCTATAAATTTGAGCTGTTACACTGAAATTCTTTAAGAAGAAATTAATCAAATCAAATAAAAATTTCTGTTCAGGAATCCAAGTAGATCACTGTAATTTGGCATCTTAACAACTATTTTTTATTTTTATTTGTTTAACCAGTACATTTGAAAATCTAGGTTAACAACAATAACACCGACATTAAAATATTTCAGATAAAGAGCTTGTGCATACTGGTGGATTAACCATTACTAAAACATAAAAACAATTTTGGTAATTACCAATACAGTTAATTTAGGGCATAAACTTTACAGTGGGTTGAGTCTAAACTGCATAATAATAAAACCTTCGGAATTTTTAAGTTTTACATATTTTTTTAACTAAAACGTGTTCCATGTTCATCACATCAGATTGATAGCATGCTAACATTTGTTAATTAACCATAATTAATTCTTTCACACATTTAATCCATAACTAAATTTTACCTAATCGTGCCATTAGAGAAAACTGAAAATCTGGTCTTGTAAAGTTTCAAAAATCACAAATCAGTCTCACGTTGGTGCCACAGGAAGAATCTGGGATTTTAAAAACTCAGTACTGTATTGCTTTGAACTGCGAAAACTCCCACCATATTTAAAGTGGACTTATTATTCCCCTATTATCATACCCAACTCCATATTTTAATTCTTGGACTCTGCTTGAGTAGCTTTGCATAAATCAGTTCAAAATAATCCATATATATCTTACACTGGGACTTGGTTCAGCCCTCTGTCTGAAAGAAGCAGTTTTAGCTCCTCTCCTTCAGAAGAACATTATCCAAAGGCCATCCTCCCTTCTGGTTGAGTGTTTGAACACCAAGTGGGTGGGAATACTGTGCTCACAGCCAGAGCTGTTCAACTGAGATGACCATACACCTCCTTTCTCTCTCTCTCTGACTTGTACTTTTAGTTCATAAAGAACTAAGAGCAGAAGAGCTCTTGGTAAACTGAGCCTAAAGGTACAAGAAATCCCAAAGATTCAAAAGCCTGAGCTTTTGTCTCGTTCATGGCAATTTAAAAAAAAAATTCAGCCATGTTAAATTTGTAATGTGATCCATTTTTGTAACACTATAAATATGATAAATCATGTAAAAATACAATATGTCCCCTTTCAATTTCAGCAATTAGCAAATGTACAGATTTTTAGTTTGCTGTGCTGCTTTGCTTGCTTACTTTTGTGTATTGCTGTGCTGTAAAAACACTGCTAGTTTGTTTGCAGTTTTTCAAAGAAGCTGTCATTACTCATGTTTATTGCAACTAAAACCCCTCCCCCCGCGGAGCATCCCAATGTATTTGTTTAAAAGTCATCACAGCAGTGTTCGGATTAATTTTTTGGCATTCTGACTTTTTTTTTTTCATTTATTTTGCCTCGATTGAACATCTGGACAAAAGTGGTGATGTGCTGTTACTATATGAAGGTGATGACTTCAGAATGTAAAGCACGAGCTTTTCAGTGTGAACAAAGTGCTTGGCTCTTTGCTTCGCTGTGCCGACTGACTAAAGAAGGCAAGAAACAGAGGCAAGGTTGATGTTCTTCCTCTAGCATGTTTGAAATCTAAATATCGTTGTACTATCGGGTTTTGCAAGTGTTTTTTAATTCATTTGTGCATTTTAGGCGCACGAAGCACAGTAGTAACTTTTATGTGTGTGATACCTTAAAAAGCGCCCTTGTTCTGAAGGAAACATCTGTTAAAATATTTCGCGTATGTGAAGGAATCCAGTTCGAAAGGAAAACCTGAGTGTATGTGCGTGTGTGCATGTTGGCAAGGTTAAGTGCGGCTCATTCACATGTGATCCATTCTTGCTACTTTATTTATAGAGAGGCTGTGTTGTCAGCCTCTGTCAAACATCTACAGACAACAGCAGCTGAAAAATGAAGTGATTCCATTTGTGCACATAAACAGAGAGCATAGCCATGTCGGGAGGGAAAAGGCTGATTAGACTACACCGATGGTGATTTGAACAGGCCGATATAGTCATTCACAAGCAATTGTTTATGTCGTTGCTGGTCAGCTTAGTTAAAACACTGCGACTTGAGACCTTGCCTTATTGGTCTTGTGTTGTGGTCATCACACTGTCTCGCAGAACGAAGGCCTCGGTGCTCTTTTGGGTGTAAATGGCGGTGTTGTTGCATTTGATGCTGGATAAATAATGTAATCTGTAAAACGTTTGGGTAATTGATCCAAGAATAATGCATTTGCTGTTAGTGTCTGTCAGGGAGAATTTAACCAGGGGGGATTACAACTATCTGCTCTGGACATTATATATGTCCTGTCCTGGAATAAGTTGAAAGTGGTGCCAGCTCTTCTCCATGCTATTCCAAAACTTGACACAGTATATTGAGAGCCTTAAAACGCTATTGATTTGCTCCCATTTCAGCCTCTGTCTCTGCTCCAGTACTGCTGTCTTCTGCTCTTTTTCAGAGAGCTGAAATATGTGCAATGAAATGTCCACCAACAGAAAAACAGGCGATAAAAGAGAAAGCAACAATGCCTCTTTGCATTGTTGCCAAGCATATTTATAGGTCATATTTACAACAGAGGCGACCATATTGTACTGCAATAAACTGTTCACTGTGCTGAAAGGTGCAGCACATTCCTGCCTGCCTTGGAGACGTGACTCACTCTCTGCATGCCTTGATGACAAAATGAATGAAATTAACATACTAGTCACTAACATTGTAGTCACTTGTAATTACAATATTTAGCCAGCTGATCAAGTTTATCCCCCTGGCAGTTATCAAAGGGCAGCTGGTGAAGTGTTGGGATGCAGGTAAAAGAGACAGGGGTGTCAAATTCAATGAGCTTCTTCCTTTGTTACTCAACCAGTCCTCACCCCACCCCACACAAATGATCAGTACCAAGAAGATGTAACGGTCCCCTTTCACATGGTAATACTGCAGGATTTGTCATAGGTGGTGTTAATCTCTAAATGAACCCTAGGTTTTTCTGTTGCTCCCCTGCTCTCAATATACTGGCTTTGAAGCATGCAGATGCAGACATGTTTTTTATTCCTGCATGGTATTGTACAGACTGCTTCTCTGCATGTTATTGAAAAAGCTTGAATCCCATAGACCACACACTTTTTTGACATTCTGTGGGACAAAAACGCTCAGCTATTTTTCCCCCGGACTTTGAGCATGAATAGAAAAACTTGAGAGTGGGAGTTTTAAGAAATGTGGAAGGCATGATTAGTTCATTTATGGTGTTTGGTAACAATGAACTGTCTTGGAGGAGAAAGAGGAAACGGTTTTTCTATGAAACTGTGAATCTTTTTTTCCCCCTGGTGTAGAAAAAAACTTTAGAAATTCATAGGCTGAACCCCAGCTGTTCTGATATGTACTTGTGCGCTAATTAGAGATGATTGTGCTGGTCATTCGGAGTTCATAGGCTTGGACGCTGCTGGATATTTCAAACTGATCGGAAATTCATGATTGGCCCAGTTAGCACTCCCTTTACAAAATCCTTAACCAAATCCCAAGAAATTAGACTCAGAGTCTAGATTGCCTTGTCATAAGGATGTTAGCGTGATGTTGTCTGAAAGTGCTTAATGAATATTTGATTTTGACTTCAAAATTAAATCTTATCTGATCTCCTCCTAGACAGCCCATTGGGAATAATCAGGCGAGTTGAATGAGGGTGGGTGAATGAGGCAGATTTGCCTCCATGATTGACTTTTGCTTTGCTGTGGAAGGTATGGCAATGTCATCCTCAATCCAGCTTTGTGTGCGTTGTGTTTTTTGTTACACAAGTATCTTTACGTATGCACTATGGGCCTTTTGGTCCGACATTTTCAAGCATGGCTGTCAGTTTGAACTGATTGATGATTTGCATTACCAAAACTTCTGTCGGGGCAACACTGAGAAGGAAGGAAGATTTTTATTAAACTTTGACCAATAATCCGACTATTAGTTTGATTTAAAGAAGAAGCGTATGCATTTTTGGATGCACTGATGTACCTTCTGGGGTTGCAATACTGAAAATAACTTAAAGCCATGGCACTATATCCAGTCACGCTGAGCAACATGGCCTCTCTCTTTGTCATTTAAAACTTGCTTACTATACTTAGTATAATTTCTTTCCATTTTAAATTAAGATAATGTCATTTGGCCTCAGACTCTTTTTTTCTTTTTAAATTTCCCATCATTCATCTAATCAAGTGCCTCATTTTCAAACTTACAGATGGTGAACATCATGGTTTCAGTTTCAAATCAGTTATTTCAATTAGAAAGTGATTTTTTCCCCCTTCCTTCGCATTATTTTGAGCGTCCTTCCCATTAAAAATATGTCTCTGCATTAAAAACTGTCTTAAAGATGAAGGAAAACAGAAAGGAATTCTACTGTTTTTCGCACATGTACTAAGTAGACCTTTTTTTGTTGTTTCGCACTAAAATCTGCTGCATTTTTTTTAGAACTGGCTTTATAAAACAGGTGTCTCACCTTCCATCATGATTTCTTCCTACTCCTCGATCCTCACCACCTCCACCACCTCCGCTCACAACCCGTTTGGTTCACACAGCACCATGTCATTCTTCAGCATGCTCACATTCACGAAACTGAGTTCCAGTTTTCCTGACTTCTGCATATCTCCATTGCCTTAGGTATCATGACAAACAGGAAGTGACCAGTAACTTCCTGGGAGCCATGTGGCTCATCTCGATTACCTTCCTCTCCATTGGCTACGGAGACATGGTACCACACACCTACTGTGGGAAAGGCGTGTGTCTGCTTACAGGGATCATGGTAGGTTCATCATGTCTTCAGTTACATAAATGTATAACAGAACACACAAGACAACTATGATCAGATAGAACGAAACCTCTAGCTCAAAGTATTATCGTGCAACCTGGACGTCAGATTTCAACTTGATTCTTCAACATATATTTGTTTCTCGCTTCCTCTGTTTGTTTGTTTTTAACCTACCAGAACATGTATTTAATTCTTCTTCTGTAGAGCTCACACACTGGGCATTTATTTTAAAGAACCTGAAATGTACTATGTATATATGGAGATCTATGTAACACCAGCCAAACACAACGTAGTGTCCATATAAGAAAGAACAGTTGCTGTTTTTGTGCAACAGGGAGCTGGTTGCACTGCGTTGGTAGTTGCAGTGGTAGCCAGGAAGCTGGAGCTAACCAAGGCTGAGAAGCATGTCCACAACTTCATGATGGACACACAACTCTGCAAACGAGTGAGTCACAGTAAACTGTAATAGTAAACTCTTATAATATGCATTTTGTGTTTGTAACAGTGATGAGAATGTTTTGGTTTGTAACTCTTTCGAGCATTCTCAGCTCTTCCAGTCTGTTAATTTGACTGGGATTGTAGAATAAACAACACACTTACCAGCCACTTTATTGGGTACATCTCTTCAACTGCTTGTTAATGCAAACGTCTAACCAGCCAGTCACATGACAGGAAGTCAGTGCATTTAAATATGCAGACATGGGCAAAACAACATGCTGAAGAAACCTATGTGTGTTTTCTGCCGACTATTGGTTTTAATCGTTTGTAACTATTAAACCCTGACTCTCTCTCCCTTCGTCCTCTTTCTGCTCTTTTCTCTTTCCCCTCACCCCCCACAAGTTATGGCAGATGGCTGCCACTCCCTGAGCTGATTCTGACAGAGGTTTTTTCCTGTTAAAAGGGAGTTTCCATCCAACTGTTGACAGGGGGTCGTTTGGGATAACTTTCTAATATTTTAAGGTCTTTCCCTTACATTATCAGAAACTTTGAGGCAATTTTTGTCAGGAATTGGCTTTATATAAATAAAATTGAACTGAAATGTATGCAGAAGAGCTCCTCTGAATGCACAATATGTCATACCTTGAAGCGGATGGGCTATAGCAGCAGAGAATCCCACCGGGTGCGACAATGGACTAACCAAAACTTGACAACAGAAGATTGGAAAAACATTGCCTGGTCTGATGAGTCTCAGTTTCTGCTGCAACATTCAGATGGTAGGGTCAGAATATGGCATAAACGCCATGAACGCATGGATCCATTCAAGCAGACTGAACGCTCTCACGTAGTTTGCAGTGATGCATTTTGGTTCTCTTGGACTTTACTCTGTGTAAAAAAACCAAACCACGGGGAAAGCTACAAGCTTACAAATTCATAAACTGATTTGGACCAGAGTAAATGAACTATAGGTGTTTAAACGCACTTAGTACCAGCTGAACGCCCTTTAAACACCACCTGTCCAACCCTTAATGACCACAGTGTACCCAGCTTCCAATGGCAGCTTCCAACAGGATAAAGCCCCATGTCGCAAAGCTCAGATTTTTTCTAACCGGTGTCTTGAAAATGACAAGAAGTTTCAGTCCAACAGGGCAACTTTGTGATGTGGTTGAATGGGAGATTTATGTCACGGATGTGCAGCTGATAAATCTGCAGTAACTGTGTGATGTCATGAGGAATTGGCTCTCACAAATCCAAAACCAGTATTAGCTAGGTGCAACTAATGAAATGGCTGGTGAGTGTGTGTATGGAGTCGAATACAATGAGTTTTTTTCTTTGAAAAAAAGCTTTTAAAACTCAACGTTGGCACATGTAATTCTAACTTAACCTTTTGGGTGCTTCAGTTTGTAATCTGTCAGAGCAGTTCAAACTACTCTATGTTATATAAGTTTCTCGCCCTTGTTTCATAGGTAAAGAACACAGCTGCCAATGTACTCAGGGAAACATGGCTCATTTACAAACACACAAAATTGGTCAAGAAGATAGATCACGCCAAGGTGCGGAAACACCAGCGCAAGTTTCTCCAAGCCATTCACCAGTAAGTTCACTGCACCTTGTGTGTTTTGCATAATCTAATCTAAATATGACAGAGACGTTCACCACAAACTACCAAGGAGACTTTCAGCATGGCCTAAAACCAGAACTACTAATGCTCAATCTTTAATGCTACTTGTGGTTAAAATATTTAGGCTGTATTATCATTTGAACTGTTAATCTGAGATAATGTAATTCTTACTGATTAGCTGTAAAAGAAAATAGTCCCTTTGGGTTCATTCCTTAATTATATTTGTTGTTAGGCAGCGTTATCAGCTATAATACCACATAGTTGTGTATATCTGATAGTATCAACAATGCTGTTTTCCCACAATGTCCTCTCCTTGAAGACCATTTCCTTTGATTGTCATACACATATGTAAGCTCTCACAGATGGACACATACAGAGCGTGCGCGCGCACACACGTACACTCACGCACACACGCACACACACATACACACAAACACTCTGCAATCTAGTGTAATGGTCCTTCCTGTTCCCCTCCCTTGCCCCCCTCTCCCTGCGACCCTCTTTTTACCCTGTGCTTACAGTGAGAAGTGTAATGGTTTTCGCTCGTTTCGTGAATGTTGTGGGGTTAAAAATCTGTACTGTGTTCTGTCTTTGTTTTGCTCTATCACCGCAGAGCTCAGAAGTAAGTTGAGTCTTCTATGTATCCTCTTCCTACTGTTTCTTCAACATCCTCCTGCTCCTCCTCTCTCCATGTCTGCGTTCGACATGCATGTAAAAAAAAAAAGTTTACTTGTTACTTAAAAAAAAAAGAAGAAGAAAAAAAGGATGGATGCTGAATTGCTGTTTTCAGTTGTGTTTTCTTTCTTTACTTCAGTGTTCCATTTACTTCCCTCTCCCTCCCATTTCCCCCCTGACTTGAATGAACGAAAAGCATCCACATTGTCGATAGTGGAGGGCTGTCTGGAGAGAACGTGTGAAAGAAAAAGCATCTTGCGCAGAATGAGCTTGGAGCTTTGTTGGCTTGGCCAGCAGTTCATAATCATTGATGATGTAGTGTATATTGTTGCCCATGATTAATATAGCTGCTCTGGGGCTATATTAACCTGCATCAACAGAACTCATCCTACACTCCTGAAGGTTTTGTGATGACATAAATAAGCACAGTGTTCTATCCTGTAGTTCTAATGTGGATCAAATGCTTGCTGTTGATTTAGTCTTGATTTATGCTGTTTTCTCCCTTTCTAATATGAGATCAAACAACAAGGCCTTGTACATGACATCAATAGGATGGCACAAAAGGCACAGCGCGACATGTACATTGGGGTTTTGTAGAACAAAATTGTACTCAAAATGTGTTACGCCAATAAGTAGAGCTTTTACCTCAAATAGTCCCAATTCTTCGACAGCCATAAGGGATGACAAAGCCGGGCAAACAGACACATACGAGCTGGAGCAGTTTCCCACAGAGATAGAGCCGTAAGCGAGCAGTCTCACTCTGCTCTGATATACTGATTTGCACATGAATAAATGCCCTTGAATGTCATCCTGTCTCATAATTTGCCGAACAGGGAAATTCTTCCCCTCGCACATTCAGATGATGGCTGTGTGATGCCACTGCTAACAATGGCATATTATGCACATCAGCGTTAACAGTTCTTACAGAGCCATAATGTATTTGATTAGAGATAAGGAGGCGCTTTGTTGAAGGCATCACAAAACATGTCCAATGTATCATCGTGCAGCATTTCATTTAAAATGTTTGAAATGTCGATGTTGCCGTATGTTCAGCAGTGTCATTAGGCAGTTTATTTCTGGCAAGTTTCATCCTTTATCTGTGGCATCCACACATACACACATCAGCTCATGCACATATGCACTCTCTCTCTCACACACACACACACACTCACAATATCCAGCACTGAAAACACTCAACTCGTTTCATTGTGCACAAAGTCAGTCATAGTCACTGCACGCTTACTGAATGACCAGTGTGTATATCTGAAGTCCTACCACTGAGCTGTGTGTAGCACTGACAAAGGGCATGCCATCTTTTTCCTTTTTTCAATGTCTTAGTTTTGGAAAGAGATGGGAATGTTTTGATTTCAAACAGGTTTTGGGATTTTCTTGTATGGAAGCATATTGCATTCTTGCTCATAGGGGCATTTTTAACTCCTAATAATACTTTTCTTTCACGTATTGAGCTCCTTTTCCCACTTTTTCAAAAACTGATTCTTTTTTTGGCTTGTAACAAGATCATCTCTCACTATTAGCATCATTTCTCATTACAACAAAAATACTTGCTGCCACCTGCTGCTTAAAGGACTGTAACGTTGTGAAAAAAAGATCTTGTTATAACAAAAAAAAGCTAGCTTAAACATGACAAACAGTCTATTTTTTTTTTTCAAAATGAGTGTAGTATGCTTCTGTAATTTTGCATGTTTTGGTTGGTATTGTATTGACCAAGACCAGGAATGCCTTTAATATATATTTATATGCATACACTTCCATATATGTGTATAAATATAAATACATAAAGAAAATATTTACAATGCATGTCTTACTTTCTTTTCAATGTCATCAGTGAAAGAAGTGTCCTGATAAAACATTTGTTGTTCCTCCTCCTCCTTTCTTTTCTATTGGCCCTCTCTGCCCCTCAAAAACCTGTCTCTCTGTGCTCTACTCCTTCAAACTACCCTCCTTTCCCTTCTTCACTCTGCTCTCCTCTCTTCCTTGCTGTCATCTCTTTCCTTTTGTCCACATTCTCCTTCCCTGTTTTTCATGTTCACACCTCCTTGTGCGCCCACTCAGACTGCGCAGTGTTAAGATGGAGCAAAGAAAACTCAATGATCAGGCTAACACCTTGGTGGACCTGGCAAAGGTAAGTTTTCCAAGTTAACAATCTAACTTAATCTTTTGAAGGTTTTGATATAATCTGTGCTGTGATGATTTTAACTTGCCGTTGCTATTCTGTCTTTATTTAAACTGACTGAATGTATATTCTTCTATTATATGGAGATATTCTTCTCAGGAAGGGCCTAAGCAGGCTCTTTCCAAGGACATAAACTACAGGGAACCCCAAGGTTTTGTCCTAGGATATTTCCAGTGTTCTCCCCGTGCACTTAAAAATTGTAGCGTCTTTAGCTTACCGCATAAAGCTGATAGGTGAACCAATCCTGGGACTGCATCAAGTTGTGCATTCTTCTTTCTTTTTTTTTTGAATAGTCAGCAAAAACCCCTAGAAAAATAGGGTTGTGCCATATCATATCGTCCTCAAATACATAAAAAAAAGTACCATATCATTACTATATCCAAGGCCTGTGTTTACATTCCCCAGCACACAGAATAACGAGACAAGCCTGGCATGTCTGAGGGCAAGAGCGTGTATCATCCTCTGGTGACGATTTGGTAACAAAAAGGAAGCTACTTCAACAACTAGCAGCAAAGCTCACTTCTTTGCAAAATATGCAAGAAAACCTTTCAGACTAAAGGTGGAAACTTTTTATATTACTTCAGGCAAAAACACATTGAGTACAACCAGGCTTCAGAGGAGGAGATAATAGCAACTTTTTATATGAGACCCAAATGTAAACAAATAACTTGAGCAAACATTGCTGGACTATTTGCTAATTCTACTGCATATGAAAGGAAGAGCAAATGGTGGATAGAAATTACTGATGTGATTATGTGGTTGAAAAGCAGGGTTTTAAAGAACTGGTTAAAATGCTTGGCCCAAGATGCAACATCCCAGGTAGACAATATGTGCAGCTCTTGAAGTGTTAGAAGATTAAGATGTTCAGGCTTCAACATTTGAGAGGAGTGCTCTTTTTAATCTAATACTTAATAGTTTTTGAGGGCTAATACAAATGTCAAACATTACGTCATTCGGTACAGGTCATCAGTTTCATTCTTAAATAAAACTTTTAAAACCTTTACTGTTATGTTATCTGTTATAGAAGGTTTGCGCGAGAAGATGAAAATACAATCAGTCCAAATCAATTCTAACTATATTTCATGGATTTTTTTCCTTGTTTTTTGGCAAATTAAGCTCCTATAGAAATCATTAAAGTGGTAAAGTTATTGTACACAATAATAATATAATTGATATTTATTTATTATGTCTCCATTGTTAACTCCTTTTCAAATTTCATGTTTGACATTATCATACCATTTTAAATTGAATGTAACATCTACGCATCACATCAAATCAAACGGCACCTGCACTGCCTTAAAAAGTGATCTTAGCCAAGCTAACTCTTTGGAGAATGAACCCTAATGCGAGACTACTCAGTTTGAACCTGAACCTGATGACACACTGTAAACAGCATCTGTCCATAAGAGGCTGGATACAGAAATGCTTCAGTAGCTTCTGTCTGGCTGTACAGATGTCAGCTGAGGCACCAGAGCTGAGAGGGGGTTCAAAGGGAGGTGCATGGCTGCATTGACTTCATTTGATGTGGATGGCATTTGCACTCCAGTGTGTATTTTAAAAGGTTCCAAGGCCAATCGCTTTAATGTGTGTTTACTTGCGCCTTACTATGCTCAATGGTCAGATCAATCTGCATACACCCTACAGTGGCTCAGCTTTATTTTCAAGCCCCATAGAGATATAAACCTTTCACATCTGGATTTTAGATTTGATTTCTGAGGGGCACACATGCCTGGAGACCCTACATGAGTATTTTGTCATCTCTGCAGATGACTGTTAAATTGCAAATCTTATAAAATGCTCTGTGATGTTGAAGAAGGCAATATGTTGTATATAATGTGTGATTAATTTTGCAATATCGAAAACTGCTTAGTTGAGATGCAAGAATTACTTGCAGATGCCACATGCTGAGCTGGCCAGAACTGCATGAACTGTTAAGCAATAAGTACCTAAATACTAGAGATGCTTTTCATTATATAAATGAGTTGTGTCAAGCAAACACATAAAGGATTAAAGACCTTCAGGAGCTATAAATGGATTGGAGAAGTTGGTTGTAAAATCTATGGGAAGATAAAATCTATGCTGACTTGCTGAAACTTTACAGCTCCCCTTCCTACTGCTTCCTTTAAATTATTTCCTCCTCTGCTGTAATATATTTACCGTAGTTGTCTACTCATGGAATTTATTATTACTGTTACATTAAGGTTTTTTTTTTCTTTAATCACTGTATGCGTCCTACTGTATATCATCTCTAATTTTAGTTGTTGCAACAAGTTGTGAAACAGCTTCTTAATGTTTCTATCTTGCCTCTTCCTCCCTTGTCCCTCCTGTCTATGTCCTCCTGTTCCTTCTTGTCCCAAAACACATTTACTTTCTCTCCTTCATTAGACCCAGAATGTGATGTATGACCTGGTGTCGGAGCTGCAGGAACGCAGCGAGGAGCTGGATAAGCGCATCGGCACATTGGAGGACAAGCTGGACTCAGTGACGGGCAGCCTGCAGGCACTGCCCTGCCTCATCTCGCAAGCCATAACCCAGCAGCAGCAGGACTTCCTGGACGGCTTTGTTCACCGCTTTCGACCCGCTTCGCTAGCCTCTGAGCGTTCCGAACGCTCCGAGCGATCCTGGACTTCCACCGCCCGTAGGCGGCGCTCTCCCTCCACAGCACCACACACCTCCTCTGATAGCGGATAACCTTGACAAATCTTCTGTAATCACCTTTGAGCCCCACCTTTCCCAAACCAACGTGTCGCCTCATTCTGTCCCATCCAATTCTGTCTCATATCTGCTGGCAAGTCCATGTCTGGACTAATAATGAACCCACATCTTGGTCCGTGACCTGATCCTTGTCCTTTCCCTCCCACTCATTCCTTCCTCTCCACCTAATGAAAAAAAAAAAATCCAGAAAACCAGTTTCTCTGTGACTGAGCCTCTCAGCACAGGCCTGATTAGAGCTACTCGAAACGAACAAAGAAAAGAAAGCAAAGACTTAAATCAAGAAAAAACAAATGCATCCAAAAAAGAAAAATAGAAAAAAAATTACAAACTGAGATAAAGTAGAGATATGGTTTATGTTTTAGCCATTGTATGGCTGTCCAAGTTAGCTTTTTTTGTAAAAGCCCTTGTATAGTTAAAAAAAAAAAAAGAAAAAGACTGAGTTCAGGGTTGCTGAGGTGAGAGCTGGCTATCACACCGGAGAGTCCTTAACAACAAGGGGGGAAGTTGGTCTGTGGAGCTGAGGGCCTTGGCTCACCTGCTGGCCCTCTGAGGCCATGGAGGACATCTGTCCACCCATCTGTCCGTCTACCTGTTTGTCCGGTGAGGAGAACAAGACAAACCATTGGACTTCCCTTTCAAATGACTAGTGTCATGGATTCTTTCCCATAGTTTAGGGTGAAAGCTTTAGGAGAGGCTACAAAAGCTCTGACTTCAGGTCAGTGATTGAAAATGCACTTAAAGGGGAGGAGAAACTGTTACACAAATAAATAGCAATGGGGATGCATATGGCATTACTACTGGGTAGGAAAAATGATCACTATTGCCAACTTCAAGGTATCAGCTTCCTTGTTCTTACCAAGGAAAAAAATGAGAGCGACTATCTTTTTTAGTTACATATTGACATGTGATTTTTCAGTGCCTGAATGTATAAATAGTAGAGGGTTATTTAATTACTAATTTCAGAGCTTTTTTACGATGTTAACAGTCTAAATACAACATTGCATTCCTTTTTCAGATACATTCCTCTCCAAAACTTTAAAGAAAATGTCTAACATGCATAACATTGCCTCCATTACACTGCAACTCTAAATGTTTTGAAAACCTGTTTTTCTATTTCTAACACAGCGACAAATGGAGAAGTACTGCGAGAAACCCGTGGCGAGACAGATTGAGAGCATATTTGTGTGTTTCAGAGAACAAGTTCACTTTAAGCTCAATGCTGCACAGTCATACACAACAAATATGAAATATGTAGTAGTCTACCTTTCTCACTACCACTAATTAGAACTTCCTGTGGTCTTCAGAAAATTGCATGGCTTGAGGTCTGCTGGGATACAGGCACAAACACATCACTGGTCAAACTGAGTAACTAACCCAGCTCTTTTGCATGGTTCTGTCCAGAAGTAGTTATGGATCACACCCAGATGGCTCTGGTTATTTATACACTTGGTTTCATTAGATTACCTTTGGTTTGTTGGTTGCTTTTCTTTTGTATTATATTTTTTAATTTTGTTTTCCCCCAATTTTTTATTTTGCGAGGATACCTGTGTTTTTTTAGAGTTGCAGAACCTAGAGAATTGCAGCAAGTTGATTCTGTAATTGATTCCCTGTTTAAAATATGAAGAGAGATTTAAAAAAAAAATCAGTGTTACAAAAAAAATCCTCAAAAATACAAAAAATGCAGAAGAAACTTTTGGGTTACAAAACAGTGAACTGATCTCAAAGTAAATAAACCATAGTTTTACAGTTAAAAAAAGAAAAAAACGATTAAACTTATATGCTGTCTTGTAGTCTAGTATGTTATCACTGCCCCTCATGTCTGTACTTTAAATATAAAATTAGCTTTAGATTGGCTTAACTGGTGGGAGACTGCAAGATTAATTTTTGTGTATGTTGTCATCTACATGCAGAGAAATTTAAGTAATAAACACAAATTCACATTAACTACTTACATTCCTGAGTCCAGCCAGAATCAAAACAACCTGAGATATATGCTAGCTCTAGCTCCTCTTAAGCTATCGCCAGCATATTGTGTCACATTATCTCCATTATGTAGATTATACTGGATGCACTGGGGGCTTTCTGAGGGTTTTTTTTTTCTCAGAGAGCTGCAGTGACTCATGGTTTGTAATGCTAGCACTGCCTGGGAAAGTTTAGAAAAAGATGCATCAGGAGTTCACTGTGATACAACACAAACTTTGACTAGTGAAAAACAGACTTAAAATGTACTTATCAAAGAAACAGCCAGTTTCTTAAAATATCTTTTAGTATTACAAGAACAAGACACAATACTCAGATAGACCCTTAATTATAGTTCAAGCTTTATTACAAATAAAGTCTAATTAAGTCAAAATTATTCCAAACAGTTGTTATAAACTGGGAAATTGGCTATAGGTACCAAATCCATTGTAAAGATTTTACTTCTACTGTAAAATTGGGCATGTCTGTCAGAGCTTCTGAGTTTTGTCACTTTCAGTCTGTGGCTTCAATTGACTCATCAGGAGCATAAGCTAACTGGTTTCTAATACTAGCTTTATATTTACTGTACAGACCTGTAGTCTAAGTGGACAGCTCTCAGTAGTAAAGTATAATATTGAACTGTTCTTTGAGGCCTTTGCTTTGGTTATCTGAGTGGTACGGTGATGGATAAGAAGTGAGGGGAAAACATCTATGAAAGCATGCACTGGCATATTCTAGTGCTGTGATGACTTGCAAAGTTTAATTTGAAGACAAATATTTAGGATTTTCCCAGAGCATATTAGAACAGAACAGGAGGTCATCAGGTTAGCAGGCTAGGATGATTTGAACAGTAGATTATTTGAGTCCCAAAAGAACGCTAGTGCTAAATCTCATATTTGTGGTCCCTTAAGCAAATGGACAGTTGTAGGATCATTATTATTTCCATGGTCTTAATTATTTCCAAGCTGCTTTAGGCTTAACTGAGTCTAGGTCCAACCCTGTGAGAGAACAAACAGGTTCGCTATCTCACAGGCTCTGGATTGACCAGAGAGCACTTCTTTTAAGAATGTATTCAGTTTGCTACAAGTGCAACTTAATCGAGCATGAATATTAGCTTTTTCCCTTTCAACTTGAGTTGATGAAGCATGACTCTTTACTGCCCCCACCTTTAGCCTTTCCTATCTCAGAGTGCTACACTTCTCCCTAATAGTAGCCTATAAAGAGATCTATCATGCTTTTGCAGTCTCTGTTTCAATCAGTATCATCCAATTAGTCAGGATGGCTAAGCCTATCTGCTTGATTACAGCCTTACCTGCCTGTTCCTATCTAAGGTTTCCACCTTGTCATTACATCTGGTACGTCCTCACGTTTTTCATCTGTCATTATTAAGAATATCAGTCCCTCATACAAAAGTAGGCTTGACAGATGGCCTGCAGAAAAGACATTGAAGTGGTTCCAAAAAAAAAAAAACCCAACCAAAACAAAGAAAAACTGCAAGGGAGGAAGAAGCAATGGAAACCCAGGTCATGTCCCATTTTGTACTTGGTGTGTAGTTACAACAGAAAGGATCACAGATGCTGGAGTCTCTTCCCCAGAGAGACATAACAATGCTGGTGTTAAGGACTTCATCGGGTGGCACGAAAAAAAAGGAAAGACTTTGCTCATTCACTGACAGGAAGGTTATGAACAGCAAGATTGGGTGTCCTGTTAATATGACCTCATTGTAGATGTCACCATTTAAACAGGACAAAGGTGAAAAGGTAAAGGTAGGTGGCTGCCAACATGTCATAGGTATGTAGTAAAAAAAATGCCTAGAAATTACACGAGGGGATTGAAATTCTGGCAGTTACAAAAGAAACCCCCAAAAGACCTTTTATTGTTTTACATTTGCAGATAGGAAATTTAATCCAGGATCTGCTGTTCCTTACTCTGTTGTAATTGGTTTTCTTTGTATCCCATCACAAAGACCAGCCTAAACACCATTCTAATATTTACTGAACTGATCCTTTTCTAGAAGATGAAACACATACACAGTATTTCATAGTGAAGTGAGGGACATTCATGATGTTGCTCTGATAATGGTAGATAAGACAAAACGATTAACACATCCCGGACTTTTATTATAAGTAGGCTTTCGTCATAGAGCAGGCATCAGAACACACTTCTGCTGAGTACAGAGTGAACCCCCCACTCCCCAAAAAACTGAAAAAATGTAACCAAATCATTGTTCTGTGTACACTGCCACATGATGCATAATGTACGTAGTAGCACTGGAATAAATCAACTTTTAATGGATGGCAAATGGGTTTAACATGTTCTCTGTATACTGTTCATTGTTCCTTCATTTTGCAGGTGAACCTTTGTCCTAACAAGGAGAGACACCAAGGTCAACATTAAAGACTATCTTCATCTATGACCGTTATTCTTTCTTTTTCTTCCGCTGGGATTTGAAAATTCCGTTTTGAATAATCTTCCTAATGTTTTACTTCCCGTTTAATTTGCGTACTCCAATCTGAAACTTTCTCATGCCAGGGCCTCCCCAAGAGGGAAGGAAAATGGCAGAAGCCCAAAGTCAAATGTGAGACTTGAAAGGTGGGTTGGCAAATGTGTTGACAGACGCAAACATCACACGTTTCGTCCTGTGAAACTGAGGCATGGGCCGTCCTAAAACATGATTACAGGAGGAAGTATTGATATAAACAGCACTCCAGAGGACACGCAGCTGCTGGGGCGCTGTTCCAAGGTGAACTGTGAGCTGTGCACAACACACACACACTCGTACACAGCCATTAATGTTCAAATAACAAGCTACTATTCATGTCCACATGCACAAACAAGGCTCTGCCTGGTTAATTACAGTAAAATCTGCAGGGACTTGGCAGCAGACCGATATCCCGCAAAAGTGGCAGAGTCAGTCACCCTGTTGTTGTTGCTACACAACCCCAAAGACATGCAACCGTGGAAACACAGGGAACAGCTCCTCAACAATCCAATTAGTACAAAGTAATTAAAATATTGTTTTTATCCTCTAAAGTGATAACAATCATATGTGACATTGAATGCGCTCTCATAGAACTAAATCTCGCTTTACGGTGGAAACCAAAGTAGGAAAGAGAGGCAGAAATTGTGAAAGGTGCACACAAATTATGCCGCATGGCCATCCTTTCCTTCTCTAACAGTCTGTCTTAATAAACACATTTAATTCACTCAGCTTATCCTTGTGCTGAAGTGTGAAAAGCAAGCATAGTGGCATTAAATTACCAGCAATCTCCCCTAGAGGGTACTGAAGCTCAGCCAAACAGTGAGGAAACAGGAGATGGAGTCATGTCGCAGAGGACTGAAGATCACCCTTGGAGTTTGGAATTACAGGGGGAAGAAGAATCAGCATATAGGGTACTGAAGAGCATAGTTTGAAAAGATCCTATGGGGAAAACTTGCAGAAGACATGTGGAAGTGTTTTTATTAAGTTATTAAATTTATTACAAGGCCGACTTTTCTCAGGAACGAGCAGCTAGGAGCTGCATTATGCTTAATGCCCTGCATATAGCTTTCAACTAATGTGGTTTGGCATACACTTGGGGAAATCAGAGAGAGTATTGATTTTGGTTTTGGTGTAGTGGTGGAGAGTGGGTGTGAAGGGCCTTTTCATTCCACCAAATGTTTTTTTGAGTGTCACTTATTTCAGCATCCATCATTTCTCTTTCTGTCTTTTTAGCTCTATCTGTATCTTTTCATCTGCTGCCCATTTTTTCTCTTTCTGAGATCCGAACAGAATGAACGGCTGCAAATGAGGCTGCTTGCTGGAAGCTGCCATTGCTTCTCTGCTTCATTTAGCAGTGAAAGAAGGCGGCAGCTCTTTTCAAAACTCTCAAACCATATGCTAGGACTTCAACTGTGAAAGTGTACATGCACTTTATATTGCGTATGTGTATGTTCACACTCACACATGCTTGGCTAGCTGGATGTTTTCCACTTGAAAGGATCATTTTAGCCAAGGCTAAAAACTCAGATTGGTACACATACAGTATTGTTCTTGTTTCTGTGTAGGCCTAGTTTCCCTATCGACTTAACACAGAGTCAGCTAGCATGATTCATTGCTGCCTCATTTGTAAATTTTTGCTCATTTAGTAGATAAGTGGCTCTCAAATTGGGGGGCTAGCTCCATCAGTAGGTAAATACAGTTATTCATATATGTGTATATATATATATATATATATATATATATATATATATACATATATATATACATATATATATATATACATAGATAGATAGATAGATAGATAGATAGATAGATAGATAGATAGATAGATAGATAGATAGATAGATAGATATACCAAGGGCTTGAGAAATACCAAGGGCTCAGAGAAGAGCTTGAGAAGATATGGAGGGTGAAGGTGACGGTGGTCCCAATGGTAATCGGAGCACTAGGTGCGGTGACTCCCAAACTAGGCGAGTGGCTCCAGCAGATCCCGGGAACAACATCGGAGATCTCTGTCCAGAAGAGCGCAGTCCTAGGAACAGCTAAGATACTGCGCAGGACCTTCAAGCTCCCAGGCCTCTGGTAGAGGACCCGAGCTTGAAGGATTGACCGCCCGCATGGGCGAGTGGGAAATTTTTATATATATATATATATATATATATACATATATATATATACATACACACTGAGACTACATCACACCTCGCAAGGACTCACTCTTCACTCTGTTGCCCATTATTTACATCAGTAAATAATCAGCAAAGCCAGTGGTAACGGTGTGGCCGGTAATGACAGGTTATTCATATCAAACAGCTGACTCATTAAACCTTTGCTACCTGCTCTCTTGACAGCAAAGACCAAGCAGGTATTTAGGTTGTCACAGAATTAAGCACTTAGTTTAAAAAAAATCATAAAGTGGAAGTTGAAAAATATTCAATTTTATACCATTTGATGATGGTGATGCCATTATGCTTATATTTAGATCAGTACAATTCTGCCTTAGTGTGAGGCATGTACCTTTTTCAGTTTCCAAACCGAGAGACACTGTACTAAGCTAGCAGTATTATCTCATATAATAATATATTTAAACATGCTTTTGCATTGTCCTCCATATTATATGCAGTTGAGTAGGTGCCTGTGTTGCAGCAGTGGACAACTATGGTAATCCCAAATGAGGTTTAGCCCCACGCCCAGGGCTACCGGAGGTCCACCAACTCCCTATGCACTTGATAGAGTTGTTCACATTATAAGATCATTGTACTGTATAGGATATGAGTACTGCTTTGTGTGTGCGTTTTCTGTAGGTGGGGAGGGGCGGTGGACTACAGATGTCCTTGCCCCGAGCTTTCTCTACATGAAAATCTGTTTTGGAACAATCGCTGGCACCGAGTGATGCCACGCTATACAGCAGGAATGATTCCTGGAATCAGCTGTGGAGGGTTAAATGATACATAAAAAGACATGTATCACAATGTCATCGCTTATGGGAAGTGTTCCAGTAACACTTTAGAGACGTCATCATCAAAGCCTGCAGTTTCATCTACAATTAAATGTATTTTATGAATTTAGCTCAGAGGACGTGACTAATCTTAAAACGCAGATTGTAGCCATTATTCACAGGGCCACTGAGTGTATTCAGTGTAACACTGAATACACTCAGTGCAACACTGAAAAGGTAACTGGGAAAGATAGCCACATTAAATGGGATAAAGAGACAAACCAAACTCAGAGCAGGAGAAGCATGGGAGCCTGCTGCCCTCTAGTGTCAAATATCCAGCTCCCAGTCTAACACAAAGTCACAGCTGAGATGAGAATGAATAATTCATAAATGATGGGATGATAAAGCAGTATTATACCAATGCAAGATACGAGATGTAATTGATAATATGGGTCTCTTATCAAACACTTTCTCATCTCTAAAAAGAAAAGTGAAATCTCATGGACAAACTCCTGCTGCTGATCGTCTTAAGTGATATGCGTAATGCTTTAAGAACTGCTGACGTGATGAACTTTTGTGTGTACCCAGGAGTCCCTGATCCAGTATTAATTACTAGATTGTGCACTTTTTTCCCCACTCTTTTAACCTGTTTTTATTAGCAAAGTGCCAACGTCATGCACTCCATGAATGTCAACAGTTTCAGCCACTCTCTCTCCCACAGATTAACCTAGCAGTGCCAGTCAGCACCAGCGCAGGGGCGGTTCAGGTTTAATGTTTAAGCTTTTAGTACCACCTCTTTTGTCCACACACATTAGCCAATCTCCCTGTGTGCGCTAAACCAGGAGTGAGTCACCCGAGAGATTGAAGAAGATTGAACTGTGTGGGCCTGCTGCTCAAAAATCCCATGAGATAGTGCCATCTCTACGTGACCAGAGAGTTGGGGTCAAGGTAAGCTGTTGGATTTGACATTTGAAAAACAAATGTAGAATCAGGTGTCCCGTTTTTTAAAATTCAGCGATAGTATCACGACAGTAGTGAAGTACACGGAGCCGCAGCATTGTGTGAGTCACAACTCACGCAAGTCCTCTGTAATTAGCAAAGCCCAAGCAGCACTGGAGTCATGTTGGGGTCTTTTTTGGAGTTGTTGTATTCCAGCAGTTTGTGGTGTATGTGTCGTGCTGTTTGACATGGTGTGACTAATGGCTTTCCACTAACACAACTGTCTTTTACAAATCTTGAATCGAGGCTTTTCTTCATTTTCCATTCAATATAGAGATATTGTGTCACCATATATTTGCAACTGGTTGAGGAGGTCTATGCATAAGATACCTCACTGTATAAGAATCTGACATTTGTGTTTATCGGGAAGGTTTTTATTTTTAACTATATCCTGTAAATTTTAATTCAGTAGTAGAAACCCACAAAGGATTATCTATCTATATATCCATATATCCAGTGTTGGGGAATAACGGAATACATGTACCGCCGTTACGTATTTAAAATACAAAATATGAGTAACTGTATTCCGTTACAGTTACCGTTTAAAAAGGTGGTATTTAGAATACAGTTACTTTGTTGAAATAAATGGATTACACGGCGGTACTTCCCTGTTTCATATTGTGGCGGGTCAGGACTGTTTGGGTTTTGTTTGACAGCTACGTTCTGTTGTTCCAGGTGGCAGCGTTACGGTTGCCATGGTTACAGGGTGACGCTCTCTCTCTGCGTGTTTCCTGGGTGAGAGAGGCCTTTTTGTTGTTGTTGTGCTAAGCTAATAGGCAGAATGCTACAGGTATAGCTCTAAAGAAAGTAGCATCATAGGCAGTGTAGTCCGTGCTGCAGGGAGAACGGACTGCCATACACGTTATGTGTCTGTGAGCGAGGGAGGGGGAAAAAGGAAAAGTACGAGCTGTCATCGAGCAAAAACGGGAGCTGGAAGCATGTAAATATAATAATAACCACTGCAGCCAAGAAGAGTGCCTGACGAGCCCAGTTGTAAGTAAGCTATTAAGACTCGACTGTACACCGTGTTCGTGTTTTCCTCCAAAAACAATAAGTTCCGTTGGAGCAGCCTTTCAACGCCTCTCTCTGTCTCTCGGACCTCTCTTGACCCAGACAACAAAGTAAAGCTAGTTTTCGGCTACGAGCCCGACACAGAACCCACCGTATTAGTCAGAGGTCCCTTTACTACGGTTCGGAGCCGCGGGCCTTCAGTAACAGTAATAAATCACCGCAATAGTACATTCATGTAGTTGTAAACAGCATGATAATATATTAAGTAATCCAAAGTATTCAGAATACGTTACTGTCATTGAGTAACCTAACGGAATACGTTACAGAATACATTTTGGGGCATGTATTCTGTATTCTGTAATGGAATACATTTTAAAAGTAACCTTCCCAACACTGCTCACTGTATAAGAATCTGACATTTGTGTTTATCGGGAAGGTTTTTATTTTTAACTATATCCTGTAAATTTTAATTCAGTAGTAGAAACCCACAAATGATTATCTATCTATCTATCCATACACATATATGTGAATACATATATGTATGTATACACATATATAGCTTCATTTTTACCCAAATAAACTGATATACAGATGTTTGAATGTTATTTGTAGAACGCTACTTTTTTTTTTCTTTCCCACAGCTTCTCTTTGTCTTGCCGTGGTAAAGATTCTGCGATTACGTTTTTTCCGATGAATTCCCAAAATCAGCCCACAGCATGAAATCATTCAAGAAACAAGACCACGAGGGTGTGGTCGGGTCCTCCACCATTAAAGATCCACCAGTTGCTGTATGGGTTACTCACACACCCACACCGGATAATATCACCGATGATGGTGAGGATGATGCGACCTCCACAGGTCGCACATCCAGTTCTCCACCTTATGCTGAGCAAGAGAAGGAAAAAAAAGGAAGCCTGAAAGACAGATTGAAATCCCTCATCCCTCAGTCATGGGGCAAAAAATGGACAAAAGAAAGCGACTCTGAAGCCAGCACAACTGGTATCCAGATCCTACCCAATGGGACCAGAGTGAGCCCCCCTGTAAGTCCCTTGGTGGAGCGACGGAACTGGAATGAATCTCTGGGAAGCTCCAGTCACAGCTCACATAAGCCTTTGATAAGAGAGAGTCCCACTGACGGTCTCTTTGGTCACATCCCAGTAGAGGAGTCACTACTGTCCAGCATCCACCCTGCAGAGTATTACGCTGAGAAGGTGGAGGTCTACAAGCAGAAGTACTCTTATTTGAAATCATGGCCGGGATTGCTCAGGCTTCTAGCTGGACTTCAGCTCCTATTTGGAGGAATGGTTTTTGCGTGTGTCATTGCTTACATTCAGAAAGACAGTGAATGGTCCAACAGCTACGGACTCTATAACGGTGTATACAACAATGGGATGGGCCTGTCTGGGTACAGCTACAGAGGTCCTATGACTCCTTTCATTCTAGCTGTAGCTGGAATCTCATGGATCCTTACTCTGTGTCTCCTGGTGGTGGGAATGACAATGTACTATCGCACTATACTTCTCGACTCCTCGTGGTGGCCCCTGACAGAGGCCTTCATCAACGTGGCTCTTTTCCTGTTCTACATGGCAGCAGGGATAGTTTACCTGAACGACTTGAATCGCGGGGGGCTATGCTACACAACAATAGGTATTAACCCCATCGTTGCGAATCTGTGTCGGGTTGATGGTGGCCAGATGGCAGGAACAGCTTTCATCTTCATCAACATGGCCCTGTATCTAGGAAGCTTCCTGGTATGTCTGAAGATGTGGAGGCATGAAGCTGCACGTAGAGAGAGGCAGTATTTTGAGAACCAGGTACAGATTTTTACTCCTCTGTAAACAAATATGAAATACAAGGTCAGGTCTTCTAAATCTGAAGAATGACTGAAATACATTTCAAAGCTGCATATATGAAGGTATCCTCATGAATACAGTACAGTCGAATTCTCTGTGAAAGGCTAATATAGTGGAAACCCACCTTTAAATTTCTCATCATTACAGTTTTTTCTGTTAAAGTTGGTTAATATTTAGCTCATTTCTTGTGTGGCAGATGAAGTTTGGGCATGACTTTTCTACTTTTGTCATTATTTGGGGTTTTAAATGTTATTTTTTAGGCAGAGGTTGTCTGCCTCTCTGTGTTACCCCTTTGACAACTTGGCATCCTGTCTAGGGTGTACGCTGCCTCTCACCTCATGACAGCTAGGATAGGCTCCAGGCCCCCCATGACCCTACAATGAATAATCCATAGAGGGTGGCTGGATTGATAGATATGTATTAGTTCAACAGTCAGCAAACATACTGTGTGTAACTTTATTGCCAATTTGTCTGCAGCTAATTCCACCAACAGACAAGTCCTTGAAATGAGAGTGAATTTTAAAGAACAGAGTTGCACCTACAAATGTAGCTATTACCTGCATCTTTGGCACAAGGGCAACTACTGTCACAGTCTGGCAGAGGCAGACTGTGTGGACTGACAAAAAGGACCCAAAACGCAGACTCCAAGGAACAGGGAACAAAACTTGAATATTAACAAAAAGTAAGTCGTTTAATATGGCTGATTAAAAAAAAGTACAAAAACAAAAGGTAGAGGCACACAGGAAAAAACCTAACTAGAACTAAACTGGGAAAATTAACTGCTGAACAAAAAACAAAGAACAAAACCTTGAACATGGAAAAATCCTGGAAACATAACATGGAACAACAGACGACCTGACAATGAATGAACAGAACACACAGACTAAATAGACACAAGGGTGATTAGGGGAAGTGGAAACACATGAGGAAACAGCTGACACTAATCTGACATAACCAGACAAAGGAAGCAAAGCTGACTATACTGACATAGGACACAGACCTTCAACATAAAACAGGAAACATGAGACGCAGACATGACAATACAAACTTGACAACAAAAGACACGCAACATGAAACACATGAAGTTAGAGGGAAACTTAAATACAAGGGTAGAAAACACAAAGGGAATCTAATAAACAAATGAACTTCGACAACCTAATGAACTTTAAACATATACTATAAACATCAAAATAAACTAAAACTCAAAACGCTGGGTCAAAAGACCCATGATCGTGACAGCTACTTTGTTCCAGTAACAATACTGATAATGATAAAATAACATCAGCACTGCTCCCATGACCATATCATTTCCCCACTGGCAAATAAACAGGTCTAAGAGGGCTGCCATGGTCTGTGACGTTGCAGGTTTGATAGAGCTAAATAGAAATATCAGATACAGAGATGATTGGAGGTTTAGCAAAATATATCCCATGAGTAACCCACAGCAAATATTTGAAGCATGAAACAAGAATGAAGCAAATTAGTTTTCAATGTATGGCTTTTCCAGCTGTTGACAACAACATCTGGGCCACTGTAGACTAACAAAACAACCATATTACTGTGAGTACAGATCGCCACATAACCTGTGCAGTAAACATGTCTCTATAGTCTTCTGTAATGGCTTTTTGGGATAATATGTATAGTAATGTCAAATAAGAAAGGATGAGAAGCCAGATGTGAACGTAATAGTTCCATTAAAGAAATGCAGCTTTATTTTTCAAAATAAAAGCCTTCATGTAATGATGGCACATGCCAGTATAGTGTTGTGAACCTCTGGTTCATTTGTTTTGTATTTGCCAAATGATGTTTTTCTTTTGCCTTCAGCCTCAGGAGGAGTTTCAACAGTCCATCCCACTCAAACCGGTAACAACAAAACGCATATCATTCAGGGATGATGAAGCTGGCAAAGCGCTGAGTAAAGATTATAACAATCGGGATAATCTCCTACATGAAGTCCAAAAGAATCCAGTCAATCTGAACCCCAAAGTGCACATCATTGCAGACTACATCATGTAAGTTAGCATTTATATGTTGAATCACACCATTAGTTCGAAAAATACAGAGAATCAGTTTTACTGTGTGTCTCCTTTCTGTAGCAAGTATCCAGAGATCAGCTGTGTGGAGGAAAGGGAAAAGTACAAAGCAGTTTTCAATGATCAGTATCAGGAATACAAAGACCTTCACAGAGACATCAGTGCTACTCTGAGTAAGTTCAGAGAGCTGGATCTCATGATGGAACGACTCCCCAGAGAGACAAGCAGCAAAGAGGTGAGATTCATACCGACCTCCCATCGGTTTTCCTTTTTTATATGGGAATTAATTACTTTGTTATTCATATAGGACCAACGCAGGATTCAAAGTATTGTAAAGAAGTATCACCAGAAAAGGAATGTAAGTGACAAATTTATTTTATTTTTACCTTTTTTTCTATGTTTTTTTAATGACAGTATAAACCGCGATTTCTACAGCTGCTCACTCTGAAATCAACTGTAGCAATTTTCAAATTTAACCATAGAAGTATTAGAATTCTGTGTTCTGCCCAGGTAATAGTAGCTTTTATTCGATAATTGTCTACTGATGCAAATAATTCTGAAAAATCATGTTTAACACAGATCAGTTACAGGATGAATCAGTAAGAAAGGTTGGAAATAGAGTTTTCAGGCATTAATCAGCAGACTGTTGTGTGCATGTTTCGCAGGACCCTACTTTCCTAGAGAAAAAGGAACGCTGTGACTACTTGAAAGCCAAATTGAGCCACATTAAAAACAGAATCCGTGATTATGACCAGGAGACCATGGCGGATGGTCAGATATGAAGAAGATCAGAAACAAGTGTCCACAGCAACTGATGAACTGATGAAATAAAAACACTTTTTAAAATCTCTGCTTCTTTGTGTGACAGACAACATTCTTCCTTCTGGAAAAGTCTGATTGTTGCACATCATTGTATTTTCATGCAAAATTAGATCATTGTTTACACAAATTCTGGTTTGTGACATGATTATATTGGGCTACAACATTATAAGAGATGCTTCTTCTGTAAAACTTTGACTTGACGGTTTTGTGTTTCTAAACACTTTCTTGTCATTTCTGTGAAGGCCGAGCAATGTTCACATGCTTGATGTAGAAATAAAATAAAGTTAAAGGATTGTTCTATATCTTTCTGTAATATTTTTTTTTACAACTATATTACTTTTATGCTGTTATTTCTTTACTTTTCACTTTTCTTCTTTGGGCATCACAGCGAAAGCAAGTTCTCAGTTCTCAGTTAAAAAACTGCAGGTGCCAAGTTAACAGAACTTGGAAACTGGCAATAATTTTTAATCTAATGATTTTAGTATATTTTGGAGATTTCATAGTTTCTCTGATTTAAAATGTTAAATGGGAGAATGCAGCAAAATTTCTCCAAATTGTATTGTAAAGTAACTCGGCTCAGAAATATTATTCTTGTTCTCAGTAGACTCTGCCACAGGCACTCATAGAATACACAATGTAGAGATATTATCTATGAAATCAGCGGCTGTGGTGTTTCTATTAAAACAACAAGAACAACAAACCAAACAACAAACAAAACCACCTGTTGATCCTTTCTCTTGTCATATACACCCATTAGAACAGATTTATAGTCACTGACCATGTTATTAGTTACACAAGTTATTAGTTGTACCAGACTCAACTACTTTGGACTTAAGGCCTGCCTTAATAGTTAATTAGCATAAATTCAACAAGGTGCTTCATACATTCCTCTGACATTTTGGTCCATATTGACATGATACATCACATATTTGCTGCAGATTTGGAAGCTGCACATCCGTGATGTTACTCTCCACATCCCAAAGCTGCTCTGCTGGATTGAGATCTGGTGACTGTAGAGGCCATTTGAGTATAGCCAACTTAATGCCATGTTCAAGAAATCGGTTTGAGATGATTTGAGTTTTGTGTTATGCTGCTGGAAGCAGCCATCAGAAGATGGGTACACTGTGGTCATGAACGGATGGACATGGTCAGCAACAATACTCAGGTAGGCAGTAAGGTAGTGAATCGAGACTCATCAACCCAGGCAGTGTTTTTCCAGTCTTCTTTTGTCCAGTTTTGGTGAGCCTGCGTGAATTGTAGCATCAGTTTCCTGTTTTTAGCTGACAGCAGTGGCAGTGTGGTCTTCTGCTGCTGTAACCAATCACCTTCAAGGTTTTGATATGTTGTGCGTTCAAATATACTCTTTTGCATACCTTGCTTCTAATGAGTGGTTATTTAAATTACTGTTGCTTTCCTGTCAGCTCCAAACACTCTGGTCATTCTCCTCTGACCTATGACATCAATAAGGTATTTCACCCAGAGAACTGCGGCTCACTGGATATTTTCTCCTTTTCAGACCACTCTCTAGAGTGAACCCTAGAGATGATCACCGTGAGAAAATCCCAGTAGATCAGCAGTGTCTGAAATACTTAGACCGGCCTGTCTGGCAAAAGCAGTTATGCACTTATTGTTATGATTTTGTAGTTAAGTTTCATTCTGCATTGTATAAAGTATGAATCATAGATCACATGAATTGTACTTTTTACAATTATAAAATAATTTATTAAAAGATTTGTCAAAAAGGTTTCGGTCTAATGCGTGGACTGGCTGAATGGCTGAATATCAGTAGGTTATACTTAGGTTGCAGGTTGGAAACTTTAATTTGAATGTAGAAGGAGCCTGGGTATAAACTGTCACGAGCACGTGGGTGAAGCAGGTCGTTAGCGGGTGAACGGTGCCCCTGCTGAGACGCTCGGCAGCTCCGGAGGGTGTGGGTGAAGCTTTCGAAACTTTCATTGTTTTGTTAGGAGAAACTATCCATCCAGTCAAATAAAGGCGAAGTTAACGATCGTTGATGGGATATAAAGCGGACGGTGTGGTGGTGGACAGGAGTCATGAACGACGCGGTTTAAGCAGCTGAACCTGGATCGGTGTAAAGTTTATGAGTTTTTCGCGGTGCTTGGGTAAGTTGCGTAACTCACATGTCCCTGTTGATTCCTCTCTGAAGTTTTTTACATTTAAAGAGAACTTTTTAAATTATTATTGACCGTTTAACTTCGCTGATGATGCTGATTGATTAAAAGAAAACCTCCGAGCATTAACAAATGAGTTTAAAATCTTTTTACGACCAAGTAAAATGCTCATATTTTAAACACGTTATGACAGAAGTGTTTTTTTCTGGGCTGAAGTGGAATGAACCTCTTTTGTAGAGATGTTCAGTTATGCACAATTAGCACACAGTGGCAGTAACAGAGGAGTACATGAGTTCGTTATTTCACGGGTTTAAATCAAACAGAAAAAGTTAAATTTGGGGGATTTAAGTTGTATCTTCACCCCTCCCTAAGTGGTGCTGACAATCAGCAGGTGCGCACAGGTAACATGCAGAACATGGGCTGTCTGTGGCTCACCACTGCTGAAAACACCACGCATGGCTGCTCCGGCTCACCTCTTATCTGCTGTGTGTCTGAATAATTGAAGCGTGCTGGGTTTGAGCTCATTGGAGTGATGAAGTGTGGGTCAGCTACACTAGAAAGGGTTCAGGGACGGGCTGAGGTGAGAGTGCTGCATGCTGGTGAGCTGAAAAAGGTGCTTATAACTAAAACGTAGCTACACTTAATTTGGGCTTAAAGGGACAGGGAAAATGCGTTGGAAGTGAATTCATCTTTTAGATTTTGAAAGTCATTTTGCTCATCAAAGCATCCCACTGAAGAATTTACACTATAAAAAATTGAATTAAAAATACTTAGCGTACTAAAATCTGCTATTAAATGCATTATGTTATAGTGCTGATATCTATATAGGCTCAAGGCATTTACCCTTGCATTAATTCTGTCTCATTTTCACCCCTCTTCCAGGTGAAATTGGAGCATCATCCACTAAACCATGTATGAGCCTCGGTACTATGATAGCCCCCCTGTGTACAGCCCACCCTACAGCACTAACTCCCACAGCTTGTATCCCCCAAGGAGTGTCCAATCCCCTCGGAGTCAGAATGTCCCCTATACCTACTATGTCCCACCAGAGTCTTACTACATGGAGGGGAAGCCTCAACACTTCTACCGCTGGTTCTCACCTCCTGGTTTTGTCAAGACCTTCCAAGGAGCCACGGTGCTCATGTGTTTCCTCATCTTCGCCTTAGTAGCATCAACTTTGGTGTGGGACATGAACAGATTTGGGTATGGGGGATATGGTGTTGTTGATACTGGAAGTGTTGGAGGGTTGGGGTCAGGATATTATGGAGGTAGCTACGGCTATGGCGGCTCCTACATGACGCCTCAGTCTGCCAAGGCAGCGATGATTTCCATGTGCGCCATCAACTTCCTGGTGTCACTGGGGTTCTTGGTGGCGAGTTTCTCACGGTCACGGAGCATACGGACATGCAGGTTTTACCTCACTGTGTTCATCTGTGATATCATCTTAGCTGTCCTTCAGGTGAGTCTGTCTCACCCAACAAACAAAGCAAGTCACAAATATATTCAGTTGTTCATTTTCATCAGATCACTTCGATCAGCACTCGTCACCCATCCATTCATCCATCCATCCATTCATTCTTCTTCTGCTTTTCAAAAGCAGTTGTCCTAACAGGATACACCCTGGACAGGTCACCAGTCTATCGCAGGGACAGCATAGACAACCATTTAATTGCACACCTTCAGCTAGATTAAAATCACCAACTAACCTAACACGCTGCATATCTTTGAATAGTAGGAAGAAGCCAGAGTAGCTAAAGAGAACCCGCACAGATACAGGATAACATGCTGACTCCATGCAGAAGGACCCCACTCAGAGGGGGAACACAGTACAGTGGTTCTGTGTTCTCTGTGGGCTTATCAGTGGGATCCTCTTCTGATCAGTCAGTTTTGACCTGAAACTGAATTGCAGCCTTTTGTGTTCAGAAATGATGCTAAATTAAATGTTTGAGCCAAATTTTTAGTGTAAGTAGAAACTACATGAGACTTCTGTGTTTTTAATCTGTGGCATTGGCAAATCACTTATTTATTATGATTAAATTTGCTTTCGGTTTGTCATCTAGGGCATCATTGACATCATCTTTGTTATTGGTGTGAACCCGATGTCTCAGAGCTCGCAGAGCATGCTGTACAACCCCATGCTCATGATGTGTCAGAACATCCAGGGCAGCCCTAGCCTCAGTGGCAGCGTGGGGGCCGGTTTTCCTGGGGGGTTTCCTCTGTTCAATCAATACCTGCAGCACTACTGCTACATGGACCCCGAGGAGGTTAGCAGGAAGTATCTATCTATCTATCTATCTATCTATCTATCTATCTATCTATCTATCTATCTATCTATCTATCTATCTATCTATCTATCTATCTATCTATCTATCTATCTATCCATCCATCCATCCATCCATCCTTCCTTCCTCAGGCAGTGGCGTTTGTGTTGGGTCTTCTGGTGGTGGTGGCTTTATCGTTTTCTGCTTACTTCGCCTACAAAACCCGCAGCAAGATTTGGCGCCATGGAAAAGCTAACATCCATTGGGATGAGGACGTGGCCAGACCATCGGAGGGGCAGGATATACAGGACTGGGTGAGTAAAGTCTCATTATTATTTTTGAAACAGCATATAAATGGAGAACTGATGTTTATCAGCTGAGGATAAAAAAAAGTGAATTAACAAAAAGATGTTGACTTATTTTTGTATAACTTCATTTTTTACAGTGACATCACTTCCTAAATAGTCACAATTGCTTTTTTTCAGATACCAGCACCAATGAATTCCCAGCATTTATATAAACAAACTGTTGAGGTTTTCATGCATTGACAGTGAAAAATGAGTGTCACAAGGTCATAATACCTGTCGATGTGGATTCAAAGAATACTGGTGTTTATCCTTGACACTCCCAGGTTTCACTCTGACTGATGATTAACCAGACTAGTGATAACAGGCACATAGAAACCATTTAACAATGACAGTCAGACAGCATTACAAGGTCCAAGTTTTACCTTGTAGTGACATGAAACTGATCAGGAGGCTCATAAAGTAACTCACTTTATGGTTAAGAGCCAGGTTTTAAGTTTCACTTTGCACACAGTCTCAGAGCGATTCATTTAGAACCAGAAGAATTTGTGATAAACACATTTTTAACTAGTTGTCCCTAAATAAAATTAAGTTGTTTTGTTCCAAACCTCACATATGACATAATATATTACACCATACAGCAACAAAGACGGCAATAAATGAACCTCACGTAGCAAAGGTGTCGGCACCTCGTTCAGTAATTTTTTAATTGATATTATTCTCCATATAATCAGCCAAAAACCACAGAAACCAGAACAATATCCATCTAAAGAAATAACCCTGAACAGCAGGTTGACTTCTTAGATTTTATCAATGGGATAAGATATGTGCTTTGCTGTGAATATGATGCAGATTACAAACATTATTTCTATGTTGTTTCTGTCACATTTATTTTTGTTTAAATTTAGATTACATAAATTATGACTTAGAAACTTAAAAATCTACTTAAAGCTGAGACAGATAAAAGAGACAGACAGAAATAGAAGCTCTTGACTAACATGCAGCACCACTTTGTGCCATCTGTTTGAATCAAGATTTTACCCACAGAAAAAAAATGTGCTTGATCTCAAGTACCAATTTGTACACATTTAATGGTTTTTTATTATTTTTATACATGACAGTATAGTAGAACAGTCCTGAAGACATCGAAAAATTTAAATAACACAATTACAGTTTACAGTCGTGGTAATTTGGGGCTTTTAATTGACACTCACTCTCACAAACATTTGATTAAATGTCCCTCAGCAAGTTGCCCATCAGCCTGTATGGGAATTAGAGAAAATCCAAAATAAATTCAAACTTGTGCACCCACTTCTTGTTTTTTCAAAGCTATTAAAGATGAATGCTGTATAATTATTTCACCATGCAAAAAGGACAGTTCAAAAAAAAAAAAATAACTAAAAGCCCCAAATTACCATAACATTCAAGCCCGTGATGAGAGCATGTAAACTTCTGACCTTTACTGAATGGGCGGAGCAAAAAATGTGAACAAAGCATTCCTCAAATAACCTCCTTTGCTTTGATAACAGGTTTGAGCACTGTTCATTCCGACAAGCGACTTCCTTAAGTTATCATAAAAATTGTTTCCAGCAGTCTTGCAGGAGCTGCCAGCTGCGATAAGCATTTCTTGACTGATTTCCTCCCTCTGCATCCCAACCATGATGGGGGGGGGGGGGGGGGGGGGTTAGGTCAGGCTGTTGGAATGACCATGCCATCTGGTGCACAACTCCATCACTTTGCCACTTGGTCAGCTACAAAGCTCACAGAACGTTGAGGTGCAATTTGGCTCATTGTCATGTCACTAATAAACATCCTCCACAGCACGTTTATTAATGGGAACATACTGCACGTACTGTCCAATCTGCCTTCTTTGCATTTCTCAGAAATGCAGATATGCTTCATCTCAGGTTATGACCTCAGCAAGGATGTGGGATTTGAGGAATTTAAAGAATTAGTTCTTTTGTAGTTTTATTGACGCATGTATGAATAAAAGGACAAGAAAAATTGGTTTGAGAGCTTTTCTCAGAGAGCATCAGCGGTCCAGCATTTACCAGCTATTCCTGCTGCTTTGACGCTATGTGCTCTTTTTATTTCGCAGTAGCCTGCTGCGATGTTTAGCAGCGATTAATCTATTAAAGTAGCCATGTGACATGAACATATCAGGCCCACCGTGACTCATTAGGGCAAGGGAAGCAACGTATTCATTAAGTTCAGTGAAGTCTTGGCCTACATTCTTCCTATCAGCGCAAAGCATGTACCAAGTTGCTTCATCAAGAGGCAGGCCCTATTCTGGGGCACTCTTGTATCGCACTGAAGATGCTTGCCTTGCAGGGAGGCATATATAATGTATGTGGCATGTATAATGAATAAAAAGGGTTGAGTTGCCTCTGTGTTGCTGTGTGAATCCCTACAGAGTGTGGTGGCACTAAATGATTCAGTCTGTGAAGGGGCTGCTACACACTGCTGCAGATTAGACTCCTGGCTAAGACGTAATTTCCCCCGGTTTTGTGCTACATGACTGGAAAAGGGAGATAATTGAGGGAATATAGGAAAAATAGATTAAAAGAAAATGCATTATGATATCTGAAAACTGTGCGTTGCTTATGTTGAATTTAAAAAAAACTTAATTAATGGGGTTTTTTTTTATCAGCATCAGGAGTTACCCCAGAGTCGAACAGATGACAAGACCTCCTCCAAAGGAAAAATATCTCAAGGTTACAGAGAGATTTTATTGTGATGAGTGTTTACATAATGTCGCAGACTCTATGGCTTACAAATTACCATAATAGTCAGTCAAAGCAATCATTAAAGACAGCTTTCCTGGGTAAATTTCTAAATTCTAATATTTGGCAGCCCTTTATAGACACACAATCATTTAATTAGAAATATCTGCAGATTTAGGTAGTAATCAGAACCATTACTAATAATAATCCTGATGTCTGGATTTAACAATAACAGCTGAATGTGCACCTGTCTGCCGCAGTGGATCAAATTCCTTGTAGCTTTCCTCTAGGTGCTCCCCACCCACACACCCCCACACCCTCACATGGGGGATTGACTTGCAACCCTGACATTCATAAGATCTATTTCACTGACTGCATTTTTCAAACATCAGCTCGCTAGACCTTTATCCTGTGTGACTGCACCCTGTTACAGAAATAGGTCAGACAAGCCTTCATTAATGATGCATATGACAGTGGATCAAATGAGGCGTAATGCAGTTCCAGTGTCTTATATTCTCCGTATCCTATAAGGATGTTTTCTTTTGACAGTGGTTGCAGCATCTGTTACACTGTAGGTGTTAAAATATCTGTCTGACAAACACATGCGACTCTTCGCCGCAGTCTCAGCCTTTTCAGCGCGCTGCTGATGATATTGATGTTCACACGCTCTCACACTGTTAACGCTCTGGTAGAATGCATCTCACATCAGATGGAACTGGGAAATTGTATTGTGCGCGCGTGTCCTTCGAATGAATCGCCTCTGTTAGCTGCTGAAAGAAATGAAGAGATTATTTTAGGTGAGGGGGAGCTCATCCTGAAAACCTGGAGGAGTGCTTCTCACTCGCTTTAATGGCTGAATGGATATGAGAGCTGTCACACAGTCATGCTGAGGCCAAGGCTAGCGTTTGTGTCTGCCCTTGTATCAGTCTGGCTACATGTGAACGCGTCTGGCAGGGACATGCCGACTTTCAGCCAAGTGTTTCTGAGCAGTTTGGAGAACCCTCCAGTTCTGCACTTCTCCACTTAGGCGACAGAGTCAGTCGAAGGATTTCTTTCCGGCTTAAAAAAAAATACATCTCACAACTCTGGAGGATTATATTATTTATATCATCGTGTTAAATATGGCGTTATCTCAGAAAATACCAAGATAAAGACTTCAGGTTATTCAAACCAGAGGTCCTGAAAGTAAATAAGGAGATTATGATTTGACTGTCCGGATGTTGTCTTAGGTGAATCATGTTGGAGAAGTGCGCAGCACCCAGCAGGCACCGACTGTTGTTGTGTCAGAGAGAGCGGCGCCAGACCTGAGGGCGGAGAACAGCGCGGTCTCCTACGGCAATGGAGCAGTCAGCATCCACAGTGAGGGAAATTACAAAACCAACAGGTGGGTGATGTTTGCAGCAAATGAGTCTGTGACGCACAGATTCTCCAGTGTGGCCTGAGTTCAAATAATAGGTCACATTACAAAAACACACACACATGTTTGGCTTCAAATCCAAACAACTATGAAGTACAAAAAGCAAAAAGAGACACATAAGTTATGTTTCCCTGTTCCTGATCTTCAGTTAAGTCTTGATTTTCCACAGTTTCTCTGCAAACAAGAGCAAGACACGTGGTGCTGAGCCTTTGTACCAAAACTGCAAGGCCATAGTTTGTTCCAGCAGCTCTTCAGATGAGAGTGACAGCATCAGGCCTCCACCTTATTACATGAAGAAGGAACGGAAGAAGGACAGAGAGCCAATGCCTGCTGCTCAGGTGATGATCGAGTCGCAGTATGAAACTGGTTACACCACGGGAGACACCGGCAACGGGCTGGACCGGGACCACACAGATTACCTCTACAGGTATGTCCTGAGGTTGCTGCCACGTAATGCTGCAACCTCAAAGTTCAGCATGTGAGAAAGTATTTACTCAAGGCAAAAGAAGCTTCAGTGGTGTTCAGAGTAGTTTAAATAATAAATACAAAATATAGTCTTGAACCTGAAATCATAAAAACTACACGTCTCTTTATTTAATAAGAAAAATATGTTTTTACTCATATAATGTTAAAAATATGCATTACATCTAAATGAAGAGTCTACGTGCTGGTTTAGATGCATTTCCTTCCTTTTAACAATCTCTTAATTTTTTTTATGAAGGAATTGAATTAAATAAAAAAAATGCTGAATATCACTGCAGATGTTGACTAAGCAAGAAAAATTAGCACTGGTATCAGTTTTTAAAAATCCCCTTTGGTTATAACCACAATTAAGTAAAGATCATACCCTGAGGAGGAACAATTATCTAATCAGTCACATCTTTAATAAAGAAATGACACAGTATTTATACTATTTTAGAGTAAAATACAGCAATATCAGAAAGAAGTGGTCAGGATCACAGTTGCCTCTAAGGGAGTTCAGCTAATTTAATACTGGTGGAGATACTAATGAAAAGCTCCCCTTTGTATCTGCCATTGCCCCAATAACAGTTTTAATGTAACAATGATTTCATGTCTTGGTATTAATCCAGGCTGTACCCAGAGATAACTTCAGATGAGCAGCGCAGAAGATACAAGAAGGATTTTGACTCGGATCTGTCGCGCTATAAGATCCTCTGCAGCGAGCTGGATGACATCAGCGACAAGATGCACAAGCTGAGCCGAGAGTTGGACGCACTGGAAGAAGACTCCATGAAGTACCAGGTAGAGAAAAACAGGAATAAGGTGCACAGAGTGGAAAAGCTGAAGGTGGAGGGCCAGGAGAATATATCAGCCAGTCATGGTTGTGGCTTTTGTATTTAAGTATTTGACATTTCCCAGCATAAAGTCAGCAAAACCTTTCTGTTTTCTTTTTTTAGGGTGTGGCAGATGAGTATAACCGACTGAAATGCCTTAAAAGTGTGAGTATAAGAAGATCTGTGATGTCATAATGTAAAGTTTGCAGTTTCTTCACTTTAGAGAGAAACTGAGTAAATTAAACATACACTAACCTAAAATCATAGATTGAATATAAAAGATGGATATGCCTGCTGCGTCATCTCTCATTGTGAAGCGTCAAACCGAACATTTTTTCCAACTTCATCTTAGCGTTTTGAAATCAACGCAGCTGGTGAAAAAGTGGGACACTGCATGCTAGTCGACTTGTTTATCATAAGTTACACGGATCCCCTGGTTGCTCCTTCTTTCTAACTCTGCTGAGGACCATTTCTTTAAAATGACCTTTGTTTTATAATCATTGGGCTTGAAGCTGGTGATTAAGTCCATAAACTAGACTATTTTCTGATGTCTTGCAGTAACGGAGCTGAGGGGTATTTTCTAAAAAATTTGTCAGTGGTCACGCAAACAGAAAAAATGCAGGATTAGAGTCACCAGGGAAATCGAATAAAAACAAAATTGGCGAGACTTTTTCAGTGTAAGTTATACTTCTGTCACCTTCTTTGCTTGTCTGAAATCTTCCCACATGCCATTTCATCGTTCTTTGATTTAACAGCCCAATTTGGGGGCTTTGGGTGGACGGTGTTACATCCCCAAATAGGCCTAGATGTAAGGGGAATTACATAATACTAGATGGGGAAACGTGAGGAGGCTGTTTGGGTCGGTTTGAAAAGATTTATTGTCAGGTTGTGAATAAAAGGAAGCAGAAGTTCATTTTAGGAAGAGACAAAACCAACACAGCAACCAAAATGGCCCTAACTTGAAATAAAACTCACTGACTGATGAAGCTACTCAACAGAAAAGCAGACCTACTCCTCGACTCCCTAGCAACCAAAGATAAACAAGAGAAAAAGGGGAATATCAGAAGAATATGGCAACTCTCCCCTACAAGCTCCCTGTGGTCACAATAAATCAGTTGGGTTTAACAAGCAAAAACAAACCAGCTAGGCACATAAGAAACCTACAAAAAAATAAAAATAAAAACTAGCCAAGCTAAGGAAAGGCAACTTTAGTCAACTTCTATAGGCCCTGGAGAGCATGCAGTGGCTGCAGGACTCATACCAGCACCAGTGACATGAAAAGCAGGAACATCAGGAACTAGCAATAGGGAAGGGTGGAACCCAGAGATCAGGACCTGAAAGCAGAATGTGGCCATCTATATACTTTTTAATCTCTTTAAGGGTAGCTATGACATGTTTGCTTATATTAGACAAATGCAGTTAGCTTTTTTACAGTCCAGATTATAAAATAAGCTAGCTATCTCATTCCTGCACTGTAACACTACTACAACTGACAATATTGAGTTTGTTAAATATACGCTTGTTTAAATTTTGTTTTTTCTAGACGCCTGAGTATCAAGCAAAGAAGAAGCAGAGTAAGGAACTTCGGCAAAAACTTTTCCACATCAAACATCTGGTGAAAATCTACGACCAAGGTTTCTGCTAGTGTACATTATTCATCTGTCCAGAAAGGTGTGCTGACAAGAATTCATCCAGCATTTACTGACTTTTCCTTCACTGGCTGCACAGAACTTCCCAGCTAGTGTCACTAATACTGGTCCTACAGCCAGTCAACCTCTTTTCTGTTTTTGACATCAATGTTCATGAAGCTGTAAGCACACAGCAACTCTGTGTGTGGTTTTAAACTGCATAGGAACACGTCACTGTCATACGTCTGTCACGATGTCTGTCGTATTTAAGCATGAGACTTCAATTTCAGTTGTAATTTAATTTAAATATATGACAAACTATGTAAGAATACGCTGGTAGACGAGCATAATGTAAATAAAGAAGCAAGTGAAGCTCCTGTTTTTGTCATACAAAACTACTTTCAACAGCAAACTTGCAGTACATGTTGCAGTGTTTATTTGGCATTCTTCATACAGATGAAATTACAACACATTATTCAAGAAGTTAAAAAAAAACATAACAAAAGACACATCGTCATCGTTTGATTCTTTTAATAGCGTTGCCATACACATGAAATTTTAAATCTTAGGAACTCAGTAACACAAAGATAAGAAAACATTAACAATATTTTTCCCCTCCTTCTACGGCGCGGTTGTGTGAATTGTAGACTGAGGGAAGAATATGCAAAGAACTTCCAAAATGGCCCAGCGGCAAATCAAGAAGCAGGAGTTGCACCCTTCCTCTGGTTTCTTAAATTGCTAACTGCTGAATCGCGCTGAGTTTGGAGTGTGTTTTTCATCATTTCCTTAAAAATACCTAAAGTAGTCCTGATTTTGTAAACCCTCCTCTTGAAATACCCATGTGAGGTAAATTCAGGTGGACCGGGGAATCCCATCCTCTTCTAACCCGACAGACAGTATAATCTTTTGGCATTGAATATCCTGCAAGCGCAGTCTTTTCACCAGATCCTCATCAATTACAACATCATTCACAAACAGCAGAGACACACTCAAGATGCTAAGAGATGAGAGCATGAACAGCTCTACGTCGTATTAGTTGTAATGGCATTCAGCTTCTTTCTTGACATCTCAACAGATGACAGAGGTATTTTCATGTAAATACAGGTAGGAAAAAAAGAAGAAGAAACATTTAGGAGCTACCATTGAAGGCAAATACTTTAATGTTTAAATGAAACTTTAATTACATAAAATAAAACAGTATCAACTTAGCAGAGATCCAAAATAACAGTTGAACATGCAGAAAAGACAAAAGCCGGGCTCAATATATATATGTACATATTTCAATACAGTTTTCGGGAGATCGTGATCTCCAGAAGCGTAAACTGGAATTTAACTGGTAGTGTCGATTATTTACTCTTAGAGCTGTTTTTGTCAAGCTAATTCTTATTGTTTTAGAATCGTTTCAAACGACTAAACTCAAGTAGGATTTAGACGTCAGCCTGCCGTTTCTCAGTGCATATGAGAAAAAAGAAAACAAATATATATTTATATATACGTATATATAATAACAATGACGTTTGATCAAAATAACGCTGAACGCACCGTATTCAGCGAGTCAAAACTCATATTCAGTAGACGACTGAAAATCAATTTGGGGGATCTAAGACTCGTGTTACACAGGTGTCCCAAATTTGTACTGAAAAACAAGGCAGTTGTCAAAAAGAAGGCGGTTTCTGGTGAACAAAATTTACAGAGGTTTGTGTTTAGGAAATATCAGACTAAAGCATTCTGATGTCTAGTGAGGTATTAGTCCGCTCTCATCTTTCTATGCCTTTTTTTTTTTTTTTTAATCTTCTTCAACTACACCACCAGTGAGCCCTGTGGATGAATTTAAATGGGCTGTTTACTCGATGGTCAGGCAGTCACAAGTCGGTTCATCTCGTTTTCTGGGTGTGAGGACCATCTCGTAGGATGATGTGATAGACTTTGGTGAATTTTCCTTGGTTTTATCTCCTTTCTGCTCCTTTTCAGGAGCTCCTTAGTGTCTTCCTCGTTGTCGAGGTAAGAGTTTCCCTTCAACAGTGAGGCGCACAGATCGATCCATAATAGTGATACTTCATCATCCTGTTGTCAGTTATTTGGTTAAAAAGGTCATTGTATCACAAATGGCGAGCCATGGAAAATGAGCCTGGTGTGAGAAACACTGCTCCTCCGGTGTTTGTTGGCAGGACAGTTTTGTTCTCTAAATGTATTTGTAGTGGGGTGCTGCTGCCCTCTACATGAAACTGCAGAGTCTTTAGTCACTATGACATGTGGGTGGTGACATGACTGGCTGTGGTGGCCATATCGGAGCCCAGCGTGAGGAGCTGGTCTCCGGCCTGGGACCTGGCACCAGAACGACAGCACTGGCAACAAGACAGCTCCAGCTTGGCACTGGCTATGCTATTCTTCTACTCTCTTCTTCTGGAGGCCCATGTGGAGTCTGAGGGCTCGTTCATGAGGGGGAATTGAGCGGTTACAGTACAGTGCATATGATGGCCAGCTGGCGCTGCAGTTTGATAACCACACAGATGGATAGTGATGAGTCAGGAGGTTTCCTGTGGGTCCTTGTCGTCACTATTACCAGACGGAGACCTCGTCTGTCAGGGAGCTACTGTCCTGGGACATACGGCCAGCTGATTGAGTTTCCGGAGAGCTGCATGTCCCGGATCAGCGTCTCAATGGGTGTCTTTCCTATCAGGCGCATGAAAAAGAGCTGGGAGATGAGGCTGGCAGGAACGGCACGCAGGGCGGGCAGGCGCAGGAGGAGGCGGCCGAAGCGCTGAGGCTGACTCGGGTACTGCATCCTCTCGTACTCTGTCAGAGCCACCTGAGCCTTCTCCTGCAGAGACTCCACGTGTACTGGGTCTGTTAGACCACAGGCATCTAAGAGGGAGGAGGGAGGAGGCAGTTACTTAATAGTGTGGGCAGGTTACATAAAGAGTCGTGATGAGCCTAGAGGAAGGATGAAATCCCAGCAAATAATGTAATAAAACCTCCCAGAGGGAAACACGTGAAACCAGAGTGCTTCATCTATGGATGCTCTCAGGCCTAAACGTGATTTATAAGCCTCACTTAAAAAAGTTTTACTTTAAATAATGATCGCTTTTAGAGGTGACAGTCGCTATAAACTATTTCTTTAAGGCAGACACTTATGTAAGACTTAAGTCAGGAAAAGCTCAGGGCTCATGATGATCAATGGTGCTGCTAATTACAAAGCACTTAAAACATTACTGCATTTTCAATGACAAGCCAGGAGATGGTGCCATAGGAGGTAAATTGTTCGATGAATGCCTTGGACTAAGTGGCTTGTTAGTCTTCCAACAGTTCTTTTTGTTTTTTCTCCATGAAAGAAGAAGAAGGGTCTGTTTTACAAGATAAAGCTGTTGGATGTTTGCCAGGCACCATGTAACTGTGAGGATTTGTACCATTCTTTTGTTGATCTAGCTGTGCTAAATGACAGCAGGTGAAGTCAACAAGCAAGACGTTTTCTGCTCTTACTAGCCACTCGAATCACTAATCACCTGGCGAGAACAGCGCGATGGCCTTGAGACAGCTGTACTCAGCAGAGTCCACCTGTAGCCTGGTCAGCTTGTCCACCTGGTCCTGGAACACCCTCACCTGATCCATGAAGGACACCACGCGCTCCGCAGACATGGGCGAGGAGTGGAAACCAGCTGCAGCCAACAGGGGCGCCATGTGGAGCGGCAGGGCAGACTGCGCCGCGCTGAGGATGAACAGCTCGCTCCAGCTCAGTCTCAGCAGGGCCACCTGAGGATTTAGTAGTGTCTCAATCAGTGACACCCCCCCCTCAACACTTTAATGTCTACTCAGTTCATTCTGCTTATCTTTTACAGTTCCTGCAATATAATCTGATAAAGAGGGAAGAGTCTTTCAAAGTCAAAACTGTATATGTGGCTTTTAATTAGAAATAATCCTCTAACCTGGTCGGACACAGGCAGCTCAGGGAAATAAGGGATGTTCCTCGCCCACTCCACTGTGCTGAAGAGTAACCGCGCAGCCAGTTCACAGATATTATCTATTCCCATAGCGTTATCAGGACCGGCCTGCTGGTTGTACTGGTGTCCGTAGCGACTGTTGGGGTAAGGCTCGGCTCTCAGCAGCTGGGAAATAAGTTCAGACACTGGCTGACCACCACCACTACCTCCATTGTTGTTGTTATAGAACTCGCCGCCTCCAAGGCCACTGGCGCCACCTATGGGTGTGATGGAGGGGCTGAGGCTCGGCTGAGGTGGGATGCGACCGCGTTGAACTGCTGTATTTTGGTTGGGGGACAAAGGGGAGGAGAGGAGAGGAAAGGAAAGGGTTTGGAGAAGAAAAGGGCAGAATAGAAAATTGCAAAAGACAAGGGGAGGTGATGGAGGGGATTTGGTTGAGAAGACCAAAGAGAAGAAAAGTTAAAACTGAATTCAGCCAGCAGTGCATTTCTGATTACCAGGCCTGACTCAATTAGGAAGCTATTCTCCAGCATTGAAAGCATGCACAATCAAACTCAACTCAAAGCAGGGCAGTAACCAGTAGAGATCTCTAAATTTGGGGATATTAATTCCTGGTATGAGCATCTGCCCTTTTCAAGCATCCTTGATCAATATGCCCAATTCACACATACAGTAGGAATGCAGCTCACTAGCTGACTCTGACCTCTGACCTCTCAGTCAAGGTAGTGGAGCAAAGGGAATCTCTCTCGTTGTCTATAGGGACTCATAATGTGTGTAGTTAGCGTACTTTGTGATCTGTGATTACAAGGAATAAACCAACTGAAGGGACACTGAGGGAGGACGTCTGTGCTTAGAATCTCCTAAATGTTGATGTCAGTTTTAAAAGGCCTAACAAATGTGTTTGTATACAACTATTTATTTATTTATTTGTTGTTGTGTATCTGTCAGAGTGACATTTACTGATGGCCTCGCCTGATCCTCCACTTAGGGTAAAGTTCCCATATTGGATTCTTCTTGATTGAGCCAACAAGTCAGAGGGTTTCTGTAGCTTCAACCAGAGGTTTAAGCCTCTGGGACGCAGGTGTCTTAGCCCTGTATCCCTCTCACTCACTGTTACGCAGGCACTAGATTAAGCCACTTAGTACATGGCATTGAGCTGACACGCATGGCTTGCTATGCCATGATAGGACCTAGAGAACCATGTGTGGCATTCTCTGCACTACAGAGCACAGAAAAGGCAAGATCACACTAGCAGATAATTACTACTATACTTTAATGGGTTTTTATTCTTTTTTTTAAAAAAGTATCTGATGGAAATAACGAGAAGACTCTGATGCTTAGTGTTGAATGTCACTTATTCCCCCTTTTTTTATAGTGTAGTGGTTTACACATTTGCCTAACAAGCAGAAGATCCCCGGTTTACGTAGGGAAGGGTATCCAACATATAAATTAAATAAGCAGAGCTACCCACTGTGGCGACCCCTTATAAATACAAGAGCAGCTGAAAGTAGCCTCTTTTATTCATTCAGCTGAACCATTTCCACTATTGTGCAATTACAATCACAGCATTTGCCACAGTGTTTCTTATTCTTGCCAGAAAAAGTGAATGGATGGTAAAATAATTTGGGGAACAGGATAGTTACCTTCTTTGCGCATGCCAACACGAAAGCACTTCTTCAGGCGACAGTACTGGCACTGGTTCCTGTGGTGCTGGTCGATCTGACACTCTCTATTTGATCTGAGAATAAACCCGCCAAAAAAAAAGTAAATTAATGAATAATAAGTCATTAAATATTTGATTGTCTGGAAAAATGAAGATGGCCTCATGTCATCGCAAACAATTCTGCAGCACATGCAGCAGAGCAGCATTACAGATGTGTAAAGTTAATAAACATTTGCCTCACATCACACCTCTTACATACTGCATTTACATGTATTAAAATACACCGACCACACTGTCCTGTAATACAGTTAATAACGGTCAGCTTTACTGCGGGCGTCAGTTTGTGTGACGTGTGATCAAAAGCGGCCAAACCTGATGACAAATGTAAGAACAAACCCCATAAACAGCGAGTGGAAAAGCTGCTCTGCTCTGATGTGCAGCCATTATCTTCCTCTCAAAAAGAACAAACAAAAAATCTGATGAGCATAAAAGCTGTTTGCAGATTAGTGTCAACAGCCTGATGCCAGCACTTCCTTTTAACAGAGCTACTCAACATTAATATTGCATTATGAAACTAGATTTTCCACGAGGCTGCGCACAACACGATGACGCCCAGAGAGCTGATGGCTACATGGTTCAGTCATATAGCTTAACTGTATGTAGCTGTCTGCTGTGCACAACAGACGCTTTCATTATTATTCAAGTAAAATTGGCTAAAAATGTTATCATGGGCTAAATAAGTCAAATGAACAGCAAATAAATAAAAAAAATAATTGTAATTAATTATTGGATTCAGACACTTTTTTGATCAGAAGTGAACAGAAATAATCTGAAGTGAGAATATCTTGGCGTGGCAAAGCATGCAAGCTGAAGAGCACGGATAGTTTTTTAGATTGATTTTAAAAAAAGTGAAAATAATCACTAGTTTCAAAATTGTATGGAAATGGCGATCTAGTGAACGCATATAATAAATATTAGCTACAAATAATAGCTGATTTGATTAGTAACGTTTCTGTTATTTTGGGGGAATCGTTTAGTCAGAAAAAAACAGATAATAGAGAAAATGTTCTTCCCACATGAAAGCAGTTTGTTTTGTGCCACTTATAGTACATCCAGTACAACAAGACAAAGAAATGCAGCGAGTCCTCACATTTAGGAAGTTTATATTCGTCAATAATAACTATTTTTAAATATTTCATTTAGGCTACAATTTTTTTTAAAAAAGAAACAAAAACACATGGACGTATTTTTAACGATAACTAGTCTCATTTCCTCTTTCAACTTCCAGTATCCTGTATTAAGCGGGTTTCTCAACGCTGTGCGAGCTCAGCCCGTCAATAAATCACAAAAATAACAATTACCCACAATGCCTCACCTGCAGGTGTAGCTGAGGTTGCGCCTGACGCTCCTCTTGAAGAAGCTCTTGCAGCCCTCGCAGGTGAACACTCCGTAGTGTTTCCCGCTGGATTTGTCCCCGCACACCACGCAGTCCACCACGCAGGCCTTGTCATCTTCTCCGGCTTCCATGTCGCTGCCTCCCGCCTGGGGAGAGCCGTCTTCCTCCTCCCCCCTCAGGTAGCCCTTGTCCCCCAGCCCGTTAGTGCCCCCATTGGGATCTCCCCAGCCCCCACTCACCATGGCCATCGCTTGGTTACCGAACCACCGCAGAGGAAAATGGGACAGGCAGCCAAGATTTCTGGTTGCTGTCAAGGTAACATAAATATCAAAAAGTCCAGACTGTGTCTGCGTGTGTTTTCCCCCACCTCTCCCTCTCTCAGTTGTTTATGAAGTCTCTGGGTTATTATACCAAAGAACAGAAAGAAAAACAATCCTCGGGGTTGATGGCAGATGTCAATGAGAGGGGGGTTAAAAAAAGGAGGGGGCTCTAAGCCTTTGAGTAGAAGTGTGTTTGGCAGGAGAACAAAATAAAAACAAGAGCGATCAGTCTCCTCCCACTCCACTATGACCTGGAAACAGTCTCAGTGTGGCAACTTTTAGTTTTGCATGCATGTAGATTTCAGTGTCTTGCTCTGCTCTTTTCTCTCTCGCGCTCTCTCTTTATCCAGCTCGTAGCCCCTGCCTGGTGTTTTCGTCCTCTTCTTCAGACCAGTTCCTGAGATGGTTAAGGGCAACGAGCACTGCCCAGGCAAATAGTCTCAGCCGAGGAACCTTACACAGGAAACACACATTAAGCGCACACCCTCCAAAATTAGAGCAAAACACAAAATCATTTGCAAGCAAACGGCACGAGGTGCAGAATCCTGTCTCGCGCTGCTCTGCATGCTCTTGTCCTCTCACACACGTACAGCCCTGTCTCTGTAGCAACAGTAATGGCTGAAAAAGGACCTCAGCATAGCTCGCCTCAGCACATGCCTGGAGAGCATTTGACCGCCCCTCTTAAAGTACCCCTAACGCTGAATTTGCCCTTGCTAGTAGCAGCTATTCTGTGTATGTAGAGTCCTTTGAGAGAAAATGTCAAGCTTACCTTAGAGCAAACAGTAATGTGGTGTCTGTGGCTCCCCTCGCTGAAAAAGAAATCCTCTCGTCGCTCTAGAGATCTTCCTGAGAAGGCAGGCAACTCTTCTCTCCCTGCTGTAATCCTCTCAGCAGCAGCAGTAGCATTGTGACCCGTGATGGAGACATTCCACACTGAGCAAACCAAGTTAATGTCCACGCAGCAGCTGCAACATTTTCAGGTGGTCACGGCGGTCCTCAGTGCGATGTTGGGGGCAGCTGCATAAGCAGCAGCGGTGGCAGCAGACCTGGCGACGTGGACTGCCTGCACTCACTTCCAAAATACACACCAGCAGATCCCCGGCACAAGGAAGTGATCTCTCTTCCTTGCTTGTTGTAGCTTGTTGTAGCTTCAGTTGTGACACAAGCCTCTGTGCTTCCTGCTTCCACAGAGAAAACCCAGAAAAACAAGAGAGCGTACAAGAGGGTGTCCGTGTGCTCAGCCCTCCATAGTTCCTGCGGTCGCTCTCCAGGCGCTTGTGCAGCCTTCTCCCTCCAGCCTTTTGTCAGTGCTTGTCCACCAAGAACTAATGACTTGCGGCCTAGCCCCTGTGTGCTGCTTTTCGCCTCTGTGTGTGTGTGAGAAGCTTTTCCCTATGGCTCAGGCGATCAGAAGGAGGGGGTTGAAGAGATGGGTGCTCCTCTCACCCCTCTGTCTCTCCCTCTCCGGCTTCACAGTCCACAAATCAGATTATGATTCAAGGAAATGGCTGAGCTCGACACACAGACTGAAATTCTCAGCATTTGCTTTTTTCCCCCCACCTTCTGTCTCTCTCTCTCCTCGACCCTCTTTCCTGTTGTCTGTTTTCCTCCAACGTATTTGTATGTGTCTGTGTGTGTGTGTGTGTGTCTGTGTGTGTGTGTGTGTGTCTGTGTGTGTGTTTGAGAAAGAGAGATCAAGCAAAGCCGGAGAGAGAGAGAGAAGGAGGGAGGGGAGCAGGAGTGTATGCAGAGGGGGAGGGGGCTGTGTGTGTGTGTGTGTGTGTGTGTGTGTGTGTGTGCGCTCCCGGGGATTTGACACTGCTATTCAAGCCCTGTGGTTACCATGGTGCTGGCTGCCTTATATGGCCATTGGAGTCAAAGAGCAAAGAGAGTGGGCTGTGTAGGGCAGCGTGCGCACACAAACACACACACAGGAAGAATGTGGAGGATGTCTGTCTTCAGAGATGCAGAGAGCATGACCCCGAGGCCTCAAAAACCATCCCGACAAAACCAGATTACCCAGAAGCCCCACAACAAACACATGCAAGCCAATCTCCTGCTTCGCCTTTGTCTTTAAGAGCACCCTCAGATTCATGCGTTCATATCACAGTAAACTTTATTTTTTTAAGAAGCCAAGCGAGGTAGCATCGAGGTGAACTTTAGTTCCCGGCGCAAAAGCGCACTGCGCCGCGAACGGTGCTCTTTGATCCCGCGTACATGCGAGCAGTTCTCCCGAGAACACTTTTATTGTGCTAGAAAATAGAGGTTACCATTTTATGGTCACTGCTCATTTCTCAGAGGTCCTCTGTTTTCAGCGCTTTGTTGCTGCACACGGTGTTTTGTGTCGGAGGTTACCCCGAGAGGTCAAGCTGACTTTCACGCCCCTTGCCACGCTAAAAGCCCGGGGTCAGATTCCGATAAAAGGGTTGGAGAGGAGGGACGACAACCTCGGATAAGAGCTTCAAGAGATAAGTGATGAATCTGCTTGTAAACTGCGCAGCTTCATGGGGGTCGCAGTCGAAGATATGGATAGATGAAAGTGCCCTGAGAGATCCCATTATATGCAACTTGTCTTATCTAGAGATTGTGAAGGTATCTCCCCCCCAACCCCACCCTACTGACAAGCAGCTGGTTAGCCCCACCCCCATCTGCACTTTTATTGCATTCCTAAATCTAAATCCAGCTTTACCGCTCTCCCCCTGCAGAACACTGTGTGTATTTGTGTGTGTGTGTGATAGAGAAGCATTGTCCTAACCATTGTGCAGCTAATGGGTCATCAGAGGTTTGTGTGGGAGAGAGTGTGTGTTAATTTGAATGAAAGTCCCTTTAATTAGGCCTCTGTGCCTGCTTATTGTCACTTCTTGTGTTGAGAAAGATTAGGCTTGTCAAATAAAAGGCTGCTTGTAAAAGGAGTGTGTGTGGAGAGAGATGAGATTCCCAGCAGGGCCGATAATCAATACTTTTTGTATCTGAAAAACAGTAAATTTAAAGAGTTCCCATTAATTGGCCTGTCGTTAGATGTCAGAAGATTTTCAATTTGGCATTGCAGGTCAGAGGATGTATTAGCTTACTGACAGCATTATAAATAATGCTGTCAGTAATATTTTAGAGCTCTTGTGGATTCAAACCCCTGGATATTGAACTTTTTTGGGTTTTTTTCCCCTTTTTTTGGCCTTTATTTTGAGAGGTTAGTACAAGGAACAGGCAGGAAACAGGGAGAGAGTGAGAGGGGGATGTGTCACACAGGAAATGGTCTGACCTGCACGAGGCTCCGGCAGTAGCCTTTGGCATTTGTGTCGCCTACTCAACCGGCGGAGCTTTAACAGCACCCAACTGCCCTTCTTGTATGTCATTATCCATGCAGGTTCAGCATTAGCGCACCAGATTGCTGCCACTGACATGTTCTGTCTTCAAAACATGTCAATGGCATCTTCCTAAACTCTCAGTTTTAAAAATGTCAGTAATAAAATTGTCATTTACAGAACCCGAATAGCATTTCGCACACAACAGGTGTGACATTTAAGATCAATTTTTGCAGAAAACAATGAGAATATTTAACATTCTCGTCACTTCAACACCAGCGTGTCTGTCCGATTTAATGCTGCTACTGGGGGCAGCAGAGGTGTGACCTTTGGACTTGCAGGATGTGATCGCTCCCAGCGAGAAATCCAGAAATGCAAGACTGTGAAAAATATCTGTCAAGCAGCCAGAACAACAGACACAAACATGCATACACATAAAATAGTGAAGTCTGACTATCTAATAGCAGTTTAAACATTTTGGAGATTCTCTTTAGGTCAACAGGGTCACGCTACTCAAAATGCAAAATGCTCCCACTTATCAACAGTTTTAAGATAACAACTGATGGGTTAGCTCAGTTTCAAAGACTGCTAAAATAAGCGAGGCCACTGTTTCGCATATTTTATTTTTGCATGCTTTTTGTTTTGTTTTTGTTTACAGCGCATTGTGTCCCGCATCCTGATCGGCTGTAGACCATTGTCAATCAATCTCCTCCATGCCATGTCTCCAGCTTGTCAAATTTAAATAAATCTTCGATCGCTAGCAGTGTAACTCTGAAGTGCTGTACTTTATGCTTGTAAGTTTTCTCCCCAACAAACACAACAATGTTGACGAAACGTTTAGCACCGTCAAAGGCAGAGGAAGATGCTAACCATCGCAGAAATGATCGGACTTCTGGACATGCTAAAGGAAGGTAGAAGTTACCGTATTTTTCGGACCATAAGGCACATTAAGCGAAGCAAGATAAGTCAAACTTTACTCAACTCATTCTTCTTGCTTCCTCCACTTCCATACCATTGATTCATTAATGTTGAATTCTGTGGCAGCTGCTCTATTCCCATGTTCTGGACCTGAAAACAAGGTTTGATCTTTGGTTTTATTCTATGATACTGGAAATATTTTTCTACTAAGATTTGAACTTTGAGGGTGTTTAAACAAGAGAGAAAAGTGTGAAAATGTTCATGCCTGTCTGAGAAAAGTATACAAAGTGTGTAGTGAGGGGTTTTTACAGCCTTAAAACATCTATAATAATTGTAAAAAAAATAAAGGTGGCTACTTCGCAGATTTCACTTATCGCAGGTTAGTTTTAGAACATAAACGAGGGACCTCTGTACACCTGTTACTTGTATTACACTTTTGATTGGTGTAAGAAAGTCAATGAAAGTTTGTTTGAAGAAACAGAAAAAAAATCTAAATTGGCATCCACGAATAAAGTTATTATCTCTAAATTTTGACTTAATATCTCAAAATTAGAGTAAGGAGCAAAGCTCAGGTTAGTCTGAGGCTTACTAATTTGAAATACTAAATAAGTACTGTATCTCAAAATTTCTTTGGGGGAGGGGGCTTGAAAAATTTGTCCTACGGATGGCAAATTTTTATCTATCTTTTTCCAGTCCCATGAAAATAAAAACATTCCCACAGGCAGAAAAAGCTTCCATAAACAGTCACATCAAGTGAAAGAGTCAAAAACTGCCCATGTTTCTGATGTTTGCCGAAAATTATGAATGTAGAGGTGATGCAAACATTGAAAATCAGAGCATTTCAACTACCCTACTTTTTTTGATAGTCAAATGAGTTCATACTCAGATATGACTGACAGCTGCCAGCAGGTAGATCCAGTCTTGCAACAACCAAGCAAAGGTTGGTCACCTGTAGTAAACAGCGCTTGTGATTTTTAGCCCAGTCTGTTCTTTAAAAAATAATGTGTGTGTGACAGAAATATCTATGAACGTCACCTCTCTGAGATACACAGATTAAAGGAAAAAAATAGCTTGAACTAATTTAACCCCTTTAAAATTTTAAGCACAGTCTAGACCTGCAAACCATATCCCAGAGTCCCTCAATGTTGAGTTTTCATGCACCAACATCAGTAATTATAAATAATTAAACAATCGCACACCACAGCAGGCAAGCATGCATTAGTATGCACCACCATGATGGTCTTATGTTTTCCATTTCCTTTGATATTGCCTTGATGACGCTCTTACATATATATATATATATATATATATATATATATATATATATATATATATATATATATCACAAAAAATATAATTGAAAACAAAATAAAATCTATCATAAGAAGAAAAATGTAAGTGTGCTTTATTTAACAACAAAAAAAAAAAAGTAATAGATTGCAACAGCACCAGCAGTCTGTAACATACTGAAGAATCTGAAGTACTCAGAGCATTGCAGTGCCTCGTACACGAACACTGTGTCTTTGTATATCTGGCTGTGGCTTCTTTTACTGAGGTAAGAAATGTCCAAGTTTGTTACGGATCCGAGGAACCAAGTGAACAAGACACAGCTGAATCCTTTCTTCAAGGTTAAGCAGCCTGATTGGGGTCAGAGTTGGTGAATACATCAAATGCTGACAAGCAGCTGGTTAATAGAGGACATGGCTAGCTAAAAAGGCCTGTTAGTTGACTTTACAACCCCATCACTAGACGGAGACTTTGTTTGCTTTAAAATCACATCTAAATATACACAGTTTTACATCTCTACGTTTACACACGCATGTAAATCTGGCAGGTCTTGATGCATGCACAATCATCCAGCTACATAAATCCCAAAAGGTTGATTCAGTTCATGTGGACGTAACGTTTTCAGTGGGAGAGACGTTCATCATGCATCCAGTGACTACAGTCCGAGACAGATTAAGTCACACTTGAACGAGTACCGAAACGTTTCTCCCACTGAAAACGCTACGGCCACATGAACTGAATAAACTTTGTGGGAAAAATCTGGCATGTTTTTATGTGGGCTCAAATATTTCATTTAAACTGTGCAAAAGTTTGACTTTTTCCTATACGTCTATCTACCTAAATGTCTCATTTCTATGGGATTATCGTCAATCTCTCAGGTTAGAGATGACTAGGTTATCCTCAGTAAATCATCTTATGCAATTCTAACATAAAACAACAAGTTTTTCAAGTCTTTAAACTCTGCTCAGAAAACCTATTTGTCAAATTTAAAATGATTGTTACTTTTTTGGCTTTAAGTTGCCAGCTTTCCTTTAAATTTAAGTTTACGGGGCAGTTAATGGAACCGTTAGCTTGTGTAGACAAGTTCAAACATGAATCACTACTGTTAGTTAACATTTTGCCTATTTAAGTTAACCTTTAAATGTCTCATGTTAGTCCATCCCTCTCCTCGAGGCATCCTTACCAAACTCTAAACTGATCTAAACTGTGTGCTTTCAACTGCATCAACATATGGAAAGTAGGTCTTTACTTAAAAGCAGTCGTGAGGCGTCTGTGTAGCCTTTTTTTGCAGGGCTGGTGTTTTCATCACGCTCTGATGGCCGTCAAATGTTTAGACTTGCAGTGACAGCTTCGCCCTGAGACCAGCGTGACCTCTAACCTTTGAGGAATGGACAAGCCTGGTAACAAAAACAGAAGCCTTTTGTGTGGGTCAAAGGGAAAACATCTGCTGTGTGCTGAAGACACAGAGAGAAGGAGGGGAGGGGGATTAACTCCCAGGTATTCATCATTTGGTCTTTTCAGTCACCTCAGATGAGAGGTGCCTGGTGGGAACGTGCAGAAAGCCACTGTACATTCCATCATTACAAGCGAAATCCCCCCCCCCCATTCCTCCCGATAATTTCGCGTCTGCCTCATGGCTCAGCAGGAAAAAAATGATTAAAAAACATAGATAAATACAATATATATGAGGGGGAAATTTCTTTGATATGAATGCTCCAGTCTTTCTTATCACATAACCGCAGGAGGTGCTGGCCACAGCTATTCTTTCATTTTTTATTTTTTTTCTAAATTAAATTTGAGCCAGAATAAATGATCTGAGAGGATGGCACATCACAGGGCCTGTTGAGAAAATTCATTTCAGCAATTCTGTCTTTGATATCATCGCGCATTGTCGTGATAAATGAACGTCTGAATTTTTTAACCCCGCCGACGCGGTGCAGTGCCATTTAAATTCAGCTCAAGCTGGAGCGCAGACAACAAGAGCAGGTATTTCCACTTTCTTTGTGCACAAACTCTGCACATGCCGTTATTTAGCACCACCTTGTTTATTTGCCTTTCCGCGGTCTGATGGTTGACAAAGGCATGTACCACCTCTTTCCTTAAGTAAGTCACCCAATATTGCACATGTTTGTGAAACAGGTAACCAGATACGTTGGAGCAAAATACCAAGGATCAAAACATATCAGATACTATGGTGTGATTCTGAGTGTCATCCAGGAGTTTTTATTAGGAAATAAGTTTTTTTTTTTGTTGTTGGGGCAGATAAAACAGTATGCCAGGTAGGTGGCCCAGGAAGCACTGGAGTAAAAAGGAAACATGTAAATTAGATTCCTTTCCAAATATTTGGTATTAAAGTGAAAACTGGACATTTTAGAGAATTATCGAGCAGTTGCCAGGCAACCAGCGGAGCCTCCAGGAAGTTAGTGCTCCCAGCCGACACATAACACAAACCCCCTCCCGGTAAAACTGCAAATTGTTTATACGCTTTGGTGTGTATGCATTAGAAAAATGAGATGTAACAATTTAATTTGTGACTGTTGAGAGCTGAGATGAGAACAGCCGTCGTAGTTTCATATCTGTCACATCACATGAAGGCGCAGACAGGGCAATGTTAGCCTAGCTTAGCATAAAAGCTGAAATCAGATCTGGATGTTCACAGGGACCAGCACGAAGACAGGAAGCTACTTCAGAAGTAGCTTTTTTACATTTTTACATTTTATCTTTATCACATCTCTTCACTGGGCAGAAGAAAATCCATCAACGCAATTAAAAAGAAAATTAACAGCTCGTACACTGAACCCACTTTATTTCTGTGGCATTTAAGTAGAAAGTAGATTATGTTAAAAGTGAGCCTTTTTTGCTATTAGCTGGATTATGTTACCTGTGGTTAGAAGCAAGCCAACTTGTATCAAGACTGTATGCTACACAAGAAAGCAAATCAGATTATTTTTCAGATTTTGCCTTGAACTTAAGAAAGTGAGAGGGAACAAGCATTTGCAACATTAAAACTATCTGCCTAAAGTTGTGCACATTTTTCCTGTGCTACAAGATGGTTCTGACACACGTGAACATGGACACCGGACCTCTTGGGGTGTTTTTGGTGTGTGGATCCTCTGTGTTTGGGCTGGGAATTCCAGTCTGCTCTCAAGTGAAACTGGAGATGGAAATTTTGATTTGGGTGGGATATGGGGAATGTGGAGGCCAGCTCATCATCACAGACAGAATAAAAGATGACATAGCTTCTAGGTCTGAAAAAAAAGTAAGCCTTAAACCTGCATTCTCTCCAATGGCCAGCAGGAGGCGATTCCTTTGGATGGAAATCAAATTCCGCTTGTATGAGAGTCTTTGGCCCTCACCTTTTTTTGATCTGTGACATCATTAAACATTTCCTAGATGGGTTATGAGCTGAATATTCTATTCAACATGATGTCAAAATAACAGTTAAGTCGATTTTGTGAATTTGGATCATTCTACGAGTCAGAATGAATGATAATCAGAGCACTTTGGATTAGAAGCATAGAGTGTCCTCAGTCTCTATTTCAAATCACATTCAGTTTCAAAACACTGACATGGCAACAACAAAAATCCCCAGCTTGAGGCTTAATAACAGGACTTCACACATCAGCTGGTAACATCAGGACAGCAGTCATAAAATCATTTTTAGACAGGTGCTATGAAACTGAGTAACATCTCCATCAGTGATACACACAGCTGCTACACATTCTGATGTTCACATTTTTTTGGAGCACATTTTAAAAATTCAGCAGCACGTGCTGTATGAAAGAGTCAGTCCATCAAATATTAACTAAAAATCTGATCTAAATAACAAAAGCTGTTAATTAGTAAAACACAAATTTGTCCACAGCATTACAAAGAATTTATAATTCTGTGTCCAGCTCTTTAAATTGTCCTCATGTGTTGCAGTATTTTCACTGCTTTACTGTTCACGTCTGTTTTCTTCTCATCCACCTCTGATTTTGTGGCTAAATTTTGGACATATATATGTTTTGGTGTAAAATTGTAGCTTTTCAAATACTTTTCTTTTGTATATATGAAATACTTTTTAAGAAATATATCTTTTTAAAAGCAGCCAGTCTGCCCACTTCCAGAATGTTTTTGGGTTTTTTGCATGTTAAAATCTGCAGCAATATTTGAACATGAATATCTCAAAACCTATTAAAGCCTGAAATTTTTATTGTCCGTTCTTACCATAAAAATGACTCAGGACGTGTAATCTGGAATAGACAAAAGAATATCTGTGTTTGGGCAAAGTAAATATAAAATAAATAAATAAATAAAGCCATCCTGTAAAATCCCATATTTGAGCACACATTGATTTAAAAAAAAAAAATCACTAGTGTCAATTTCAGGAAAATATATTGTTGTATGTCACAAAAATACTGAAGGAAACATGCAGAATACTTTTAAACATGTTAGTCAAAAAATGAAAAAACATGCAATTTTTATCAAAATGTTAGGCTATATTGAGCAAATAGGACAAGTTGTGACAAAAACAAAAATATCAGTAGATAGTCCTGTCCGGACAGAACAACATTCTCAAAGTTTTCCAATGGCACTCCAATTATAGCCAAGAAAATAATTTTGCTAAATAGGTGCATATTTTTCATTCATGCACATTGCCCTAGAGGAGTATAATAATCCAGGCAAAGCTTAAAAAGACTTTCCTGACGCTTGAAGCTGCTATACACACATGCATTCAGCCACTACATTTCCAAGTAGATCTGCGGCTGTAGTAGTGTTTATTTTCCTCTAAGTGGCAGTGTGTCCCATGACGATTACTGTATGCAACCTTCTTCTTGCTGTGCCATCAGAACAAACGTTACTTAAATAATTATCTCCTAAAATATGTCATTACTGATTACCAGCCTGCTGCAGGTAAATGTATTAGAAATCTGTCAGTTTTGGTACATTGTACACTGTAGAGGCCTGTGCTTAATGTTACTGTTTAATCCATGAGCTGATTTCTTGACTTGACAAATTTGATATGTTTTAAAAATATGTAGGAAACTATAAAAAAATCCCATAATGGTAAACTGTGTGTAATATTTCACCCACACTAAAACTAAACTTTCATCATTCATAAGATCTAAAGAATGTTTTCTTTATATATATATATATATATAAGAATTATTTATATATGCTCATATTGTAGCACCAAGGTTTACTTTAACCACTTCCAAATGTTTTGTTGCTCATTTGCAGAAGCAGTATTTCTGCATTTTAAGCGAACATGCAAGCAGCCCTCAGTGGATTTTGTGTGGGTGTATGCCCTCTCCAGTTTCAAGAAACACGAGCATAATGGAGGTCTTCGAGTTTCAAGGAAAATAAAAAGCACAATGCAATACCTTCTCTTTGGTCTCTCCAAACACCCCCCTCCTCCCCAATCAATTTGAAAGGAAAAACCGCTGGTGAATGACAGCGTGCAGCTTTTTTATAGTGTCTGGCTGAATTCTGATATTTTTATTTTTCAATAAAACAACTAAAAAAATCCTGTCGAAGGGAAATATTTTCTGCCCGCCACAAGCCTGAAGTGTAATCTCAGCGCCTGGCACAAACATTTCAAGCTCTGCGTTTCTGTTAAAGGTGCTTAACCTCAGCTGCAGGAGCAGATGCTGCACACCTACATTAGCTGGTGCTGTGTGGGAGGGGTACGCATTTGGCTTGTTCCCACATGACGTGCTAGAAATTGCGGCTGTTTCACACTCACATGGGCAGCTGTTGATGACAGTTTTGAGGCTGAGAAATAAACAGAAACAGAATAAACTGTTTTTGCAGTAACGTCTGCATTTCCTAACAAAAAGACCTTAAGCGGCCTCATAAAATCATCGTTAATCATGACTTTAAACTTTTTTTAAATCATGCGGTCAAGTGAAATTTAATTGTTATGTTCAGATGACAGGTCTCTCTTGGAAAATGAGTAATATTTTTTACCTGTATAAACAAAAGACTAATAATAATTAAAAAAAAGATTGCTCAGTTATGTCAAAAAGATTTTATTGGTTGTTGTAATTTTTACAACTGCATGAAGATCCAAATGTCTACCATGTTCTGAGACAATTCAATTAAAATACTTCTTTTTTAAATTACCAATATTAATGACATAAAATCTCTCAGATAGATAAGGACTTTATTAAGTGCACTTAATAAATTCACTTGTTACCACAGCACAAGAGTCATAAGGTAAAGGTGAAATAGAAATATATTGAAAAACAAATAAGTTACAACTGCAAATGTTAAAATCAATTAAAATACAATACAAGACTAATTTGTACTTTTTTTTATCAATTGTACCATATACATTAAAATAAATTACACTACACTAAAAGACATGTCACAGTACAGGACCTGTGATAGCCCTTCATCCTACACAGGGGTTTTAACTCTCTAATGCTGAAGGAGCTGCTCAGTCCCTCCATTTGGGAATTAGTGAAAACTCTTACCCATGATGGGATAATTTCATCATAACACTTTATTGATAAAGCACTTTTTAGAAATAACAAACAGGGCTGATCAAAGTGCTGTACAATAACAGCAAATGTAAAAGACAAATACAGGCCAGGGGTGAAAGATACAGATCCAAAGAAAGAGCTATAGAAGTTAAACAACAAAAGAGCGGATAAAAAGTAACTTAAAATCTCACACTCACACATCTCAAAGGCCAGGAAGTAAACATGTGCTTTTAAAAGAGATTTAAAACAGCAAAACATGAAGGATCCTGCCTGACATGTAATGGGAAATCATTCCACAAGTTTGGAGCCATAACTGCGAAAGCTCCGTCACCTCTGAGTTTGTGCCGCGTCGTTGAAACAAATGAAAGAATCTGGCCTGCTGGCCTAACTGAGACAAGAAATTTGGGTGCAAAAGTTGCAGATAAAATGGTCTTTCAGTCAGTGTGAGTGTCACAATCTAGGTTAAATTTGGAAAAGAAAAAAATTGGCCATTTTGGGAAGTTTTCTTGTGGAGTGTGATGTGAGACGATTGATAGCCATGTGTCTTTCTTATAAATATGACATTATCTACAAGAAATATTTCCTTGATTGTTAACGGTCAGCTGAAACACTTAATATTTGATTTATAGTCTTTGTGATGGGAGTCCTGCTGGGAAAGACGCACCCAAAGCAAAGAAATCACACAAAACTGGACCCTGTGAGCCCTTCCTGTTATTTATGTCACAAAGGAACCTGAAATTCACATGTAAGGAGATTTGCTCATGTTCAGTGGCAAAAAATGGTGTTGAACCACATTTTAGTGGCTCATCACCATCACCACTGGAGTCCGACTTCACTGCAGCTTGCTAGGCAAATGCATGTGATGCCTGCAGTTCAGGCTTCACGTGTTTAGCGTACGCTGGAAGTAAAACATAGCCCTCTGTGCTGCTCGACCAGGTTGCCATCACTTTCCAAAAATAAAAATAAAATGGAAACCGGACCCACCATCTAGATATTTAAAAAAAAAACAAGCAAACCACTTCAACCTCAATTAAAACACCCTTATTATTTGTGTAATCTGTATCCTGTGTTTGTTGAGTCTTTTCTGTAGATTCTTGGCAGCTTTGGACATCAGCAGTTCCTCTGCAGTGTGCCACTTCCTGTCAACCATGTCAACAACAGCGTGCAGGACAAAAGTTGGGATTCTCACTCTTACATTTCATTTTAAATCGCCTGTGTGTGTGTGTGCCTTAGTGCATGTTTGTGTTATGACAGAGGGAAGTGTGCTGACGTCATTGTGCTGGACTGAGACTCGAAGCATCAAAGAGCCACAGAATAAGACTCTTAGAGGTGCATCAGGAGCCATTGTCCTCCTTGTCAGCTGCGTGATGGAAATCACTGTTTATGATCCCATGAAAGATGGATTTGGCAGATTTACAGGGAAGCTCCACACATTCAGTCCAGTGAGGTCCTTGGAGCCCATTGGTATTTGGGGTTTTTCAGCAGGCCTTAAATTCTGACTCAACCAATTGCAATGAGGTGCAGTTCGCAAATTACAGTAAGAGAATTTATTTATTTTTTCCCAAGAAAACATTTGGCTCATAAAGCATGCAGAGAGGTCATCGTGTGTTTGATAAACTCTGCATAGGTGTGGACGGCCAACGGAGGGAGGAGACTGGGAACAGGCCCATTCCCATTATAGGAAATGTGTGGCCAAAGGTGTTTATAAACCCTTGCCCAAGTTTACACCCAGTACACAATCGTTTCTATTCTCTTGTAGCACAACTGCAAAGAGGAAACGTCTGGTCAGGATCTGCAGCATATTGGGCTTCACTGGAAGACTTTACAAGAAATGGGGTGTGAAATCAGCCGGACAGTCTGAAATAATTCAGCATTATCATCTGTCTCCTGGCAACTCTCAGATCTTGGACTTGCTTTAAGCCCTTCGTTTTGTTTTTGGTTTGTGTTTTGATTTTTTTTACTCTGCTTTAGAGCACCCATGTACAGCAGCGGCTATTCCCAGGTCTCCAAGCACAGCCCACAGGCTAAAAAAAAGATGCAGTACCGCTCCAGCAGCAAGAGTTGCGGCTACTACATGCGCATCGTCTTCTTCTTCTCCTCGCTCATTCAGTCTCTTATCATAGTTAGCCTCGTGCTCTTTCTTGTCTATGGTAAGACGCAGGACTCTACATGCCAAGAACGCACGCAGGACCTTGAGGAGCGCTTCAGTCAGCTATCCTTGGACAATGTGGCTCTCAAGAAGCAGAGGACAAACTTGACCAATTTCCTCAATGTCACCCTGACTGCGAAGGCTCAGCTCGACTCTGACCTGACAACACTGCGTCAGTACACCAATATGTCAATTCTGTATTTCCACGAATGCGAACTGAAGAAGGTGAGGAACTGAGCTTTTTTACAATACCTATATCTTTCTTCTACGTCTACCTTCTTATGTGTTATCTAATTTAATTAATGAAGCTTTCATCTTTTTAATAAGTAAAATTACAGATGACAGGAAAAGATAACCAATACACCTGCAATGCTTTAGCCAAGTTGATGCAAAATAATAATATAATTAATAATATTTCATTTGTGCTTCACAGCTTGATGAACTGCACATTAACGATGAATCTACAGGTTCAAACATACAAACTGTCAAATATACGGTCTTACATTCACTGCTGCATGCATGCTTACGCACACACATCAGAAAAACAAGAATAAAAAAAGCTATAAAAATGAGCTTTCATCATTCATTCAAAGCAAACCACATATTCAGCCAGGCTGAGGATGGCTGTTCCAGAGTTTAGGAGCCACAACTTTGAAAAGCGTGAACACCTTTAGACTTGCCAATGACTGGAGAGTCCAGCTGATGGAATAAGGTCTCAGCCGATCTGCTGTAGAGGCAGGAGGCTGGCTTTGTACCAACTGAGCCTTGTTTAAATGCCACAGCTTACCTAAGTATTGCTGACCATTTCCATCTCTTTATGGCCAAGCTGTACCTATCTTCTGATGGTCAAATCAGAGCTCTACATTGATATTAATGAAATTTGAAAATGAATTCTGAATTTCTCAGTGAATGGCAGCAAGATTAAATGTAATATTCGAGTGCTGGCGAGTTTTTTGTTTGCACCAGTTAGAGACAGGCTAAGGAGGACACGGAGGTGTACATTCAGGGATTTACAATAATCTGGACGGGGGTGGGGGGTGGGGGGGGGGGGGGGCGGGCGGCGGCACGACATAATGACTGACCTCCTCAGAGAAGCTGTCAGGTCCAAACACCAGAACCTCAATTTTGCTCGCATTAGGATGCAAGAAATCTAAAGATATCGAATTAGTAATGGCAGTGAGGCATTTACCCAAGGTGGTTATACACGTTAGAAGGTGAAAGTCTATGATAGTTGTACCTGTATTTGAGTTTATGGGCCATGCTGAGGGTTAGGTAAATGTTTGTAGATAAATTATATGAACCCCAGTGGTTAGGGTGAAGATGGTCCTGGTAAAAAAAAAAGCTCCAAGAAGTTACGCAAGGACATAAAATTGTCCACAAAGGGAATGTGTCCGTTCCTGCTGTATAAAAGTTGGCAGAGACCGCTGAACTTCACACCACCAAAACTGGAGAAGAATCAAAATGATCATAGATCCATAGAACTTTAGCTCAAATGGCATAATATTTCTTGCGACTGGCAAACCTGAAGTTTTAAAAATGTGTTTTTTTCACTCTGTTTTAGAACAAATCCCTAACACTCTGTTTTGTTTTGTTTGTATTAATGTCAACAGCAACAGCTCAATACTGAGCTGCTCTCATGCAGACTCTTACGATCGCCCCCATGCCCCATGCAAAATGGTAAATATGACATGTCTTCAGTGCAAGCCCCAAAATAAATACATTAATGCATTTCATGCAGCCGTGACTTACTTTGTATGTTGTTTTTCTTTTCTATTTTTTTTTAAAGCTACAATGTTTAATACTTGTAACTGTGGGGTGATGGTCGAACAACTGAAAGCTAGGTTTCAGCTTGTGAGTTCCAACTTCACCCAGTCAGTGCAAGCCATGAAGATGGAAATGGAGGAGATTGCCAAAGAAAGGGACAACCTCAACTTGGAGACTATCAAGCTGAGGAGGGATATCGCCACAAAAGAAAAGCAGCTGCAGATCTACGAGAAAACATCCAAAGATGAGTTTTCCCAGTCCTTGGGTTCGGTCTACAATGTTTCCAGGGCTTTTCTGCACAAGATCGATTCCCTCTTCCCTGCACACATCGCCTTCCAGCTCACCTGTCCGAAACAGAGGGAACACCTGGAACAGATCCGCTCCAACTGCACCAACCTGTCCAGAGAGGTGGAAGACAAGCTCCAGCGTTACATGAATACCGTGGGAAATCATGTGGCAGGCATCCAGCATGAGAACATCCGCTTGAAGGCTGAAAACTGGCGATTCGCTGAAGACTACCGCTCGTGCAGCCAGGAGCGCGCAGGCATGGTTGAGCAACACAAACAGAACCTAGACAAACTTCAGCAGAAGCATGATCAGGACCAGGAGAGACTCCTGAGGGAAAAGAAGAGGCTAAGCGGAGAGAAAGAGGTCTTAGAAAGCACCGTCAATTATAAAACTAAAGAGATTGAGAGCCTTATGCAGCAAATCGAAATTCTCAACAAGTCCAAGGTAAGAAAGAACACTCAAGACTGATCGATATGCTACACAAGCCCCGCTTTTTGAGCTTTTTTGTGTTCTTAAATATCCAAGTTATATAAAAACTTGGATATTTCAGGAAAAAAACCCACTTAGTCATCAAAAACCTAATTTAATTTTCAACTGAGTCCTTGATCCTTCCAAAGCTTTTCTCAGGGGAACTCAATGACAACTGCAGACAGAGATTCATGCTATTATGAAAAGTGATCCCATGCAATTTGTCTGTGTCTGTATATTTTGTTGTAGATTTTCCTATAAAACTATTGATAAGTGCAATGATCTGCATTTATTGATACAGCAACTAGCTGATTTTGTGCAAAAACGTTAGCACTGCTGTTAATGACAGCCCCTGCAGTACAGAGCAAGTGCAGGAATGCTAACATAGAAAAAAGCCCATGCCTCACCTCTTTGAGATAATGAGGTGTTATATAAGGTGGATGAGATCAAAGCAGCATGACTGGTTGTTGGAAATGATCCAGCCTCAACTCCAGCAAGTGCAGAAGATGAGGGGGGAGCAGGGTATTGTCTGCCAGTAAAAAACTAGAGGGCAAAGAGGTGAAAGCAGGCAAATGTTTCTGCCTTTCGTGTTAAGTGTCTGCTATTGTCTGAGGAGAAAATTTGAACCTAGATGTGAAGCTTAGTGCAGTTTTGTGATTACTGAGGAAAAATTTGAGTTTTTTCTTAAAGCAGAACATGATTTCATTATTTTGATATTTTCTCTTGATTCACATGTTTTGTTGTGTTATACATGAATGAAAATTGAAGGCTCTATTTTTTCTCATGTTAAAACTGACCATTTTTTTTATTTTTCAGACAGGGTTTGGATATACTGGAGCCCTGGCCCATCAGCCCGGCACACCAGTACAGAATCGCTGGGCTGCCGGCTCTAATTCTCCAAGCTCTACCAGTTTCGGTCAGCAGGGTAAGACAGGGTCAACTGGACTGTTAGGCCAAGGTTCTAGCTCACTTGGACCATTCAATAAACCTGCATCAACTCTACTGGGTGCAACTGGAGCAAGCTCCTCAAATACACCCTTGTCCACTGGGTCAAGAGTCAGCTCTCCTGGGTCAGGACTTAACAATCCCAGTCTTAGCTCAGGTGGAATAGGCTCAAATAACCCATTATTGAGTGGGAGAGGCTCTTCTTCCATCGGGTCTTCCTCTGGGTCATCAGTGTCTACTCCTAACCTTAGCTCAAATTCGTTTTCCTTGAATAAGCAAACATCAAATACAAGAAGCTCTGGCTTAGGATTAGGTTCATCATCCTCCTCTTCCTCCTCCTCCTCCTCATCATCATCATCAACAAGTAAAACTGCCTTTGGGCTTAATTGGTTTGGGAGCAGTAACTCAGGTCAAAGTAAAACACCAAGCATACCAGGGAAAGGAACGTCAAGTGGTACCAGTACTGGAGCTGGATCGCCATTTGGTGCAGGAAAACCCAATGGAATGACAGGTACACCCTTTGAGCATAAATAAATACATTTGTTTTACTCTTATTTATTATTCTCACTGTCAACCATTTACATTTATATGATTAATAACTCATGGCGAGGTCATGATAAATCACTATTTTCTTATGTTTTAACAAATAGGCAACATCGCTCAGCACATACAAAATCTACAACGCCTGATCAACCCGCCTGGCCCACAGTAAGTATTGTATTTATTCTCTGAGGATTATGAGTTATTGCAAGTGTTGTAAGTTGCTGATTGCTGAGTCCTCCTACATGACCAGGAGGTGAGCAACCAAGATGGCACACGGGTTCATCTTGAGCCCTGAAAGTTCTTACCGATGTTGCTAAGTGAACGCCTAGCAACAGGCTAAAATGACCTCATCTAAGCATTTCTCCAGCTATCTATCTGTGTCTGCATCCACAAAAGCTGAATGGCACGTGATATATTATTGCATCATCATGTTGCCTAGCAACCATGTAGAAATAGGTTAAAATGACCCTTTTTATGCATTTATAAACATTATAAAAGCATTGCATCATTTTCCTTTCACGGTCAACAGCACAACCAGGCCAAATAATAGTGTAGAATGGGCATGTACTAGTATTGTTATTATACTAATGTTCAAAAGGTTGGCATCAGTAAGAAAAGTGCAGGTTCTTAAAGAAAGGCGCAGGGCAATAAAATATGACACTAAATGTTGTAAATGACCATTATTAATGCAGGATTATTTTTTAAAAATAGTTAAAATCAACATCAGCCATCACTTATGTTTTACTTAATGCTGAAAAGTGTGCTGATTAAAGAAGCAATGACTTTGACTTGTTGAATGTCAGCCTTTTGGGTTTGATTATAGAATCATAAAGACATACAACAGGGTATAATACTCTGTTCGCAAACCTGCACAGTCTAGCTCTTACTAAATTAAGTTGCCAGCTGAAGACCTGCAAGTCACTCAAACTAGAAACACTAGTGGGTTATTTGTGCACCAGATAAAATTGAAGAAGCAATGCAATTGCTTACGTACGTGAATGAGGCAACAGCCTGTGTGGGTTTAAGTCTGCTAAAATAGCCAAGGTCGAGCATTTTTTAAGCAAATGTGCTGCTTCTTTAATCAGCATGACAGATTTTAGCCTCTGCTAATGTGATTAATTGGCCTTTTTAGACAAACCAGTTTTTTTTTAGGTAACGCAATGTGCGATGGAACACCTTACCAAAAAAATGTGGATTTTGGTAAGCGGTGGAGTGAATACATAAATGTTTTAAAATAGGTTTATAGGTTATTTCTAAATAGTTTATATCAAATTTTTCTAGAAGACCCTTGTGTATTACACAGATTATCACCAAAGTTATCCTTTAACAAAATGTTGCAGGTTTGATGCACTTCCACTTTATATACAAATACCAAATTTTTGTCTTTCTTTCTTTCTTTCTTTCTTTCAACAGGGAGCAACAAGAAGTCTCCAGAATGCTGGGTTAACCATATCATTTTTATAATCTGTTGTTATCTGTTACACATGGCTTCTCATATTGAGTTCTCACATTGTCTATACATAAACGTACTGTATAATACGCTCTGCTTACGACAGGTAATGTTTCAGTATGCATGTATGAAATCCATTCCAATAACTTGCACTTTTACATTTAAAATGTGAAGCTTTGTCATGTGTGTATGAATAATGGCATCTAGTATTTAGTATATAGTATTTTTACACTGTAAATACAAAGATAAAAATAAAGGTTTTGTTTAAGCCTAAGTATGTAAACTGTGCCTCTAGTCTCCATTTCTCTGTCTCCTTGTCTTGTTCTTTATAAACAAAGCTATTTAAAATATTATCCCATTCAGATCCGGAAAGAACTGTTTGTTTCTGTGTGCGTCACCTATTGTGTAACTAATTGTCTGCAGCTGACTCCCAAGCCCCTCCTGTGACAGCTTATTGGCAACACGGTTTAATCCTTCCAACATGTTTATGTTTACCTGCCAACTTGTTAGTATGGAGGTAGAGAAAAATGGTAGGAATCTTGTGACAAGCACTTAAAAACAGTGCGTAACCTCCTTACGGCAGAGAACACGGATATCCATAATCTAAATAAGATCTTAAAATACCTCTCATTGAAAAAAAAAAACAGGTGGGGAAAAGACGGAGCAATCGCTACATGATGAGTGGTCTGACCACACCTTAAACAACCTTAGACATAGCAATCAGATTTTATCTTCTTTCTCCGATCACAGCCTGAATATTAATACAACAGCTTTAATACAGACAAAAATATAAACAAAGCTACTGGTCTTGGATTAGTTTCATACAAAGGTTCGTTTTATTTGGACCCCAACAGTGTGGAGCCAACATGGTCCAGTGGGGAAAAAACATCTTGAGAACAGACAAACATCCTGTTCAAAGAATTGTGAAAGGATGGGGACATGCTGTTAATTCAAGAATCAAAAGGGTATTTGTATTGGTGCCAATTAAATACAGCACTTAGGCTTGGGCGAGAGGGATAGGATATCCTTTGTTTAACAGTAGTGTTTTCCACATTTAGGATGTGAAATGCAGGAGCGCCAATCGGGGTATTAAAGGTCAGATGGTTGGATGCTACTGGGAGTCTCTTTATTGGATGCGATGGGACACAGGATGTGTTAAAACTACTTACTGGAAAATTATCTTGATGATGCTGATCTGAGCAAGTCTGTTTCCTGTCATGTCATCTCATTTTCCTGCCCCAGTACATCATGTGTGTATTATATGTGCACAGTTCACCACTGAGCATTGTCTGACTGACACAGTGGTCAATAACAACAATTGTTATGCACTTTCTATAATTTCTCATCCAGTTCAGGCTTGTCATAGGGCAAGAGGTGGGGCAGACTCGGAACAGACTACGAGGCTACAGGCGTAGTTTGAACTTTCCCACCTTACATTCTTTACATTTAATTTATGCTTGAACAACTCCTTGAAGGTTATTGCATTTATATTATTCCTTTTAACAGAGCTAAAAACAAAGCATTATAAATATGTCAACATGTAATAAAGTGAACTTCATCACAGAACAATAGGACATATGAGATATACTTACATTCGAGCAATGCATGTCTCTTTTTTTTCAAGCTTTCTGTCACTTTGCCAAAACTGGACACAGTTTGAAATAAAGTGTAAGCAGCCTATCCATACATGTCCTGTTTTTGTTTTTATTTGTTCAGGTTTTTAAAAATCTTTTAAAGCCTGAAACATGACATAATTGCCAGGAAAGGTTTAGTGAACCATCTGACCATTTGTTTAAAAAAATTATTAAATTTAATGCTACATAAATGCTACATCTGGCATTTTTTAATTGCTTGTCTCAAAAAGTCACAAAAGACATGCATCAGATACGATACACTGGGTGTTTAAGCAGGTCATTATTAAGGCCAGATGTACGTCTGGGTAAAAGCTAATCCAGCACATGGTCAGGTTAAGACTAGATAACATTCACACACTCAGTGCTGGCTGTTGACTGGGGATCTTGACCCTAAGAACTCTGGTCATTACTTACAAAAATATGAGGCATTTGTGGCACAGTCTGAAGGACCACCTCCCTCTACTTCCTAAAAGGCAGGAAATTGTAAGGGTGGTTATGATTACGACCTCCTTCCTCACCTGGGGCTTCAGGACTGTGACTCTTTTGTCTGTGCATGCTAATGTCCCCTTTTTTACTGTGACTTCTAATTGCATTTCCTGTCTGTTGGGCTGTAGCTGCCGTCACACGGCTGCCCAGGATGGAAAAGACATCATGGAGCAAAACCCCTTTTTTTGTCCATCAACACTGCAGAGTCTAGAGGGGATTATGAGGCTTTTTTTTTTTTTTTTTACATCCTTCAGAGCAACCCTGACCTTCACCTTGACTTCTTTCAGCAGAAATGTTATTGGAAGAAAGGCGAAGATTTTTTTGTTGTTAAAGACAACAGTTTGCTTTCATATAATCTTTGTTTTAACAGCTAGACCTTTATGTTTTTTGAAGAAACATGAAGTTCAAATGGTAACGTCAATATAATAAAATGTTCCACCCACAACTTTTCTTTATTTTACTGCCCCAACACGAAGAGCACAATAATACCTTACATTAAACTTTATATAGTAAATTATGTACAGACGTGTCTGTGTGTGTCTCTTAATTTAATGAAAGTACTAAGGCTGTCAGATTGTAAGTTCTGTATTTTTGTTTAATGTCATAGGCCTGTCATAATATCTGTAGTCTTCTACTAATTGGCAGGTTGATGGTTTGATCCCTTGTTTCTTCAGTCTGCATCCAAAACTATCCTTGGGCAAGATACTAAACCCCGAGTTTCTCTGTGATGTTAGATACAAAGCGCTAAGGCATAGAAAGAAGAGTTTGTATCAACAGATGAATGTTTTTTTTATTTACTGGCTTTTGTTATCCAGTTGAAAAGCTCATGGTCAGGTTCAGCTTGAATTGCTGGACAGATGGAATTTCATTATGACTGATATCACTGAACTCACTGCTGAATCAATCGTTACCAAATGTTTGAAGCAAAACCGTAGCAGTTTCACTACTCTACATCCCAGCTTGAATGATTGATTTCTCTGTCGAGTGCATATCAATTTAAACACATGTACAGTAGTTTTGCTCTAATGTTCCTTATGAATACCCTGGAAGTCAAATTTGTGCAGTTATTCACAGGCAGACTTTGACACTTTGTACTTTAAGAACAACACTTACCTCAAGATCCTGTGATGACATCTCCTTTTTTCCATCAAACAGTCTTATAATAACTGTTAGTTTCCAAAATCTATTTGGGTTAATGAATTGCACTGAAACTAAAATTAAAACGTTGCAAGTTGCAGTCTGAATTGTCCTAAAAGTGAATGGCAGCAAATCACATGTGGCCCAAGGTAAAAACTAAACATTTTGTAGCTGAGACTAATGAAAAAAACATTTATCCTGCATTTGATTGGCTAATGAATCAAAGTGAAATGTAGACTTGATGATAATAAAACAACAATATATCAATGTGTAGTGAAAAAGTGAAGCAGTTTGTTGACTCTCTTGTTGAGAGGCAAAATAACTCAACAGAAATTGCTGCATAGCAGAAACATTTAATGTTGTCGGCTAGTGTATCTGCAATATGTAACAAAGGGAAGCCATACAAACAAGAAACAAAAAGCAGGCCCACTCAAACCTGTTTACAAGAGGGTGCTGTTGATCTAATCAATTATCCCTCACATGCTGAGAACTCTATTCTACAGCAGGGGATATAGTGAAGGTTATTGATCATCCAGTCTGCTAAGGGTAACAGTAGGTGCTGTATACATTACACACCGTAGAGAGGACATCACTCATCACACAAAGCTCTTGAAGTTATCATATCTGTTTAGTTTGAGCAAAGTAGAAAATAATTAAGAACAAATGGTGAACACTGTGAAAAATACTCTCTTTCAGATGTCACTGATAATATCTTAAATTCATATGGGTACTTTTCAAAGGTCGTGTGACTCCTGGAGTTCCCCATTTAAATCATAAAAAGTTATGACAGAGGTCTAGTGCTACAACCCGGTGCAACACGCTGATAACAAAATTGGTCTGATAAGAAACTCTGCATCTCAGTCCGTGACAATGACAGCCCCTTCCTTACTTTTGCTTAATAATACAAAGATTTGTGCTTTTGTTTATCTCAGTGTGTCATAGACCTGTAGTGTCTTTCTTTCAATGCGATAAAAGGGTTACAGGTTCACATATTAACTTTGCAGCAGAACCATCCTTCATGACGCTAACCTGTGTACTGCTTCCATCTAGTGTCTATGCCAGTGTATTACTATACTACAGGGTGGGCCATTTATATGGATACACCGTAATAACATGGGAACGGTTGGTGATATTAAAGTCCTGTTTATGGCACATTAGTATATGTGAGGGGGCAAACTCCTCCAGATGGGTGGTGACCATGGTCGACAATAAGAAGTCGGCCATCTTGGATACAACTTTTGTTTTTTCAATAGGAAGAGGGCCATGTGACACATCAAACCTATTGGTAATGTCACAAGAAAAACAATGGTGTGCTTGGTTTCAACGTAACTTTATTCTTTCATGAGTTATTTACAAGTTTCTCTTTGTTCAGGTGAACACGTGAAGAGCGGATCGAAATTGTGTTGATATCTGGTGAACGCAGTAACCGGGTCATTGCAGCAGATTTCAATGCAAGACACCCTATGAGAGCACCCATCTCCCATGCTACAGTCAGCAAACTGCTTGCTAAATTTCGTGAAACTGGTTCAGTGTTGGATTTGCCAAAATGTGGACGCAAGAAAACTGTCACTAATAAAGACAAATAACTCATGAAAGAATAAAGTTACATTGAAACCAAGCACACCATTGTTTTTCTTGTGACATTACCAATAGGTTTTATGTGTCACATGGCCCTCTTCCTGTTGAAAAAACAAAAGTTGTATCCAAGATGGCCGACTTCTAAATGGCCACCATGGTCACCACCCATCTTGAGAAGTTTGCCCCCCTCACATATACTACTGTGCCACAAACAGGACTTTAATATCACCAACCATTCCCATGTTATTACGGTGTATCCATATAAATGGTCCACCCTGTAGAACACAAGGGTGTCATGAATGCCCGTTTATCTTTCTTTTGATTGTTTCATTTTTACCTGCCTGGAGGATACACCAATTTACAAAGCAGGAAGTTAATGCAATTTATAAAACCTGAGGTTTGGTTTATTTTTTACCAAGTAGTAGCCTATACTGGCATACAAAGTCAAGAACAGAAAGATAATCAACAGTACTCCATTTTTATCTCTAACTTCAACTTACTTTGTCAGCGCTCAGCCGTGCTTACCTTTCACTGCTGCTCACGTTGCACAGCACGCTGAGAGGCAGACACAAGATCTCTTTCTGAGCTGAGGGACAATTTGTCAGGTCCATGTGCTGACATGACAGTGAGAACTGTGGTAGGCAAACAGCTGTGCCTTTGTGTGACAACAAAAGCAGAAGGTGTAAATGAATAATAGATTCAAATAGCTCTAATTATTGTATCGCTCTCCGGCTGAATGCTTAATTTTACACTGCTCGTGAAAAACGATGCACACAATGCCATATGCTATTTTTAAAACCTTAATTATGACATTATCAATGCTTCATATTGTTTTTCTTCATAAAAAAATAAGAACATTTACTGGGCTTGTTGATTGACTCACCATAAAGTTATGCCTTTATTTTATGCTATGCTTTATGCAGGCTCAAAGCGTGCCAGGAAAATATCCCCCATGCATTTACACCACCAGCTTCCTGATCCATGCTTTTGTGGTGTTTATGTTAAATTCTGACCAAACCTTCAGGGGCACATATGCATGACTCTTTGTGGGCCCTCTTCCATTCTCGCTCCATATCTTACATCATTTTATTTCATTTTATTTCAACAAATAATTTAGTTCATAACTGTACACAATAATCTGTACTGTATTCATGAGCTGCCTTTAAAAACACATAAGACCAAAAGTCTGTTTAGTTTGAAGTATCCCCACATTTCTACAATTATATTATGTTTCAATGAGTTTTGCTTGGAGTATCCACCTTAGGGGTGTATTATTTTCTTCATTTATATTTCAGTATTTATTATTCTCTTGGCATAAAAAAACTTAAAGTGCAATCTTAGCTTTCTAACATGCTCTGTCCTCTCCTCATTCTTCCAATCACCCCAGGGTAACCTTCATTTTGCTCTCTCTTTTCACTTCCATCATCTTTTATCGCATTCGGGACTGATTGCAACTCCTTAACCTTACAGCATCATGCTGCTTTCAACCTGTTTGGCACTAAGGCACATCAGAGGTCAAACCAGACCATCAAGGCAAACCAGAATAATTATAAATGTACTTGTCTTGATCATTGTGTGTAAAAAGTGTAAATAAGTATCCATATTTACTTGTTTCCATGAAACGCTAATGACAGTATTGTACAGGTCTAACAGCAGTGTGTTAGTTTGAAATTAGGTCAAAGTAGGTTTACAATATGTGCGATGATGTAACAGCTGCCATCTGTTAGTGTTCCTTTGATGCTATCAAACATAAAAGTTATACAGCAGTTTTTTGGTCTTGACTGGATGATTCAGCAGAACATGAAACTGTGAGCGTCTACGTGGATATGTTGGTGCTTCATAAGAACTAACCAAAGGTAAATAAATGCGTCCATCGCCATATAAGTGACTACTTATATACTTTTTTTTAATATTAATTAAGGAGCATTGCATTATTTTAAAATACTATTTCATCAGCCTTAAACACTTCCTTAAAAATGCCTTGTTTACATCACGGCCTCACTGGTCCAACATAAGCTGAAGCTGAAGCTGCTATTGATAGAAAAGACTAGACTAACTTTAAACTGCTGCTACATGTGCTCACCTAGTATCACATAATCTAGAGAGGGACCTGCTGCTGCTTCAGTCTCTGGCTGTTTCTGAAATGAATTTTCATGTGTTAATGAGTTAAGTCGTGCTGGCTAACTCTGATAGAACCACTGGCTCACTGTCTTTAGCGAATGCTCTTAGCTAAACCATTCTTAACCTGTTAGTTGTGCTCTGCTCACCTTTATTTTGAAAGAAATCTGTTAATGGCTCATTTCCGTCACTTTGCTTTCTTTCCCTCTCCTTTCTTTTGATTCCTTGGTTAGAGAGATGACTTCAGGTATGCATTATCAGTCAACTGTAAAGTTGAGTCCAAGTGTGGGGTGAATGAAATGATTTCGTGTCAGGACATTTATTCAAGTACTGCAAACAAAAACAAACTTGTCATTCCTGTAGTTGGGGCTCTGGGGAATCTGTCCAACTTCTTCCTCTGCTACAACATCCATGCTACCATCCGAATGTCACAGACTCATCAGCCTTGCCAATGTGTGCCAACTGTAGCTTCAGTTTCCTGTTGTTAACTGACAGGAATGACACATGGTGTGGTCTTTTGCTGCTGTAGCCCATCTGCTACAAGGTTCAATTTGCTGTGTTTTGAGAGATTCAAAGTCTCTTAAATCACATTTTTTCCTGATTCTAATACTCAGAAATGTGTCACCAGAGGGTGGTCAGAAAATACCAACATGCACATTTATTTATGTTGTTCTGAGCAGCAGAAAGTTCACAGAAGCAGTGGACCTGTGAGCTCATGAGAAATAAACGTGAATTTTGTTTTCTTCCTTCTTCAGTTTTATTAAAATTGTATTTGAGAATTGACTTTGTGCTTACTTAAATGTATGCAATGATGTCTTGGGAAATATTCATGTGCACTTCTATCGAAAAGGGAAATGGTTAGTGTGGCTTGACCTAATTAAAATATGACATCATTTTGGTTTTGTTTGTCTTGTTTTTTACATGAACAAACGTGTAAAACTCAACTTCATTATGACCAAATACATGACCCTGCCTAAAACCAACTTGTTAGTTGTGTCTAACCATAGTCGCATTTGCTCGCTATATTTTTAGTTGAGTGAGCAAATTTGGAATATGTAACTAGGCCAGCAAGTCACACACACACAAAAATACAGTGAAACAAAAAGGCTTCCATATGCAGTCCAGAGCCACATTTTATAGATGCCAAAATAATGAGATATGACTCAGGGATTATTAAAAACATGACCATGTCAGAGTGTCAGGTTTCTTAATTTACTGCTGTGTAATAAGCAAACTACTGAGTGTCACGTGCATACAGACTTGTATAGAAGCTGCTGTCACCACTAGACCCCTGGTAAGCCATGGTAACCACTTCCTTGGCTGCATTCTCCTGCTTGCAACCTCAGAAGATGATTTAAAAAGCAAACTAGTCTGAATTTATTTTTTTTAATTCACAAAAGACTCCGATGATATCCAGGGCAGAAAGAAGATTGATTTAAAAACCATTGGTTGCAAGTTTACAATCAAAAGCATATTAGTTACAGATACAGGCCATGAAGTCCTGGTGATAACAGGCTTAATCTTGAGCACTGACTTAATTTAATATGTGAGAACTTCCAATCCTGAAGGGACTCAATACAATCCTGTTGGCGTTGTAGATTTTCAATAAATATATTTTTTCCAAAAAGAAAAACAAAACATAAAGTGCACCTTCATACCGCCAGTGGACCTGCAGTCTGCTAGGTGTTCCCCTAAAACTCTGTCGTCACACAGTCACGACTGGTGTGCGTAACGTGTACATGCCATGATCATGTTCCTCCTCCTCTTCCTCCTCCTCCTCCTCCTCCTCATCTTTCACATACATTAGGGTTTCCCTTTGCACGCAACAGCCATGAAATAAACGAAAAAATCAGAGTCCTCCGTGCGGTGCGGTCTTCCAGCCAATTCACCAACTGGAGTATTTGTGCACCACCATGCAAGCGGCGGGCACCGCGGCAGCTGATGCCGATGCTACTGTAAACAGTGGCAGCAGCAGCAGCGCCGCAGACATAAGCGACAGAGACGGGGCAGGGGAGAGGATGGAGAGGACGGTGCCAAGCGAACAGCAGCAGGACAGGACCAACAACCAGCAGCAGCATCAACAGACGTCCTCAACCCCGTCTGGAGTGTTGAGTGAGTATCGCAGAGAAAGATTGAGGGGGTGGGGAGAGGGGTGAACGGCAAAATGTGTGTGTGGACTCGCTTTCTCTGTGGTCACAGAAAGCGAGTGTTTGTGTGCCTTTACCCCCCCCCCCCCCCCCCCAAAAAAAAAAGAGTGAGAGAATGGGGATAATGCACAAACGATATGGTGCAGTCACTGATGCTGAACAGACTTTACTGAATGACTCACTGGGGAGACTGGAGGGATCCGTCTGTGACTGGGTTGAGGTTTCCGTATCCTTTAATTTCGCCGCTACACGGTGCGCATTCCGATTCAGGCAGGCCCGGGAAGAGTCCGAGGCAGGCTTTCTGGTCCACAGGTGCATGGAGGGCTGATATGCAACGGAGGTGTGTGTCCCGGCGGGCTGTCGGACACTGTGCGCTATACTCCGAAGACACTAAATAATGCGCTGCGAGCTCAGATGTCAGCTGTGACTTTACACGGAGAAATAGCATGCTACAGTAGTGAGTAAGCAAGAGGTGGATGGATGATGGCTGGATGGATGGATTATAAAAAGCAGTGGGAATTATATGCGCTGTCACCTTTTACTCCACTCTTCTGTGACACTTCATGGGGGTTTGCTCTGTGGTGGCATGTTTCAGGACGCATAGATACCTTGCCTTTATTAAAGACTCGGGTCTGGGCCTCTTACTGTATAACCCTTACAGTCCTGGCCTGAACAGTTTTGTGTGTAGCCTGTTTGTTGAAGACTTTGCACTTCATTGATGCTTGCCTGCTGTTTGACCATTGCATGCTGGGAAACCACCCCATCCCAACTTGACTTGGCAACAGAGTATGTAAACAATATTTAGGCTTACTCCTGAATAAATATTTAAATTAGTAGTAAAATCAAACGGGAAAAAATATGTTGAGAAGTAACTCTCTAAAAGCATTCTTGAGATATAACTTGCTGTCTGATGAATCCCAACAAAAATATGACACAGAGTAAACTAAGATACAGTCTCATATTTGATCTAATATTTAATATTTACTGTTAGACTTGTTTTTTAGAGTCCCATTGCGCTTGATAAATATCATCATTCTCATTTGTTATGTGAAACCTCTCACTTTTGTATCAGTAAACTAGATGTTAAAATCACAATTAATGATCAGAAAAGCAAAACAAACTGCAAAACCTGGACTGATTTTAAAACGCAGCTGTGAAAAAAAAATCAGATAGCCAGTGCTTAGTAAGTGTAATTTTATTTGTCATTTTATGTATTAATTCATCTATAATTAATATGATAAATATTTCTCATGGTGTGCACCTGCTCCATTGCATTCTTATATTAGATAAGCTCATCATTTGGGCAGCACGGTGGCACGGTGGTTAGCACTGTTGCCGCACAGCAAGAAGGTCCTGAGTTCAATTCCAACATCAGGCCGGGGTCTTTCTGTGTGGAGTTTGCATGTTCTCCCCGTGTTTGCATGGGTTCCCTCCAGGTACTCCGGCTTCCTCCCACTGTCCAAAGACATGCAGCTTGTGGGGATAGGTTAATTGGATAATCCAAATTGTCACTAGGTGTGAATGAAAGTGAGTGAGTGTGTGGTTGTGGTTGTGTGGTTGTCTGTCCCTGTGTGTTAGCCCTGCGACAGACTGGCGACCTGTCCAGGGTGTACCCTGCCTCTCGCCCTATGACAGCTGGGATAGGCTCCAGCGCCCCCCGCGACCCTGAAAAGGATGGATCATTTAAAGATAATTTGACCCTAATTTGATAAATTGCTTCTGCCCGGGAGAGAAATTTGCATGTCAGATACACGTTCAAGTAGAGGATTCTTCATGGCTTTAATGAGCGTTTCTGTCATGGGGAACCAGCGAGAACATCGGTGTGCAGTACTCTGAAACACACAGAGCATGGAGTAGAACCAGCCAGTGTCTGTAGCTTGGCTCGGATCGCATCATTATGTCATACAAAAAGTCAGATCTTTATGAATTTATTCATCGCATTTCTGGTTACGTGTGATTGATGTTGGAGTTTATTAGTTATGTATTGAATGCAGTGACCCACAAAATACTGTAACACAGAAGATGACAGCAGCACCGAAGGCCCTCAGAAAGAGGGCTAATACGTGCTGTAAGTAGGTGATGTGATATTGCAGAATGTGACATCCAGAAGACAGGCACACACTGAAAGAGTGTTACAGTATAATTCAGTGAACTATGAAGCGATTCGCCCATCACCGTGGCTGTCGCTCCTGAGCGTGAGCCACTGAAAACCAACGTGTGAAAGGCACAGTAATAAAAATGATGACTTCAGACTTCAGTGTGTCGTTATAATGCACAAGTGGGATGACGCTGCTGAGTAGAACCAAGGCCTGTTGGTTTGTCAGCACTTAATTTTTATCTAGAGAGGCTTGAAAAAGTAGCTTGTCAGTGAGTATTTACTCACCGACCAGTTTGCAGATCATTTGTTTGTTTGCCTCTCAGAACATTTGCTCAGTCACAGCACTGTTAACCTTCACTGGAGATGACTCATTATTTTCTACATTTCAGTCCCTATGTCACCATGACAGAGCAAACAGTTAATAGTGAATGGGAAATGTTGTGATTAAACTGATATCAATGAAAAACTGGTCAGTTGTGGTTAGCGTCTGTCTTTTTTCTCCTTAAACTTTGTTAATCCCAGTTTGACCCAGTCTCATCCTTTCTCTATATTACCTGTCTTTCTTAGATAAACTGTTTGGGAAGCGACTTCTACAGGCCAGGCACTTTATTATGTCACGGAAGTCCTGGTTAAAGATGGTTCCCACAGAGAACTGTGATATACTGATGACATTCCCAGGTACAGTAAGCTCAGATGTGTCCTGTTTGTTTTGTTTGTCCTGTGCTGAAGCCCTTGCTGCAGAGAGAGCAGTGTTCATTTAATATCAGTGATGATCAGCCACCCACTTAGTCAGATGATTGTGACTGTCAAATGGGCTCTGGGGACAATTAGAAATCTTCCATTTACTGTGCTTGTATTTACACACCATCCCCTTCTGCAGCGTATTTTAATGTAGCTGTGAATTCGTTGGACAAACCTTCACGTATACAACACAAAAGTCCCATCCTATACTTTATGTTGCATTTTAACATGATACCGTTTGTGTGGGGTCTATGTTAGACTGCTTTTGTAAATAATCTTTGGTGACATGAAATCCTGCAGCATATATGTTCAGTTTACTGCATCTGTCTGGCATTTCTGCTCTTCGTTTTCAAGACAGTGTGTCCTGTTTTCGAGGTGTACATTTTACGACCTGAATTCCCAAAAAGGATGCTGTGTAAAAACAGAATACAATTATTTACTGATCTCATAAATACATATTGTACTTACAGTGGAATACGGAAAACATCAAATGTTTAAAGTGAGACATTTGACCAAGACTGCAGGGGGACTCCTAATCCTCCAACCAGTGTAAAATCATAACCAAATCAAACATGTGGATCATAAAGAATGAGATAACCATATCCGGTCAGGGCCTGGGTTAACAAGGACTGCATCGGGTGCCGTTGGCCAACAGGGTGCTGGAGGAATCTGTGCTATTGCTGTTGAAAGATAAAGAAAGAGGAAAGGGGAAGGCATGTTTGAAGGCAAGGAGAGAGAAGGAAAGGCAGGGGAAAGTGGCAAATCTAGGGACTATAACTGGTAAAGAAAGAGAGCTGGCTGATATGATGGAGAGAATGAAACTAAATATATTATGTGTGCAGGAGACCAGGTAGAATGGAACATTGTAGGTGGATTCAAGCTGTTTTACCAAGCTGTAAGTAGGAAGAGAAATGAAGTAGGGGTAATCTTGTTGGAAGAGTGTGTGAATCGTGTTACTGAGGTGAAGAGATTTTCAAAGTGCCCAAAAGGTTAGATGTGAATAAAAAAAGAAAGAGGAACTCTGGAGTAAGTTGGATGACGTGGCAGAGAGTGTCTGAAGGGGGAAGAGGGTGGTGATTGGAGCAGACGTCAATGGACATTTGCGTGACAGAAACAGAGGTGTTAAGTGGGTATGGTGTTAAGGAGAGAAATGCAGAAGGACAGATGGTGGTGGATTTTTGCCAAAACTATAGAAATGGCTTTGGTAGGGAAGTAAGAGGGAGGACCACGGCATGACATATAAGATTGGAGGAAGGGGCACACAGGTGGATGACATCTTGTGCAGAACATGCAGTCTTAAAGAGATAGGAGGCAGTAAGGTGGTGTCAGGAATGTAGTTATAGGGAACATCAGATGTCTGTAGGATGAGTGGAGGCAGATATAAGGATTAAATAATGCAACAGTCAAAGGACAAGAAAGGTGAAGAAAAGAGTCCAGGCAGGGTGGAGTGGAGGGACACGGTTGTCAAGGGTGAACTCTGACAGAAGGATGGCACCAAGAGTGAAAGGGATGGTAGTGAGACCTGCTATGATGTATGATTTGAAAATGGTGGCAGGAATTTGACAAAATTCCTCTCCCAAATTTCCAGTAACTGCTCTCCTCAGTCACCAGATTTTTACAGGCTGCTGTTAAAAGAAGAGGGGATGTTACACGGTGATTTACATGACCCTGTCCCAACCTTTTTATGAGACATGTAATCATTATAAAATGGTACATTTTCTCAGCTTAAGTATTTAATATGTTTTTGAAATGTCTTCTTGTCAACAAAATGTGTTTATGCAATTTTATTATCCTCATTATTAAGAACTGAGGTTATATATATATAACCTCAGTTCTTATATATTTAATGTCTTTTATATATAATGTAAAATGAATTTCATTTAACTTAATTAGAGTAAAGGGATGGTTGAGACTGTTAAGATGTTTTGTGGTAAAACAGGAATTGAAATGTAAACTCATCGACATTGGATCTTACAATTACAGTGAAGATTTTTTATGTTTAAGAAAACAAATCAGAAAAATGCGCGTCTGTCTTTTATGACCACTCTGAAAAACCTTTTCACTGCACACACTTCCTTTTGAGCCGACCTTCAGCGGAAACGTCAGCTGCTTTGATTGTTTAGAGTTCAACTGTTTCCACCTATTTACGCTTTGATGTTTTAAGTCATTCATCTGAAAGTGCACACATGACGCACAGAATTGCACCTAAACTGTCTTATCTTGCATACCTGCAGTGTTTAATCTAGGCAGGCACGCTTGAACTTTAACCAGAAAAATAGTCTTATCGAGTCAGCTGAAGCAGTTTTTATCGACCACAAATGGCTCAGTATGAGTTTATTCTAAGCAATCAAAGACGGCAGCTGTTACAAAATTGTAACCCAACAATGTGCAACAGTCATAGCTGAATCTGATAGAAAGAAATGCACACGGCACATGTTTATATATAAATTGCACCTGTTTTAAAGCGTTTTCACATTAGATGAATTTAACGTTGTAAATGCTTTTCAGTGTGGTGTTTAGTGTTAGTAAGGTCTATAATTGTTTCATTACTGGTTCAAATTTTTCATAGTCAGCTGAAAAAGATTGATTGGTTACAGTCCATCCTCAATAGCTTTTAAAAAGATCTTTGTGGTAAATGGAGACAAGTATTTAACTGGAAAGGGCTGTTACTGCCACCTCCACCTCCCACCTACCTCCCTGCTTCATGACACTTCAGTCAGAGCTGTGAAAAACTGGCTTTGGTTCAGCCTCCTTACACAGCATCAAACATATAATTTCCTTATAATTTTGATAAACGAGACTCTAAACCTGCCGAGTTAATTTAGACTGTAATAAAACTACATGTAAATGACATTAATGCGATTGATAAAAAATGTCAACATTTTTTCCTACAGACACAATAGATGACCACACTCTGCTGTGGCTCCTTAATCAGATTCGGGTTGGAATCCCACAAGTCAGCATCCAGGTTCGACAGCATAAACACACCCAGGCAAACGCCTTCTTCATCACAACAACGTTTGAGAAGTAGGTAACTCAAACTCTGTCTGTGTGTGTTACACCATTTTGACATTTTATACCATTATTGATTTACACCTGCTTCATCTTAGCCACAAACAAATACCCAGACTTAGTGTTGGGTCGTGGCAAATAAATGTGTTTTGGTATGAAAAAACTGTGTGTTTACAGCTCAGTTAGGTGCAGTTAGATACAAAAATGTGAAGAATTAATTTTACATACATGATTAGATGGTTTTGGCATATACAGTTAGGCCCAAATGTTTGTAGACAGTTATTTTTGTTTTTCCGTTACGTGATCTTGTGTGCACCGTCACAGTGGATTTTAAGATTAAAGCCCAGAGTTTCAGCTTTAATTAAAGAGTTTTTAAAAAATTATTATTATTTTTTTAAACGAACATAATTTTAAATATGAGGACTGTTTTTAATATTTGAAAATCCTTTGTAGTCAATGACTGCCTCAGGTCTTGAACTCATGGACATCACCAAATGCTTTGAATGCTGTGTTTGCACTTTGTCCCACATAGCAAAATTGGTATGGTCCGAATCTGGCCCACACAATGTGCTTACACATGGCCCACATACCGCAAAGAATGACGGCCCTTTGGTGGCCAGGATCTGGTTTGCCAAACGTGGCCCACACATGGGCCAGCACAAGGCCAGTTGCAGACACACTGCTGGCCCTGTGCTGGCCCAGAACAGTTTCAGCTCTGGCCCCAGATGTCAGCCTAATGTGTACCTTAATTAAGCCATGTAATAAGAACATGTGCATAATAGTGCAAAAGTAACATGACAACACTCTGTTCAGACCGTGAATGGACTGATTCTTATATAGCATTTTTCAGCTCTCCCAGATTACTCAAAGTGCTTTATACAACATGCCACATTCACTCAACCACACACTTTCGCTTAACTGAGTGCTTCCTAACTACATTCATACGCATTCGCACTCACAACACGCAGACTGGATTAGCCAGGTATCTGGGAGCCAGATATGGGAGCCAGGGCCTGGCCCATATCTGAAAAACATACGTCTTATCATGCCAGATGTCGGCATGATACATTGCCAGCTTAATACCAGATCCGGGCCAGACCTCCTTGCAATGTAGGATAGCTCTGTCTGATCAGTTTGCAGCATTTAATTTGTCTGAGTCAGAGCTGTACACATCACAGTTCATCCTGCTGCTTCTATCAGCAGTCACATCATTGATAAACATGCCAGTCATACATGCCCATGCCATAACACTACCTCCACCATGTTTGACAGATGATGTGGTGTACTTTATTTCATTAACTGTTTCGATTTTTCTTCAGACTTTTCTCTTCCCATCATTCTGATATAAGCTCATCTTGGTTTCATCTCTTCTTTTTCAAGAACCGTGGAGGCTTTTTAGATGTTTTCTGGCAAAGTTTAATCTGATCTTCTAGTTCTTGAGTTTAACTGGTGGTTTTCTCTCATTATTTACACTCCTGAAGATGTCTGTTGATTGGAGATCTTGACAATGATACCTCCTCCAGAGTGTTCTTGACTTGGTCTGAAGTGTTTTTGTTAACTAAGGAAAAAAATTCACAATTCATCCGCTTTAGTTGTCCTCTGTGGTCTTTTTTTTTTTTTTCGTTGGTGTTGAAGATCTGGCAAGTACATTCATTCTTTTTAACAATGTACCAAGGTGGAGTGGGTGGAGATGAGAATTAGGGGTGATTTATGAAAGACGGGTGAGACCTGCTATGATTTATGTTTTGGATACAGTGGCATGAACACAAAGACAGGAGGTAGTAGAGTTGAAGATGTTAAGATTTTCATTGGGAGGGACCAGAGTGGAAAAGATTAGAAATTAGTACATTAGAGGAACAGCTCAGGTTTAGTGTTATGGAGACAAAGTTAGAGAAGCAAGGAGATGATTTGGACATGTGCAGAGAAGGTAGTGGATATATTGGAAAAAGACTGTGCCAGCTGCCAGGCAGAGGGAAAAGATGAGGACCACAAACGAGATTCATGGATGGGAAGGAGGACATGCAGTGATTTGGTGTGACAGAGGAGGATGCCTAAGAGAAAGGGAGTCAGAGGCAGATGACCAGCTGTGTTACAAAAGACCAGGTCTTACCCGGCCAAAAAAATTGGTATTTAGTCAATTGTTCCAATAATAATTTTGTGGCTCTGAAAATGGAGTACTAAGTGTAAAATGTCACAGTCAATGAACAAACTCTAAGCAAGAAATGTAATTAGAGTATTAGAGTAAAATTATTTTGAACACATGTGACAAGTCATCCTCCACCTCCACTTGTTTTCACTGCAGTTTGATATTCACCGGCCCTTAATGTACCTAAATAATGAAACCTTTTCAGTGCCGCGTCTGTGCAGTGTCAGTTCTCCATCAGGGTTTATGCTGCTGTTCATTCACCCTCAGCTTACTGCGAGGAGCGGAGCAGATGGGCATGCACAAGAACGTTAAACCACAGTTTGGTGGTGGCATGCGGCGCTTTTCCTGTGAGGAGGACAACATCTATGAGAACATTGAGAGCGAGCTCTGCTTTTTTACCTCTCAGGTTAGAAGCCAAACCTTGGGTCATGTTTGAATATCTTAAACAGTATAAACGGATTAAAATGTATGTGTTCTTTTTTTTTTTTTCTGCTTCGTGTTCGTGGTTTTGTTCAGGAGCGCCAGAGCATCATTAAGTACTGGCTGGATAACCTGCGAGCCAAGCAGGGGGAGGTGCTTCACAACATTCACTTCCTGGAGGGACAGCCAATCAGTACGCTGGAGTTTTTTTATGAGCACTTTATATTGAGGCATTCCTTAAATACTTCACAAATGCATTTGCTTTTAAATGCAATATTTCATATTTTGTCTGAAATACAAATAGATGCCAAGTTCATCATGAACATCTGTTGTTCTAACACAAGAACCCTCACTGAAGACTATCAGGACATCCACTGTTAGAGTTTTACTTGTTTCACTAAGATAAACTTAATGTATTGTTTTTTTTGCTTGATTACATGAGATTTTAGAATCCATGTTTTTCCAAACTTGATGTGTCCTCTTTAGTTCCAGAGCTGATAGCTCGGGGGGTGATCCAGCAAATGTTTCCTCTTCATGAGCAGAGGATACTCAACCAGCTGATGACATCTTGGGTCCAGGCTGTATGTGAGAGGCAGCCCCTCGGTAGGAAGATTTGCAATTTTACTTTGGAGGGCAGTAAACAGAAGGCCTCCATTAGGCCTCCATTAGGCCAATTATAGGCCAATTATAAGGAATATTAAATGACACTGTAAAAAATTATGTGATGCCTTCAAATCCTAAAACCCTCAACATTTTCAATTTTTCTACTTTGTAGATGACATCTGTGACTACTTTGGGGTGAAGATTGCCATGTATTTTGCTTGGCTAGGTTTCTACACCAACTCCATGCTTTATCCTGCTGTCATTGGCTTTCTCCTCTGGATGCTAGCAGAGGCTGACCAGGTACTTGGACCATTTTTTTTCTTTCTTGAAAACATTTGTAATTTTTGGACACAGATTTTTGACAGTAAATTTGACTCTGTACACCACCACAGTGGGTTTCAAATACTCAGAAGTAACTCAACAATTGACTACAGATGAAGCCCGTTCCCTCATTTCTTGATTAATTAGGAAAAGATCAAAGCTCTAGAGCTGATTTCAAGTGTTCAGCTTGTATTTGGTATTTCTTCTGTTCTCACTATGAGGTCCAAATAGATGTTGATGCAAATGCAGGTCATCATTAATTAGAAAAAAAGAGTGTTTGATGAAAAGATTATTTCCAGGAAACACAACTTCACAACATGTAGCCAAGTCAAAAACACCCTTGAGGATGTAGGCGTGTCATTGTCAACAATCGGTAATGTACAGAATTTAAACAACTCTACATCAAGTCTACAATCAACAGTTGCCTTCATGTATGGAAGGGTTTGTAAACACTCTGTATTTCCTTGTTCCTCTTGTATTTCCTTGTTGTAACAAGGTGCAAAACACTGAATACACTCAGTAACAAGGAGGCCAGATTATGCTTCCCCAGACAACACCTATAACACAAAAGCCTGCACAGTTCTTTGGACAGGTGTAACCAAAATTAACGAGTGAAAAGAAAAGCAAGAAGAAGTAGAGAAACAGCATATGAAGCATGCCACATTATCTATTAAAACATGTCGGCGGCAGTGTCATGGTATGACTGCAGTGTAACCGGTTCACTAGTGTTTGCTGATAGAAGTAATGGGATGAATTGGAAGTGTACAAGGCTATACTCTCTACTCAGCCTCAGACAAATATTACAAAACTGATCAGACATTGCTTTACGGTGCAGGTGGATAATGAAAAATGAAAGTATACTTCAAAGACATTTACAAAGCAAAGAAATCGGATATACTTCACTGGCCGGGTCTGTCATCCAACAGAGCATGCTTTTCAGGTATTAAATACAAAACTGAATGTAGAGACCCACAAACAAGCAGCAACTGAACACAGATCCTGGACAACCTGAAAGGATTTTCAGGATTAAAAAAAAAAAATCTTTACATTTAAAATTATGCCAGTTTGTCCAATTTCCTTTGAGCCTCTTAAAATGGATGCCTGTGTATAAAACCAGCTTTAATTTCAAAGCAGGTCAAGCCAAACCTTTGTAAAAGGCCTTAAATTAAACATGAAAGTCTGCACTTCAGTCACACCTTCATTGATTTTAAATCCACTGTGGTGGTGTACAAGGGCAAAATTACAAAAAAAAAAAAAAGCATATTAATAAAAATATTTAATTTTTTCTTTAGTTTGTTGTGGAAATTGAAATAATGTATTTGTATAAAGCAAATTCAGAGTATTATGTCATCAAACATATGGCTGTGGACCACTAAATATTCAAATAGATGATAGTTGATCTACACGGAAATAATCGTATTCGTTTCAGCTTATCATTTTCTGGTTTGGCTCTCCTGACACTATAAATACTCTGGCTCAGAGGCTTTTAATTTGAATGTGTGAGATTGAAAAGATAGCAGTCCCCGACAGGAAGTAGGCAGCTTTGATTTATGGTCAAGCTGACATGCTGGCACGGTGAAAGCAGAACAGACAAAAATCCCTCTTCACGATCACACAGTTGCATGAAAGTAAATATGAAATTTCCACTGAATTGCCTCTAATGTTTTTTAATAAAATGCTTAAACTGTTTATAAGTTAAAGCAACACATGATACAAACTAAATAATCTAATCAGTGGCACTGCATGGTATAACTTTATCATCACATGTTACAGCATTTTGTCTTTGGTTCTCTAATGCTCCTGCTCAGACCAGTCAGGATATCTGCTGTGTGGTTTTTGCCCTCTTCAACGTTGTGTGGGCGACTTTGTTTCTGGAGCGCTGGAAGAGGCGAGAGGCAGAGCTGGCTTACAGGTGGGGCACTCTGGATACCCCCACAGAGTCCTTAGAGGAGCCCAGACCTCAGTTCAGGGTGAGCACTGTTTCAGATCTTATACCACCAAGAATTTTTCAGTGATAATGATAATAAACTTCTAAAGCTTTTTTTTTTTTTTAAAAAAATAATGGATTTACACGCAGACTTTGAATTCTTTTATTCAGCATTTCCATTTTTATCAAAGTAAAAAGCTATATCGCTGTCTTTGCATGATGCAAGGGATCAGTTACTCAGTTCTGCAGCAACTCAGTTGCGTCACAATTCCAGGAAATGTGATCAACGTGTTTCTAAGAGTATTGTGTGAGCGTGTCTGCGCGGGGGGTGGAGGTGTCCAACTCACTGCGTCCTGCTGTGAGGAATGAATAGAAAACTGCAAGGGGGGGGGGGGGGGGGGGGGGGTTAATGCCTCAAAAGGGGAGTGTGGGAACTCCTCAGCACAAGCCTGGCTAGCTCAGTCGGTAGAGCATGAGACTCTTAATCTCAGGGTCGTGGGTTCGAGCCCCACGTTGGGCGTGATAGCTTTTAAAGAAGACGCACATATAACCGGAAGTTCTACAAAATAGGAAGATTTGACTTCTTGGCAGGCAACGTTGATGATGGCACGAGTTTCATGTAACAAATTATATAGAGAGAATTAGCTGTTTGCTGTGATAAGACACCTCATTTCATTTTTACACTTCAAATGATGACAAAAATCCCAAAATAGCCTCCAATCTCATATTCAGCCTGGCCCGTCTGTTCCCTCCTCCTCTGCTGTCTCTGCAGGGAGTGAAGCGTTGCAGTCCTATAACTGGCTGTGAGGAGTTCTACTACCCACCCTGGAAGAGAGCTCTGTTCAGATGGCTGGTCAGCCTGCCCATCTGCCTCCTCTGTCTCTGCTTCGTCTTCCTTGCTATGCTCCTCTGCCTAGAACTGCAGGTTTGACACCCAGAACAACCGTGTGCAGGTTCTGTGAGACAAAATGAATTTAATATAGTCATGGTGATGATATATATCTGTGTTTAATTCTACTCTTAATGAAATAAATACAGTATATAAGGAGTTTAACAAGAGAAGTAAAAAGTGAGAACAAATTTGCTTCAGACCAATAAGAATGTAAGATCCATGTCAACTGGTAGTCCTGAGATTTGTGTAATGTGTTATTTTCTAAAACAGGTTAAACAGACCATAATCAACTATACCCACTACCTGCTCACATTCATTTAACGGCCTTTTAAAAATAGCCCAGGGATTTGAGACATGAATGAACAGGCCATTAAAAATGTATCATACTTCTATTTCACCTTGCAGGAAGTGGTGATGGAGATTCAGGAGCTGCCTAGTATTACAAGATTCATTCCGAAGATACTTCTTGCCATGACAGTAACTGTATGTGATGAAGTGTATAAGAAGATCGCCTACTGGCTCAATGACATGGGTAAGAAGAAATTAAATTTAATGAAGCGTACTTGCCCATGACCGTGATTTAGATTATGTAACTCTTTGGTATGTAGAAGGCTGTCCTATGTCCTAGTCTGCATTTTTACTTTTTGTTAGAGGAAAAACTCCTGCACACTGAATAACACTATTCTTATTTGCATTTCTTTGCCTAGAAAACTACAGACTCCAGAGTGCCTATGAGAATAATCTTATCATCAAGATGGTTTTTGTAAGTCATTGTTTCCCCTCATTTGGGGATAAAAACAGTTTACCATGAACGAGTGAGTGAGTGAGTGTTTGCATTTCTGCAATGCTTTCGTCTTGTTTTGCAGTTTGAATTCATCAATTCTTACCTTAGCCTTTTCTACATTGGATTCTACCTCAAGGACATGGAGAGACTAAAGGAGGTAACCACAGTTTTATTCATTTATCCACAGATAAGCAAAATACTGAGTTAAAAGTTATTTTATCTTCAAATGCCCAAATGTCACTTTGCTGAACACTGGGCACCGTGGCCCAAAGTAGCGACTCTACACCTGCAACTTGGCAGTTTGCAGTAATAATCTTGTTGTTGTCGGCAATTTTATCAACCAAACTGATTAACCAAAGGATTTTTTTCAGCTGCAGACAGCTTGGTTATTAAGTTAAAATGAGCGCCATATTTTATTTAGTATTTGGGGGCTTTTCACATGAGCTCATTTCCATTTAAGTCAGGAAGTGGAAATAAAACATTACATTAGCGGTTGTTGATATTAACTTTATGTCTAATTCAGGTTCAGCTACAAAGACATGACAAAAATGACTTGAATATTCAAATTCATAAGGTCCCTATTATTTATTTATTTATATATATATATATATATATATATATATATATTTCCCAACTGGAAACTAATTATGCCAACAGCACATGAATGCAGCATTAGTAGAATTTTTTTTTATTAAAAAAGCACTACACACACAAAAAAAGGTATTTTATCCCCAAAATTCTTATAAATACAATATGCTAATAGTATGCTATGTTATATTATAGTAAATATTACTGCTGTCTTATATGTGAACCATTTTTTCTAATGTGCAAAGGTTACATTAAGGCAGGTATTTTGTTTGAGTCTACAAATTCTGAGTGAGTGTACATAGAGTCACGTGGCAAAGTGTAAGTCACTGTTTAGGTGAGAGATTTAATGTTAGTTCTGTAATACCGTATAAAGCTCTTCAGCTATCCCTCATTTTTTTTGTATTTTGCCAATACAATAGATGCTGTGATTTCTTTAAATTTGCAAACAACAATGAAAGTACAGTAGATGAAGCAAAAGCCAGTTTGTTCCAACAACCTCAAAAGTCAATATTTGGTATGACCACTTTATTTTTCAGTACAGCCTGAACTCTCCTAAGAGCTTTCTTCAAGCAGTCATCAGGAGTAGTTCTCCAGGCTTCTTGAAGGACCTTCAAAGATCTTCTGATGTAGGGTGCCTTTTGTTTCATTATCTGTCAAAATGATAATGATTCGGAAACTGTCTGTCTGCAGTAGATTGTTTTTAAGCAACTTGGCATACAAAAAGAAATTGGTCAGGTACAAGGACTGAGTGAAAAAGCAGCCAATGTCTAAAGAAAGGCTTTGGAAGACCTTTAGAAAGCCTGGAGAACTATTGATCCAGACTAGTTTAAAAAAAAAATTAGAAACAAGTCTGTTCCCTTCTGAGTCCCAGAGGGATCCCTGTCAGTCACAGTGCAAACGATGCACAGTGCAGAAGTAAATTTAAAGAATTGAGGGTTGCTTAAGACTATTGCACAGCATGGCATAATAATGAAACACTGCATTTGTTGCCCTAAACTTTAAATCATACAAGATCAAAGCTTTAACAGCAACACCCACAATTTCTTGAACTAAGCACCAGTTTATTATGAATCCCAGAGTCTGTTTTTTCTTTTACTCAACAATCACTGGGTCTTGCTTTGATGTCATTCTTACATTCAGCATAGTAACAGATCCCGTCCTTCTCTTCACAGATGCTAGCTACTCTACTGATTTTCCGCCAGTTCTTACAGAACATCAAAGAGGTCCTTCAGCCTTACCTGTATGAGCAAAACAAGCTCGGTGTGTTCACCCCAAAGGTGCTGTGGGAGCTTCTCCAAGCCATCGTGCTCAAATATGGCCGCCTGGCTCTGGGAAAGGCTCAAGCTTCAATGACATCCTATTCCTTTCTGAGTCCCAGAGGAATTCCTGTCAGTCACAGTGCAAACGGTAACCCAGAGCCAAAGAGAAGAGGAGATCTGAAAGCAGGATTCAGGCTGACAGAGGAAGAGTGGGACATGACCGACAGTGCCATGAAGCAACGTAAAGTCAGCTTCACCGAGAAGGTCGACTACCAGGATGTCACAATGGACACGCAGGCAGCGGATGACAGCTCCCTAGAGGACAGTCCCACGCTGGTGGAGGAGGGCATGGATCCTTCCAGTATTTTTGATAGCTGCGATGAGGACAGTGATTGTGAAGTGCTGCCTCAAGTATGTGGTTTGCTTAATTGAACTGTGTATCAGATTCTATTGCTGCTTTGTATTCTTGCCGTATGTCTTTAAAATGCAAAATTGACATCCTTTGCTTTAATAGGTATCAAAGGTCTCAATATTACACTGTGCTGTTTGAGAGTCATTTAACTCACAATATCACAACTAAAGTATGCACTGCAAAGCTATAGAATTAAAGCTCCTGTTACTAGATTAGCAGTCTAATATTTACTTTAGCAGGACACCAAAGACAGTACCGCCTCTGTCTGTCAGAGAAGAAGGAATGTGGGGGAGGGCAATGATGACAAGAAATCATGGATCGATCCACCGGAAGAGCCAAAAACTGTCACTCTGACCCAGGCCGAGATTGAGAGTTGTATGCAGACATACGAGGTAGGACTATACTTATAAATAAATAATTTAACATTTAATAGAAATTTTGTTGCTTGACAACAACTTGACCCTGACAGGACACACTTCAGGACTACCAGGAGATGTTCATTCAGTTTGGCTATGTGGTGCTTTTCTCTTCTGCGTTTCCGCTGGCGGCCATGTGCGCCCTTATCAACAACATCATCGAAATACGCAGCGATGCCCTGAAGCTCTGTACCGGCCTGCAGAGACCGTTTGGGCAGAGGGTGGAGAACATAGGACAATGGCAGGTCAGTGTGTGTCATGCTCTGAAAAATGTCAGAAAAGCCTCCAGGCTCCAGTGTGCACAGCAGGGGCATCTGATAATATGTAAATATCTCTCCCTGTGTGTCACCAGACTGCGATGGAGGCCATGGGCTTGATAGCCATTATAGTTAACTGCTACCTTATTGGTCAGTGCGGGCAGCTTCAGCGTCTGTTCCCCTGGCTTAGTCCTGAAATGACCATCATCTCCATCGTCTTATTGGAGGTATTTGCAGTCGTGTAGCTTTGGCAGGGAAAACCTTTGTTTGTTTTCTGTAAATGTGGAAAATGATATTTTCTTATATTTATTGTGATTTTTGGTATTTGTATGACATGTTCAATAGAAATATTAAAGACATGCGGGAGGGGGAGAATGCCATTGTGCCTTGGTGGAACTGTGTGTTGAGAGTGTCCCTTTGTGGTCTTGGTGGTTTACAGCACTTTGCAATCCTCCTAAAGTACGTCATCCATGTTGCCATCCCTGATATCCCTGGCTGGGTAGCAGAAGAGATGGCCAAGCTAGAGTACCGACGAAGGGAAGCTTTCAAGGTATAACTGTGATAGCTTGAAAGACCTTCGGCCAACGTAAGGCTTGCTGTTGGCTGCATACTGTGTCATGTCTTTGTATATCTCTACATTTGTGCCCCTTGGTGCCTCATGTCTGTGCATTATCCAACAATGCACACCAGTGAAGCCTTTTCTGATTGTAATGAAGAAGTAACTGTATGTGTTTGTCTGTATAGTTTTGTTGGCATCTTGTCTTGATGATAAGTCTCATTATAGAGATAGCAACACAACTATGAGCCAAAATGGAAAAAATCTAGATATTTGTATTTATGATTGCATTTCATCACTGTTAGTATATATATTTTAAATGTAGAATATTTCAATGTGTATTTATCCCTCATCTTCTCTAGCTTTAATGTCAAACTTCTCCCTCTTTAGAAGCATGAGCTGCAGGCCCAACAACACTTCCAGCAGCAGCTCAGGCGCCGGCGTGAAGAAGAAGAGCTTCAGCGTCATGCTGAGCTGCAGGCCGAAGCCCGTCAGGAGAGTGACTGCCATAAGGCAGACACCCAGCACCAGCATCACCATGACAAAACACAAGTAGGCAAGCCAGGGGACAAGCCCAAGAGACCAAGCTCTCTGCTGGGAAACAACAATGTGATGAAGCTTAAGCAGATCATTCCTCTTCAGGGGAAGTTCTCCTCCGGCACGTCACGCTCACCGGCTCAGTCCCCAACGGGAGGCGAAGCAAAGCTCCCGGGATTTCTGAAGTTCTTGAAGTCACCCGAGGTGAAAAAAGAGCCAGCAGTGGCAGTTGGAGCCACGCAGGGGTCAACAGTGACCTCTTCAGTTCCCCCTAGTGGCCAGGAGAGGTCACAATCCCCCAACCGGACATTCAGTCCTGGGAAGCTGTTCAGCTTCAGCAAGTCAGAGGGTACTGTGGTGTGCGCAAATGGGACACAGCTGACCACGCAGGCTGCTAACACTCAACCCAGTAGGGTCGAGTTAAACACATCCTCAGAGGAATTACCCTCGAATGAGTCAGATAAAGTTGAATCGAAACAACTGACTGATTTAGAAAGCTCCAACTCAAAGACTTAATAAATGATCAGCCAAACCAGTGTATTATTATAAAGTGGAGAGCAGCATACAAGTGACATTGATGCACCTGCACTGCAGAACATTAGTCATGAGGACCACATGTAAAGTCAGCGAAGATTAGACTTTCACACTTCATGCAACTTACTTCTCACAAAACATTAAACTGTATCTATTAACACTCGACTATCTAACTTCCATGTAAAAATGTACAGTAAGCATAACTCCTTGAATGGAGCTTGAGTAACCTTTAATGAAGGTTCAATTACTGCATGAGTGGTTTTCAACAGCACCAAAACACACTGTATTGATGTGAAGGATAGTTCCCCCCCCTCAATTTCCAGGACTTTATCACCAATGAGCCCTTTTGTCAGAGGTCACGAGCAGCAACTTCCAATTCTGCGTTTATTTCTCCTTCATTTTGATGCCTGTATAAAATGCATGTTGCATTATGTGCATGCATTACTTCTCCATCATGTCTTTTTAGTTGTGAAGCACTTTCAAAGCCATTGTATTCCTCTGCAATAGGTCAGATTTATTCACTGTGACCATAAAAAAAATATTCTATTTTTCTTAACTTTGATTTTCTATGAATTATTTTACTACATAAATTAGTGAATGTACTTCCTTGATGCAAATAAATCTCACTTTAATAAACGCCCATCGCGAAATAAAACACTCACTGTATGACTGACCGCGCTGCTGGATCAATTTCTTTACTGGATGTAGGGCTTGAATTAAAAACGCTCATATACATTCAGAGGCCAATTTATTAGGTATAGCTGTTCAACTGCTTGTTTAGCCATGCAGACATAGTCCAGATGAACTGCTGGAGTTCAAACTGAGCATCAGAATGGGAAAGGAAGGAACACATGGTTGTTGGTGCTAGAGAGGTTGGTCTTAGAGTATTTTGGAAACTGAGCTGATAGGTAGGCAATAGTAACTCAAATTATCAGGATCTCTGAATGCACAACATATCAACCTTGAAGCAGATGGGCTACACAGCAGAAGACCAAAGCGGGTGTGATTGTTGTCAAGAAAAGAACAAGAAAGTGAGGCTACAATTTGCAAAGGTTAACCAAAACCGGACAATAGAAAATTTGAGCAATTTCCATTTTGCAATAATTGTGTGATTCTATCATGTCAATATGGACCAAAACCTCTGAAATATGCTTCCAGCCCTTGGTTGGATCTATGCTGTGGAGAATTCAGGCATTTCTGAGGGTACAAGTGGGTCCAACCAATTATTAAAAGAACTGTACTTGGTGTATTCTCTTATATAAACATGGTATTAAAGCTTTCAGGTGCCAAGCTATAAAAAATAAACAAGTGTTTAAAGTGTTGTATATTACCTACATATTTGCACATGCAATCAGAAAGAAGGATCTTTCTTCAGTTTCACCCAAAGACTGGCTGCTGATTACAGTCATCTTTACTGCATGTCACAGAGCAATCTATACAAGAACATCCAAAACTGACAATACAACTATACAATCAACTCAAAGCAAAACAACAAACTTAATCAAGTGATGGAATACAAACCATAAGACATCAGGAGAAATGGGTGACTCTTATATGAAGCTAAAGAAAATACACTGCCTCTTTCAGGTTTAAAGTAGTACTTGTGAAATCTACGTGTACTCTCATTCTACTGACCTGCACAAGCGACAAAAGTGAACATTCATGAGTCAGCCACACTGATAAAACCTCTGAAAGATGAAATACACAAGTCTATCACCCACTTTCTCTTAAATAAAGTGGGCGTTTAAACAAAGTAAGTGGATTAAGGACAGCACTTGCTTCTGGCCAAACATCAAACTGCCCAGGAACAGCTCAACCAACACAAAGAGCCCAAAGCACTGACCCATCCCTTAAATTCCACACACTCAAAGCTGTTGCACGATGGGGGATTGACATGACATAAGGTCAGTTTTAATTTTGTGGCAGGCTCGTGTACACTGTAGCAGGTTAAACTTTTCAAAAAGTATTTCTTTCTTAAGGTGCAAAAACTCAGCAAATTAGTTAAATGCTTTTGTTTCATTTACAGAAACTCCCTACAGCATAAAAGTTGTCTTAACAATTTGAGGATAAGTACAGCTAGCTTGGGAAAGACAAAATTGGAGTGAGTCTTGTTACCTGATAAAAAGGTGAGGGTAATCACAATACACATACTGTACAAATATACAAGATTTGCAGAGCCATGGGAGCAGCTTCACTCTTCGCAATGTACGTACTGAACCTTGTTGATCCAAAAATATTTCCTCAACATGACTCAAATGACTGACGTGTTTAAGCACATGAGAACAGCACATTTACATCTAGGATGCTCAGTAGTCCCTCAAAACAACAGTATGGCTAAAGTGTAAATTTACACATATTCAGTCAAATACTGTGCTGATGGTGCCATTACAAAGATCCAACTGCTGAAGTATTAAGAAGCTGAGATTTTAGCTACAAAATATGTACAAGTAAAAATTGCATCCTCTAGTATAAATATTGGCTTGGATGTTTTCTTACACCAAAGTCCATCCAATTCTGCAGTGCTTAATCTTCCTGAAACACAATGTAAACCAAGGGGCACCCTAAGACGCAAGTGGAAACACACTCCCTTCCACATAAGGCAATAAACCATTATAGTTATTATTCATCGGGAGAAAACAAACATTTCTTCAATCACTCGTCTTGTTTCTGCAACACAGCTCATAAAAACAAACCCTGAATCTAACGCTAAACCTAAACCACTATTAAAATAATTATTTCCACTTATTGTAATAGCAGTAATCTTTAAAAAGATTACCTAAAATGACAAAAGTAACAACAGAAATTGTTCATAATTCAAAAATTTAAGTTCCTGATTGAAAAATATCCACAAGGTCATCTCACAGCATATGCACATTTCAGATATGAGTGAATTACTGCAACTGTAAACCTTTAAAGGGTCAGCCCAAAAGCTTTTTTTTTTTTAAATCCCTGGCATCTTTAAATAAAAACTACATGGGTGTAAGTGGAATAAAACCACAGGGACTGAGCAATAAGGAGGTAGATGTTTGATTATTTTAAGACTACTATGAAAAGAAAAAACAAACCTCTGAAGTAGAAGTATGGCCTCCTCAAAGTGAAAAAAACAATGCATGAAAGCAGTGAATAAATTGAGGGAAAAGGTATTTGGTTAAGGAGGAGCTCTAAAGTCAAGTCCAAACATTAAGAACAACTTGACAGCTGTGGTCTGAAATCAAACTGCTTGTGCAGCTGTGGCAAACTTGTTTGCAAACATGTATTTTGCATCAGCTCGTGCATTTTGTCTGAGTGGGTCAGTCTCTACTCAGAGAATCGACGGCGCAGCAGTTTATGAAGCTTCATTCGGCTCTCTGTTGTCTGTTCTTGCAATTTTTCGTGGAGGTGCCGTGTTCTCCCCTTCTGTTGGTTCCTGTTCTCGCTTTTTTGCCGCATTCTGATGGAGTAAGGAAAAGGACATTAACCACTGAACTACAACATAATGGAGACGTGCCATCATAGACAATATAGTTAGCAGAAACTGCTTCCTCCATTTGATGAACGATATTTAAAAGCCTTTACCTTTTTATCCCACTGTTGATGTAGATATCGTAATAAGATGTTTGTCTTCTCTGTGACTATGACTGAGGAACAAAAACACAGAGATGATCTGATCATGAGAAACACAAAAGCACACAATGCAAAAAAGAGAATACAAATGTAGAAATGCATAATAGATGCAGAGTGTTTATGTAGAGTGACTTTTGAGGAAGATGCAGACATCAATGTTTAGGGAGTAAAAAGAATTGTGATATCAATGTATCAGCCAATAATCTCTAAATGCATAAACAGGTAGACAATATATTTGAGTCAAAGTGAACATGTTAAATGATGAGCCATCTCCAACCATATAGAGCATTTTATAAATGATTTTGCAAGCATACTTGACTGCACACATCTAATGCCTACTGCTGAGAGTAACAATATGAGACATCATATACAGTGATGTGAAAATGTATTTGCCAGCTTCCTGATTTCTTTGTTTGTTTTTTTCGCCATGTTTGTCAAACTTGCACGTTTCGGATCAAACTAATTTTAACGTTAGACAAAGACAACCTGACTAACTGCCTGTTTTTAAATGATGATTTCATTTTTTAAGGAAAAAAGCTATCCAAAAATACCTTTCCCTGTCTTGATGCATGCTCAATCATCCAGGTAAGTAGAGCCCAAAAGGTTGATTCTGTTCATCTGGATGTAGCATTTTCAATGAGAGAAACGTTTCGTCACTTGGATGAGTGACCTCCTCAGTCTCAGCTGTGTTCAGCAAGAACTACAATCAAATCTCTGTGACAATTGGTAATGAGTCTTTCACATTGCTGTGAACCTGCTGAGTAATTTGGCCCACTCTTCTTTGCAGAATTGTTTTAATTCAGCCATATTGGAGGGGTTTCTACCATGAACGACCTGGTTAACATCATGCCGGAGCATCTCAACTGGATTTACAGTAAGTCTAGACTTTGACTAGTCCACTCCAACACCTTTTAGTTTTTTGAGCCTTTCAGAGGTGCACTGTATGTTTTGGATCATTGCCCTGCTCTATAAATCAAGTGAGCTTGAGCTTCAGAACATAAAGTTATACCAGGACATTATCCTTCAGTATTTTCTGGTATAGAGCAGAATTCATGTTCCATCTGTTACAGCAAGTTGTCCTGAAGCAGCAAAGCAACATCAGACCGTGACACTACCACAACCATGTTTGACTGCCGGTATGATGCTGTTTTTATTAAATGCTGTGTTAGTTTTATGCCACACGTAACGGGACACTCCTGGGAAGGTTCACTACTGGTTTCCCAATTTGTGGACAATGGCTGTCATTGTGGTTCACTGGAGTCCCAACCTTAGAAACAGCTTGTAACCAAAGACTGAAAGATGTCAGTGACTTTGTTTCTCTGCTGTTTCTTTAGATTGTTTTATAATGTGTTCCTTTTTGAGATTTTTATGCCTGCACAGGGGTTGGGGCAATTACTTTTTCCCACACAGGGCTAAGCAGGCTTCCCCTGACAAATGATCAGTTAATTAAGTGAATATTGTATTAACTCAGTCATTTACTTTGACTAATATTAAAATTAGTTCGATGATCTGAAACATGAAAGTGTGCCAAATATGCAAAAAGAAAGAATATGAAACCAAGAAGGGGCAAATGCTTTTTCACAACACTGTAAGGTGATACTGATAAGCCTATGACAAGTTGACATCAGTCCAAAGTTTAGCAATCTGTGAGAAAGAACGTAAAAGCCTAGAGGCCATTCACTGGGTGTGTACTTACTCTGCTCTGAGGGATAATCCCGAGTTGGAAGATACACAGATGGTCGACGGTTCTACCAAAAAAAAAAAAAGAAAGAAAGAAAGAAAGAATAAGACAGAGGTCCAAGTTAGTCTATTATTGTTTAAACTGCTTCAGACATCAATAGTGGCATCACAACATGACAAAACGTTCTTGAGCTCAGATTAGAAATGAAAACATCTGAGCATAATGAGAAACATAAGCATCACTCACTGAGGCTTTGCACACAGAGTCTGCATGGAACCTGCTGAAGTTGTTTTTGTTGTAGACGGGCAGTCCCTTCAAGAAATCTCTCTGTATACACAACAGAAAAATAAGACGATAAACACTTAAGTGTAACTGCAGCTGAGACACACATACACTACCAGATGGAAAACACACTCAGGCAGGTTGCACAAACAACTCCTGCCCTTCACATTTATCAAGGTGACGTATTTGTAATGTGACAGACTATTTACAGCACGTCGCACTTGCTACAACAAGCAAGTCGACGAATAGCAACTTAAACAGTTCAGGAATGAAGTATCTATGAACCAACCTTCTCCATTTCTGCCCGGGTCGTGCTCTTCGTCTCTTATTGAGCAAAGCACGGTGAGGGTGAAAACCAGCAAATGCTACTGCTTTAGCTAGCTAGCTACTAAGCCTTGTTTTGTCGAAGCCAAGATACCGAACTGTTTACCCGTTCAACAGCGCCTGCTACAAAACATAAACTACGTTTGATATGATTGCATCGCGTCACTTCAGTCAGGTAGAAAACTACCACTCGTGTAACTACAAAAACGCCGAAATCTAGGGTCTTTTTGGCCGCCAACTTGCTACTATTTCAAAACTCCATATTTGTTGTTCGTCTCTTATGGGCGGTTATCTTCTGATACCCAGCCTATCTCATTGGCTGAGCAGTGACAGGTCTGGGAAAAGAGAGCAAGAGAAAGAAGCCGATTGGCCAGAAAGTCATGACGTAGAAGACAAATTCTCCAATACGACGCAGGTTGTGGACGAGGGTGCTCATAAAAACAACACTACTTTCTCCACTACTCCTCACGCACGTACACCGCTTATCAGCTTCTGGGGATCTACACACAGAGGGAGGGAGTGTTAAAAACGCAGATTATACAGCAGCATAAAACAAGCTATAATAATAATAACATTAATTTAGTGATCGGACTGATTCCTGTCGTGTATATTCAGTTAAAATGAATTATAATAATGGTTTAAGAATATTGCAAGGGTGTTAAACTGTAAATGTTCCGCCCCCCCCCCCCCCCCCCCCGCCAAAAAAAACAAAACAAAACAAAACCTACCTTTAAACTCATATTTGAAGAGCTACAACACAATTTAATTAATTGAAAACATTTAAAAATTTGAATTCATTTCAGTTTTCTTTTAAATAGCACTAATTCACAATAATAGTCGCCTCAATATGTTTTATATTAGAATATTAGAAAGAAACCCTAACAATCAGATATCCCCCTAAGAGCAAGCAATAAACAATAAACATACAGAGACTCTGCTAACGGTTTTGTATATAATACCTGAAAGCATGCTCTGTTGGGTTGACTATTGAAGAATACCTCATCATTTTCTTTTGAGGAACTCTTTGGCTCATTATTCATTTGCATTGTGAAGCGCTGTCTTCATAAATGTATGAAGTGATTCTCAAAGTTTGGGCTGGTGACCCCTGGTGGGCTGCGAAGGTACTGCAGGTGGCCGGCAGCAATAACAGAAGTTCAGTTTGAAATTAAATCACTACGTACAGTTTCATATTTATATGTAGTATGAATTAAAATTGGTAATGGTACGTAGTTAGTTTGTGACATTAGTCATTACTCTGACCTTTACTGCTCTTGTATTGAAGTTTGTGTCCCAGTGGCAAGTGGGTCACACACTGGCCTTAACACTTTGCATGTGACTGGGTAGCATTAACAATTTATAACCAACAGTCTGTGTTGGTCATACATGTTTTTTGATTGCATTTTTCAAGGAAATAAATGACCTTCTCTTATATTTTGATTAGTGTAATGATTTAAGATTGGGTGGAGCCTAATGAGATTTTCTGGATTTTAAGTGATATGTAGCAATCTTGATTTTGAAAATGGTTGAACTTGTTTTAGTGTCACTCTGAGAAAAGATTTTTCTAATTTTAGAGATGTTGCACAAGTGAATGAAGGCAGTCCTATATATTTGTTTGATGTGCTCACTCTAGAACATATCGTGGTCAAAAATGAAACCACCTTGTTACTGGAGGCCAAGGTAATGCCATCCAGAGTAGGTATCTGATAACAGACCATATTAAATAAGATTTTTAGGGCCAAGTACAACAACCTCAGTTTTATCTGCATTTAGAAGCAGGAAATCAGAAATTATCTAGACCTTTATGTTTTTAACTAGAATTGTGTCATCTAGCTCTGTGGCTTAATAAAGCTGAATGTCATCTGTATACGAATGAAAATATGGACACTTTTGCAGTGTTTTCTAATAATGTTGCCTAGGGGAAGCATGTACAATGTAAAAAGTACTGGTCTATGTGGAACATGAATAACTTGTGTGTGAAGACTCCCCATTTACATAACCAAACTGTAGTCTATCAGTGCAGTGCAAAAGCAACCGTGTGTAGTAAAATCTCTCTGTAGTAAAATACTGAGGTCTAATAGGATATACATAGAAATAAAGTTCCCTGCCAGAGGCCAGAAAATCATTCATAACTTTCACTAGTGCTGTGCTATGATGCACTAAATCTTGGCACAAACTCTAACTCTGCAGCAAGCTCTTTAACAACTACTGTTTCAACAGGGGTCAGTGTGGTCTAAAAGACAGATTGATGGTTAAGGGGAAGACATTATTGAAGTAAACTAAGATATATCAGCAGTTTTAAAAGTTGCTGTTCTTATAAGCACATCTGTGGCATGGCTGTGACTATTTTTGTAATGGTTAAAATTTTTATTTATAAAGAAACTCAAGTCATTATTAGTTAAGGTTAAGGGAAATGTTTGATCAACAGAGCTTGGACTCTGTTCGCCTGAATGCAGTGCTGAAGAGAAACCTAGGGTTGTTCTTATTTGATAAATAGTAAGATGTCCTGGCTTTAGGGAGGACTTTTTTAGAGCAACAAACTATTTGTACAGCCTAAATGAAGACCTTCTAAATTAGATGCATGTTTGAGTTATACCAAGGAGTACAAAAGAGTAAAGTACTTCTGGTTCTGATTTGTTGGGATGTTCTGCTAGGTCTTGACGGTAGCCGCCTTCAGTTGCCACTTGTTTGTGGGACTCCCTGCCTTTGGTTTTGTATATAATACCTGAAAGCATGCTCTGTCGGGTTGACCATTAAAGAATACCTCACTGTTTCCTTTTAAGGAACTCTTGCCTTGCTTTTGCAGTATGCTTTGGGTCATTATTCATTTGCACTGTTAAGTGTTATCTGATCACTTTTTAGTGATTTTGTCATGGACTAATGACGAAACAGGGCCAATCTGGCCACAAAACTGATTGTTAGTCAATCGTCCAGTTAATTCTGAGCCTCTGTATCTGTCAAATATCAAAAAAGGAGCTTTTTGGTACAAACCAAAGGGCAATCTTTAGTTGTTTAGGCCACTGTTGTGATGTTTCATTTACTCAAGCACAATACACATTTATCAGATATGCAGAATAAATAATGTATGTACCTTTTCGTGTCAACTAAGGTAACACAGACTTATTTTTTTGCTGCAAATGAACTGATCATGCTCATGAGCACAGCGACTCTACAAAAGCCATTCTAAACAGGATAAAACCAACAGAAGTGAAGGTGGTATTTTCATTTTCAGGCCAACCATGCAGATTCTGGAAAATAATTTTATTATAGGAACATTATTTCTTTAAGTCAACAATGTTTACTCAAAAAGAAAAAGAAATTAACAAATGTGCTAACATGTAATGACTTTGACCAAAACCGTCCTAACCAGACTGGGTGGGCAAAACTACAGGGCACATTTACACTCTCAAGACCAATACTGTGGAACTGCCAGACCCCGACCACACACTCTTTGCTGCATGCTGAGCACCTTCAGCATATAAGAACCAAGGTCTGTTTCTTTAAAGTCAAATCTTCCATTGGGAACTTTCAGTGTGTGAGCGATTTCCGTCCTTTCAACATCCGCCGCAGAATCACTTCGATGCCTCCTTGTGAGCTGATCCTTTTGATCCAGCCGTGGGTTCTCTTTCGTTTGATGTTTTTGGGCTGATACTCGGTGCCTCTTTTCCGGGTCCGTACCTGCTGGTACTGCCAGGGAACCTGCTGAAACACTCCTGAACCTTCAGCTTGTGAAGAAATTGTATCTGAAGCTTTGAAAACCTGTGGTCTAGCAGCTGCTCCAGGACCAATCCAGCTGCTGAACGATCTAAGGTAAGAGGTTCCAGTTAGGTCTGCTGTGGGAATGCTGTTGGAAGAACAAAGATTAAAATGTTGTTGAAATATGTTACTCTAATTTCAAAATTATGCCACAATAATACAGTAACGTCGTGCAAGCTGTAAATCCATTTATCATAATGAAGTTTATGTGTACGGTTTCATTTTTTCACAACAGTATTATATCAGTTGCACTGCTTCAATATTTACAATAAAGGGACTAATTAAGAATTTGCAAACAAAATTTAGTGCAGGTTGTCTTAAAGAGTGGTGGACTGGGGGCAATTATAACATCTTTTACACTTTCCTTGATAGCTCACAGACTACGTGAAATATACTGGTCATATTTTCATAAAAGGAACACGCACACATATATACACATATACATATATATACACGTACGTACGTACGTACGTATGTGTGTGTGTGTGTGTGTGTGTGTGTGTGTGTGTGTGTGTGTGTGTGTGTGTGTTATTGTAGAGTATACGTTCAAGACATTCATTTCTGTTTTTCCAGAAACTTTACAACAGTTCTAGCTTCTACAAAATAGGTTTTAAGTCTTTGTGTTGAGTTATAAGTGCATTTTACTTGAATACGATATTTACCTGGGACAATTAAAAGGTTCCCTGTTAAAAATCTTGCATTATAGCAAACAACACCTATATTAGAGTAGGCTGATCAACCATAATGAGCATGATCAAAGAAAGTTGGTCCCGCTTTGAGGAACAGATCGCTACAACTGGCCCCGGTCTCCTCTACATAACATATATAAGCAGGATACTGTACGAATAAAATAACTTGTGCAAAAATTTGAGTAGAAAAGTTTTTCAGTTACCCCCCAAAACTGTTTTTTAAAAGTTCTTTATAGCAAACATTATTACTCTGTGTTTTTCCCCCATGCCCACACTGCTTATTAGAAATGAAACGTAACATCGCCTATAAATGTAAATCAGTAGTGTTTGGTTTAGCCACTGCTCGACTAAATAGAAGTTCCCATGAGTATCTATCCAGGTTAACTGCAACTAGCCATGCTGCTAACTGAATACCAAGCTAGCTTTTCAATGTTAGCCTCATAAAGAAACACTGTTTGCTTCGGAGTTAGCCTCGCGTGCAAATAACTTAAGTCGCTTACCTACGCACGTGAGTTAGACCACGCAGTCTGGAAAATGAGGACAGCATAATGTTCATTTTGAGATATTTAGGAATGTACAGATGACACCGACATGAGAGCAGTGAATGTCACAGGCAGGGCTGCTTCTTCTTCTTTGGTTTTGTTGAAAGACTGCAAACCAACGTTAAAGGTGAATGCTGCCACCTACTGATCCCAGCGTGTAAGATCCACAGAAATGGTTACATTAAAATTAGGTATTTTTGGATATTACTCTGAGTCACGGTACAACTGCTTTTGGTCCCGTTGGACTGACTTTTATTTTATTTTATTTTAAGTTTTTACACAACATTTACGTTGGTGTAAGGTATTTAGCATTTGTATATTCTAACTGCTCTAATAGGGTGAATGACCCACCAGACATGTTATGAGTTTTACATTGCTTGTGCCAGGTTGAACCCCCATATCGCCTTAATTCAGCCCTAATTCTTTATGGGATAAATTCAACAAGGTGTTGGAAACATTTTTCTGGTCCATGTTGGCATACACATTACACAGTTGCTGCATATCTGTTGTTTTCACATCCATGATCCTAATCTCCTGTTCTACCACATCTCAAAGATGCTCTTTTGGATTGAGATGTGGTGATTATGGAGTACAGTGAACACACTGTCATGTTCAAGAAAGCCATTTGAGATTATTTGACTTCAGGGTGTATTATTCTGCTGGGTGCAGCCTGAAGATGGATACACAGTGGTCATAGCAATGGGATGGGCATAGTGATCAACAACAGTCATCTAGGCTGTGTGCTCAGTTCTTACTAAGGAGCATAAAATGTGTCCAGAAAACACCATCGTACCAACACCAGCCTGAACTGTTGATACCAGGCAGCGTGGATCCATGCTTTGGTCAAGATTAGGTAACATGTGTAAACCATGTCCTCATTTTCCTGTTCTTAGCTGAATCTGCAGTCTTCTGTAGCTTAACTGCTTCAAATCTTGGCATATTGTGCATTCAATCGTGCTCTCCTGAATACCTTGGTTATAAAGAGTAGGGATTTGAGTTACCATTGCCTTCCTATTAGCTCAAAGCAGTTCGGCCATTCTCCTCTGACCTCTCACATCAACAAAGCAGAACTGCCACTTATTAGATTTTTTTTTTTTCATTTTCAGGCTATTCTTCCATGTTTTGGAAATCCCAGTAGATCAGCAGTTTCTGAAATACTCTGACAATAGCAACGATTCTACTTTCAAAGTCACTTAAATGACCTTTCTTCCTTTCTCTAACGCTCAGTTTGAGCTTGTGAGCTTTAGATGTGAGAAGATGTTTTTATAATAAAGTTTCTGTATAGTCTATCCTGGCATGCTGACTGAGGACTCCTTGAGCTGTAAGTGTAATTGCTGTTGAGTGCTCTGGTGGCCATCTAGAATGTTATATGTGTAATTCACCTGCATTTTGGAGGGTCTGCTTTTTGCATTGTTGCTATATTTTAATAGACCACCATGTGATAAGACAATACACACATAAGCAGAGATATGCAAACACAAATTCTGAAGGTCTCTCTACTGACAGTCGGTTTCAGTACTTTTCCATAACCAAGCTGTTGCTTAAAGTCTACCCTTTGTGCAGTACATTATCATTACAGTGATGATGTTTCGTGAATAATCTGCACACGGTAGGAGTCCTGAAAAGAACTGGCGCACGTTTTGTTTTTAGGCCGGTATCAGTGATAAAGGCCTAATTTTTTAAAATTGAATTTTAATCGTCCAAAACACAGATACAAACAGATAAACCAATGATTATTTACGCCAAGCAATAAAACAAAGCACCCAGTTGGCTCACGGGCTCTCCGCCCAATAGACGTCACAGATTGCTTTCCAGTGACTGGCACTGGACTGTCACAGCAGCAGGCCTACCAATTTGCTATGTGAGTTCAAGAAGGGGGCACTGCTCGAAATGTGTTCGATTAAAACTGAAAGGTCACGTCTGTCCTTGGCGGTGAGGCAACAATAACTCGTTCTCAGGTGACACTTTATGATGATAGTCCGCAATCAGATGTGGGATTTGAAATAAGACCCCACGCAGATCCCCGACTGTGGTCACGTGCCAGCCCAATTTATTTAGATTAAATTAGCTGGACAGTCATTTTATCATTTGTCTCCTTTTCAGCGCCCAGGCAAGACCACACAGTCTTTTCCCCCTTTTCTTTCTTTCTTTCTTTTTTTTTTTTGCTGGCCTGTCAGCCCTAGCAACAAGCAAACAGGCGCCTCTCATTGGCCTCCTCAATATACAGCTTCTTTCTATTCGCCCTCCCCACCGCCACTCAGCAGCGAAAATACCCGAAGATTGCTGCTGGTGCTGCGGATTCAAGGGCAGCAGGGCTGGGTAGGGTCTGGCCCGAGTGCGCAGTGGATGCAGAGGAAGCGAGAAAAAGACGGGCGTCTGTTTTCGTAATGGGTATATCATTAAACTACCAGTGGCACTCTTTTATGGATGCATGCTTTATCTTCACTCCATGCCCCCCTGCGGTCTGTAATGACGGTCTAATTGGGCCAATAAGGAGCTTTTACTGTTTTGCAGCATCTCTAGCGTAGACAAATTGTTGCGCCAGATGCAACGCCGTTCTCGGTACTGTGTGGTCGGCCCTTGACTGTCATCTTTGGGTGCAGGTTTCTCATCACCTTAATCATCAGTACTTCTGAAGGTAATGCAAATATTTTGGTTTTGTTTTAGCTTTTTTTGTATTGCTCTGTGACATCTGGATATCTGATGTTTACTGTGCAGCATATCAGCGCCAATAAACTGCTGCACGCATGATGCATGCATGCATTTCGCCTGAGACAGGATTAAAAATAATAACAGATTATGAATAATACAAGCAGTATCATTCAAATCGCACTATTTGTGAAGCCTAAAGCTGTTATATATATATAAATATTTATATAAACATTTTTGGTGCGTATATTTGTGAGTATTTGAATCTTCTTCTTATTGCGATGTATGAATTGTTTAAAAAATAATAATCATAATAATCATGTGTTGTTGTGATGTTTGTGCATCAGGGGTTTTTAACATAACGGTCTCATGTTGAAAATATAGGCCACTCACTTCACGTGCATCTTGACAGACTGCGCCTCACTCTGCTAGACTCTTGTTATGGAAATGCAGCAGCACACAGTGTACCGAATGTGTGTTACTGTAAGAGTTGGCAGGCCTGTCAACCTAAATATTCTGCAATGCAGACACACAAAACAAACAACTTCAACATGGCTGAGTAACCTTCAGCCCTGACTTTGGTCGAGGTTGGATGTCGCGGAAACCATTACACTTGCTCCCCACAGCCATGTTCCAGACCTGCTGGCGGGATTGGAGAATTGTAGGTCAGGAAGAGAAGCCCAGATTTGAGTGGGAGGACTGTTGGATTTGTGCTGCTGTAGTTTGTTTTGTGCCGATCTGTTGATTGTCGGTGGCCATGTAGAATATTTTTTATCTATGTGTTTTTGTTTTGTTTGTTTTGTTTTGTTTTGGCAGACTAGCATGGTAATAACCTTGCTCTTTGGGGAGGATTTTGCTTCTTGTGTTGATGTTCTGTTTTAATGTAAGGTGTACGGTGCTTGAAAAACTGGCACATGCACAATATACAAAAATATACCTAAAGGATTTGTTTTTGTCAGGTTTCCACAGACATCCACCAACAAATAATCATTCCCACTATTTACATTTTGTTTTTATATTTCTTTAAACCTATCAAGGTACCAATCATTAAATATACTAAGCACCCAGCATGATTGGAAGACAATAAAGATGTAAACAACATGTTTACATTCTTGTACTATTTTGTACTTTGTACTACTTAGTATAATTTGCCAAAATGCGCATTAATATAGGGGAATGCACAAATATCCTACAATAATGCACATAATGCTAACTGGTGATGAGTTGCAAATGCAGCTCAACTCAAATGTTACAAGGGTTTTCAATTTGTGTGTAAAAATAAGGGTTCATTTTGCATCCAGTGAGATCACTTTGCATTCACACAAAAGTGTGCTGAATGATAGTGCGGATAATGCATACATAGTGCATAGACACAACAGCAGTTCCTTAAACAAGGAAGCAAACAAGGAAACAATAAAGTCTCACCAGCTACTGAAGATGTGACTCAGCCTTGTGTGTTTCCTAGAGATAACCGTGTTTTGTATCAAAAGTGGGGACGCTAACGTGTGTGTTTGTGCTGCTGACAGCAGACTGTCAAGCAGTGGCTGGACCTGAACGGAAACATAGAAACCAGCTCTCATCTCCCACTGGAAAGAATGCAGTTTGGAAAACTGCTATCACATTGTCGTGAGACACACAGTCCGCAGACATGTGTCATGCCCTCTGACTGGAGTTCTCTATTTATATATATCCTGATTCTGACCATGTGAAATGGAGGGGTTATTAATAGCAGACATCTAGCTTGGCCTAGGTTTTTTACATGGTGTGTGGTGCAAATACTGCTTTGCAGTTGTTTGTTGAATGCATCAGAATGTCAAGCCAGGTGAGTCACTGAGGTGAGTGTGTTAGTAGAGACTTAAACAGCTCTGTTGGATATAATATGGCTATTAATCTTGAAATGTGTTAAAGTACCCTTTATTTTGGCGTACTTTCTTTCTGGCTCTGGACTGATGAAGGATAAAGAAAGCCTTTTCCTTGTGTCTCTGTTGCTAGGAAACAGCTTGGGTTCAGTTTTGTAGGAATCAAGCTGGGTCCGATTTCTTGCAGTGCAGCCAATGCCATTGGCAAAGCACTGCAAATGGAACAAGTTAGAATGCTTGAATGTTTGTAACTGTGAGACTAAATGAGCTGTGAAAAGTAGGGCAAGACATTAAAAATGTTTTTTTCCTCCCCTTATTTCAAAGGAAGCATCAGAGTACTGATATGTTTTATTTGTGTCTGTGTGATGTTGTTCCTGCAGGGAAACACCATGCTGACTAGCATCACTGAAGGGATACTGTGCTGCCTGACTGGGAAGACTGCCAATCTAGTCTTGCCCCTGGAGTCATCAGAACCCTCTGATGGTTTTGAGTATGTGGAGGTGAAACCTGGGAGAGTCCTGAGAGTGCGGCATATCGTCCCCGAGCGCCAACCCATAGAAACAGAAAAACAAGTTGCTGAAAAGGACAATGCAGATGTTGACTGTTATGATAAAGATTCTCCCATATCTAATAATGACGGCGACAGTGGCAGCATTGTCCACTGCAAGAGGAAGATCACAGTCTACCGAAATGGCCAGCTGGTGATCGAAAATCTCGGGGATGTTTTGCACTCTGAGATTCTGCAGTGTCAGGATGGGGATTTAGAGCCCTGCAGCACTGTAGAGGTGGAGCTTGCTGACTACAAAGACATAGCCTCTTCTCCAGACCCCAACCCTGTTCCTCCTCTAGTTCCTCCACCGCCTGGGGAACATAAACCTGCTCCGCCCCCGCGGCGCCGTCGTCGCAAACCCAAGCGCACAGTTTTAATAGACTCCAAGAGGACGATCTCAAGCTGCAAAGGAACGCACTCGGATGTAGCACTGTTCTTCGTGCATGGCGTCGGAGGATCTCTTGACATCTGGAGCAGCCAGCTGGACTTCTTCTCCCGCCTGGGCTACGAGGTCATTGCGCCAGATTTGGCAGGTCACGGAGCAAGCACAGCGCCACAGATTGCAGCAGCTTATACCTTTTATGCCCTCGCGGAGGACCTGCGAGCCATCTTCAAGAGATATGCTCGTAAACGCAACATTCTTATTGGCCACTCATATGGGTGAGGATTTGTGAGATGCTTGTGTTACGGGTCAGCTTAGAAAAGTCAGTGGCGTACAGTGATTAACATGCTGTACCTACCCCATTATATCTCTTCCAGAGTGTCATTTTGTACCTTCCTGGCACACGAATATCCCGATCTGGTCCATAAGGTAGTAATGATCAATGGAGGGGGTCCCACAGCCCTGGAGCCCAGCCTCTGCTCCATCTTCCAACTGCCGTCTTGTGTCCTTCACTGTCTGTCACCTTGTCTGGCCTGGAGCTTCCTCAAGTAAGACGCTGTGATGCTGCAAACAGTAGTGACACACTGTGACAGACAGATGTAATAGATAAATAATAGCTTGCTTAAAATGTTTACTATCTTTAAAATGTACAGGAAATAGATTTTGGTAACGTTTTTTTCTTTCTTTTTCTAATCTTCAGAGCTGGATTTGCCCGTCAGGGTGCCAAAGAAAAGCAGCTTTTGAAGCAGGGCAATGCCTTCAATGTGTCTCCGTTCGTTTTGCGAGCCATGATGAGCGGTCAGTACTGGCCCGAGGGGGACGAGGTATACCATGCCGAGCTCACTGTGCCCATTCTTCTGGTTCATGGCATGTGTGACAAGTTTGTGCCCATGGATGAGGACCAGCGGATGGCAGAGGTATATCACACCTTTATCCAAACAAGAACTATTTTGTTTCATTTATTATTTATTGTCTCATAGCTTTGGATTCGGATCTGTTGTAAGATTATCCATTTTGGCTCTTGTTTTTAGATCCTCCTGTTCGCTTTCTTAAAAGTAATCGAAGAGGGAAGTCACATGGTCATGATGGAGTGTCCTGAAACTGTCAACACCCTCCTGCATGAGTTCTTTCTATGGGAGCCCGACATGTCAAGAAAAGGCAGCAGCAAGACAGACACAGAGAAGGCGATCGCTGCCAGTGACACTCTTCACACACTGAAAAACAGTAAACCTGTGAACAAATAACCATCAAGGCATAAAGTTTTATTAAAGAGCAAAGGAGAAGGCCTATTTTTCGGAGGTTGGCATGTGTTCCTAAGGCTCCCAGGCTGAGAGCTGTTTAAAACAGGGTCACATCTTATGGATGTAGATGACCACTGGTGCTCCGAGATGAAGCGGGAAAGGACGTATGATGAGAGGGGCGGACGCCGATACACAGTCAGTTTCTGCTACGCTTTTTGATACCAGTTTGTCCTCCATCTCACCATGTTTGCAAACCAACACAAAGTCTGGAGGTAAAAGGCACCATCCGACTATGATTTGTGTATGAAATGTTTGTGGTGAAGAACTGACCGACGAGGCATAAAAGGCGTTAAACGCTGTTGGAATCGTCTCGCCTCCATCATATATATTCTGTAAAGTACTGCAGAAAAGAGCTCCTGTTCTACCTTAATAAAATGGCTAATTTATCCATTTTAACTCTGCTTTCAGTGGAAGAGAAGAAAAAAAAAACATCAGACATAGTCAACCGAGGAATCAGGGAGTGTGAAGAGCAATTTATAACAGAATAATTGTGTTTGATTAAATGCAGACAGTGGAAAAATAGATTAAATGCATTAAATATACTACACTGTCCATGTGAAATGTGGATAATAACTGTGTCACATGCTTACATAAATGACAATATGATTGAAGGAGAAACACACAAATACAAAAAAAAATTTTGTACCATATTGTTTTGGAACCACATTCACACAATATGCAGTGTACAGCATCTCAGACACACACAACCTGACTGATTAACAAATGACAGAAGCAAGTTACTTTCCTTGCACTAAACTCAAAATCAAAAATGCTACGCGTCAGTATTAAAGTGTAACGATTTCATAGTTAATATTAAAACGTAAAACAAACATCAAAGCCGAGAGAGATTCTCTTCCAGATTAACAGCCATTGCCTCGATACCATACATATATACACACATATATATATATATTATCCTAAGGATAAAAAGTACTGAGAGCCTGCATGAGTTCAGAGTATGGAAAGATATGTACACAAGGGTTGTTTCAGACAGTTGCAATATATTGCCATAAATTCCCAGCACAATTGTCTTTTAATGAAATGGTTCCTCTCAGTGTGTAAGTATTATTATTGTTTATTTATTTCTGTTTTTATCCTGGCGTAACAGCAACAAACTGATAAAAATGTTGTCTTAAGCTAATAACTGATCGCGAAACACGTGTGCGTTACCTAACCCTGCTGCTCCCCGTCCACCCTACACTGTATATCTACTTATGTCGGACTGAAGGAATGAGCAGGACGTGCTGCTCGCTGTTAGACATTCATTCGTGAATGTTGCTTTGTCTCATAGTGGGACAGTAAAGTGTGAATAAAAGCACAGTCTGATTCTCCCTGACAGTGCTTATCTGTTGACTGGATAGATTACTGTTATGTGTAACAGAGGATGTAAGTCAGAGGAAGCCCAAATATGAATCTGCCAAAGGCGAAGAATCCCCTTAACCTCCTAAGACCTGAACTCTTCCACGGCGTGCATTTTTAGTTTCTCTTTGATATTTGGACATATTGGAGCCGATGAACGTAAAAACAAAGAATTACCAGACTTTTTTTAACCTTATTTTTGTTTTTAAGAAAAATAAGAGCCACATATGAGCATATTCATTTAAAATTTCCTCGTAAGTGGATATCAGGCCCTTGTAAAGCAAAATTGAGTATTTTGGTCTAAATAACCCAAAATGTGATGTCCACATATGTGGACGCAGGGTCCTAGGAGGTTAAGAAAAAAAACAACAAAAAAAAGAGGGACTTTTGTGCTCTTCATGCTGGTTTGTTATATATGCATTTTAAGAGAGAGTGCAGATGCGAGATGACTGGATTTATGCAACAGGAACAAATGAACAGAAATAGTTTGGGAATAAATGGAACCGGCTCTAAAACATTATATATTCTCTATGGACTTTATAAAAACCAACAAGTGCTGCTGATGCAAACTACTGTATGTCTCTTTTGGTGTAAAAGGTCAGTAAAACTGTATGGACTACAGGGTGCACATGTACTTCTTCTTATGCTAAAAGTGTGCATATATAAATTGTCAGTGCTCATATGTGCTATATCTTTTTGTGGTTAACAAAATATGTTAATGTTATTGTGGCATTTATTCAAGGGAATCATATTATATGCACTGCCTGAATGTAGATGCATATAACATTATATAGCCTATTAAAACAATTGAATTCAGTGTATGAATGTGCCTTTCCTGGCATGAAATAAATCAGATGTTCCCAGTTAAAAGGTGTTTGTTTTCTCTGTTGAGTGCTGGATATGATTCTTCCTTCTCATCTTCTCCTTCTTCTTTTTCCTGCGGCGCCCTTTAGGGGTCACTGAACATCTGACTACATCTCACCCTCTGCTTAGTATCCTCCTCTGTCACACCAAACCCTCTGCATTTCCTCCACACGACCTTGCAAACCGCCTTTTTAGCTCTTGCTGTGATCCTTTTGTCTCACCGTTGTCTCCACCCTGCCTGCACCCTCTTCTTCATTTCTCTTTGCCACTGTCCATCACATTGAATTGTTGACGCCAGGAATTTAAACTCATCCACCTCTACTGTACTTTTTTAATCTTTTCAACCTTTCTACTTTGCTCAATCACAAACTTGTCCTATAAGGATTCATTACAAATTCGAAAACTGAAGTGGGCAATTTGCATTTTACTGAAGAAAAAATCATGTTTTGGGGGAAAAAAATTTAAATTCTAATTTTTTTTTCATCAAGTTTATTAAATAGGGGCCTAAAAAAATATTCCTAAGGCAATATACTGAATGGACACATATTAGCTCAATCCTATTCTTTTTCTCAAATGACCATAGAAATGCATTTCTTGTCTCTGGACAGCACTTTTTATAAGCAGTCATGATAAAATCTTATTTTAAAATGTTTTGTCGCTCCTCTGGTGTTCCTGTCACTTTTGTGAAATTGGTGACTGCAGACTGGCATCAAAATGAAAAAAATATTTTCTATTTTTCAAGCAAAAACATTCTTTAATTTAGCAAAATATCATGCACTGGGTCTCAGCTTCTTCTTTTTTTGCCAGTTAATTGTATCAAATTTACTTGCGCCTCCTTGGCTCAACTGCTTTATCTGAATGGGGTGAAGCTTTATGCAACTCATTTGCAACAAGAGCAGGCAGTCGCTTCCTTTTATTTCCCATTTGCATAGGTTAGGAACAGTTTTCTGTTCGAGCTGATTTGCATCACTGAGAGGTCAAAGCAGGGTAGGTGCCAGCTCCAGCTGGATAACGGCAGCAGTCTTGAATTCTGAGCTATTCAGATACTGCATTTACAACTCTGATTCACTAAAAAAACAAAACAACAACAGCACAAAAAATTAAACATAAAATAGTTTTCTGCACCAAATATTCTGATAATATTCTGAAAACTTTCTCCATCTTTTTTTCTGAGAGACACAGCCTCTCTGGGCTGCTCTGCACATAACCAGTTAGGTTATACACCAGTTATTTTCACCATATGGTCTTGTCTTTTATTTCTGCAAATATGCAGGTACTTGCTGGCTGAGATGGAACAGTGGGGCAGAATTACATAGATAGTTAATTTGGGTGCAGTTAGAGCCATTCCCAGAATCTTTCAGGCTAGCTTGTCCTGCAGCATTGTCTGTTAAGCAGCTGTAAAGGATTTTATTACACATTTTTACATCATGCAATTTTATGCTTTCTATACAAGACAGCAGGCATGTTCTAGTTCAGAACAAAAGTATGGGGGTTTTCCCACTTCGGGAAGCATAAGCACTCCCCACTGAGATGCTGTGAAAACATGTTAATCCTGTCAGAGTGATACAAAAGAAAGCTCAGTCAACCACGGCATTTACAATTTCAACTCCCTAAAAAAGGAGACAGTAAACTAAACAGATGATACAGTCTGAATGTAACTTTTGAGTTACTATCTACTGCAAAAAGTGGCAATTTTCTAACATTAGAAAGGAACTCACTTGAGTTTAAATAAGGTGAGGTCATGTCCTGTTTCTCTGAGTTGCTGTTGTTTAATTGAGGAACATTATTTTTAAACTTTTTTTTAACCTATTCAGCTTTTGTTTGCTGCCATTTCAACTTGCGAAATAGACGGCTGACACTAAAAAAACAAACATTTCAGCACTTCGTATGATGTCTTTGCTGTATTGTCGTTGACTATAGGATTTAAATTGCAGAGAAAAACATTAAAATGTTTCACTGGAAATACCTCTGATCATCAGATGTTGCAACTGAACTGGCCCTGTCCTCGCTGTCCAGAGGTCAGTGTGGAACTTTCTCCACTGTTCTGTACTGTAATGCACTCTTGTACACTGTTCACCAGGTTACTGTATAGTTTTCTGTCGTAATAAATGTGTATTTATTAGTAGTATTTATGTATTAGTGCTTTTATTAGCATTTATTGTATGTTTAGCATGTTTGTGGATACTGAAGAAATCTGTCTACCTGCATTTGAAGAACTTTCTATACCCTACTGGATGAATACCTTTTTCTATATTATCTTGAGCTGAAACTGAAACTGAAAGAATAAAAACTGTAATATGAACATCTTAGCAACATGTGTTAAAAAATTAAATATAATGATATCCATCGTTCATAGGTAAAAAGTGAACTATTCCCTCGACCGATACTGTCAAATCAAATCTTATGGTTACAGAAAGACGGTTTTTGCGGTCTTATGACGTAACTCAGAGTGGCTTTATGATTGGCTAAGCGTCTCCCATGCGTGTTGTGGTAAACAAAATCCGAGGAGCGTGTACATGCGTAGAGCTTGTAATGGAGGATACTGGTCTACTCACAGGGGGCTTAGTTAGCAAGCTGTGTTTTGTCTGTTATGTTCCAGGTGGCCGCTTGTATTGATTACGACGATATCAACAACGCGAGGGACTGCTTCTGAGAGAATTAAGCAGCGGTGGTAGGTACGTGCATGTCGAGCTGTCTTCGTCGTAGAATGTGAACTTCTGAACTTACGATGCTAATACGTAGAGGGCGATGCTAGCCCTTTCAGGGTGCAGTCTATTTCCTGACAAAACATCATTGACTTGACAAATGATAGTTTCACTTTTAGTGTTGTCTGTGTAATTCAACCCGAATAGTCATTTCAAACGATGCTTTTTGGAATAATTGTTATATACCTGTGATGTAAGAACTCAAGCTACCGCTGTGCAAGTTTGCAAAGAGGACACTATACGAATTCGCTGGATAGTGTATACTAGCGTTGGTTGAAATTGTAATACGGAGCATAGTCTCAACCCATGTCGGTGTTAACGTGAACTAAGGTTAGGTTAGTTAACGCAAGCCTTCTCGAATCTGCTGCCTGTCACTTTGGAATTAAGGTTTAGTCATACAGTTCACTTTCAGTACTATGTCCTAGTTTGCAGTGTTGCGGACGTCACCAGAGCTAAATCGGACACCAGTGCTATGCTATCATAGTGGCTAATGCTAACATTAAGTGCCGTTACGTGAATCGTTTCCTGTTTGTTTAGCAAGTTTGTAGATGAGCAAATATTTGTTTCGTGGACTTCATCTGCGAGTCCGAATTAAAGAGACGGATAAATGGCCGCAGGTTTTTCTGAGGCGGTCACAGTACTTAACAGGCTAGCTTGTTCCACGTTAGTGCAATGCTGAAACTTACAAGTGTGCAAGTGCGAACAGACAACAAGGACATTTAAGGACACATTCGCATTAAATAAGGTTATGTTTTCTGTGCAAGACCGTGGGAGCGTTTTAATTCAACGGTAAACGTGTACGTGGTGTGCGCCCACTACAGGACGTATTGAGTACTGAGGCGCTGTGACGGTCTTGACGGTGTTGTGCCAAAAAGTGATTGTCTGCCAAAAACTGATTTCCGGTATTTGCCAAAAACTGATTGCTCATATTTAAACTGCTATAAGTAACTTGTTGGGCTATAATATGTTAAACATATATCAAATGCATCCCTTATGGATGACATAAAGTCATCTTGAGCCACAAACAACATTTGTGTAACAAGGTAGAAGCCGCAATCAGTTTTTGGCAGTGACTTTTATATAACCTTTATTTATGCAGTTAAAAAATGTCATTAACATTAAAAATGTCTTTTGTAAGAGTAAGCTGGCCAACAGGACAGCAGAAATGCCAGCAAATATCACAATAGTTCTGTAAAAATATTTTAATCGGGGACAAAGTACCGGATTGGTTATAATGTATGTATGTATAAAGTACAATAACACAGAATTGTAAAGATACTTGAAAAACAGATAATTTTTTAATTCTATATATAACCCCTTTGTAAACCCTGTTCACCGAAGTCTATTTATGAACATACGTAAAGATATTACACATAAAAAATACACAGAAACATTGGAAATCAGTTTTTGGCAGGCGATCACTTTTTGGCACAACAACTGAAACCACTAATATTTATAACACTATATTTTGACGGCTGCTTACTGCAGCGTAAAGATTTAGTTGAGTTGCACTATGAATAATATCAATAAAATCATAAATATAAATCAAATACTGTGCATAAGTCTTGAGACACTACTTGTTTCTATATATTTTGCTTCCAAGGAGCCAGAATTTCTTGTCATTTTTAAATTGGTTTCAAGCAATAATTTCTGACGGTTTTCTGAACGTCTTTCATAGTTTTTCTTTAGACATTGGCTGCTTTTTCACTTATTTTCAGTCCAGTTCTTTTACCTGCACATTTTCAGAGGATTTGATTTGTTAAGTCAGTAATTTGTTCCAATGTTCCAATAGAGCTCGACAGACCACGTGACTTTCGCGCATTGCATTGTAGATACGTGTGGCAGCAAAATCAAAACACTGCATTAAGCGCTAGCATTTCCAGCACCGGTAATCATTAATTCTGCGGTTTTAATACCTACTTGCATTTTATTTGCCCCAAAAACAGTTATGTACAAAACGAGGGAGAACACGGCAGGTCCGTACAAAGACAGACTTGACGAAAAGGAAAAAAACCCCAAAAAAGTACGAGGAAAAAAATCAAAGGAGTGAAAGACCCGTACGAGCATACAGAGTGGGCCTTAGCGTGCTGCTCAACTTTTATCACGCTCATATTTATAATTATATGGTCCTAAGTGTGAGTACACTCACAAAATGTTTAGTAACTTCAGATCCCTGCAACAAGCCCAGGTCCAGTTTACTTTGGTGATTTGGACTATTCCATTTCACAGCTGTCGTTAAATTTTTTTCTTTATTTCCTGTACAGGCCAACGCAATCTATTTGTTGTTTCAGGTTGCAGTATTACACAACATTTTCAGATCCAATAGAAATAAAATAAGTGTTTCATAATTCATTCAATTTATTGTCTTTATTTATAACTGGCATCATTGTTTCATTCTATTATAGAATCCTACAGGAAGGAGGCAAAACTGTATTCCATTGTGCTTTATTAGCTACTTTAGTGAGAAACAAATCAACATACTGCAAAACAGTTATTCATCACTTGATTGCTTCAATACAAGGTTCAAGGTACAAGGTTCAAGGGAACCTTGAACCTTGAACCACTTGATTGCTTCAATACAACGCTTGGGCACATATATGCAGGACTTTTCGTGGCTGTTTTGATCTCGCGCTCCCTCTTAACCGATCAAATCTCGCTGTGGTAGCAGCTTTAAACTTGGTATGACCCATGTTGATAGAAGGTGCCCAGTTTGGATCGCATTTCAGCATTTTGTAGGCTGGTTTGCCTACAAAACACAAGACAGAAAACATTAGCCCGCAAAGCAACAGCAAACAAAGCAGCACAGTGCAGCAAATTCAATTCAAATCAATATAAGACTTATTTGTGACCTACATCAACAATTATGTTATGATAAATTATGTAATAACGACAACAAAAGACTCACCTTTGTGGAAATGCTTGGAGCAGACTAACATGTGAGCTGGAGTGTTCTGGAACGTTATATTTGGTCTTCGAATCGCTGCAATCCAGGCCATCCGTCGGCTCTTTGTTACTTCGGAAACATGGCTTGAACAATTTTTCTTCCACCGCGGAATCCGATAAAAACCGATCTTTTTACCCGTCGGCTTCCCGTGGCTGTCATGGGACCGGGTATTGCAGTTAATAATGCAACAGCTTCTTGCCATTCTTTGTGCTTCTTTTTATCGCTGTGTGACTGTTTTCTTGTAAAAGCCTGCGTGCACTAGTACCACTTGCCACTCGTACCTACAATCCTTTGCGGTTTTGGTGAATCCATTAAAAAGCCTAAATGTAGCACAGATTGACATGTATATTACAGTATTTTCACACCAACAAGCTTACTTATATCTATGTTATATCTACGTATATCTTAGTGTGGTCTATAGTGTGTATGAACACTGGAGGACTGAAGAAGTGGCAGACCCAAAAGAAAAAAAACAATCTACACAGATGAACACTATCTCAAAAGTCCTATCCCTTAAGTAGATCCATCTATTGTTCACTGAAGCCTTATCAGAAATGGTCTCAATGAACAATGGGTGTGAAGAAGCCATTCTTAAGGAAGAGGAATGGGGAGGAAAGGTATGCCAGACTAGCCAAGAACTGGTCTGAAAGTCAGTGTCAACAGGTTTTATCGAGTAGAAATTGTTTAGTGAAAGTTTTAGCTCAAATCATCATCAAAAAAACATAGAAGTGCTTGTGTGACTGGGTGAATGAGGCAAGTTGTGTAAAGCACTGAGTGCTCAGAGTAGAAAAGCGCTATATGAGAACCAGCCCAAGGCTGAGTCACAAGAGAATAACAAGACATTATATAAATATAAAGAAATTATAAGAAGACTTGGCTAAGAGAGTTCAGGCTGTGTTGATGGATAAAGGTGATCAAATATTGACTGTCAGACTCTTTTTGTCTTCTACTGTATTTATTTGTTTACTCTTTATGTGTGAAGAGCGACATGTAAGTTCCACTTAAATGTGTTTCCATTTGCATGCAAATTTGCATACAAAATACTTTGACCATTTACATTTGCAGGCGCTGCCATCAAGTTTTGGAAATGGCTTCGGACGCTTCCAAAGGGATTATGACTTTTTATCCCACTGCTGAGGAATTCAAGGATTTCAGGCGCTATGTTGCATATATGGAGTCGAAGGGAGCACATAAAGCAGGCCTGGCTAAAGTAAGTGCTAACACCTGGGCCATTATTTGATATTTTTATCTAGCAATTTTCAAAGCTTCACTGTCTAATGTCTTCTTCCAAGATTGTCCCACCAAAAGAATGGAAGCCCAGACATTCTTATGAAGACATAGATGACTTGGTGATACCTGCACCCATTCAGCAGGTTGTGACGGGTGTGTCGGGTCTCTTCACGCAGTACAACATACAGAGGAGATCCATGACGGTGAGAGAGTTTCGCAGGGTTGCCAACAGCAACAGGTGAGAAGCGCAAAATTAAAGAGGTTGAAGATTTTTATTTTCTGATGTGTCTTGAGTACAAATACTAACATATTCAATATTTTCATGCTTTAAATCTGTGTACGGGGTCAATGATAATAAACTGTTTTTTTTTTCTTTTTCTTCTTTTACAGGTACTGTAGTCCACATTATGATAACTTTGAGGAGCTGGAAAGGAAGTACTGGAAGAATGTGACCTTTAATGCTCCTTTATATGGGGCAGATGTTAATGGAACATTGTATGATCCAGTGAGTTAGCATTATTTCACCCGGCACACAAGCTGATGACATCACTGATCATACTGTACTGACTGATTCTGTTTCTAAGTCTCATTAAAAAATATATATATCTTGTTTTCTTTTCTGTTTACTGGTAGGATGTCAGGGAGTGGAATATTTGCCATCTGGACACCATTTTGGATACTGTGGAGCGTGACAACGGCATCACTATTGAGGGTGTTAATACACCCTACTTGTATTTTGGCATGTGGAAGACCACCTTTCCATGGCACACAGAGGACATGGACCTCTACAGTATCAATTATTTGCACTTTGGAGAACCTAAATCATGGTAAAGATGCATGCTAGTTAGTTAATTGATTTACAACTGTAATTTGTTTTATCTAATGGTAACTTGCGCAAAGTGTTTTTTTTTTTGTTGTTGTTGTTGTTCTGTTTTTTTTTTAAATAGTGGTTTCTCATGTCTGCTCGAAACTTGGGGGTTGTGGGTTGGGCATGAGTGCTGTTTCATGCGTGGGTGCTGAGGCCTTTGATGGTTTTCATTTACATTAGACAGTTTCGTCTCTCAAGGTGTTAAAGAAGAGGCAGAAAAAGCAGTTAACTGTTAAGTGTGTACACAGTGCTAAAACGAAAGAAAGCATTCAACTTAACTTGTGCATAGAAACCAGGCTGAAAAAATCTAGGGCAGATGGATACATGCACAAAGTAATTTTCAGCATTTGATTGTCTGCAGGTATTGTATTCCTCCAGAGCATGGGAAAAGATTTGAGCGTCTGGCTCAAGGTAGGTGGCCAGTAGGATATTTTCTGTAGATATGTGTTATATAGCTATACAATGAATACATCACAGTCATGGATTCTTGTACTGTAATATTTCATATTTCACAAAAGATTTGATGTCTTTCCTTCTAGGCTTCTTTCCCAATAGCGCTCAGAATTGTGATGCCTTTCTAAGGCACAAGATGACGCTGATCTCTCCTTTTGTACTAAAGAAATACAGCATTCCATTCGAAAGGGTAACTTTTTTTGTAACAATTTATTGTATTTTTAGCCACGACACAGGCTAAATGCAAGAACTGCACTTGCTTATTGTTTTATTATCTGTTCATTAGATTACTCAGGAGGCTGGGGAGTTCATGATCACTTTCCCCTATTCCTATCATGCTGGTTTCAACCATGGCTTCAACTGTGCAGAGTCCACCAACTTTGCTACAGAGAGATGGATTGAATATGGCAAGCAGGCAGTTTTGGTGAGGAGAGTCATTCAGTGTCAGAGAACCAATTCTTACCGATTCTTATCTTAGTGGAAAGAAATACGTTTTCTTATTACTTAAAAGAGAGTCTGTGTATGCATTTTACCCTTTTAGTGCTCATGCCGTAGAGACATGGTGAAGATTTCCATGGATGTCTTTGTGAAAAAATACCAGCCAGATCGCTACGAACAGTGGCTGGAAGGCCGAGACCTGGTGCCCATTGACCATTCACGACCCACCCCAGAAGCTAAGGAGTTCTTGGATGAGTCATTTAATGACATCACCAGCAGCAGTGAGACTAGCTCCATCAAGAGCTGTGGGGAGGACGGACAGTGGAAGAGGTGGGCCATTTACTGTATAAATGAATCTCCTCGTGAAAATGAACTTTTCCTCTATGAAGACAACGAGCATCAAATTGACATTATAGGTGTATTTACTAACAATCTTGGACGAGTTTTGGTCTCAGTGACCTCTGACCTTTGGGTTCAAACTCGTCATGTGATGGCTTGAGATCAGTGCGACATAGAATTTTGAAATTGATACCATAGCTGTAGCTATGGGGGGCTTAGGGGTACCAGTGGCTGCTGCCAGTATTCTGACACGTGGTTTCACTTTATCTCATTGTATGTCATAACTTTACTCTTGTCCACGGCTGGCTATAGGAGTACAAGCAAGAGTGGTTCATAGACTGGTTCTAATACATACTTTGTACACTGCCTCTGTTTGGCAACAGGGCACACTGTAGGAAGATGGGCAGTCGCTGGAGTTGAGCTGACAGCGGGGGTGCCACCTTTTGTGGGACCATAAAACCAGCTTTAGCAGAATATTAAGATATTTAGTTCCTTTCCCCTTTTGTAACAGTAGCAATTAAGTACTTCACAAGTGTGCTTTATTAGCAAATTTACCTTAAGGTATCAAAAGTATTCATTCTGCATGTTCTTCACATGTGTTTTACTGTTACATATGGTGTTCATGGATTAATCTCACTGATGTATTAATAGGTATCTTGTTTTTTTACAACATATGTTTAGAATACATCTTCACATTACTTCACATTAAATGGTAGAAAAACATTGATGAAACTGGGCAAATCTGTTTTGTTGAATCTCAGCACTAAACAAAGAATAGAGACCAAAAGACACCGGGTGTGTCTGGAAGTGCCCGAAGAAGTTGTGCCTCAGGTTGAAGATGAAGACGATGAAGAGCAGTATGGAAAGCGTCCTAGACTCAGTCTTATACCTCCACGGGCTGTGGCACAAGATGGCAAAAGAAATAAAGGTATTAATATCGTCTCACTGATTCCTGTATGGCAACCAAGAGTCCAATAACATTGGAAAAAACCCATTTTTTGTTTCATTTAATTTACAGGCCCACCGAAGTTGGTTGTCACTCCAACCAAGCTCACGCTAATGGATCCATTTCACAGGGGCCTGTCCCAAAGTAAGGGTGACAGTGGCTGCCCTCCTCATTATACCAAGACTCGTGCACCTGCAATCTCATCTCAGTCCAGGTCCAGAAACGGGCATCTCTCAGTCTCAGCAGCCTCTATGTGGACAGAAGTTGGAACTCAGCCTGCCCGCAAAATGGGTGTTGCCAGTCTGCTATTCCACAGGACTCTGAGTCCTAAAGATATTCTTCAGGTGCAGAGCTACAGTCAAGAGACGCAGCGACAACCCACCACACAGCTACATGTGCACAGCTATGCCAGAGAGCACCAGGCCCGCCATCTCCAGCACAAAACCTTAACGCCGGTTCCATCTTCATCTCAGGCGCCGCACTGTGAGCAAATGAAGGCACGGCCTCAATTTGAAATCACTATGACCAAAGTAGCACAGAATGAACAAGAAGCACAAAATGTTGTGGTGACGGAGAAAGAAGAACATAAACCCAAAACGTCCGTGCCTGTCGAAGCTTTGGCTGAAGTCGAGAAGCCTCAAGTTGAGCCCATAAGCAAGCCTGCTTCCCCGCTGGTTCACACACAGCCACAAGATGTGAACAAAGTGGAAACTGAGGCTCCCAAGAGTAACAAGAGAAAGGTTTGACTTTGTTTTTATATTTCTTTAATATAAAAATAACAAAAAATATGTTTTTATTATTATAATAGACAATTACATTAAAGATGTAATGGGAGAAAGATGTTAGTTGTTATATTTGTTAATTTGGTCAGTGTTGTGTTGTATGCATGTTTGAACACGGGCCACAGTGCATGCATTGTTATCTCTGTCTAGGTACCAGCAGGCTGGCCAAAGCAGCTTTTAATCACATCTTTGCTTTCTAGTACTGACGCCTGTTCCTAGAAAGCAGATGTGACAACTCAAAACACAAGTTTCCCTCTGAGTAGACTAACCCCAGCATGAGAACTGATGATTCATGGATTAGTGCAGATCCTGCCTCAGATTATATTAAACTGACAGGCAGAAATCTGCGCTATGGCTGATTTATTTTAATTTATTTATTTTTCTTCCTCTTCAGGCCTTCTCTGCTTGCTCATTCATATAAAAACACAGACATGTATCTTCACTGTAGTACTGTATATAGTCATATGGCAAAAATGGCTGTTCATAAACACCAAACAAACTAATGATAAAAACATATTTATTAGTGCTGTCAATAGATTAAAAAAAATTAACTTAATTAATCTCACATTTTTCTGCAATTAATCGCAGTTAGTTGAGCGCTAGCTGGGTTGCAATTACATTTTTTCAACTTTATATTTAAGCTTGTAACTGACATTTATGCAATATAATGAAGTAAATGGCAAATAAATACAAATAATGTATACTCAAATTCAAAGAGAATTTGAATAGTTTTCTTCAATCTTTTAGCACAGGTTCTCTCCTGTGAAATACAACTTTTTAAAAAACCTATATACTAATTGGTAAGTGTACACTAATATATATATTAGTTCTGTCAATCATGTTTAATCAGATTCATCACAGGGTTACTGTGGATTAATTTTCATTAATCACGATTAAATATCATCCATTTTCATTTTATATTAATCGCATTTCATTTTGCATGAGCAAACAGACTCGAGAAAAAAGGGAAAGTATATGCACTTAAAATGTTTATTGAACATCTTGAACATTTATGTTCACAAAAAACATTGAACGAGGATAAGACAGAAGTTACAGTTTTTGATAATCGCACCCCGCTGGAACAACTAACTGATGCCTTAGGGCGCCTTGCCAGCCATCTCTCGCTCACTGTTATAAACCTTGGTGTTTTCCTGCACAGCTTTTTTAAACTAAACAGATCTCTGTGGTAAAAAACAGTTTCTACCAGCTGCGTCAGATATCTAAAGCAAAGCCATAACTCCCTTTGAAGGACCTTGAAAAGCTCATTCACGCTCTTATCACTTCCAAATTAGACTACTGTAATTCCCTGTACTCGGACCTCCCATCTTCCTCTATTCACCAGCTCCAGTTAGTTCAAAACGCAGCTGCGCATCTCTTAACTGGTACTAGAAATTATGCCCACATCACACCAATTTTAGCCAACCTACACTGGCTCCTTGTTGAATATCGTATCAATTTCAAAATTCTCTTGCTTACAATTTACAATTTTAAACAATTTGGCTCCCAGCTATCCATTTATATATCCCTAATAAGGCACTTAGATCTTCCAATCAAAAGCTCCTGATGCAACCGAGGTCTCGTCTGAAGTCCAGAGGTGATCGGGCCTTTGCTGTCGTAGCTTCCAGATTCTGGAATAGCCTCCCTCCTTATATTCATTCCTCCGAGTCCATCCAGTCTTTTAAATTGCATCTTAAAACTTATTATTTTAATCTGGGTTTTGATTCAAGCTGGTTATGGGTTTTTTGTTTGTTTGTTTTTTTACCCATATTGTTCATATTGTTTCTTTTAACTGTTTCTTTTTATTCTGCCTTATGCTATTGCTCTGACTAACTGTGAAGCACTTTGGTCAACTTTGTTGTATTATTATGTGCTATAGAAATACATTTTGATTTGATTTGAAACATTTATTCACTCTCTCTGTCACTCTTGGTGAGGCACTTCAAGTCCTTGAAACGAGGAACTAAAGCTATGTAAAGCGCGTGTTCTCAACGATATTAATACATATGCATTTTGTTGCAATCCACTTGGCAGTTATGTCAGTCATTATTTCTAAGGTAGACTTACTGAGTCCCCGATGCTCCGTGAGTGGTTTGTTGCAAGCTGGGTGACGCGTTATCCAAAGTCCTACCAGCATCCCCGACTAACGTATGCTTCATCAATGTGATATTTTAAGCTGGAAGTGCTTCAGTGAAAAGAAAATTCCTTCTTGCACAATGTGCATAATATTTTGTCGGTCGACTGTTCCGTCTTGTTATTTTTTTTAATACTCATACTCATATAGCCATCAAGGGGGCCAATGTGCGTTCATCATTTTCCATATTAACTTGATTGGTTCAGCTGCCTGTCACTACCAGATCAACTGCCCATTTGCGCATGTGCGAAAGTAACTCTACTTGGACAAACTGTCCGAAATGCATTGACAGAAACATTTCAGGGATTTTGAGTCATTCTGCACTCCAGATGCGTTAATTGTGTAAAAACATTTTAATCGCGTTGACCGTGATAGCGGATTAATTTGCGTTAACGCGTTAATTTTGACAGCACTAATATTTATTGTTTTTTTTGTTTACAAGTAATTAATTACAGGCACTATTAGCTTGATGAACACTTATTTCAGATGTGGCTAACAGGACATTTTAACTACCCCAGAGTGTCACTGCATGAAAAATTGTTGAGCAAAATGTATTTTAAAAAAAGCAGCAATGTAAATGTGCAAGTTATGTCAATAGCGTACACGTAACACAGGTATGCTGTTGCAGTTTGTTTTGAGATGAGTTAAATATAATTTGTCAGGATCTGAGTGTTGCAAAATAACTCAGAAAAGCTCTCCAGATGTTGGGAATCCTGATTGTAGTGGAAACTGGGTCTAGCTTGATCACCAGATGATGCATGCAATGCAATGTTATATTGTTTAGATTTATTCAATAGCAATTTTGGTACAAATTTATTTTTATTACATGAACAAAAGTTAGCTAGCGGAAGGGCACACATCTTAACTCGAAGACATTCACCCAGATTGATTAACAAATTTAGGAAGTGATGGGGAACGGGCGTATATTTGTAGGCTCACAAACTAACATCCAAAAAGGGAATTGTCTCACCGCGCGATGAACAATCTTAGGTTTCACTAAAAGCGCTTGCTTTGGTAATACGGATGTGAGTGTCCAAACTAAAACAGCCACAGGACTGTCTGGTTGCTCTGTACTGGTGCATCTTTCTGTGTATGATGTTTGCACACTAATCTCTATTAACATTGTAGTCTTTTTATAATCTCTCTTGTTGGCGTGTTGAATTTTAATAGCCATTATTCTAAAATCTGAGATGTTTAATGTAATTCATGCTGTTTAAACTACAGAATATCCAATCCCCCCTCGTGGATAATGGCATTGTCATCCTGAAAGACACCATTCCTGTCATGAAACCAGTGCACGATGAGCTGAAGGTGATTCCTCAGATTCATCATGTAAGTATTTAATACCTGAGACCAGAAGCTTAAAGGCACGGTTGGATCAGATTTTTATCTGAAAAAGTGTGCATATCAGTACAGAGCTTACATTATGCCTGATTATAAGGAGACCTCACTGCAAATTAATTTTGTATGTGTTTATTACAACATGCATTATGTGTCCTTTAGTTATGTCTTGTTATGCACTTCTTTCTACAGCAGGTGTCAGACGAGCAGTCGTACTGCAAGCCTGTCAAGAACCAGCAGGAAGCACAGCTGTGTAAGCTGCCTCGTCATCATCCTCTGTTCAGGGAGGCACACAGTGATGATGGTATGTAGTATTTTAGATCCTCTGTGTAATTGTGTGGTGTGTAGTTTGCCAGCTTACCAAGCACTGTGTTTACCACAATGATTTTATGTCTTGTTTTAGGCTGTTATTTTTTTTCCATATCTTTTTCTTGCTATATCTGCTAATAAATGAACTCAAGTTTTGTAAATTTATAAGACTAAGGTGGTTAATGTTTTTGTTTTATCACTTCTCCTTGTCTTCCTAAAACATAATGGATTCACCATCTCCTTCCTTCATTTATACCACACCTGTTATCCATAGATTTATATGTAGATGTGCAGGTCATCCAAGAGGAGAAGGAGGAGTGGGCAAAGCCACTAACCCAGTTATGGCAGTGTCTGCCATTTAGCCCTGCTGCAGAGAGGGAATATAACAAACGCATGGGCCAACAGGCTCCCTACTGCTCTATCTGCCTGCTCTTCTACACTCACCATCAGGTAGGAACTAAGGGCCCAAATTAACAAAACCATGTGTAATCTATGTAGGTGTGGTTAGTTTTACAAGTGGTTCACAAAAGTTCTCGTTTTCTAAACACAGACACACTCAGTTCATTTAAATGTCAAGGAGGAAAGAAGACATGTTTTTTCGCTGTTAGGTATTGTCACAGTTAGCAGTGAACTGTGTGTCGCAAACATTAGTAAATCGGTTTGTCTTGTATTCATCTATATTATATCCTTGCTTCTGTTGTAGAAAGAGCAACTATGCATTTGCAAATAATATAATGCGTTAGATATATTAAGATATCTCTTTAAAGATTGCAATAAATATGCTGCATGTTTCCTACAGTTACCATAGTTCTGTATTAGGTCAAAAGACTGGATTAATCAGAATTTGAGGAGAACAATGATGCTAACAAACCTCTAAACTTTTTCTCTTTTAAGTCTGAATCCAATACTGGGAGTTCCAGTGTGACACTGGTGAACCGTCCAGGGGGCCAACAGTGGTCTAAACCACTGATCCCTGAAATGTGTTTTAACACCCAGTCCAGTAAGATTACTGACAGCGGGGAGGGGCAGCTGTCTAATCCTAATGTAGCTGAGGATGGTACCAGCCGCCTGGTGAGCTGCACTCAGTGCTGCGTACGTGTACATACAAGTAAGCCCATTTTCTCTGATGCATCTATTAAAATAGTTAGAAGAAGGCTGAGGGATTGTTAAATTAAATCTTAATTACATTTAGTACATCCAGACCTGTTTGTTTTTCTTTAGGAAACTAGCATTCAGCTGCTTTTTTTCTTAAGCTACTTTAATAAACCATAATTCAGGCACATAAAAGATGAATACATAAACACCCCTTTGACGCTTAAAACGATTCAGCCAGTTCCTCTAGCAGCTGCTGCACAAAGTCTCAAGTGAATGGTTTTGCTGAATGACGTGCTAGAGTTATTTGCTTCACAGAGAACATAAATGGGGAGTAATGAAAGTGGAAAATTTGCTGCAAACAGTAGCCCTCAGTTTGGTTTTTTAAATACCTTCTGCACTGCTACCAGTTGATGATTTAAGAATATTTTACTTAGAAAAGCAAAATAAGAATAAGCAACAAGTTGATTTTAGCATCTCTGCCCTTTTAAGCTTTGAAATGTCTGAGTTTGTTTATTTCTGGTTCTGTTTTAGGTTGCTATGGCATTTCCAGGGATGATGCAGAGCTAGATGAATGGCTGTGTGCCCGCTGTGAGGCTGACGCCATCACTGAGGTTAGTTAATGAAGGCATGTCCTTCTTTTTTTTCTTGACAAGTTAAAATAAGTCTTTAGCCCTGCTTAGTCATAAACTTGTATCTAAATGAACAATTTAGTACATGTATTTAGTCGAAATGGCATCACATCCATTAGTGTTAGCTTGTGTATGTTGATTATGTTACAGTAAAATCAAGTGTTTAGCAGTGTAGTCTGCTGCTTGGAAAGGCTCATAAATGGAAGCAGCTTACCACTGGAATCTTAATGGGCCCCATTTGTGTCACTCTTTCATAGTGGTTCTGTTGTCTGCTAAAAGAAACGGAGGAATGTCTGTTAAAACACACAAAAAACATGTGTGTATGTCTTTAATTAAGTGTTAAATGTAAAGTAAAATTAGATGAGGTAAGATGTAAACAAAGCTACTGTATTACAGGCCAAGAATAAATTTGTGCTGAGCCACATTCACCATATAGGATGATAACACACTCACTGTGGGGCCATTGGCATTGAGAGATCAGTTTCTGTGGCTGCATTGAAACCAATACATGTACTTGTAACGCAAAGTTATTTAAGGACTAGTTTTATTGCAATGGATGAGTTTACTGACTGACGCGCAGAAGAAGTAGTTCTTTATGGAGCCTAGTTGGTGTGAATGATGAGACCAAAAAACTGCAATATCTTGTGCCAAAAATATATTGAATAAATGGGGGAAAGGGGAAGTGGAACAAAATAATTAATGCAACACACAACATAAACGAATGCCCACAATTAATTAGAAAAGTAATTGCTGTGATTTTCTGTGCAAGAGTCATTTTGTTAAGAGTCCTTTTTGGTCCTTTTCTTTTTAAAGTTCACTTTTTAAGGTATTCCTCCTTAGGGTGCAGCTTCATACAATGGGGAAATATGTCCGTAATCCAAAGACGGCAACGTGGGGGAAAAAACAAAGAATGGTCCTACCGGCTCGCCACTTCAATATGAAGATGATCAGTCAAAGGGGGGAAAAAAAACCCTGACCTGTAGGTCAGAAGAATGTCCATTAACACATCTAGTTCGATTCAGGTTACCGGTAATCAAATACATTTTTCTGCAGTTCTATGTAACAATGCAAATCATGGATCATGAATCATCATCATAATCATCATCCACCGATGTACAACAGTTAAATTATTAATTATTATTAATTCTGCGTCTATACATTCCAGTAGCGTTCGCTACAACCACATACAAAAACAACAATAAAGAAAAACAACTGTCTAACAGACAGCATAGCCGGATTCAAGGCAACACATAACAATAATCACTCAATCCCACTTTGTTCCAAAGTAAGCCCATTAAAGTGCTTAAGTAAATAAAAGAGTTCAAAAACAGCGGTTTTTGAACTGGAGTTCTGCTCGCGGTGGGAACGCCGCCGAACAAAATCATTTTTAATCGCGGAAACGATCGACTGCTCACTGACAACCAAAAGGTTGTTTACTTAAACTATATAAACATGAGGTGGTTATAACCACACAAAAAGATGTGAACAGCTCGCTACCTGAAAGTACCTGAAACAAAAAATTGGAAGGTAACATAAAAGGATCACCAGTAAAGACATGCTGTGTTCACGGCTACCTTCCTCAGAGGAATGAATCATTGGTACTGTTTCCCAATAACTAGAATTGCAGAACTTGTATAACAGATAAAATTCAATTGTGAATTTATTTGACTGAAGTTGAAATGATTTGCAGGTCCTGCTGCAAAAAATCTCTTGGCAATTTTTATGAGTGTGAAGATACCTTTGTTTTTTAAAAAAAAAAAAAAAAAAAAAAAAAAAAGTGTCTGCATATGTGCACATGCCAGCTATTTCTCTCTGTCAAAACATTGTACTACTACTACTGATAATAATAACAACAACAATATATTTCATGGTACAGAATAAGGCATAACTGTTCACGTCAGCACTACAGAATTGGCTTGTTGTTTTTTGGGGGGTAAACAGAACTGACAGCCACATCATTAAAACTTGGCTCTGTATGACGTTGCTTCCTCTCTGCAGAGATAGCGTTAGCGGCCCCTTCCTCTTGGTCAACATGTATTTTTCCCCCTTTTGTTTTAAAAGATTATCTCAAAATTTCCTTTGCTCTCAGCATTCACATCAGCTCAAAACAATAGGGAACTATTCTGGGAATGTGTCCTGAAGATAGTCCAAATCCCTCTGACCACTAGTGGGCAGTGCTCCACTGTACACTTCATTAAGCCAAAGACGATATTATGTAGTTTTGTGTTTATGTGTTTTTTACTTGTGGAAGTTTTCGGTCTTATCTAACTTGAGGTTATGGTTTAAGTACACTAAAAAGTTTTAATATTTTTTTTGGTAGGTTTACTTAAAATGTTATTGCTACAGATGTCCTTGTTCTGTTTTTAGCAAATCTTAGGGCTTTAATCAGGATTCAGGGTGTCTACATTAAGCTGTTACTTCCCCATGATTCACAGGTTTTGTGTCAGTGCTTTTCTGCTTTATATCTTGTATAAAGGTTTCTAAAAAAGGTGTATAGAAAGTGTATAGAAAGCTATTAAAAATAGCTTGCAATAATTTTTATATTTATTCACAGAAAAGTAAATATTAACAAGATAATAAAATGTGAATATTACTGCCTAGCATAGCTTTAAATGGCTTTAAGAGACTTGATACATTCAAGTCTTTTTGTCCAAATTTTTAGAAGCAAAATAAACAGATTTTTTTTTTCCTGCATGTCATTCTTTCATGAATTTTGTGCAGCTTTTTGTTTATTGGCGACACTCAGCGGTTTATTTACTGGAATCATGGTGAGGTGGTTTTTCGTGTTCTAGCACATGTCTGTTGGGTTTGTAGGACAAACAAATGATCAGACAAGATTAAGCTTCATATGACTGATTTTTTTATTTTCATGCAAACCTTTTACACAATTGTGGTTTTCCTCCAGTGTAGACTAAGAACAATATACTGTCCTAATGTATCAAAACATTCAGTTTGGTGTAATAAGATAAATGAATCATATACCACAGCTAAACATATATGATGCATGTTTCTTTTTGCAGGACTGCTGCCTGTGTTCCCTGAGAGGAGGAGCTTTACAGAGAGCCAACAATGACAAGTAAGAAGTACTGAAAGAAACAAGTGATGATATTCTAAACACAACTGTGTCATTTACACACAGTAATGCAGCAAGAGGTTGAAACTGAGGCTCTGCCTCCACCTTTGTTCACTTGTTTGTGAAGTTCTAAGAACTTCAGTCAGGAAAACATTTCCCTGCTTCTTGGATTCAGTCAATCACGCTCAGTCGCGACATTATGTCATAAAATTGTTGTCATTCTCTTTGACTGCTGTCATTTTTGCTTCCTTTAACCTCTTACCTCTGAAAACCATCTCATCCATTAGACCTTTAAACTAATCTAATTTTTCAAATGGATATGCGTGTTGTGCAAACAAACAAACATCTGTGGTTACCCAAATAGAAAAGATTGACTACATGCATTCTCACACGCACCTGAGTCCAGGAGCTGTACTGAATTTATGTTGAGAGCGCCTGAAGGCAAAATCCTTTAGCTCAGATGATGTTAGTCACACCCTGTTTGAGAGTAGAGAGGTATCCGTGTGCTGAAGTTCAAATAGCAGATTTGCACACACTGTCAAAGTGATATCATTCAAAAGTCATCTTGAGTTCAGCCCAACTGGAGAAACTAGTTTATCTTTAGATTTTTGAAAATACATGATTTAATTTTTTTTACAGTTTCATTCCTTTATTTAGTATTGAATATGTGTAGACAATAACGTGTACCCCTAAGGCTATGTCTACACTAATCCAGATAAAGTTGAAAACTGCGTTTTTGTCTAAAGCGTTCCGCGTCCACACTATCGTTTTCAATCGTTTCAGAACAGTTGTTCATCCACACTGAAACACCTGAAAACACTTACGTTCCTGCGCATGTGTGAATCATGAGACAATTTGACCTGCATAATTTCTGTCTGCTGTTTATTTACTTTCCGGCTCTTTGAAACATCGCGGCAAAAGGTCGAGGAAAAGCACAGAGTTTTTTAAATGGATTAACAATGAGGAGTTCTTGCTGCATGTAACACAAAAGTACAAAGTTGCAAAAGCGAGTGAGAATTAAAGAATTTGTAGAAAAGCTATCTGGAGTATGTACAAACTGATATTAATCTTTAACAGGGCTGTCAAAATTGAGAGCAAACAAAACAACTGCTGTATAACGAACTCTGCTATCTTTGTTTAATTGGTCACATGATGGCATCATATGACTAACATGCGTCATCGTTTTCACACTGCAACACGAAAACGGTGTTTTCAAATGTATCTGCTTTGGAGAGTGTTTTCAAAAAGCTCAGTTTTCCTCGGCCAAAAACGCCGTCTCAGTGTGGATGGAAGGCTAAAACGGAGAGAAAAAGATGCGTTTTCAAACGAAAATGTATTAGTGTGGACATGGCCTAACATTCGGTGGGGGTGCTTTGCTGAACATAACAGCATACTCTTTCTGTGAAATCCAATTCATGTTGCCTTTCACACAGGTGGGTTCATGTGTTGTGTGCCATAACTGTGCTGGAAGCTCGCTTTGTCAACATCACTGAGCGGAGCCCCGTTGACCTCTCTGCCATCCCACTGCCACGTTTCAGACTGGTAAGTCAGCACAGCTGTGTACTGTAGGGTTACACATGAGTACGGTGACCCACACAAGGCCACGCGTTTTGTAGATTTGGGGATATAGGTCGTTCCTGTGAATGTGGAATGCATCTGTCATGGAATGCAAATGACACGGTAAGTTGCCCTGTGTGTGTGTGTGTGTGTGTGTTTTCCACTTCCACTTCTGAGCACAAGGGCACTTGGGGTGTCATGAGTTTGTAGTTTTCACACATCACTTCTGTTTAACTACTGTGGTGCCTGTTGTACTGTCACCACAGTTTTACTTCTTGTTTTTGTATGTTCTAAAAATTAAGAGAAAGTACCGCTTAACTGTGTAATGACACACACACACACACACACACACACTTTTTTAGCTTCCTGTCAGCTCACCAAAGTAAATTTCAAAATAATGTAAAAGGATTGCACTATCCTTATCTTGTAGTTTGTTTGAGATCTAAACATTGTGATGGAAACAATGCAGGAATTCAGTTACGACAGTTAGCCTTGTTGGCCGTGTTGGCATTGATACGCGTCTGTAACACAAAGGAACCTTTGTCAAAGGATCACTTTTACGTGTGTTTAAATAAGACGTATGATGTCACTAAATTGTCAACAGGAAGCTGTGTAATTTCCTCCAGCATGTCTGCATCTCAGTTTGTGTGCCTTTTATAATTCATTTCTGACTTCCTTCCTCTCATCCTCCCTGCTTGGCGTAGACGATTTCTTTTCTCCTTCTTCGTTTCTCATGTTTTTCCTTTTCCTAGCCTCCCACTTACAATATGGAACACTTAATTTCACCCCCTTATTTCACTCTTTTGTTTTTGTTTCTCCTGTAGAAATGTGTGTACTGCAGGAAACGGATAAAGAGGGAAGTGAAAGGCTGCTGTGTTCAGTGCTCCCATGGGCGTTGCTCCACGGCATTTCACCCCACATGTGCTCAGGCAGCTGGTGTCCTCATGCACCCAGATGACTGGCCATTTATTGTCTTCATCACCTGCCACAGGCATAGAGCACCAGCCATACCTGAGGTAATCGTGGAGAGTCCCAGTCCGGCCAGTAATAATTTCTGAAGACACTGTCCTGTGAAGATGTGTTTAAGGTGTAAAACAGATTACCAGTGAAAGGAAACGACAAACAAATTTGCCTTTTTCTCAGCATGAGCTTACACTGCTTTTTCTGTGAACTTTGTCTTAAAATTGTCTATTTCAGAAAAACGTTTTCAGTTCCTCGCTGTAAAGAAGTGTTAGTTCCACATTATCAGCAAGGTTTAAAATGGCCCTGAATGGCTTTCTGGGACTTTGATTTAAAGAGCAATTAAGTTTGATGTGCAGGTTAATGAATACTGTTGAATTAGTTATTTTTTTCATGCACTTCCAGCTGAATGTATAGAGATACTGGGTCATAATAAGAACATAATGCCATCCCATGGTCTCCTTACACCTTCAACACATCTTTTTTTTCGTCTCATCCCTGTGATACATTCAAAGTTCAGATGTGAAGTTGCAGTCTAGCAACGTGTCTAAACATCGTACTGTTAGAGACACTCATGACATCATAAGTCACACATCAGATTTGTTGATTTGATGATGTGTTGCTGAATTGCAGAAAAATATGTACTAGGCAGTTGGAAGCTAAGCTGCTAATTTGCAGTGGTGTTGTACGGTTTACAGTGATGTGCTGTGTTGGACTGGTGCAGGTGAAGCTGTGGTCATGTTTGGTTTTATTAAGGGTAGCAGACCTCAATATAAATTCAAGGTTATGATTTCGTTTAGCTTCACACATTAAATTCTACCTTTTGTACTAGCTTCATAATGTTTAGAGGGTTGGAAATCAGCCACATAGCCCTCTGCCTGTATCTTGTGGAATTCAGTTTGCTAAATCCACAAAAGAGCAGTAAATATCAGAGTAGGCGCACAGGTCAGCTGATCACAGCCTGTACACAAAGAAAATTCAGCCAGAGTGCTCAATAGAAATGATTAAATGGCTTCTTTAATGTAACTCTTTGCCACATGCTGCACCGCTGCTTAAGTGGTTCAGTCTCCAGTTCATTGTGTCCATATACCCATTACAATAGTTGATGTTGTTTACACTACTGTTAGGAACTGTGGCATGTGTTGTGTAGCATTTAAAATTCCTCTCTTTTTTTTTTTGGTTTATGTTATCAGTTGATGAAGTGTCTTTGCAACAAGATGCTTTTATAGAGTGAGGACTGTCTTGCCTCCCGTTGTAGCTTCCAGCACAAGCTTAGTCAGCCGTGCAGCACCATAACAGCTGGAAGCTTCCACAGAGATTTCTGCTTTTGCACGTTGAAGCTTTGATTCACTAACTGGAGAAGAATAACACAATAAACCTGCTCTGACAGTCTCCTTGGTATTGCTGTGACTACCAGTTTGTGTTGGTTCTCATGTGTAGTGTTCATATCTTTTTTTGAACAATGGGGCAGGGATAATGTTTAAACATTGCTGTAACCTGCTAATCCATTTTTCTGAGTTATCTTTATTGCACTACAGCAACCGTCTTACCCTTTATCTTGGGACTGTGGGGAAAAAATTAACTTTAAAGTAATAACATTTGATTAACACTCACTATGTTTGTCTTCCACAGCGCAGCAAAGCTGCCATGCAGGAACTGGTAATGGGCCAAAAGGTGATCTGTAAATACAAGAATGGCCGTTACTACCAGAGCGAATTGCTGGAGCTAACCACGGCTACGTTTTATGAAGTGGTGTTTGACGACGGCTCATTCAGCGACAACCTCTTCCCTGAGGATATTGAGGTTAATAAACCTCTCAGATAGCTAAAGCTGCCCTCAAATTTTCCTTTTCTAAATGCCCTCCCTTTCCAGATGGCCTGAGGTGAATATTTGTTTAAATGTGTTTGTAGAACCGGGACTGCATCCGGCTCGGCCCACCTGCCAAAGGTGAAGCTGTTCAAGTTCGATGGACAGATGGGTTGATATATGGAGCCAAGTTTGTAGCTTCCCACTCCATCCCCATGTACCTGGTAAACATGCATTTATCCCTCTGATCCTCATCAGCTTCAACTCTGTTTGATTAGACTCCATCAACACATAAAATGCTGGGTTAGGATGATTGTAAAGTCTTGGTGGTCTGGTTTAAAAATGAACATTTTGTCATGTTAAACAGATGGTTGCTAACCAGTTTGTAATACTTTAAGATGAAGGGTCTTTATCAGTCATGTTTTTTAAGCTCTAAACAGAAAATAGAAGGAGCCTTTATGCGAGTGTTGATGGGAGATCAGTTTGTCGCATTCTCATGAATATCTTTAAAGAATTTCTTGGCACAAAGAAGAATCACATAAAAATTTGTCAAGCTTAATGTAGATAAAATGTTTTTCTTTAATACAATTATACATTTAAAACAAGAATTAATGTGGTCGTGATGAGAAAAATTCACTTTAACATCCAACAGGATAAAATATCAGAGCGAGGACATTTTATGCCTGAGGGAGGTGAACTTTACTGTTACATCAGTCAGGAGCAGATTCAGACATTTCACTTTTTGTTACACTTACTTGATGATGTTAATCTTTGTTGCCCTAGGTGGAAATAAATGGGAATTCTACTCTGGCTATGAAGAAAATTATTATGTGACACATACAATACAGTATGAGTAGAAATATTCAAATACGCTTTAATTTAAGCACTTCTTCTATGTGTGTGTGTGTGTGTGTGTGTGTGTGTGTGTAGGTGGAATTTGAGGATGGCTCGCAAATCTCTGTCAAGCGAGAAGACATTTACACTCTAGATGAGGATCTGCCTAAACGGGTCAAGTCAAGGATGGTGAGCTAAAAATCTCAATGCTTTTTGTTATGTGGAAATAAATATGACACCAGTTGTTGGGATGCTGTGTAAAATGTAACTAAAAACAATGGAATGAATAACTTAAACTCGTATTTTATTTACAATCGAACATAGAAAGCACACACACCCGAGCCTCAACTCTCGCGGCCTGGTACTAAACGACTCATGGACCAGTACGGCCCGGGGGTTGGGAACCGCTGATCTACGGTACATAATACCAACAGATTCAGGGAATGTGGGGAAATGGTCTTCAGACCTTAACCCAATTTCCAGGAGAAAAGGTCCAAAATCCAAAAGTATTGGATGCCTGGGATCTTCAGACCGTCAGGCAGCACTGCATTAAAATCACTCCATGGGCTCAGGAAAACTTCCAGAAATCACTGTCTGTGAACACTGTTGACCGTGCCATCCACAAATGCAGGTTATAGCAAAAGAAGCCATCATCACTGCTGTTTTCTCTGAGCCAGAGCTCCATTTAAAATTGGCTGATACATACTGGGAAACTGTTCTGTGGTTAAAATTTGAAATTCTTTTTGGAAAACATGAACATTACATCCTCCAGACTGAAGAGGAGCTTATAATCAGCACTCCACTGGTATGGGAGGTGCATAAGTGCCCGTGGAATTGACAGTTTGCAGATTTGGAAAGGTAGCGTGACAACTGAAAGGTATTACAGGTGTTAGAGCAACATGTGCCCCATCCAGATGACACCTTTTCAGGGAAGGCTTTGTATATTTCCACTAAATAATGCAAAACCACATACTGCAGCTATTACAACAGCGTGGTTTCATACATAAAGAATCTGGCCTTCACCAACTGAAAACATTGAGTATCATGAAGTAAAAAGTTCAACAAAGAGCCGAGACTGTTGAGCAACTAGAATCCTTTGTCAGACAAGAACAGGACAGCAGTCAGTTCTCCAAATGTAGACGGTTGGTAATTGATGAGGGGACAATTAATCTTTAACTATTTATCTGTTCTGTTATGAGTAATAACGGGTTTATGAGCTTTGCAGAATGTTGCAATCTGCTTTTATTACCTCTCAGCTCTAAAAGGCTGATAGGCTGATAGGGTATTGTCATCACCCTGCTTGGACACCAAACTTTGTGAACACAGCTTGAGAATGAGGTGACGTAGGATTTTCAAATTGGTCCCATAGGTGCATCTACTTTGAAGGCTGCAGGGTGGGACTGGTGACCGTATTTTTTTTATTTTTCTTTTAATTCTTTTTTCCTTCTTTTCTACACAGCTAGCCAACTTTGTTGTGCAATTGCAGCTGTATGTTTGCATCACAACTGTAGAACTAAGCAGTAACTTTTGTATCCCCTTTTGGGTTTTCAGTCGGTGGCATCAGACATGCGTTTTGAGCTCTTCGCGCAAAACGACGTCAAGCAGAACACCAAAAGGCAGCGGGTCATCAATTCTCGATATAGAGAGGACTACATTGAGCCCGTCATCTATCGAGCCATCATGGAGTGACATCCTTTTCTTTCTGAGGCTACTGTTTAAAGGATTGACCGCCCCTCCTGCTCTTCCACGGCCTGTCAGGCTCCATATTTATAAACTACGGCTGGGACTTTAACTGACTCTTGTGTGCTTTGAATAATATTCATCGACATTCATGTCCCATTGCAGTCTGGAGATTGTTTGCTTTCCCCCATTTCATCATTGTTTTTTTTTTTTCTTTCCTTCAGGAAGAAGCCATTAAAGAATTAAATGTGAAAAACATTTGATATTTTCTTTGTTCTCTGCCACCCTGATTAGCAACTGTTGACTAAAAAACTCTACGTGTTATACAGCAGAAACATATTTCTCATTTAAAATCACAATTCACTGGTTCAGACTGATGTTTTCACAATTTTTGCCATAAAGAAACTTGTTGATGGAGGTTTTCTCTGTTGTTTTCTCCACTGATGCAGACACACTGTAGCCGTTGACTGTTGACAGTTTGAGTTATGAAGAATTGTGTCAAATCATAAACCCCAAAGAACTAAAATTCTCTGTCACCGTTTTAACAACTGTTGATCTTGTTGCTTATTGCGTTACATTTTGTGGTTGAGAAATACGTATACGAGTATGTAGTTCACCCATACATAGTTGTCATTGTGCATCTACTGTGAAGACAGGACGTTTGACATGTTTTACAGGCCCAAGCCTTACACTTCAGAGGGCCTACAATACCTTGGTTTATTATAATTATTGTAATTAATGTTATTACTATACTTTTATTTATGCAAGTGCATCAAGTTTGAAAACAAAGCTATTTTTGTCATGTCCTTTTCACAGTCTGTAGAAAACCTCAGATGTATTTATATTTATTATATTGACTGGTTTTCAGACATGCTGTTTAAACTGAGGCTCGCGTTTGCTCTGCAGTGAATTCGGGAGGTAAAGATTATTATTGCTAAAGTTGTTCAAATAGCTTATTGTTATCTTCTTTCTGAGCTTTTTTTTTTTTTTAAATTTTTATTTTCATTTTGTTTTCGACTTATTGCCTCAACCAAGTGGAGTTTTTGTGTTTCTGATAAATGCTAGCTTTAGAGATTGTAGTTTCAGATGATAGTTCAATCCCTGATGACAACAAACACCACGACAGCTCATTTTTGGATTTAAGTGAGTTTGCTTTCATTTGCAGTCCCTTGAACCTGCTTTAAAACAGACTTGTGCAGAGAATTACGAACCTCTGTAGGATGACCTTTGCAGATACCTTTTAGCTATGATCTTGGCTACTGTTGGGTTTCCTTTGGGTCTGTCTCCACAGCAGCATTAAGTCTGTACACTCTTTGTAAACACCAACTGTTTGAGTAAAGTTTTGAATACGAAAAAGACCCTTGTGTAATTTATTTTCTCTACAAAATCCTGGCATGTACTAGCATGTAGCCTCCAATATGTCAACTATAAATCAAACTTTTCTTTCTTTAAGGGAAAACAGAAAATCATTACATGAATAAGTCTGCTCTGCTTGGCTTGCCCACTCCTGCTGTCAGATAGTGGTAATAGCTGTATTCAAAATGCAAAATATATGTATACATCTCTGTAAGTTAAATCATATCACATGTTAGAAAAATTTAACAACCGGTACCAGCACTGGGGTAAATATATGTACAGAGAGGATTATGTTTGCATATATCTTCTCGGACAACGTAAATAATCACACTATAGTTAACAATAAGCTGTGAGTTGACCGTAAGTGAAGTGTTAATTTTAGTAAACAAGTGCACAGTGCACATGATTAGAATCTCTCTTTTAAAATCAGCATATTTGCAATTCTAATGTGCACATTGCAGAAAAACAGCTTATTCTCAAGAACTTATCCCCACTTTGAACTGTGATTGTTCACATTGCATTATCATACTGACATTAATATTGGCAAAATTATTTGGAGGGGGTGATGGTGCATTTTACTATTTAAGAAAAGAAATGGTGTAAGATTTGATTCTGTTTTGTTTATAGAGTAATAATTACAACAGCATTTTATACTCTAAGGCAAAGACCCTGCAATAATACAGAGAAAATAATTACATGACAAGATGATGATAGTGGGAAGGAAAAACTCCCTTTTAACAGAAACCTCCCAAAACCAGACTCGGGGAGAGGCAGCCAATCTGTGGTGACCAGTTGGAGGTGAGGGGAGGGAAACAGGACAAAACATAGACTGTGGAAGGGAGCCAGAGATTAGTAATAACTAATGATTAAATGCAAAGTGGTGTAAACACATAGTGAGTGAAAAGAGGTGAGAGAAGGAGTAACACTTAGTGCATCAGCACCTTAGGCCTACTGCAGCATAACTAAAGGAGGATTCAGAGTCACCTGATCCAGCCCATGTAAGGAAAAGGATTTAACAGAGAGCCAATGAAGGGAAGCCAGTCTGGGAGAAATATGAATCTCTCTTTCATTCCCCGTCAGTACTCTCGCTACAGCATTTTGTGATCAACAGAAGGCTTTTCAGGGAGTTTTTAGAACAACCTGCAATAGTCCAGCCTAGAAGTGATAAATACACAAACTAGCTTTTTAGCATCACATGACAGGATGTTTCTAATTTTAGAGATAATGATCAAATGCAAGAAAACAGTACATATTTGTTGAATATGTGCACTGAAACATGTGCCTACTCAAAAATAACTCCCAAGATTCCTCACAGGGTTACTGAATGCCAAGGTAATGCCATCTGGAGTAAATACCTGGTTGGACATCATGTGTCTACGGTGTTTTTAGGGCTGAGTACAATAACCTCAGCTTTATCTAAATTTAGATGCAGGAAGTTAGAGTGCAAACTAGAACTCAGACATAGCTTATAAAATCAAGTGTTCAAAAAAACAGATTTTTTTAAAGAAAATACAAATCTTATAAAGTACGGACCCGTGCTGCTCATCTGTTATCTGCATTGTGAAATTTCATAGTTAACTTTATCAATCACCATCATTAAAGATCCTTTACCTAAACTGGTTGCTCAGTAAAGGGTGCCCAAGGTCTTTAAATCTCTTTTATAATCTACAATTCACTGCCACTGCCACACTACACCCCAGACCAGGCACAACACAACAGATGCATTGAACTGCCTGAGAGAATCTGGTGCAACTGCATAGCAGAGCATACAAACAACAAAAAACAAAAAATAATTAATTGCTTCATTTTATCTACTCCCAGCATACGTCATTTTGTTCACCACAGTCCCCACAAGAAGAAGAATCTATGTGGATTTAATGCTACTGAACCTTTTCCTATAAATAACTGAAACACCTGGGAAATATTAGAATAGAATAGAATAGAATTCAACTTTATTGTCATTGCACATGCACAGGTACAGGGCAACGAAATGCAGTTTGCATTCATCCAGAAGTGCTTTAGTGATATAGATATATTACAATATATATTAGCAATAATATAGATATGTAAGTATGTTACAGAAATGGGTCTATTATGGTATGTTATAATGTACACGGTATGAAGTATGTTATGAATATTCTATAACTATAAGTATGTACAGGCTGTGGTGAGTACAAGCTATGTACAGGATATGAACAGGATATAAATATGAAATTAAAAAATTAAAAAAATTAAAAAAAAGCAAATGGCATTAGCAAATGGTTTATAAAATACTAATATAGAGCTGTAAGACCTGTGTTTTTATGTAATTTTGTACATGTCTGTAGTAGTACCCAGACACGTCTTCAAGTTTTCATGAACACACCTGATAACACAGGCTGGTGCCTATTAGCAGAATACCTTGGCACACAAAGCTGAGTACCTACCCTGTTGTGACACAGACACACCCCAAGGTTTCCATCACATGTTTCTGGGAATGTTATAGTCTGACTCAGCGTTTGGTTTACTTACTAATCACGGAGTACTATTTGACTTCTTGTTAGGTGAATTCCTGATGACGTGAGTGAGACCATAAAACTCCGCTTACGTTTCAATGAAAGACGGGCAAGATGTGGTTATCCACTGAATACCAACATCCTGCCTATTTCACTTTTGTGCTGTGCTTTCCCTACTGTTATTTTCTCTAAAAGACACGTAACAAGAAACCCCTCTTTGGTTTCAGGACTTTCGGATGTGGCACCTTTGGTTTTGTTTCATCATACTCATGCATCGCTTTCTATCGTCATGAAGGAAGTCAAGATAATCATGGCTTCCTCTGTTGTATTGCTTCTTTTCTAAATTGGTGATTTCCAAATCCTTTCTGTTTGCACCAGGGTGAAATTATTTCCAGATCATCAGAAACACTATTTATTGCTGGAATTTATGGTAAGCTACCTGGTAATAGTATTGTCATACTATACCTGGTAAAATATTTGTCATTCATTGTTCCCAGATACACAATCCTGATGACAACATACTTTGTCTTTTCCGCTAGCTAAGGGGAAGGGGTGTCGAAAGGTGTCCGATTTGACCCAGAGGATTTCTTTCAAAAAATGTTTTTCACTATTTCATTTGATTTATTTTTATTTTTTGTTGTCAAGGGGAAAAAACGATTTAACAAAAATTTTCAGTTTTATAATTACAAGACAGTCTGTCTTGAAAAAGTTATTTCTTACAACTCGAGCCCAAAAAGTCATGCTCACAGCTTGTTTTTTTTTTTTGTTTTTTTTGTTTTTTTAAATCACTACAACAGTATTTCTTTATCATGTAGAAAAACTGAGATGTACAGTTGAAATTGCACATGTTGGGTTTTTTGGTAAGCTATTTCACAGATTAAATATGTGGTCAAACTTCTTTACAATAAAAGAGAGGGGAACTTTGCTGGTCACACCTTGACATCACAGTTGCGATTTGGTGGCAAATAGAAGAAGCCGGATTTCGTCTGATCCAGGTAATCTCAGAGTCAACACTGAGGTTTCTGTTGTAGAAACGTGGTTCGCGTATAACGCCATGGTAACTTATGCTGGCTGACAACACAACTAATGCTTGTAACTTACTTACTATTCCTGACAAACGTCTCAAACCTGTGTAACCAGATTATTCCAATAGGGTAAACAGGGGATTGATTGTCACACTTTTTCCTCTATGTTGTGCTGTGTGTTGTCTTCCTTTTTTGCAATAATTGCATAATTGCAACAAAAAAGTAATTAACTATCAATGAGACTCATAGACAACTAAAGGTAGTTATCAATGGGTTTAAAAAGTAGTAAACATCAGTAATGTTTGTAATAGACACCACCTAATGCCTAGTGTATTTAACACCAGCGATCATTTTTGTGAATGATTCTACATGTGAGCAGTGAAATTCAGGACTTTACATGGTAAATGGTAAATGGCCTGTATTTGTATAGCGCTTTTTTCCCAGTCCCTAAGGACCCCAAAGCGCTTTACACAACCTGTCATCCACCCATTCACACACACATTCACACACTGGTGATGGCAAGCTACATTGTAGCCACCCTGGGGCGCACTGACAGAGGCGAGGCTGCCGGAAACTGGCACCACCGGGCCCTCTGACCACCACCAGTAGGCAACGGGTGAAGTGTCTTGCCCAAGGACACAATGACCGAGACTGTCCAAGCCGGGGCTCGAACCCGCAACCTTCCAATTACAAGGCGAACTCCCAACTCTTGAGCCACGATCGTCCCATACTTTAATAATATAGCCTGTTTTAAAGCCATAAAACAAGTGAGATTCCCATGACTGTATTTTGAACTGAGTTACTGATGTCATTAAAGGCCAGAATTTCATTGTATCTTTTACTATTTTCCAACAAGTAAATTGTGCAGTAGTGAGCAAGTCTATGTAAACACGTGAGAAGAAAAATGAACTACAGTCATATCAACCTGACTCTGAACTGTCAGTTTGAAAGTCTCTGGGATCTTCCTTTTTAAGGTTGCTAGCCTTGATTTAGCAACCCTCTAACTTATTCACAGTAACACACATCACTTATGACAAATGTAAAACCTTGGATTGCCAGCAGTAGGGTAGACTGGAATTGGTCATTACAAAATGTCAGTGTGTCATTGATGGTTCATTACTTTTTGTTAAAAAAAAAAAGGAAACCCATCTTATGGCAGCACCTTAAACCTCGATTTAATGAAGCAGTTGTCATTGAAAGACCCTTCACTGATCAGCAATTCATGCAAGAGTACAGTGTGAGAACCAAACTTGCTCTATCCTACTATTTCTGAGATCAGTTTTGGCAGATAACACATGAAGCCATATTTCCTTTGCCAGAAGAGCAATGCTTTTAGATTCCCTAGATGCAAAAATATTTCTTATACTTGAGATTCGTGTAGTCCTTTTTACTTGAACTGCAATTACACAGAACACACCAAGAATACCTGTTAACTTGTATCTGCCGGCATACCAAAGCTATTTTCACATCTCCTTTATCAGGCTGTGGGACTGTACGCTTTCATTTTTAAATGAAACCGGTTTACTGTCACCTAAGAAATAAAAACAGCTCTGAGAGTGCACTCAGTGATTAAACTAATCTTGAATAAGGTTGTGACAGTTCTGTGTGCTAAATCACTAGATAGATTTATTTATTTATTTTAATTGCAGGATTAATTGTGCGTCTGTTTTGCAAATGTTTTTTAATTTATTTGAGATTTTTAATCATCGTGTCTGATAAAGTCTCTGGAGTAGGGGGCAATGATAACAATAATTCTGTGAAAGAAGAGTCACGTGACATGTGAAACTTCCCTTTTAGATGAGTCAAATCCTGCTAACACTATGTCTTTTATGAAAAGGAAACACTGGGTTAACTTGGTTGATTTATGTAACTGCTTATCTCAGCTGTAAATGTTGGGATAAGTGAATCCAGATAGCAGAAAGGTATTCTGGTTGAACTTGCTTCGTGGTGTAGGGATCGGATCTGAGCTCTATCCTTAACATAAAATGGTTTGTCTTTAAATGGTCGACTTACTCTACATGGTGTAAGTATGATTGATTATGAGATAACGACACACTTTAGATTTAGTTCTCACGGGTTTCTGAAGGTTATTGACTGCTGTTCAATCATTTTAAGTCCAGTCCTTGTACCTGACACTTTTTCAGGATTTTCTTTTTAATTATTTGTTTTTGCTTGAGCCACTTAATACTGACTTGAAGTATTCAAACATAAAAAGGCATCGAACTCAAGTTAAGCTGTTTATCATTTGTTGTCATGTCTTTAGCTGAATCTATGAAAGGCCAAAGATAAAGTTTGAAAAGCATAAAATGCTGTATTTGCACTAACAAAGAGCTATTAGCTGAAAGTGTGGCATATCATAGCATGGTGTGTAGTGTCCTTAAAAAATCTGAGGAAAGAGGACAGTGGAGAAAAGAAGCAATGTGAGGCCTAAATTATCCACAGCAGATGAACAGTATCTGAAAGTTAAGACGTTAACCTCGTAGGACCTGGCGTCCACATACTGTTTGTGGGTTGTCTAGACCACAATACTAAATTTTACAAACATGTTCTCATTGGGGGGAAAAAGTTGAAGTAGCAGTTTTGGAGTGAAACGTTTTGTGTTTCATACGATGTTCAGAAATCTTTTACTTTTTTGTACTTTGTTACAGACATACGTCTTCCTGCAACTCTTAGCAGCACTGAGCCATATTGCTCAAAGGGGCACAATTGTTGTTTCTCATTTTGTTTTTGTACTTGGGAAAAATGCTGCTGTGTTCAGACACCAGAAAAAGAGTTGTACATCATTACTCAATTGTGACTTTATAGTCTTCTACTGAAATTTAAAAATGAATGTCCTCATATGTGGATATCTTTTTTCTCAGAAACTACATCAGGTGAAAAGATAATTCTTTGTTTTGTTTTTCCCCCCCAATCAGGCCAAAGAGCAAAGAGAAATTTAAAAAAAAAATGCTGGGTATGAAAGAGTTCGGGTCTTGTCAGAGACAAAATGGTTTTAATAGGAGGGTGACTGTAAAGAAACCATTCTTAAGGATGGTAAATGCAGAGAAAGGGGTGAGGTATGCTGAATTACACAAGAACTGGATTGAAAGATCCAGACAAAGGTCTGGGAAGATTAATCTAAAAATTGAAATATTTTGTTTCAAATCTTCAATATGTAAGTAGGACAGAAGAGGGGTATAGCAGTGAGACTGCACAGCTATCTGTAAAACACAGTGGAGGCCAACGTTCCCTCTAAGCTGCGCGCGTGCGCAATTGCGCACTGCTGGCATGGTCTCTGCGCACAGAAAATCTGCGTTGCGCACAAAAAAAATTCTAACCTGAATTGAAATTAACATCAATACTTTAAAAATTCTGTTTTGCAGTGTTAGTCAGTAAGTGACTGGCTGCTCCCGTATGGAATTAGAACGATGCCACCTTATCCCTGCGATTCACATTCGTATACAACGGCTACGACAGCGTCCTTATGTGCAGACACCGGTGTTTTAGCTAGCAAAGCGGCGTGACTGATGAGGAGTGAAGCCACGTTAATGACAAAGTGTACAACCGTTGGAGATGTGAGCAGGACAGACGGAACAATTGACGGAATTCATTAACCCTGTGAGGAAAAACTGGTATAATTGACTTTATACCAGTTTTTAAATTGTGTTGATAGGCCACGTAAAACCAGAGTTATAATAAAAATATATGCAATGTTTGGTTTTCTTCCTGAATACTATCGTTGTTTATATTTACTGTGGGAAGAAACTGTAAAAACTGTGTTTTATAAGGAAAATGCTTGAAAGCACTCGCCGCCTGTGAGCAAAAACAAAACCCCCGCCCTTTCCTATTGGTCGAAAAATGTACCATGTCGACCAATCAAAAAATGATATGGCAACATGGCATTTAGATGTTTAGGATTGGGGAAGTTTTAGGAGTCACGGTGGTGTTTTGAGATGTGAGAGATTTGCGACATTTAGCACAAATCTTGTGTAGTGTAGTCAATAGTTTTGTTGTGTGTGTGTCAGAACAATGAGGCAACTGCTGAGTGTTACAGGAGTGATACATCTCCTGTTGTCAGGCCTGCAAGTATCAGGCTGTTGTTCTCCTTTATCTCATAGAGGACAGAAATTATTTTTTGCGGTGGCACCTTTTTAATTTGTGTGGCATCAAATTTGATGCAGAACAGCTGATTGCTCTGCAAATAGTTTGAAATGTTTATTTTAAAAAATGCCTTTGTCAGGATCCTGGGTCTCCTGACCCAGCGTTTTTAGTTCTTTTGTAATTTTTGTATTTTGTCGAGTACTTGTGTGATTTATTTTTCTGGTTTCTAGTTTTGATCGTTTGCCCCTCATGTTTCCCTGTGCCCCCTCTGTTCTGTGTAAAGTCCGCATTTCTTGGTCTGTGTCTTCGCATGTTTTGAGCTTCTTGTGTTTCAGGATTTCCCTCTGTGTATCATTTATCATCTCTAGTCTTTTGGTTCTTTGCCCTATGGTTATGTCTCTGTGCTTCTTAGTTGCTGTCTCTACCGTGTCAAGTTCACGTCTCTGTGTTGTACTTCCTGTTTTACTTTGAAGGTCCGTGTCTTATGTGAATGTGTTCTGTTTTGCTTCCTTGTCTCGTCAGTTCTGATTTCTCCCAGCTGTGCCCTCCTTCTGTGTCTCATTCCACTCGTTACTTCCCAGTGTATTTAAACCCTGTTTCTCTGAGTCAGTGTTGTGTTGTCCCTCAAGCTGTGTGTTTCCTCGTGTGCCTCGCTGCAAGGTGTAAGTTTATATTTTCCCAGTGTAGTTTAATTTTGTATGCTTTTCCCCTGTCAGCAAATAAAGCTGAGTTTTTTGAGTTCATCCCTCGAGTCTGAGTGCCTGCATCTTGGGTCCAACTCCTGCCTGACACACAGCACTTCCTGACAGCCTTGGCTGCATTTTTAGGTAAACAGCTGCAAAAAGCTTTGTTTGCATAACTCGGTTACTTTTTTGAAGAAGTAACAATATAATTAATTGCCCAACATTGGTCATTATATACTGTATTTCGCAGACAGCGAGTTACAGGACTCTCTCCCAGACCACAGACTCATAATACAAGTCAGAGCTTTATAAAAAAAAATTATATATATATATATATATATATAATTTTTTTTACTTCCAATAGTGTTAACATACTACAAAGGTCATGAACAAGATTTGTTTAATTTTTCATTGTAAGTGGGCTAAAGCAGTTAATTAAAAGTAGTCTAACATAAATGTAAATGCTGTCATTTGATTATTTTAATAAACCGTGTAAGTTGGGTGGATTCGAGACTAGAAAAAGTTGTATTTCCTGTGTAAAACTATGTGCTGAAAGGAGGTGAAGAAACCAAAAATTCTGCTGAAAAGGGGTGAAGAAGCTGAAATTTGTACTGAAAAGAGGTGAAAAACTTTAACGGTCTGCTGAAAGAAAATGTTGCCATGAGCTGGGCTCGAACCCAGGCTTTCTGCTTTCAAGGGAGCTACTCAGCTTACTGAGCCAAACTGGTTGTCAGGTAATTAAAAAGAAGTGGAAAAGCTGAAAATGCCATTAAAAAGTGGAAACCTTTTTGAATCTTCTACTGAAAAGAGATGAAAAAACTGAAAATTGTGCTGAAAAGAGGTGCAGAAACTGAAATTTCTCATGAAAAGAGGTGAAAATACTGAAAATTCTCATGAAAAGAGGTGAAAAAACTGAAAATTCTGCTGAAGACAGTTGAAAAAGCTGAACTTTCTGCAGAAAAGAGGTGAAAACCTGAAAATTCTGCTGAAAACAGGTGAGAAAACTGAAAATTCTGCTGAAAAGGGGTGAAGAAGCTGATATTTGTGTTGAGAAGAGTTTAAAAAAAGTTTAAGTGTTAGCTGAAAAAATCTGATTTAAAAACTGCAGAAGTAGTTCCACGGCGAAGAAAAAATGGAGCAACTAGAATAAAGTATAAAGAATAAAGAGAAACAGGAACAGGAACTCAATAGTGTGAATGCCATATTTTGAAACGAGTTTAATCTTTAATGACTTCCTGTTCTGATTATATTTACTTCATATGGTTCATGATTTGTCACGTTATAGGGCTTTACCCACATCCATCAAGTTTTTCTATCTTGAATGAAGATTTACTTTTTTAAATGATTAAAAGTGGCTTTGTAGTTGATATGTATTTCATACTGACCTTATTTTTAAGTGTCCCTACTGCATAATTTGATTATGTGCAACTTCTAACTTAATGTGTTTCACATAAAGGCAGCTAAACTTATCACCTGCTATACAAAAGAAATGCACGACCCACGAGTGAGCGGCCCTTTTTTGCCTTGACTTTTACATTTTTATACGCCATTAGTTTTCAAGTGTGACAACCATGTCAACCATCAACCCAAACTATCGTGAATGAAAAGACTCCACTTCTACACTACTTGCAGTACAATTTGTCTCCTTTCCTATAAAATACTTGCGATACCCAAAACGTATACTTACATACTTATTAAAATTACCTACAGTGTAATTCTTTCTTGGCTAAATTAAGTAGGTAAATTGTTTTGCGTTTTAATTTCAGGTAAAATACATGGAAACTCAATATTAAACTAGGCCAAGTACACCACTAGTTATCTTATAAAGTGTCATATTAGTGTTACCAATTTTTTAGATTTTAAAGGTATGGCCATCTTTTAAATAGTGTGTATGGCTGAGAAGTAACAAATGCACATAAATGCAGTAGATCATTTTCGTCTCTTATAGAGGTTGAAAAGACTGCTGTGTCTGTGAGATTCTGTAGTCAGTATTTGTGCGTTTAAAAAATGTATTATAAATGTCGTGCTGTAATATTCCAATCCCAGATCACAATCATGGCACTTTCTGATAAAGTGAATGCTGCAGGGCCATTAGACCAGGGAAAGAAGATTGAACCTTTTCACTATAAAGGATTAAAAACAAGACGCTAGTTGGTTTTATTGGGATTTCTTTGTCCACCAACAAAGGGGTAAAAGTCAGGATTATCTTGCAGCTAGCTTCCGGACAGCTAGCCTAAAAGATGGAAAAGAGGATTAGCCTAATGACCACCAGCATACTTCAACACATTCATCTTACCAATCTCTATCATGTGGATGTATGAAAGAATGAAGAACACAAAAAAAGGCTGTGAACGATAAATAGTTTGAATTTATTTCGCTGACCCACTCTAGCTACCGTTAAAAGTACAAATATAAAGTTTCATAATTCGCTATGCACGCTATTTCTACCATTTGATTGGCTGCCTGGCTTAGTGGTCCAATCAGTTTTGTTTGTGGCTGTTGACCACCACCTGTCTTTTCCAGCTTTGTGTAACTGTTTAATACTTCTCCTTGCTCTGTTTTCCCTTCTATGCGTTTTCTGAAGACAGTGAGATGTGTACGCAAAGTACAAATAATGAGAGATGTAGAGTATTTGGAGCTATTTCAGAAATGAGCACTGCCTGAACATATATCAAATGACACAGTTGAGAATAAATGTTGAAGACTTTTCAGCTAGTTTTTAGGACATCCTGATAATGATGAATTACAGTAGTCCAGCCTGGAAGTAATGAATGCATGAACTAGTTTTTCAGCTCTGAGACAGGATATTTCTAATTTTAGAGATGTTGCACAAATGGAAGAAAGCAGTCTTACATATTTGTTTAATATGTGCGTTGAAGGACATATCCTGGTCAAAAATGACTCCAAGGTTCCTCACAGCGTTACTGGAGGCCAAGGTAATGACATCCAGAGTAAGAATCTGGTTAGATACCATATTTCTAAGATTTTCAGGGCCGAGTAAAATAACCTCAGTTTTATCTGAATTAAGAAGCAGAAAGTTAGCGGCCATCCAGGTCTTTATGTCTTTAAGACTTTCCAGCAGTTTAACTAATTGGTGTGTGTTACCTGGTTTCATAGATAGATAGAACTGGGTGTCATCTGCATAGCAGTGAAAATGTATGCTAATGATAATACCTAAGGGAAGCATGTATAATGTAAACAGAATTGGTCCTAGCACTGAACCCTGTGGAACTCCATAATTGACCTTAGTGTGTGAAGAGGACTCTCCATTTACATGTACAAATTGGAGTCTATTAGATAGATATGATACAAACCACTGCAGCACAGTACCTGTAATACCTGCAGCATGTTCTAATCGCTCTAATAGGATATTATGGTCAACACTATCGAATGCTGCACTAAGGTCTAGCAGGACAAGCACAGAGATGAGTCCACTGTCAGAGGCCATAAGAAGATCATTTGTAACCTTCACTAAAGCTGTTTCTGTGCTGTGATGAGCTCTGAAACCTGACTGAAACTCTTCAAATAAGCCATTCCTCTGCAGATGATCAGTTAGCTGATGATCAGTTACCTAAACAGAAGCCCCAGGTACACCACCAACCCGTTCATGTGTCTAACCATTTTTCCCCACTCGGCGACACACCCGCTGGCGGTCAAACTCTGTGTAAGGCCCAGGTGGACGATAGATGATAACAAGTAAGACTGGTTTCTGAGTTTCACAGCTGGGGTGGACAATGTTAAGCATCAGTCTTTCAAATGAATTAAAAGTCTGTCTTGGTCTTTTGTTAATTAATAGACTGGTGTGAAAAATTGCTGCCACACCGCCCCCTGGACCTGTGCTTCGAGATTTCTGGTAGTTAGAATGACTCGGGGGTGTTGATTCATTTAAACTAACATAATCATCCAGCTGCAATCAGGTTTCTGTAAGGCAGAGTAAATCGATTTGTTGATCAATTATTAAGTCATGTACTAACAGAGACTTGAAGGAGAGAGACCTAATATTTAATAATCCACATTTCACTGTTTTACTCTTTGGTTCAGATGTGGATACTGTATTGTTCTTTCTTTGTGATTGTTTATGTTTAAGTGGTTTATTGCTGGTTTTTAGTTTGTTTCTGTTTGGGAGCTGACACCGTCTCTATGGAGATGGGTTTTTTTTGGGGGGGGGGGGGTAGCAGGAGGAGAGAAGCTGCAGAGAGGCGTGTAAGACTGCAACTCTGCTTCCTGGTCCCAACTCTGGATAGTCATATTTTGGGGAGTTTAATAAATTTGTCCATATTTCTAGAAATGAGACCAGGTTTCCTCCAGAAGGTTTGCCAATTATCTATAAAGCCCACATTGTTTCTGGGACACCACTCAGACAGCCAGCAATTTAAGGAGAACATGCGGCTAAACATGTCACTCCTGGTCTGATTGGGGAGGGGACCAGAGAAAACTACAGAGTCCGACATTGTTTTGGCAAAGTTGCACACCGATTCAATATTGATTTTAGTGACCTCCGACTGGCGTAACCGGGTGTCATTACTGCCGACGTGAATTATGATTTTACTGAATTTACGTTTACCCTTAGCCAGCAGTTTTAAATTTCCTTCAATGTCGCCTGCTCTGGACCCTGGAAGACAATTGACGATAGTTGCCGGTATCTCTAGCTTCACATGTCTGAGAACAGACACACCTCATAAAAATAGTTTTAGCACAGTCACAGGATATATTGCACAAACAGGAAACCTTATTCTTCCTCTCTGAAACTGTTTGAAGGTAGGATGCTCTTTACTGTGAGTTAACTTTTAATTAAGAATTCCCTTGTACATTTCTAACTTGTAATTAAATGCCTCTGTAAAACCCTGTAATGCCAACTGTATCATATTTGACACAGGTTTTTGTTGTTGTTTGTTTGTTTGTTGTTGTTGTTGGGGGGGGGGGGGGGGGAGAGAGATCTCTACAGTGGTCTTATCTTTTCAAACCAGTCATTCCGGCAATTATTCAATGGTTCATGCTTTATAGGGAGAGGAAAAGGTTTTACTCAGAAATGGCACCTTGTTGTATTTGGTGTGATATACTATATTGGTCCTGCTTACTGTTCAGCATTTTATTTCTGGACACTGACACAGGTTTTTTTTGTTTGTTTGTTTGTTTTTTTTACCTGTTTACAGAAACATATTCCAATTATAGTTATATAATGGACATGGACATAATGTGTCTTAGTTTTCATTTGAGGGCATCCACATTCAAATTAGATGAAGGGTTTAGGAGTCTCAGCTTCTAATTGTGTGCCACCCTCTTTTTAAATGAAAAGTAATTGGACAATTGACTCAAACGCTATGTCATGAGCAGATGTGTGCAATTCCTTTGTTATTGTCATTATCAGTTAAGTAGATAAAAGGCGTGGAGATGAGTTGAGGTGTGGTGCTTGTATTTGGAAGATTTTGCTGTGAACAGACAACATGCAGTGAAATGAGTTCTATATGCAGGTGAAACAAATCATCCTTAAGCTGTGAAAACAGATCATAACCCAACTGTGCATGCATTTTAATTGTTGCAGACTAAACTTCAGACAGAAAGACCCAGAAACAAATAGCAACTGAAAGCTGCTGTATAAAAGGCCTGGCAGAGCATTAAAAAGGAGGAAACCCAGCATATGTGATGTCAATGAGTTCAAGGGTTAAAGAGTTCAGGCAAAGGGTTTTCAACCAAGTAACACTAAACACCTTTCACGCGTTTAGTGTTTTAAAGCTAAACTGCAGGTGGCTTCACATATGGTTACTAAAAATATGAGTCAGTGTCTTGTTTTCTTTCTGAATAGTTGCCTGCATGTCTGTATCAGACACCACCAGAATCTCTCAGCAGAAATCGAGACTCCGTTTCTTGTTCTTATCTGACACGAATGATCTTCTGCTGCTGTTGCCTGTCTACTTCCTGGTTCAAAGTGTTGTGCATTCAGAGATGCTTTTCTGCAAACCTTGGTTGTAACAAGTGATCTGTGGCATCAACGATGCATTTTCATTCACGGCCACTCACTGAACCATAGAGGTGTTAGTGTGGGGAAACTCCCAGTACATCAGCAGTACCTGAAATCTTCAGACCAACCTGTCTGGCAGCAACAACCATGACACATTTCTTTACCACTGATGCTCTGTTTTAACATTTAGGAACTTTTCTGTGAGAAGCCTACGTGCCATAATGCTCCAAATTTCTGAACTGAAACAATGCCAAGCAAAACATGATCCGATCAGGTCCTGTCTTACAAGTACATCATGTTCAGTCCTTGCCACAACGTGCCCAATGTTGTAATTTCATATTTTTTTCAAACTCCCTCACAGAAAAAGCTTAGCTGCATTTCTGCAGCTGCAGAGCAGGGGACCAGAAATATCACGTATGTGGTTGTGTACTCAGAAACAGGGGGTGGGGATAGGAGGATACCAGAGACAGAAAGTCTAGATTTCATATGTATGTAAGCATGTGTAAGTCCCATTACAGGATGTGAAAGTGCCTGTCTATCTGACAACTAGTTTTGTGAACGAAGCTGCTAGAGAACAAAACAGGGAGCCATGGGTTAATTTTGACTTCCAATACTAAATATTTTTAAATGGTTTTCAAGTATACTGTGTCAAATTGTTTATGGTTCTTGTTATTTTGGCTTTATTACAGATATTAAATCATATTGAGATTATATGCTGTTACTGTGATCCTCTACAGCAGTTTTTCTGTTTCATTCTTCTTCCAGTTGGTGCCTCGTCACTATGCAGCAAACTGCAGCATAGTGGTTTCTCCAAGGGTCTACTTTGTCCGAGTCACTTTATCACATGACAGATCAATCCCCTAATCACCTGAGCAATCTTGTGTATGCACAGTGCATACACATGCCAACATTCTGAGTTTGAGCCCCCAGCTCTGGACATCCATGCTGAGTAAATTCTATCTTAATGGTGTATATATGTACTTAAAAGTAAATGCTTGTTGCCCCAAAAAAAAAAAAAAGTTCAATGATTCAGTGATTAATTTTATAATTTTATCCCCTGGCTTCCAATTAAATACGGCATTGATTTCAAAATCCTGCTGCTTACCTATAAAATCATAAATAATATCGCACCTTGCTACCTTATTGATCTCCTTAGCGTGTTTACTCCCAGTAGAACACTGAGATCGTCTGACAAATTGCTCTTGGTGCAACCTAGGTCACGGCTGAAAACCAGAGGTGACAGTGCCTTCGCTTCAGTCGCACCTAACCTCTGGAATAACCTCCTTCATACTATTCGTGCGTCTGACTCGATCCAGACCCTCAAGTCTCGATTGAAAACCCACCTTTTTAGCTTAGTCTTCCTGGCCTCCTAGAACATGTGTCATGGTCCTGGGTCGGTGACCCAGCGCTTTGAGTTTGTTATTAGTATTTTCTAGTTTATTTCTGATCTTGTATTGGTTGTTGGTGTTTGGTTGTGTTTATCTTCCCTACCTGCGTCTCCCTCGGTGCTCTGTTCATGTCCTCGTGTTGTTATGTAAAACAGTCTGTGTGTTTCCTGTTTTACTTTGTAGGGTTGTGTCTCGTTATGTCCATTAGTTCCAGCTGTGTCCCCTCCTGTGTGCCATTTCCTGATTACCTGGTGTGTGTATTTATAGTGGGTGTCGGTCTGTGTTCGTTGTCGGCTCGTCTGTGTTTCATGGTGTCTGTTCCTCGTCTGTGTCTCTCTGCCTCCCACCCCATTTGTATGATCCGGTTTGTTATTTAGCTCACCCAGTTTAGGTTTATGTTCTGTCCTGCCCTCAGTTCTGTTATTTGTACACTGTAAATTAAACCCTCACTCTTATCATCATATCGGCTGTCTGCATTTTGGGTCCTCCGTTTCCTCCACACCACACGGCTCACCCCGCCAGCCGTGACAACATGCCTTTTAAGTGTACTTTCTCGCCCTCCTCTTTTCCTCTCTTTTGCTTTTATTGTTTTATCGATTTTATCTTTAAATCTTACTTGCTTATCTGCGTTCTTGTATGCTTGGTTAATCAATGCCTCCCACTCGCTAGCTTATCTGCTTTTGTACTTTGCTACTGTTTTACTGGATTTTGTAAAGCACTTTGGCTACCTCTGGTTTTAAATGTGCTATACAAATAAAGTTGTATTGTATTGTATTGTATTATAAGCTTATTGGTGTGGCCCTCTACAATAATCCCAGTTTCACATGTACGCCTTGGGAACATTAATTGCCATAGTCTGAATTAGACTTCTTTCTTCCATAGCATTTCAGTCATGTTAAAGTCTGGACCAATGACTTTCAATAATATATGAATGATACGTATAATATAATATGTTTTTACAGTCATTGGTCTGGATTTTTGACTGGGCCATTGTAACATGTTGATTCTTCTCCTTTTCAGCCATTCTGTTCTAGATTCGCTGCTGTGCTTGGGATCATTGCCCTGTTGACCCAGTTTGGGTCTTTAGCTGTCGGACAGTTGGCCTCACAAAAGAATATAACATAACAATATAATACTATAAGATACTCAGGTCCAGTGGCTGCAAAAAAGGGCAATCCCTTTACCCCAATCACCCCTTTTCTTGTAGCCAAATGAGGCGTTATGCGCATTATGGAGAAATATCTGCAGTTTGGTCTCATCTATCCAGATGACATTGTTCCAGAAGTCTTGTAGTTTGCTCTGATGTAAATTTTCAAAGTTAAGCCATGCTGCCAGGTTCTTTTTAGAGAGAAGAGACTTTCTCTAAGCAACCTGTACTTGTTCGGTCTTTCTCTTAATGTACTGTCATGAGCTCTAACATTTAACATGCTAACCGAGGCCTGCAGAGACTGAGATGTAGCTCTTGGGTTTTTGGCAATTTGTCTGAATATTGCACGATCTAACCTTGGAGCTGATGTCCTTCCTCATTATCAAGACACACCTGAATGCTCCGGGCCAGCAAACTAAAAAAAAACCTTTGCTTTTCACACTTGCTGTTGATTAATAAATCAAGTGTATTTTGATTAGCAGCACTTTGGCTTTATTTTTGTTAAGTAAATGATAAAATTGAATATTTTATGCACTGTAGATCATCTCAGGTTGTAGTTATTTCATTTTAAAACCTGTTAAGGACAAGATTTATTTTATGTCCTCAAATATAAAACCTTAAAATAACTCACAGTTACTGTTTTATGGCTTCTTGTTCATTAAATCCTGCTGTTTATAATTGTACAAAGGATCCAAATTCCATGAAATATATGTCACAACAGGATCTTATTTAAACATGCTTGTGCCATGTTTGTTAACATCTAGTACAAAGGTCGCACCAAATATCTCCCTCTGTTTTTATCAGTTCCTGCTTCATCCAGTCCCCAAACATTATTTTACTGTATTGTATGAAATAATGAATTCCAACCTTGTAATTAATTAACAGCTGGGTACAGAGCCCAGCCACAATGTACTGCCAGTATTTTATTGGATTTCTAGAGTCTTATTCTTCCCGTTAATTCAGTTACTGATTAACTACTGTTTACAGTGACCTAAAAAGGAAGTCTCCAAATCAATATGGTCCTTTTTTTGGGGGCGGGGGGGGGATACCTCCGTGATTCATCTGTTCTTAGTTCTTAGTTCTTGTCTAGTTTTAATACTCTGGCTAAAGGACTTGACGGCAGCAGCTGAAAAGGTGATGTTTCTTTCTACCTTTAATTTAAGTTTATAAAACTCAGATGCATTAATCAGATTTTCCCCCCTATGTGTTACACAACTTTAAAAAGCCAAGAACAGTTCTGTAAGTGATACATTAATAATCTATTCATTCACAAAATTATGTCCTCCATCGGGATATTGTTTCTGTATTTGTGTGAGTATGTCGCCATAACAATTCCTTTTTATTATGCCAAATTGACCCCATACACATAAACATGCGCTTAAGACCGTAAAACTTTTACAGTGTTACTCTTACAATTGATTTAAACTTCTGTGAGAGATAAAACTATTTATAAGCACTCTGAGATCTAGGTTATACTTTAATAGGGATGTTTCCAAATTGATTTGAACTGTGACAGGAGCCAAAAGTTAAACATATTACACCAAACACTGAATTAATCGCAGTGTGATATGAATTTTAACGTCTGAATAATTAATTTCCAGAATCAATTCCCTAGACATGATCTTTCTTCTTTTTTTTTTATGGTCCATCAGAACCCATACCCACAGCATTTTGTTCCTCTCTTGAAAATTTGAGGTTTGAATATGAATATCTCAAAAACTAAAAGAAAACTTTTCTCAGTCAGTTGCATCTGGAGACACAAGAATCGTGTTCTGTTCAGGCTATCTACTGACATTTCTGCTTTAGTGTGTCAGCATGAAATTTGGATGAAAATAGTATTTGCTTCAATTTTTGTGACAAAGACTTTCATGTTTAAAATTGTTCTACATTCTTTATTTTGTATTATTATGAAATTGTGTGTGATTTTTTTCCCCATAATTTATCTAGCCAATACTCAGTCCTTTGTTGATATATTTGTCCACATCCAAATTAATAATTAATTAATTAATTTAGATTAATTACAGATCCTTATTCGTTTTGATGGTGATAAAGGCCAGTAAAAATTGCAGGTTGTTATTTTTAATAGTTTGGTCTTAAGTGAGCGGAACCAGTGAAACTATTTCTGTCACCATAAAGATGCTTAACCACATCTTAAGTGCAAGTTCAACAGTACATGTCATTTTTTCAAAATGATAAAGAAATGCTGCTGTAGTAAATGTAAGATATCTGTCAGCAAATCAGCAAATAAGGAAGTGGTCCGATGATTCACATGACAGAACACTGAAGTATTAATTTTGCCCACCGTTCACTTTGGCTGTAGTCGTGTATTATTTTAACTCAGATTTGTGATGAAAACAGACATAGAAAGGATGTTAATAATCCTGTTCCACAATTAATTCATTCAAATTGATACTTTTTGACATATCTAAAACAAAAAATACTTCTGTTAATAGCATTGCATTTGCATAGTACATTTGGTCATGTGCATAGCTGACAATTAAGGCAAAAAAGAAGAGAGAGAGAGATAGATTACGTTGTGGATACCGACTGTTCGAGGTTGCAACAGGAGCACGCGTTATTAGGTTTGTAAACTGCAGTGAGTCACATTTACCTGTAAACTTTGCAACATAATTACCGCAACATAAAACCCGTATAACTGGATGGCCAAGGCATACTTGCAGATCCGCCCAGTTTTAGGAAGATCCATCCATCCATCCATCTTCCTCCGCTTTATCCGAGGCTGGGTCACGGGGGCAGCAAAAAGGCCCAGACCTCCCTCTCCCCAGCCACCTCCTCCAGCTTCTCCGGGGGAACACCAAGGCGTTCCCAGGCCAGCCGAGAGATATAATCTCTCCAGCGTGTCCTGGGTCTGCCGCGGGGCCTCATCCCGGAGGGACATGCCTGGAACACCTCACCCAGGAGGCGCCCAGGGGGCATCCTTGTCAGATGCCCAAACCACCTCAGCTGGCTCCTTTTGATGTGGAGCAGCAGCGGCTCTACTCTGAGCCCCTCCCGGATGGCCGAACTTGTCATCCTATCTCTAAGGGAGAGGCCAGCCACCCTTCGGAGGAAGCTCATTTCTGCCGCTTGTATCCGCGATCTCGTTCTTTTGGTCACTACCCACAGCTCGTGGCCATAGGTGAGGGTAGGGACGTAGATCGACCGGTAAATTGAGAGCTTCGCTTTTACACTCAGCTCCCTCTTCACCACGACGGACCGGTGCAGCGTCTGCATTACTGCAGCTGCAGCCCCAATCCGTCTGTCGATCTCCAGCTCCCTTCTCCCATCACTCGCGAACAAGACCCCGAGATACTTGAACTCCTCCACTTGGGGCAGGAACTCATCCCCGACCCGGAGTGGGCACTCCACCCTTTTCCGGCTGAGAACCATGGCCTCAGATTTGGAGGTGCTGATCCTCATTCCCGCTGCTTCACACTCGGCTGCGAACTGTTCCAGTGCAAGCTTGAGGCCCTCACCTGATGAAGCCAGGTGAGGGCTCGTGGTTTTAGGAAGATATCAAGGAAAAATCCCTTTAGTTCCATCTACTTCCTCAATTGTCTATCTAATTTAGGTTTGCAGGAGTACTGGAGCCTCATCCAGCTGTCATAGGACAAAAGGCGGGGTACACCCTGGCCAGGTTGCTGCTGTCATTTAGTTGTGAGATTGTGAAACCTGAATAAATTATTCTGGATGAGTTGAAGCCTTCTGCTGCTAGACTACGGCTGCATCTTTTGGGGAATGCACAATCAGAGCTGAGCAAGAAACATGCCAAAGTAACTGAGAAAAACTGAAATACAAGCTGATCTAAGGTACTATGTTGTAAAAAAAACAACTTTATTGTTAAAAGAATACAATAAAAGCTCCTTGGTTAGGCAAACGTGTGAGCTTATGCACAACAGAAACAGTCTGCACTGTGGAGAGAAGACTTAAATATCTGTAACCGGATGGTTTCACTGCTAATAGAAGGCAATTAAGAAGCAGGGAGTAGGATTGCATTTTCACCAGCACGTGTATTTCTGTTAACATGACTAAATAGTCAGTCAAGGCTCTGATATGTTCTTGTTTGCAACTCTGAAAATAATTCATCAGAGCAGTGGAGTGTATCAGTAGAAAAGGAGGGAAACCACAGCTGTAAAATTGCTAAACCACAACCCCCAAATGGTCAAATTAATTTCCACGTGCTTTCATCTCAGGGACTGAACTTGGGATAGACAGAACAGAACTGTATAGGAGAAATGGTACATTTTCCCTTCAGTAAGCCAGACGAATAAATAATGGTGCACTACACAGATGTGGTTAGAGATCAGACAAATTCTTAATTCTTCCTTCTTGCAAGACCATAGCAATGAATGACTCACGTGCCAACTCATAAGGGAATCCCACACCAGCTCTTGAAAAGGCTTGTGATTCTCAATAGGGTAAGTGTGTGCGTGCGTGAGTTTGCTCGTGTTCTTTTCCTCCTGGCTCCTACTAATCTCCTGACCCCAGATGGAGAACAGTGGGTGAGCAGATTCTATTTCCTGCTTGATTCAATATTAATAGATCGGTGTGCTACTCTGCCACACTCTTTGCTGGGCAAAAAACGGAAGACTGCTGCCTCCTGCCTCCTAACTTGGCTCTCAGCCCAACAACTGGTTATGTAGGAAATGAGACCATGTGAATGTCGTGTCATAAATAAGAAGCAAGAAGCACAAAGAAAACTGAATAAAGTGAGTAACCTGAGCAGGTGTGAAGGACAGGACTATGGATTTACTGCAACATAATCTGCTGTAAGCAGCTATGTGATGGGGTAAAAGTCTAGCGGGGATTGAAAGCATACAGCATACAAAGTCTACAGGGGCCATGCTGATGCAGAGGATGATACGGGTCTATGTCCAGGAATCCACAATTTGCAAGTTTGTTGTGTTCACTTGAATTTAATGCAAAATCGACATATCAACTGTTGGAACTGAGAAATTTTATTTACTTATTTATATGCTAAGTATGCAGTACTGTGGAAAAGTCTTGAGCAATTTATCTTTTCTTTACATTTAGCTAGGAAACAGGTGCAGTGAATTATAAAGACGCATGCAAACATGCATATATAAGGTAAAAACCCTCATAGCTTGAACTCTCTTAGGCAGCTTTCTTCTTGTTTCTTTAAGTAGACTTCAGGAAGCGTTCTCCAGGCTTCTTCGAGAACATTCAAAGCTCTTCTTTGGATGTTGGCTGCCTTTTGTTCTGTTCTCTGTCAACATGATCTACATAGCTTCAATAATGTTGAGTCCGGCTCTGGGGAGGCCAATCCGGGACTGATAGGGATCCATTGTGTGTTTTTTCTATCCATGAATGTTATTACTGCACTGGCAGTGTGTGCTGGAGCATTGTCATTCTGAAAAATGAAGCTGTTGCCAATTAGATGGTTTTCAAAGAGTACTCAATGGTGAATCAAAATCTGATGGTGCTTTTCTGCATTTTATTAATTTTAACAAGATCTCCAACACTACTGACTGAAATTCAGCCCCAAACCATAACACAGCCTCCACTGTGTTTTACAGATGGCTGTGCAGTCTCACTGCTATACCCCTCTCCTGTCCTCCTACTTACATATTGAAGATTTGAAACAAAACATTTCAATTTTTAGATTAATCTTCCCAGACCTTTGTTTTTCTCTGATCTTTCATTCCAGTTCTTGTGTAGTTCAGCATACCTCACCCCTTTCTCTGCATTTCCCATCCTTAAGAATGGCTCCTTGACAGCCGCACAATCTGATATTGTCGTGTTGGTGTTGTTCCCAGATCATCATACTAAATGTTGTTCCAGGATCAACATTGCAAGTGACCAATCAGAATGTTGTGACGTCATACTTTTTCGACTTCGGGAAAAACCGCTGTAAAACAAAAAACTGTACTTAAGCTGCGAGAAACCGCCTCTGTCCGCCGATCAACGGACCCTAACCCTGACCCTTTAATAAACGGTAAGCAGAACTGATATTGTCCTTGCAACATTGGAATTTCATAAATGCACGAATGGCTTGGCGCGCAAAAGAATAACGTCACAACAATGTGATTACCTTTGCAATGGGTTACCTTTGCATATTATTGCAATGTTGAACCTGGAACAACATTTTCATGATGATCTGGGAACAACACCAACACGACGATATCAGATCATCCTTGACAGCAACCCTTCCACTAAAACTATTTTGTATCTGCTGGATTTTTTTCTTATTTCTTAAGGTGTTAACTTTCAGATACTGTTCATCTGCTGTGGATAAGTTAGGCCTCACATTGCTTCTTTTCTCCACTGTCCACTTTCTTCAGATTTTTTAAGGACACCACACACCATGCTATGATATGCCACACTTTCAGCTAATAGCTCTTTGTTAGTGCAAATACAGCATTTTATGCTTGTCAGACTTTATATTTGGCCTTTTGTAGATTTAACTAAAGCAATGAGACCAAATGATAAACAGCTTAACTTGAGTTCGATGCCTTTTTATGTTTGAATACTGAAGTATTAAGTCAGTATTAAGTGGCTCAAGCAAAAAATATTCTGAAAAAGTGTCAGGTACAAGGACTGGACTGAAAAGTATTGAACAGCAGTCAATAACCTTCAGAAACCCGTGAGAACTAAATCTAAAGTGTGTCGTTATCTCATAATCAATCATACTTACACCATGTAGAGTAACTCAACCATTTAAAGACAAACCATTTTATGTTAAGGATAGAGCTCAGATCCGATCCCTATACTACAAAGCAAGTTCAACCAAAATACCTTTCTGCTATCTGGATTCACTTATCCCAACATATATAGTTGGTATAAGCAGTTACATGAATCAGCTGTCCAAGTTAACCCAGAGTTTCCTTTTGATATAAGGCATGGTGTTAGCAGCATTTGACTCATCTGAAAAGGAAGTTTCACAGTTCATATGACTCTTCTTCCACAGAATTATTGTCATCATCGCCCCCTACTCCAGAGACTTTATCAGACACGATGATTAAAAATCTAAAATAAATAACAAATTTTTGCAAAAAGGACACACAATTAATACTACCTTTTTTTTTTAATTCTCTGAATTTGGTGAACTGTAGATGCAGTTTAATTCAAGTTTAGTTTAATCACTGAGTGCGCTCTCAGAGCTGCCGTTTATTTTTAAGGTGACAGTAAACTGGTTTCATTTAAACATTAAAGCTTACAGTCTCACAGCCTAATAAAGGAGATGTGAAAATAGCTTTGGTATGCCAGCAGATACAAGTGAAATTAATTTAACAGGCATTTCTGGTGTGTTCTGTGTAATTGCAGTTAGTAAAAAAAAAATTGGCAGCAGATTAGAAGCAAGTGTAACACATTACACACATATCTGCGGTAATGCAGTGTTGTGATCTTCATTCTGTAGTTCTGGTAAGGTACCGCCCGAAGTTGGAGCACAACCTGCTCCCGACAGTTTTACTTTTAATTCTCAGCTCCATACTCTGTGCGGTTTAAGGGTCGGAGTGTAAAAATGTAATCTAAAACAAAAAAAAAAGACACCAAGTTGTACCTCTCAACCAACCTCTCCCATACATACTGATGATAGTTTGCATTTCAAATGCTATATATATCTCTAGATATATCTCTAGATATATCTCTCTGGTCCTGCATCAGGTCTTTGCTGATTTGTCTTTTCTATTTCAAGGACTTGACTTAAGATTTTGCTTATTCGTTTTGTTTTTTGTTAGTAGTTTTTTAATAGCCTTGGGAATTGCATTGTTGTTGTTGCAAAAATACTAATTTATGCCTGTAGCTAGTAACAAAGGGCCTGAAGATAAAGTTTAAAATTAGCTTTGTGCTAAGTTGTCTTTTATGTGTAGACACAACACATGTTCATCCCCTGGGTTAGGTGCCTTTTTAATGCATGCAGTTTGGTCAGTGTTAAGTGGCTTAACACAAATCACAAATTCAGAAATCTAAATGTTAACGCTCAAGATCAAACAGTTACTGGATAGTCTCGCTTCTTGTAAGGAAAATATGAAGAAATCTAGGGCGGTCCAAGACTTGCACAATACAGTGCAATCTTCTTCTTTTTTAAAAACTGGTTGAAGTTGACACAATGGGTGGGTTACCTTTGCATATTATTACCTCCTCTTTACGAACACTGAAGTGATGAATGTAATATGTGTAGTTTTAAAAGGAAGTATTTCCTATTTTTGTCTGTGAAGGTTCTCAGTCATCCAGGTCATCGTAGTCAAAGGAGCTTGCAAAGAAAAGCGTCTGGACTTCTTTAAGTTGCTTGAAGACGTTTCACCTCTCATCCGAGAAGCTTCTTCAGTTCTAAGGTCAAATGGTGGGGAGTCCCAGATTTAAACCAGGTGGGAGAATATCCCCTCACCGAGGGACAAAAGGACCCCTGAACGCCCACTCACATCCTGGGCCATCTGACCTCAGGAATTCGCATGATAAGGTGGGGCCAGGTTTCACAATGAGCTCACCCGAAACCCTGGCTGATTGGGACCCACACCCATTTTAACACCTTGGCTCATGTGATTAGAGATTCATCAGGGGGTTCTTTTGTCCCTCCGTGGGGGGATATTCTCCCACTAGGTTTAAATCTGGGACTCCCCACTATTTGACCTTAGAACTGAAGAAGCTTCTCGGATGAGAGGTGATACATCTTCAAGCAACTTAAAGAAGTCCAGACGCTTTTCTTTGCAAGCTCCTTTGACTATTTCCTATTTTTCCTTCATATAGACTAGCTCAGGTCCTTGATGTTTGGTAAACATTTTTTTTCTTTGAATTTGTCTGCCTGTTTCAAAACGTATTTCTTATTTTAGTGCTCGGAAAGTGAGAAATAGTGGTGAGGTCTTGAGGTGAACTGGGGGCTTTAAAGCATAGCAACTAATTTGCTGTTGCACAGTGCATCAAGGGACAAAATGTTGCATAAGTACAAAGACATTTTTTTTCTTTTTTATGTACCAGTGGGTATGGGTGCACATGTCACACTCTGGATGACTGTTTACTAGTGGAAGTGGTGCCCCCTCACTGACCATGTGGGTGCTTGCGAAAACAAAGGCATCTAAAGAAAAATACTTCCACAAACCAGGCAAATCACACAGATGATAAAATTAAGTTTCAAAATTTAGACACCTGCTGTCAAAACAACTTTATGGGCAGAAATCTGTGCCATCAGAAACTGAATTTGAATAAGTTAAATTCGAATTTGAATTTCTCGGATTGAATCTGAATTGTAACTTAAATAAATGGTTTAAAAAACTGAATATGAATTATCCTAATTTGAAATTCAATTTATTGGTTGGAAAATGATCATCACTAAATTGAAATTGAATTTTATATTTTGAAAATGAATTAATTTGCTTTGAAACTGTATTTTATCCTTTAAAGCATAGGTGTCAAACTCTGGCCCGCGGGCCAAATTTGGCCCGCAGCCTAATTACATTTGGCCCGCGAAGCCATACCAAATTACTATTAGAGCTGGCCTACTGGTATTATACAGCTAATATATATATTGTTTAGTATTAAGCTTTGCTTGTTCCATATTCAGTTTTCCAGCAAAACTTATTTGAGTCCATAAGAAAAGATTCATTCTTATATCTGGAGGAAGATTTTTTTTTTCAATAAATATTAATGTTAGCCCGCGACTTTGTTCCAGTTTTGAATTTTGGCCCACTGTGTATTTGAGTTTGACACCCCTGCTTTAAAGGTTACTGTACGGCTATCATTTGTTAACATGACGCTTGTTCTTATACATTTTATACATTTATTACCAACCTGAGTTTATCCGTTGGTGATTCGACATGATGAATGTCTTCTGGTCTTAATTCAGCTCAAGATGCTGTGGATTCCCATCAGTAACACTTTCGGTCCGCTAGTAAAACGTAGTTCTATTAATCTGCGCTCAATTACTCTTGAACCGGAACCGGATGTAAGTCCCCAAAAACTGAATTTCGGAACTGAAATTGAATGGTGAGAAGTAAATCTCAAATTATTCTAGAGCTAAACTTTTAAAGGATAAAATACGGTTTCAAAGCAAATTAATTAATTTTCAAAATATAAAATTCAATTTCAATTTAGTGACGATCATTTTCCAACCAATAAATTGAATTTCAAATTAGGATAATTCATATTCAGTTTTTTAAAGCATTTATTTAAGTTACAATTCAGATTCAATCCGAGCAATTCAAATTCGAATTTAACTTATTCAAAGTTTCATCAGTTTCTGATGGCACAGATTTCTGCCCATACAACTGATCGTCTCATTATCTATGTCTAATCGAGTGAGACAGGATTGACTGAAGGAGAGTGTTCTCCTCAAAGGCTTCCTACAAAATCCTCCTAAAGGGAAAACAAAAATGGCTTCAAGTCAACTAATACTAATCCTCCCAACTGTGGGATCAAAACATACTCCCCAATTAAAGCTGTGCTGGCCAAGCACATAGCATTACACTAACAGGACAGGCAGGACAACATGCTCTGTACGTTACAGGATCTCTATTACCGCTGCAGAACAAGGACGGCTCCTGTATATGTGAGCTATTGATGCAAACCCAGCTACAACAGTACTACAACAGCAGAAAAGCAAAGAGAAGCACCACGTGAAGATCCACATGAAAAGGTGCATTCATCCTGGCCCTACTAAAACAGGACGAGGGGGCATCGTAATCCACTGAAAGCCTCATGTGACCGTTGCAGGCAAACTGTGTTGCTGTGGACAAGCAAGCCGCTGCTGATCATCATCATCATCATGTTGATGGAGGGAGTGCGTTTTTCTTTGGTCACTCTTGATGCACACTAGAGCCCGGGGAGGCAGGGAGCTCTCCTGTCTCAGCAGCCACACACACACACACACACAGACAGAGAGACTCGAGCCGTTCGTCTTCTGCTTACTGATCCACTGACTTTCGCAGATTTTATCAAGATGGCTTGGAGAGGAGGGAGAACACTGTCATTTTATCGGCCAAACCTCTGTTTATTCTAAGAGCGGTACTGTTTCTCACGGGGGGACTCGGAAGGAAACAGAAAAGGTAAAGACTAAATTTATAACAGTCCGCTGGGAATGGCAATGAGACGTGGCTAAACCGTGTTTTCTTTATTCGGCTGTGATCGCGGTGGGTAATTCAGCCAAACCGGTACTCTCATTCTACCACCAACAGCTGTATAATCGCAGTATTGTACTGCGGGCTCTGGTATACTCGCTGTTGTTATGAGCCTTTTTATTCGTACTGCCTCCGTGGACCGTTTCACCAAGCTCGCTGTTGTACCTCAAAAATGTCTCGAGCAGCGCCGCGCTAAACTGTAGGCCTACCGACGGGATGAAGGCAAAACTCCCCCTGTGCCAACGCAGCGTTGTTAGCCTAACGAGTGGCTAGCCGAGGCTACAATAGCTAGCCGTTCATGTCATCTATCGTCTTTTCCACAGCTCTCTCTCTCTGTCTCTCTCACTCTCTCTCAGTAAATATCTAGGTAATCATTTGCTACGACGACGTCAGGATAAGCGGACTTTACTAAGGCAAACCCCTGTTAAAACGGTCGTTTTATGAAAAACTGGGACACAACTTTTGACCACTGAAAGTTCCGTTATGTTTGTTCTTGCTAGCCAAGGACCTCCCTGCGGTCTCAGCTGAAGGTAGGCGAATAACGTGACTTACACCTGAATATAGAGACCTGACCTTAAATGTGGCCTTTGATACAACACTTTAGGAACCGTGTGTATGAAACGAGCAGTGAGGTGAGGTGAGGTGAGCGACTGTTGCTTCTAGACTTTTACCCTGTGATACCTTCCAACCGCCTCGGGTTCGTTTCTGCTGCAGCGGTTACCCTTTTAGGCCTACCTACCTACTCTTTATTTTTATTATGTTTAAAAAAATTTCTTTTATAATTAGGTGTCTTGCGTTTTGTTTGCGAGTCTGCAGTTAAAGGCACCAACCGAGCAGTGTGTCTGCCTAACTGTCTATTGGGCAAACTTTTCACAGATTGCAGGCAGCAACAAAACTGGATGAATAAGTTCATTTTTACGTGAGATGGTCAGCGCAGTGTCAACAACTGCGCAGGTTGGTGCTTGCGTTTTAAATATAGAGGACAACATCTGTTGGCTCATGCATATTATTATCTTTTTTTTTTTTTTGTTTGTTTTTTTGTTAAAGTATCAGGCAGAGGCATTACTCTTATCTGTGCTCAGCTGTGCTTCGACACCTCCCTGTGCTAAAGCTGCTGAGCCCTTCTCTGCAGTTTGCCTTCAATTTCCAGGATCAGAGACAGTCCACTTGATATTCGATATCAATATTTTGAAGCATGTCAGATCTGAGAATTTCTGCAACATGCTTTTTCAGCAGGGTCTCCTCATATTTTAATTTTTTAATTTATATATTTTTTAAATAATGGATTGCATTTATATAGCGCTTTTCTAGGCACCCAAAGACCGAACTAAAATCTCCAATGGTGTCGGGTTGAAAGAGTCTGTAGACAACAGACCTGTATTAAGCAGTTTGTTCCAATCAGGGACAAGGTCACACAGATCACTGACAGGGTTGTTTTGTCTTCTGCCAGGTAACCTCTAGACTGCATAATTTACTGCATTATGGCATGTTGATTTACGTTTGTTTGCCTGAGGCAAGTAGATCGAGGTTAACTGAGCTATAACGGTGACTAAATACAGCAGTAACTTAGTTTTTGCTCGTTTTAAACAGAGAGCCCAGATTATGAGCGCTCTGCAGGTGTCAAACCATGAACACAGGGCGTGGGGTTTCCTGTTAAACTATAGAAAAAAGTTTGCTGGAGTGAGGCCTTTAGCAGCACATGCTGATACATTTCAGTATTGCTGTCCTCATGTCTTAAAGACGTGCTAAAAAACAAAATGACTTTTTATGCCTCTCAGTTATTGTAACTTCTTGCATTTGGAATTCTTGTCAAGGTTCCCTGCACGAATCAAATCAATGTTTTTTTGTCTTATTTTTAGTGACTTTTATTTTCCTGTTGTAACCAAGGGAAGAGATCAACAATCGCACCTCTGTAGAGTTAAATGAGAAATCTAAGATCTGTCTTGATAAAACTACCTTTCATCCCACACATTTGACCTAAAAAAACACTTTTACCCTCTTTTCTTCTTATCTTTCTTGCCAGCCGATCTTTTGCTATGACTCATTTTCCCCCTCCTCTAATCACCGTGTTTTGTTTGTATCAGTTTGGTTTTTTTTTCTTGTGCTGCTGACAGATTGCTTTAGTCTTTACAGATGTGTAAATAAAATGTCCCACTCTCCTCCTGTGATTCCAGGTGATGACCTGAATAGTGCCATGTGAATGACTGAAGACAATGAAGCCTGCACACAAGCTGCTGTTCATCCTGTGCCCCATGCTGGTCCTGGGCTTTATTTACTACTCCTCCGGGAAGCTGCATCTACCCATGTGGGGACAGAAGTCTCGTAAGTGACATCTCCAGTATGACTAACATTTATTCCATCACCTCATCGTCCATCTGTCGTAGCTGTTTGAAACATTGCATGTTTTATCTGTTTTTAGAGAGAGCAAGTCTTTTTTTAAATCTGTTTTTCTGTCTGCTTCTCTGCGCTCACTGTCAGCTAGTTGCACGCTTATTTTTTTGTTTTTGTTTTTCTTATTTATTTGATAGGCCAGAAGGCCAAGTTTTGTGTTTATATCTCAAAACTTGTGTGTTTGTGATGTGAAAGTTAGTTTTTCATTTACTTCAGAGGAGCACTGAATGTGGAGGGGACATTTTAATTAGATCTGCTTCTACATCAAGTATAAAAGCAGTGGACACACCCATGTGGATTGTCTCAGAAATGGAAATTAGCTGCCTCCACCTGGACTACAGTTTAAAAAGTGACCTCACCCATTTTCTTTTACGCTTTTGACATGAGGCTGGCAGTTAGTTTCACAGTACGACTGCACCTGCCACTGAAACTGAAAATTAGTTAGTTAAAATTAGCACATAATAATGTAGACAGAGAGCACACCTGCTGGGTGTTGGTCATGAGTAGGTATTTGTAAATTGAATTATATTTATTTAGAGAAGTAATGATGAAAACTCATTTCTCTTTGGCTAAGTGCTTAACAACCAACTTGTTAAAGCCCCTGGCCTCTCCAAAACACAGCTGTTTGTGTCCAGCAGAGGGTGCTAGAAGATTTCTGTTAGAAAGTTGGAAGTTTACTGAAGAAAGGTTTGTCAGGGAGCAGTGTTTTGACACAGAAACCACAAGTGTAAGTTTTTTTTTCAGTTAGTTTGCAGCTCTTTATCATTACAAGCTATTAACTGATGCACTCTGCTTTTATTCCTATCAAGATAAAACTGTTTACCTCAATTGATCCCATTAACTAACTGCAGTGCAGCAAACTGCTTAAAAACCCTGTAGCAGAAGTGAGAGAATAATCTTTTTATTTCCTTCATTTTTTTTTTTTTAAACTTATCACCATTCCCCAGAATTGCCCTCCTAAAGAAATGGTGAGTAACAAAAAGGGCATCAGCTTTTCCCCTGACATTTGTGCCATGTTTTTAGCCATGCAGCTAAATTTGTTTTTATACTGATTCCAAAAGGAAAGTGTTTCAGTATGAAGCCACGCATAGATTCTGTTCACATTTTTCATACATTATGACCTAATTTCTTGCCTTGTCCTCATTGTTTTAACTCGGCCTTGTTTGTTCTTGGATCACTCAGCACTCTCACTATCAATGTCTTGTCCGTGAATCATTGATGATACAACCTTTTTTTGTTTTTTTTGTTTTTTTTTTAATGGTCTGAACCTTGTTTGGCACCTCTGCTTTTCTTTTTTTAAGTTTGTCTAGTTGCCATGTGACGGTGGCTAACTCCCTGAGTCCAAATATGACTTTAAAGTAATAACTTTAAATAAAAGTAAAAAACTCATCTCTCTTATGTTGCATTACTGACAGATCACGTGATCAGTCAATGGTCCTGGTTGTCACAGTGCTTTTTTTCTTCCTCTTTTTTAACCAGGCTCTTGTGTTCTGTTGCAACATCTCACATTTTCTTGAAATTCAACATGAGCCTTCATCATCTTTAAGTGTGAAATACAAAGGCGTTCAGCTTTGTACAGTTACCTTTGTAGGTTTGAAATTGTACAGCAGCAGTGTCTTCTAATAGGTTACGTATAAGGGTGCATGATGTGAAGAGAGTGAACACACTTCAGCGGCACACCAAAAGAAGATTGCAAGGGGAAATATTGGCTTTCCGTAGTGCTGTGATACCAGATGTTTGGCTTAAAGAAGGTCAAAGGGGAAAGAAGAACATGTGGCTTGTCCCTCCCGCCCTCTGGCCTGGTCAGCTAAGCTGTGCTGTCGCAAGAGTGATCTCTCTCTTCACCATTATTGTCTTACAGTGCAGGACTTAGTGCTCCAGGGGCAAGTGTTATATGGAGACTTGATTATAAACATCATTAATACCATCATTTTTTTTGTTTGTTTTTTGTACTGTCATGCATTCACTCATTTGTGGCATTGCTGTGCACTCTTTTTGGGATTTCAGCTGTGAAATACTGGGAAATTTTATTGGTTACATTTGTTTACATTTATTAAGAATCAGTTCTTTTACCAGTTTGCCTCCGCTGTTTTGACCGTGGGAATTTGAAATCAAAGTGAAGACTGGTTTTGAACATGGGTGTGTGATCATTGCATTCAATTTCTCTGTATGTCAGCTCATGTGATTCTATTGTGAGATCGTTTCTAGTCAGTATTTTAACACGCTTCTTCAGCTGTGGTGGGGCCTGTACTGGGAATTGAGGTTCATAAAGCAGGGAAAGATTTTCCTTGTCTGGTTTCACTTATCCAAGCATGCACGGTCCCTAAGTGGTCACATAATGGTGTATTTAACTTAGTAAGTCAGCACAGAGCTGTTCTACCTAGTTATGCATGCAAAAATATAAAAAAAAAAAGGCTCTGTTTTGTAGCATATAGGCAACCACAAGCAGAAGGGTGGATTGGCAAAGAGAGCAGCACATTTGACAAACCAGGACACAAATACAATCTGAGAAATATTAGAAATGTTATTCGTATATTAGAAGAATACAGAAACATTAAAGGCTTAATAAACATATTAAAAAGGACTATGAATATATGTTGTGTGCTTTGTGTGATCAGTAAGACTGGAAAAGTGCTGCGGTCTATCTGAAACCAGGAAGGAAATGAAAAGGTTTTCTGTTAAGACTGTCAGTGTCACAGCCCTAATGGCAAGAGATAGTGAGGTCTAACTGCTATTTATACCTATGTGTTCTGTTACATAATAATGTGCAAGCATTTTAGCTGTATTGTTTTCCAGTTCCAATTCCAGACAAGGTAAAGAACAACAACAAAAAAAAAAAACCCATATCAAACAGCAGGCCTATTTCTAAACTCTTTGTTTTGCATATGTCAGGAAGCGCAAGGCTTGCGTGTTCTATCTTGGGAATTTGTATTAAAGGTTATAAAAGAGTAAAATGGCATTGATAGCACATCTAGCGATTACAAAGTAAAATAATAAAGCTGCTCCCATAAATTTGTAATATTCAATAACTGCACAAAGGCTTGCAAGTAATACTTATGTTCACAAAATAGTTCATTAGGTGGTAGTTTTGTACACGTGGATCTGTTTACTTGAGCGTCACCTTCATCAGAGCAGGTTAGGTCTGCAGCAGAGCCAGTAACCATATTTATCACCTTGTTATGCTTGTAATTGTGGCGCTCTGTAGAAATCCAAAAGTTTGTGTCCTCTGTTTGAATTCCTGTATCTGTTCTTGCAGTAGTGGGGTTGATTTAGTCTCTTAGAGGAGGTACATTACTGCCTGTCCAGAAAATGGCACAGAGGGTACCCAGATTATCCCTGATGGATAACAGGTTATTCAATGACCCCTTCTTCACCACAGCCCCCAAAGTGTCCAGTTTGCAGCCAATCACAGAGCCAGCTCTGCTAATCACTTTGTGTAGTCTGCTTAAGCCACCAGCTCTGATGCCGCTCCCCTTACAGACTACCGCAAAGTACACTGCACTCACCACAGCTGAGTGCTAGAAAATGTTCATTCTCTCAGGTATTTTTACCCATCCTGTCCCGGGATAGACACAGGTCTGTAGACCTCAGAAGGAAGAGCACGGCTATCACTAACACATCCAAGTTCCAACCACTCCACAGTGCATTTCTGTGGATACCATCGGCAGGCATTGTACTGACCGTCTGAACAGAGACATCAGTCCCCTGTAGAAATCCTATACTGCACACTACCAAACCAGTCTCGCACATTGCCACTTATCTGTCATGTGGTCTGTAATGAATGAGATGGTGGACACGTTCACTGACATAGCAGTGGCTGAGTAGTCTTAATGGCACTTGAGAAAACAAAGAAGCTGCTACTATATACATGGGAGTAAGCGCCCATCCCTAACGTAGTCAGTATGCAGACTGCAGAGGGTCAGCATGACATTTTACACTCAGTTGTCCACCTGGTTTCTAACAGGAATTCAAAAGAGACTGTCCCTCTAAGAGTGTTCATGCTAAACTTATCTCAATTTTATGGACAATCTACTTACAGCCAACTTTGTTTTCAAGCTTACCAACAGCAGGGTCACTTATTATTGGGTTTCTTGCTAGTAACAAGAACACTACTTTAGGGTGCTAAATCACACTTGAAATTAACGTCTGTAGGGTGAGAAAAGAATGTGTACAGCACCAACTGAGCTGCTAACAATTTCTCTGTAATTGCGGTAGCCAACATGCCACAGCTTTTAATCCAGATTACTTAAAGCCCAAACTCCATTAGATGAATTGAAAATGTGGTCTTGAATTTAACCCTCTTGTTTGTCCGAGGCATTTATAAGAATTTCTTTAAACTTTGCTCACAAATCTGTAAACCCATGCACTCACCTGTTCAATATAAAATGAATCACTACACATGTAGTAGATGTGGTCAAGAAGAATTCAAACTGAGCATCAGAATGGAGAAGAGAGGTGAACGTGGCAGTTCAGATGGCAAAAGGCAGTCCAGTATATTTATTTTAAAATGGGATCCTCTCTGTCACTCTGAGTGCTTCATTAACATTGAGCTCAACAGCAGCTCAAAGAGCATGCTCTAAATATCCCCAGCTTGATTTTCAGCCTCAGAGATCAACTTCTCTTGTCTCGGCGCTATAGTGATACACCTATACAGTTTCAGCCGGAACAGAGCCTGAAATTCACTAATTGGCGAGTCTGAACAGTCGTGAAAGGCAGCAGCTCGGTTTTGCATACCGCCTGTTTTGTAAAAGAAAACATTTCTGCGCAGCAGTTTACGTCTGTTTGGTTGAAAACCTTGTTAAAGGTCCTCAGACTTTATCTGATCTGCCAAACAAATTGAAATCACTTTTCTGTAAGAGGAAGAAATGTGAAAGTATATTAAAATACAAATTAAAGTCAAAGTGATCTTCACTGCAGGCTTATCAATATTGCAAGCCCTGTCTTTAAAGTAAACTTCCTTAAAACCTATTTATATTCTTATCTATATTCTGTGTAAGCCACTACTGAAGGATCGGGTTATATTTCCGTTTCCTTTCATTTCTGTCGCTGCCTCTTGTTTGTGCGCATCTGTTCTTGTTTGTGGCCACTGTTGTCTTTTTTGCTGAAGTAAAAGCATTTATTAATATATATTTAGGACCTTGTATATTGGTTGTTTGGTTAATAGTTGCCTTCACAGCTTTATCCTCATGATCTTATTTCAGTTTAACCCCTTTTGTTTACAGACAAAGATGCAGAAGAGCCAACTCTAGCCCAGACTAGAGCCCACAGTAGAGCCCAGACTAAAGGTGCTGAAGTGAAAAGAATTGCAGGTAGAGGCACTGGGACTGTGCCCACATATACTGGGTTACAGTTATGAAGCATTTTTTTTCTATTTCTCTCTTTTTTTTTCTTTTTTTTGTTCTTAATGGTTGAGTTGATGAGGGGTTTAAATATAAATATCTGCTAACTTCACATCGCTTTCCATAACCCTTTTTTATGTCTCAAAACGGTTTTAAACTGTTTGCGCTTATTCATTCATCATACTCTCAATGTTCCAGTGTCCAAACAGTCATATAACCACAATGGAGTCTTGCTTTTAATTTTCTACTTCACTGGGCTTTCTGTCTTTTGAATAAAGATTGGAATTCACAGTCATAATTCAGCCCACTGGGATTAAAGCCACTAACCTCTCCTCTTTCTTACTCCGTAACTCCTGACATTTCCACTTGGCTTTATTTTCAAGTCCAATGCTGCCATGACAGAATGACTTCAAAAGGTGCTAACTGAGCCTTTTCTGTTTCAGAGTTGGAAATGGACAACAACGTGGGACAAATAGTAGGCTCAGGTACAGCTGCAGCCCCACCAGCCCAAACTTTTACCCATCATTGTTGTCCCAGACACCATTTTAAAGAAAACCCTGGGAACCAACAGCCCTGTTAGGTTGGGAAACGCGTGGCATTTTCAAAGAAGTCAGAGAGCTTTGTTTGCTTTTTCCAGTCTGATCTATTCCTAACGAAAAAAGTACTTTGATTTTAGAAGTATCTTTGCTAAATTGATGAAACACTCATAACAACTGCAGGGGAAATGAACATGTGCTCAGCCATCATTCTCTTATGAAGGACAATACAACACTGCCCTCTGTTGTCTCAGTTTGGTAACAAACAGCAGTGAAACGGTCTGCATGAATTTTGGTGGATTATACAGTAAAGGGTTAGAAGACGTAAGATTTACTTACTGCAGGTTAAGTTAAACCACTAAGTTGCTTTGACTCTGCCCTCTGGCTGCTATTCTACAGATGTGTCACCCATCTTGGCTGCTAAGGCTAAGTTCCCTTCCTCCTGGGCAGTGCTTGGATCCTTCCCTTTCAAACCGTCAGACATTCCCATTACCCTTTTTCTTTATCTTTATTTTCTTTTATTCTCCAGCTTCTCTTTGACAAGATCCACAACTGCAGGCGTAATGCTCCACTATTCCTAATTTCCTCCATGCTAATGTAGTTACAGATTTTTATTTATTTATTTATGTTTTTGGCCAGAAATGATCATAGCAAGTATTTTGCAGAGCCAGTCAGCTTTATTGCAAAGAGTCGGCCTGCAATGGAAACAAAGCTCCCATTTCACCTTAAATATGTTCCTCCTGGTTTTCTGTGCTCTCTCTCTCTCTTTTCTACCTCAACGCTTCACTAGGCACCTACTGGCTGTCCCTTTGGTTGCCCATAGGTGATCTCTGACTTGTTTTTCTAACTTTTATTTTAAACTCAACAGATTGTTTTGGCTGGCTTCTCCCTAACCTTGCTTGTTTGTCACAAATCCTTGATCCTAATGCTTTTGTTTACATCTGCCATATTGTTTCCCCCGTGAAAGCCGCACAGGTTGTTTACAACTACAGCTGCTGAGCTGTTAGTTGAATAGCTGGATGACTACATTAAGATGCCATACCTTTGTTGTTGTTCTGTTTTCTTATTGTGTTTTTTCTCAAATCAAAGTGGTTTGTGGGCTCTTGTGGTGATGGATAATTTCCCTTTCTTTTTCCATCTCTGTCCCCAGTGTATGATAAGCAGGGCTTTCTGCTGCAGCTGGACACAAAATTGTGAGTACATCTCTTTCTAGTAAACACTTATGTCATCTATTATAACACATTTAGCTATTCTCCATCATCGTTTGCCACATTACACATGATGGATTCCCAAAACCGAATTCCCTTTTAGACTTTGACTCCATTAATTCAGCGGTGTTTTACATCTGTTATCACAGAATACTGCAGTCAGGCTTGATCAATGGGAAAACACGAAACATGAAAATGTAAACGTTTGGCCAATTAATCTAGCCTTATTTCTTTCCCCCTCCCCCCTCCTCTTTTTAAATAAACACACAGTGTAGGAAACACAGATGGTGACACGAGCACAGATACGATAGGTGGTCTGAGTAATAACTTTTGAAACGAGTGTGAATTGAGATGTAGGTCAGTTAGTGTTTTGTGTTTAGACTGGCTGTGGTTTGTCAGAGTAAGAACATGTTACAATAGATCATTATGCAGCTGTCATTGTGTCACTGTGTTTGTTGATGTGTGTATAATTCCCTGAATTGGTTTGACACATTGGCTCTAAACCACCATGGCAAGGTCCTTTTCTCTGGCCCTACGTTACCGCACAGGAATGAATGAGATGCTGCCATCACAGTCCACATCCACTGCAACCACAATGTCAGCACATGCTTTAAAGTGGAATTCACACGGGTTCACTTCATGTAATGCAGCCGCTTTCTTTACTTTATTGCAATTCATCTTGTAGCTCAGAATTAGTTTGGTGACTTGGGTCATATCTTAATGCGGGGTAGGCAAACTGATGGAAATACCCCAGAGATTTTAATTCCACTCTACTGCAAGTGATTGAAGAGGATTGAAATAAAGTCTGTTAGCATAGATGAGCTTCAGATTATGTGCAAGAAGGCCCCAGTCAAACAGTTTCTCCGGCCAACTTTGATTTTTGGACCTCACATAGTGCAAAGACACGGGCCCCCCTCTCTTTTCCCGTTGTTTATTTGAAGTAGAATCATGGCATACATCACATTATTAATGATCCTGGTAGTAATCGGGAGGTTCAAGCTTTACCACTGCCAGCATGATTATTTAAACAAGGCTTCTCTGCTTCGTCTTGCCACACACACAGGTGATATGCTGACTTGTTGCCGAGTTCCCAGCTAATTCCACAGCCCCATCTCTCCTGCAGATTGTTTGTCAAACAAAGTTTTTGAAGCTTTGAATTTGTCATTTTAATTGGCAATCAGTTATCATGATGTGTCTAATTAAGTTCTCGCTTTCTTCTTTTTAATGTACAGATCGCAGGAGTTAGAATATAAGTACGGCAACCTCAGCGAAGGAGTGTGCAAGCCAGGATATGCAGCAGCTAAGATGGCCACCATCTATCCTAAGTGAGACATTTCTTTTTTTTTTTTCTTTTTTTTTTTTTTTTTGTGCATGTGAAGAACTAACTTTTAATGCAAAATCAAGATCTTTACGCACAGATAATGTTAACTGGATGTCAGCAAGAGAAAAGCTTTTACTCAAGCATACAAACTTGCATGATGTCACTCCTCAAGCCAACTAGGCCTTAAGGGTTTTGAGTCAGTAACAGAGAAGCCCCTACATTCCAATCCAGTCTCCCCCAGTTTCAATCATGTTTCTATCATCTTCTCCCCACCACAAAACCTCAACTGTGTCCTTGTGATCCCCCATTACACAAAAGAACTTTTGTCGCCTGAGTAGAAGGTCTCGCATCACTTCCCTATCGTGTTAAAGAGCCTTAGAGGCGTTCTGTGAACGCCACCAACCAGCTTCCTGTCTTGACTCATCAAGGGGTCTCTAATACCCAGCCTACACAGTCTATACAATCCCCAATAGTCCTCTTGATGTCATTGGTTCTTTTGTTTTTTCACTGTCTCCACTTTGTCGTCCGTTTCAGCTCAGTCTATTGGACGTTGTCCTTTTAGCGTTCTTGTGCAAGGGTAGTTTTCATGTTGCTAAATAATAGGCTGTGACACTAAAGTAACTACTTGACCTAGCTATTGGGCAAAGGAATATATTGAACCTCCTCCTAATCTACCTGTTCAGCATTGAATCCTGCTTGTTTGCGTGTGGTGGTAGAGTGGTTACCACTGCAAGAAGTTTGTAGGTTTGAACCCTCTGGCCATTTGGGACTTTTCTGTTTGAAGTCTAAATGTTCTCTCTGTCTCTGTGTGGGGTTTCCTCCAGGCGCACAGGCTTTCTTACCACAGTACAAAAACATGCATGTTAAATTGTGATTGCAAATTGGCTTTAGATGGGAGAGTGTTAGCAACATGTTCAAGGTGGGCCCCGTCGGTCGCCCAGTGACCGCTGAGATGGTCTCCAGAGATCAACGTCTCCATACATGGATTCATTTTATTAATTTTTTGTGGTATGTTTTTTTCCTTAGTTAAGAGATTGGAGTGGAAAAAAAATGGAAATGGTAGTGACACATAGGTGCAATCTATTGTGATCCCTGACAATCATGGGCAGCCACTGTGAAGGTTTGTACAAGTTTGACTTCATGGTTTTGCAGTAGGTGACACACCAGTGTTGACACCCAGAGGCATGCCATTCTACTAGACTGAACAATTTGGGACTAGCTCTCAATTCCCATACTTAACAGTCGTAGTATCTTGTTACTCTGCCGTGCCATTTTTTTCTTTTCTTTTTTCTTTTTCTTTTAAATTAAAAGTAGTAGTATTTAATTGAGTCTATTAAAGGTATATGACCTACAGTGGCTCCAAATGCTCTAAATAACACAATCAGCTGCCCTGTGGGCTATAAATTGTAACTCTTTTTTTTTTTAATAAGATGGACAAAGCACTTTGTGCCACTGCCCTCTACCTATATGAGAGGCTATGATTTAACAATGTCCTCCCTGGTAATGACTTCCTCTCATCAGCCGCACGTGTCGGATCAAAGTTCTGTTCAACACAGAAAACCCCTGGGAGCCCACTGATTACTACCACCTTCAACCCAGTCTCTCACAGGTCAATAAGCACAATTAATGCTGCACTTAGTATAAGTTTGTCTGTATGCTCATTTGTATAAATAAGTGTAAGTGTGCAGCCAAATGTACACAGTTGTGCTGTGTGTGTTTGTTTGGTCGTGATTTATTGTCTCCTGTGTGGAAGGGAAGTCGGCTGTTTAACATCTTATCTGTTAGCGTTCTTTATTTCTGCCTGCTTTGTACGTTTACCATTAAAATATTCTCGTTAACAGTTTGTGTGAATTGGTGTGGACGACAGTTCGACAGTTAAAGAAAACCTACTTAACCTCTAGCAGTGAGGTCCTATGGGTCTCCATCTAATCATCATCTGCTTCCTCCATGTTTGTCTTCTTCTGAAGCTCCTTGCCCTACAGTCTCCAATTTATTTTACGCCCCTCCCCTCACCCTCTCCTTTCCCCCCAAACTGTTTGTATTAGAGCCCTAAATCAAGTGTTGGCAGTGAACTCGAAGTGGCACGGTTATGAAAATATTGCCTGTGAGAGATGGACCCAGCAAAGGAAATGAGCACAATGCATCCCTGCCTGTTGGCTGTTTTTGGGAGCCCTCACTACTTATTTAACAACTAGCAGCCCCCTGTCTCTCTGCTTGGTCAGGATGTCAGTGACTGACTGTTGGTCAGGGCTCACTGACTTGTAATGGTCCCGTGTTATTTATATCCCCATGTGGCCTCAGAAGGCCCAGGTTTAATGAATCTCCATTTGTTTTGCCTGGACACAAGTCTCTAAGTGTGCATGCCCCTGTCAGGCGAGGTGAGTCAAGGTGGAGAGAGAGCCATACATAACTACCTCTAGTCGCTCGCTGGAGAATAATGAGGATTTCAAAGAATGATTACCTTGCTTGGAAGAGGCTGAAGCTTAACCGGAAGGTCTCCCAATAATGTCAGCCATGTTTGGTCATTGTGTCTCACATATTTCTTGTCAACCAGTGGCAGTGTTATGTTATGGGAACAAGTATTCAAAGGTCCTGCTGAGAAACAGAGGTGTGATTGAGCTTGTGAGTGTTTTCATGCTTCCATAGTTTGAATGCTGTTTGTCGGCTGCAGGAGGAATAATTTATAGCTTTGTGTGTTTATTGGACAGGTGCATCAGCACAGTGCAACACTTATATTGCTGGTGGTCTAGTTCTGGGGAAGAGGTGCAATAAGCACTCTGTAATGTAATCTCTGTATTTCTTTAGAAATTAACTAAAGATGTACACCAGTTTGATAAATCTCCTTAACTTTGTCTTTTCTGTAGGGGTGTCACGATGCTTTTAAGTTTGACACAAAATGTTAGGCAGCTTGTTAAAGAACAGCACATCCATAGAGCTCCATCCATGTAAACATCAGAAGAGAAACGACACGAACGGCTCCTTGCTCCTTTTTCCTCTTGCCTTGCATCCCTCGTGCTTGACAGCGGGTTATAAAAACACACATCCATCCCGAAGCTACACTTGCAGAAATGGCACATAACCCAGCGCTAGGGTCACAGGCGTTACTAAGAGGAAATGACTCCTTTTTGATATCGGAGCTGCAGTTAATCAAAGAGAGACACACACGCACACTTCTATAGCCACACAGGATAAGGAAGAGGCGATGGTGGAAGTAGCGGGTCGTGGGCCATTAAAAACATTGGCCACTGGGGTGTTTTTGACTATCAAGCCTAATTTGTTTTCTAATGGGACTGACATTTTGTTCTAACCATTTCAACTGTGTATTCTGTCTTGGGTAAAACAATTTTTTTTTATCAACCCCTGAAGTCTCTTCGTTGAGAACAACATCCTCCACTCTAATTCAGTCTTGCTTCAGATCGTTAGAGGAAAAAAACATTGTGACATGAGTGTTGTTTCAGACAACATCATGTGTCAGATGTGATTTAGGCCCTGGAGGAGAGGTTATGTTGACTGGTTATGCACTGCAACCTCTTAATTTCTATCACCTGCTTAGATTTGAGCTGTTGTGCTAAGGTGTGTGGAGGCTTTGCTCATTTTAGGAAGCTTTTACAGGGTGTGGGGAGGGGGTGTGGGGATGCTAGGCTTAATGATGATGGGACATAAAAAGTCGCATAGAGCGACGGAAATATTGGTAGATTCAGCACACAATAAGTAATTGTTGAAAGTTTGTAACAGGAGCTGTTATACTAAGAATACTGGATATTACAGCATTGGTGTTTTTATCTTCTGTATCTTGGCTAATGAGAACCATCTCCACTTTTGTTTCCTCTCTCTTACAGGTTTACGAAATTGGCGCCAATGTTTCTTGATCGAAACTTCAAACGGCTATCAAAAGTCAACAACTACTTACCTCCATTCGGCTTTAAAACGCAAGGTAAAGCCATTCATCACAGTTGACCCTCCACTAGTGTGTATATTTACTGTGGATTATAGTAATTATATGTTCTGGGGCACACAGGACAGCTATTTTCACATGTTTCCCCCCCCCTCTTTAAATTAGACACCAAGCTTAAGCCATAAAGATTGGTGGAGTGCCCATTTAAAGTAAGACTGAGCATGTGTTCGTTTGCCACTGTTACGTTTAGAGGCTGTGTGGGAGATTGATGCCTGATGTAGTGCAGTTTTGTGCCTGTAGTGCCTGGTATCTCAGATATGAGCCAACAAGCTTTGCGTGTTTTCAGTATTAATCAACATCATATTCTGGCTTGCCAATATTTTATTTTGTTCAGTAGAAGCAATGACATTCTTTATTTATCGGGGTTTTATCACTTGGCTCCTCATACTGTTTGTACTTGGCTACAGTCAGTACATACCAACCAACAATTTCAAAATGTCTCCTAAGAAGTTATTTTAACAGTTCAGACTGAATTTCCACTTGGTTTGTTTTGTATGAGTTGTTGAGAAAATCTAAGATCTAAGAAAAATAAGGCTCATTATTTCTCTGTGACTTAAAGAATTTCTTTTTACCATTATTGCAAAGTTTGTATTTTGGACATAATATATATATAATATGGAAATAATGTATTTTTCCTTTGCATGTTTGTTTGTTGCATATTATTTTTGAAAAATGGATAATTATTAATAATTATAGTCTCCAAATAATAATGCAAGCAGAGAGTGTTTACAAATTCCCAAGATGAGTTTCTGTTAAGATTGGAAAGGGTTGCAGAAGTTCATTTACAATAGACACAAGAAACTGACAGATATTATTTTGGGGGGGGGGGGGGTCTCATATCAACCTTTTGTTTAGTTAAAGCTAATCTCCAACAACACAGTCTTCTTTCTCTTGAAGGTGAAAAAATATGTAACTGGTCACTTTTTATCACTTTGAGTGATTAAAGTCTTTTTGGAAGCAAGTCTTCTAACTTGCAGATGTAGATGGACAGTTAATTTGAGACTAAGCCCCTATAAATAGACTGGCACGCATAAAGTGCTTTTCTATTTGAAGCACTCGAAAGTCTTTTACTACAAGCCTCTTTCGCCCAATCACAGGCAGTTTTTTTTTTTTTTTCTATGCCAACCTGTCTCTCTGATGGATGCATCAGGGACAACTTTAACATAATGCCCAAGGATACTTTGACATGCAGACTGGAGTGAAGGAAACCAACAACCTTCCGATTGACAGATGGCAAGCTCTACCTCCTGAGCCATTGCCGGAGGTGGAGAGACTGTCAAAACTGCACTCACCAAGCTGTAGTTATGGAATTGCCAATCAAATCCAAAATTTGACTCTACCTACATAGGTTCTCTCCCAGCACTCTAGGTAACAGTCCACAGACTTGGTTATTACTTTAACTGGTGATTCTAAATTTTCTGTAGGTGTAAATGTGACTGAATGGTTGCTATCCCTAGGTGACAGCTGGGAAAGTCTAGTACCTATAGCCTAAAATTAAAGAATACTTGCTTTACTGCCTTCACAGCCAGCGAAGCATAACATGGTAATACTGGTAATGCTCTCACGGTATAACATTCATAAAGATATGATAGATTTTTTATTTTTTTATTTTTTTAAGTATTCTCAGGCAGTCAGTCCAACCTCCGCAGACTTCTGTGTTTGTCGTAACCTTTCAAGTGATTTACATTTATTTGCTGGATGAACTCTATCTTGGGACCGGAAAATCTGATGTCTTCTAACACTCCAACGTTAGCATGTCCGCACAAAGTGTTTGCACTTGTTAACTGACCTTAACACACTCCAGCACTTCAGATATCGAACAAGTACACAGTACCATGGGAACCTAAGAGATAACATTAATCTGTCTTCACTGGCGTGCTCTGTCACATTTTCCAATACTTACAAGCAGAAGGTAAAGGGAATGTTACCTTTGTGCTCTGGCAAGTTCTCCACCGTCAATTGAACGTGTACTCATGTACACACACAGCCACAGCTATCAATAGAGCGCTCCCTGTGTGAGTGTTACACCTGGTTTCTGTTTTCTCCACGGACTGTGATGGCAGTGGGGTTTCCCTTTTAGTGGTACTCATGTGGAGAGATGATACGTGTGGATCTTGAATAGAACTCCACAAAGGATTCCAAATTGAGACCACGGAGTAGCGCTGGTGGGTGGGAGTTTTATTTTTACTTTTTATTCTGCCAAGAAGTATCTTTGGGACACATCAGCTATAGCCTGAAGAAGGAAGAATAAACGTTAAGCTGCCCTGATTTGGTTTCCGGGGGGAATAAAGCTGCACTGCCAGTGATCGCTCAAAATTCAGGATTAATTTAAATTTTAAATGAAAATCTTTTTAAATATCTTATTTCTGCAGTCTAAAGTGGACTTCTTTTTAAACTGTTAATAGACTGGAGGAATTTTGTGGTGTGAGGGTGTTGAACCATAAGTTTATAAATTCCTTGCAGTGCTATTTTTGGAGAACCTGTTGGGAGGAAAGGATGTGATTTGTTGTTAGTTGCTTCTGTATGTATCCATGCTTGTTTCCAGCTGTTATATGTAGTTTGGGACATTAACTTTTTTTTTGTGTATGTGTGTAGGGATGAACTTTTTCCTAACACCTGAAAACTGTATCGTCATCCAGTTTGGTGTACAAATGATCAGAGAAGCTAATCTATCTTTGCAAATACTGATCCAGGGTTAGAAAGCTGCAGCAGACTATTTAAAAACTGTGTCCTCATCAGGCAGCTCCACAGTTTTACAAGTAAAGGAGTGATGTCCCTGCACTATTGGTGCTGTTTTCATTCTCAGCATGTCCACCAAATGAAATCACACCGACCGTTATGCAACTTTACACTTAGTTAGGAGGAAGCACAATTAAGGCAGCCAGACTGTGAGCTGGTGCCAAAGAACACATCTCACATTTGCAGTCATTAGCAGTTTTTTTTCTTCTTTTTTTTTTTTCACAGTTGTTAACTAATTTATCAAGGGTAGTGATACTTTATCTTTGTACTTGAGATAAATTTTTGGCCTTTTTTTTTGTTTTGTTTTGTTCTTTTTTTGCGATCATCTTTCTTTCATCACAGGATTTGTTGTAGTGTTTAGTCTCCACTCTTTCCAGCAAAGTGTCTGTGTTTATGTGTTATGTGATGCTTCTGCTATTCGCCGGTGTTGCCAGTAAAGATTTTTAACATTTCAAGAGTTCCACATTGGACTAATGTCTGCACTTGCAGCAATTTGTCTTTTGGCACTACCACAAGACATGCTTTGCTGAAAGGGTTTACCGCAGGTACTTAGAGCAATTAGCTTCCATGTTGTCCTCTGAAAGAGCACACTACCCATTGTGATTTTTCACTTTTCACCCGCTCGGATCCAGGTGTGGTCCTCGGCCTTGTGTTTATGCGGCTCAGGGTGATACTTGACGCCAGACATTGACACCACATCCAAACAATAAGCTGTGGCTCTGCTCGCCTCTCTTCACTAGGTTAATCATTAGGATTGTTAGACAGGGTGGATGGACTATAATATGTCTTACAACCTGGTTTGAGGCCCCAGTCTAAACGCTCAGTCTGCAAAAAGAGGCCAAGAAAAACAACAAGAGTGAGAGTAAAGGCAGACGGTGTGCTGCATTATGAATATAATAAATGAAATAGAATGCTATAAAATAATGACAGACTTTTTGTGTTTCTTTTAAAAATTTTTTATTAAATTAAACGATGAAGATGCGAATTGAGGACTTTTTTTTTTTTTTATCACAGCTGTTAAATCCACGTAGTTACAAATTCCTGCAAATGTAAGATGGAACAAAAATAGGTGCAACTCTAATGGAATCTGCACATTTGGGATGTTGAAGAAGATGAGTTATAAATATAAGAGGTCTAAAAATGGTCAGGAGGAAGAAATGCATGCAAGATCTAATGCTGGAGCTATGACTCCAGCACAATAGCCCGTAGAACATGGCAGGAATGCATGCTATGGCTAAACATCGCCGTTTCTCAACCTGTGATCAGAGTGGTGCTAGCCATGCAAGGAGACGAGTACAACACCGGCCACTTAACCAGGAGAATGTGATTGTTTGAAAACAGCATTCCACTCTGAGTGCTTTTATGGCAGAGTTTTTACATACACACGCATACCATCCTTAACTCCGTATGGCTGTTTCTCTCAGATTCACTCCTCTCCAGAATACAACAGCTTCCCCCCCTGTAATCCCCATCACCACTATTCCTGAGGTTCACTGGTCACTCCTTATCTATGAGTGAATAAACGGAGGGTGGTGTTCTCTCTTCCTGTTTGAAGACCACCTAGATTGTTATATCTCGGGTGGTATGTTGAAATCTTTGGCAGTCTGTTTGGCCTTTAAAAGTGTGATTTCCAATATGTCATTTTTATTATTTGAGAACATCAACTCGTCTTTGGAGCTAAAAGGACGTTCTGAGCGCTTAAAGTGACTGACTCTGATGACAGAGCTCCATTTCTAGTGTCAGATTAGTAGATGGAGTATTTTAATGTTTGATACTTGGAGCATCATTCACTGCCGAGGTAAAAATTATAAGCTTGGCAATGAATTTCACCCACATTTTGCATTTAATGTACTCGTGGATGAATTTTTAATGGGGATTTATTGTAGTATGGAGGTTCTGTCCTGTCTTTAAAATCCTGCTTTGTTTTCTTCTTTCTCTGCAGAGAGAATAATAGACAGCATTTTGACTATAACAAAAAATTACGGGCTGGGAGAGGAGCTTGACAGGTACCTGCACCCTACTCGTCAGCGTCAGCATGAAGTCTCTTTTTGCTTCCTTGTTTCTTCTTAATATGACTAATGTCTGGCTGTCCTGCCTTCCAGTCTCAGCTGTAAACGATGCATTGTCGTGGGTAATGGTGGGATCTTGTCCAACAAGTCTCTGGGGTCCCGAATAGACGAATACGATGTGGTGGTCAGGTAAGATACCAAAATAAAAGGGATTCTGTATAACAGCAGTGTTCTGTATAAGTTAAATAGTGTGAAGGTGGGGTTTTTTGTTTTTTTTTTTGTTTTTTTGGACAGCTTGAATTTTTAGTTGAAGGGAAGAAAATATGTCTTCTGCATCATCAACACATGACCAAATAGGAATGCATGGTTGCTTCAGTGAGCTGGGAATCGGTATTGTGGAATATCGAGAAGTCTCTGCTCTGTTTTTTGTTATTTGGGGGGGACTCGGTAACATACTTTGTTATGACCTTTTGTTATGCATACTTTATACACTGCCTCCACCTGACATCAGAGCTCACTGCAGGCAGACGGGCATTCCCTGGAGTGGAGCGGACTGTGAACTCGCATCAGCCCACAGGCGAGCACAGCAGCCCACTATTCAGCTAAACGAGCTAAAGATGAAAACGGGAAACTCCAAAATAAAACAGGATGTACTGTTACCTTTAGTGACTGTGTCTGAAAGCTCAGGTTGAACTTAACATTCCACTTGTTTCCAGAATGACTGTGGCTTACCCAGATGTTGTCAGATGTTAGCTCTTGTGATGAGGTTGCAAGCTGGATTTCCAGTGTGCTTTGTCTTTCTGTTTGCAGACGTGCTGTTTTATCTAAATATCGAAAATAATAATCCTGTGCTTTTCACTATATTTTTCCTAAATTCCTGATTCCACCCTTTGTCTTTCTTGCATTGACAGGTTGAATGAAGCTCTAGTAAAAGGTTATGGAAAAGATGTAGGAACCAAAACCACCATAAGGATTACATATCCAGAGGGTGCGATCCAGAACCCAGAAAACTACGAACAAGACTCACTTTTTGTTCTATCTGCTTTCAAACCACTTGATTTCAAGTGGCTCAGACAAATGGTCTACAAGGAGAAAATGGTAAGGACATATTTGAGGGGCGGGTTGTTTTGTTTTTTGGTGGTTTTGTTTGTTTGTTTTGTTTTTTCTTCCAATGAATGAAGGTTGAAATCTTGAACTTACAAACACAAAACCTGGAAGATATTTGAACTACTTGAGTATTAAAATATAAATGGATCCAAAATGCAAGCAGTTTTTATAGAACAAGATTCCTACTTATGCTTGCATTCGCTTACATTTTCTTTCATTTATTTCAGCATTTGCTTTCCTCACTCTGTATTTGTTGGTTTGATCAGCACTCAGCTGAATTATTGCGCAACAATTTTGTCCTCCTTTGAACATCTATATCAGAGCAGTATAATCTATAATCACATCCTCCTGATTACCTTCTGTGGAAATCTAAACCACTTTGTAAAAGCATAAATAAGAATACACATAACTATGCCATATACTAAATTAATATTGGGAATGTTTTAGATGATTTAAATGCTTAATGTGGAAAGGACATTCAAGGAAAAATGACCTTATTTTTTCCCTTTGCTTTGCCATGTAACAAGCCTATCGCATGTCCCATGGAATATTAGTATTGGCACAGGTAATTGACAGGTTATGAGTTGCCCTATTAATCTCACAGGGTCAGACTGAATGGCCCAATTGTGTCTACGTTATCTATGAAAGTATTACCGAACATGGCTGTCTTTTAATGCCTCCTTTTCTCGTTTTGTCCTTTTGTTAGAAAAAAAGCTCTCTTGGCACTTTCATTCTGTTCTTGTTGAGCAGTCTATAATATATCCTTGACTGGGATTATTTTGAATCCACTTAGCTTAAGGACAAAGGGCCTGCCTCAAAGTATTTAAGGGAACATACTAGATCCTCCCTTTCTTTTCTCTCCCCCCCCCCCCCCCTTTTTTTTTTTTTTTTTTAAAGTTGTAGCATGTTTTATATCTTTATGAATTTACATTATTGCTGAGTGCTTCTATAAAGCTCCACATATGCAGTGTTAAGCAAAACCATCCTCCCTCCTTCTGTGAGGGGAGGTCACAAATTCACCCATAAAGGGCAATAACTTGACTTGATTTTAAATTTGGACGATTTCCCCTTCAAGGCCATTCTGTGCACCGTTGCATCACTTCGAGCACTCTTCCTAGGTTTGAATCGCTCCCTGGCCACTTGCATGCACACTGAAATTTCAGTTGTCAAAACAGCAACACTTCCACTTGGAATTTCCAAAGTGGTGTTTATACACCACTTTGGAAATAGTCATTAGTTATTATTAATCCATGGCTTTCTTCCACAGTGTGCCTTTTATCGTGTCTCCCTGCCTGGTCTCACTTTGGGGGTTCTCTCTCTTTTATTGTAGGGTCTTTACCTTACAATACAAAGCGTCTTGAGACGACTGTTGTTGAGATTTTGGCGCTGTATAAGTAAAATTTAAATGGATTTGTGAGAAAGGACAGACATACAGAGGTGTGAGTGGTTAGCATGCTTCTGGTCACACTACTGACCTTTTGGGTTTGGACTCTGTGTGCTTTCTCTAAACTACAGTTTGGTGTTCAGGTCGTAGCTTTAGTGTCTGGCTCCAGTGATCATCCTCGACATGAAAGCTGCATCGGTTTGACACAGAAGTTGATCTTTGTTTAGCCTGTGGTAAAATCTAAAAAGAGCACATGCAGGTGGTCATATTGGGATTTCCAGTGAGCAATCAAAAAACTGTGAACACAGGAAGTGGTGCAAAGGTGCACACAGAGGTCTCCTGCGTGGGGAGGAGTGTTGAATTTAAAGCAGATGTTTGTTTGTGTGGGTTTTGGTTTTTTGTTGTTGTTAATGTCGGTGTTGTAAAACTCACATATGTAATTTTATTAAAAAAAACTCAGGGAGTGTATTTTTAAGCAGTCAGAATAATCAAATTATTTATTTTTGTTGTTTTGTTTTGGAAAAAAGTCTCATCAGAAAACACAGGATTTGGGAAACCTGCTTTATTTTCTGACACAGCCGAGTGAATTTCAGAGACCGTATCCCAGCTGGAATTTTTATAAGGCGGCTTTTGTCAAAATAGAAAGTCACAAGTGGGAAAAAAACAGAATAAGGGTGGGTGGGTGGGAATGGACAATACAGTTAGGGTATGGCATAACAAACTGAAACAAAGTAGTAGTGTGAATTTTGGTTAAAGGACAAAAGAAAATGAATAGGTGGAAAGGATAATGTCAAATGGAGTAAAGGGTTAACAGCTGAGGAAAGGAGAGTGAGTAGTGGAAGTTGACGGTAAAGTAAAACAAAATAAAACTGCTTTCTGGCTGGCTTATGGCGTCTTCAGCCTTTGATAGTGCCCAGATTTTTGTGGCGTGTCAGATGGAGAGGACAGTGAAAATGGCTGCCTGGATAATTGATCTGGCCCCCGGCGTCTGACTCAGTCCTCTTTGATCTGCTGAGGAAGGAGGAATGCAACTCGTATTAATTATCAGGAAACAGAAACATCATCAGTGTCTTCTGTTTTGAGGCTCGATGACAGCATGGCAGAATAAAACTGACACATGTGCAGACACCCATGTTTGACCTCCAGAAAACAGGAACATGATGGGACACGCTATTTATATGGCAGGAAATCGAATGCAATTCATCTGTACTGCCATTCTAGACAGTTTGCTCCATTTTTATTTTGGCAGCTTGTGCTTCTGAAACTCTTTCAGTGTAAAAGTAATCCATTAACTAGAATTACAATCCCAAAAAAAGCCCCTCTAACTGTTCAGGCTTGTTGCTAAGAGTCTACAGTCCTAGAATAGCAGAGTCGGTCAGTTGTGCAATCTTGTCGGTTTAAACTGCTTCAGTCCAGATGTTAAATGGGCTGCCTTCCTCATTAGTGCTGACCGTTGCTCCCCGGTAGAGTCTCAGTGGTGGTAGGTGTTGTTATGACTGTAAGCCGATGTGTTTAGGGAATGCTTTCATTTGACACTAGTTTCGAAAGTTGTGTATAATAAGTAGCACGTCACGTTGGTTTAAATGATAAATGAACTGTCTGCAGCAAGCTTTTATGTGCTTATTTAAAAATGCATCACACAGGCATTTAATTTGTTTGCTCACATTAAACTATTTGGTAAGAAGATGCAGCATATACCTTTAGTGAAGCATGAAGCTGCTTGTGTTACTAGGAGAGCAATATCTGTTTGCTGTTGGATTTTCTGCCTTGGCAGCAACATGAAAGAAACCCGTCAAAAGACTGATATCCGTCTTCATTGTATCTCATTCACTAGCAGCAGGGAAAAATGCAGAGTAAACACCAAGATGTTTTTATCTGCACGTTTGATTTCACCTTCTGTGATCTCAGAAAAAACGTTCCTAAAAAAAATAATTGTAATAATGAATTTTTTAAAATATATGCGTGCTCATTATTTTAAAACCATTTTTCTTTACTTCTTACCACACAAACAGGTATTTAATGGAATAAAACAATCATACTTATGGTGAAGAACTATTTGCAGGAAATCCTCATCAAGTAGCAGCAAGCCCCCCCCCCTTGCACCCCTTTACTCGATCCATTTTGTTCGTGCTAGAGGGTAACATAATGTAACTCTGGACAGTTGTCCTTCGGGAGCTTTTACAGCCGGGAATTTCTTTGTGTAACCTGCATACTTGGAGCTGGAAGGGATGAAAAACCTTTTTTACTTGCCTTCTGTGGTTATGAAAGCAAGTGTAATTTTTTTTTTTCTGAAAGGTTAGTGGGTGGTACACACTTGCGCAGTTCCGAATGACTCATCTAGCCGGTGGTAAATGTGCCGGACTATCCTTCATTTATTGCAGATTTTCATGAGCCTAGAGTGCAGTCTTGGAAAGCTGGCCAGAATACAAATTAGCAAGACAGTTTCCCAATCTGTTATTTAGAGTTTCGGACACTTCCACAAACACGCAGACGCACGCAAAGAAATCCGGTCGTGATCACATCTAATCCTTCTTCCTAATTGTGCCTGTCCTTTTTAATACATACACAGTCCCAAAGCATCACAAAGCTTCCAATTTCCCTTATCCCTCATTGTCTACCTGATTACAAGCTAACTTTCTCACTCTGCCTTAAAATTGGACCCCACAACGGCAACAGGCTGGTTGATTGCCACATTACATGCTGTTTACACATGTGCTCAAACGCGATTTCCACGATTGCTGATATAGGTTTTTTTTTCTCTCCTGGGTCTAATTTGCAATTTTTTTTTTTCCTTCATGCACAGTGTGCACTCACAGTTCATGCACACACAGCCTGCATGTGTTTGTATATGTGGGGATATTTTTAAACAGATCCAGTGAAAGATATACAGCCGGTGGTAAACACAGGGTTTGAAGGTGGAGTGTCGGTGTTCTATCTCTCCTGTTTGTTTACAGGAGCTTTCGCTGCTGGCTGCAGGGCAGAGAGATAAATGATGGATGCAGACAATTTGTCGAAGAAAGTACTTCTCCTTTAATAGAAATGCCGCCAGGGGTTCTTATTCCAAAGTAACAAAATACTAGAGTGTAGCCAATATTTCTGTCTTTTGGTAATGCCAAAAAAATCGAGTGTAGCTAAAAAATCGAGTCTCTAGAATGGCAAGGGTCTCCACATTATTGAGAAATTGAAATGTAAATTCCCGATGGCTGGAATACTGGTATGAGCCAGTGAGCTGTCACCCCGTGTGGTGCCCAGATTTTTGGGTTTACATACTTGTCATTTTATCCCAAAAAAGTTTATTGCAACCCTTTCACTGTGGATGAACTGCAGGAAGGTATATGGCTCTTCTTTTAAGCCCAAACATCTGTGGAGAATCCCCCAGTTGCATGCATACATGCATTCATAAACATTTACATACTTGTAAACATGGATTCTGAACGTGAACCAAGTGACTAACGTGGTGTCCGGATGTCACTGATTGCCACGAGTGTTGTGTTTCAGAAGTGCTTCACCTACATAGCCTGCTGCGATTTACACTGGGACCTGTACACTGGGTTCCTTTGGTGCTGTGTTCCAATAGAGTGGATGTTGATTAATGATGTATTTATGAGAGTTTAAGGCGACCTATGAATTGTCAAAAGGTCACCAATGTATATATTTATAATGACACTGCTTGTGATCTTTCAACATGTCACCTGTTATTTCCCAGAGACTTTGCTGCACCTGCTGGTTTTAAAGGTTGTAGTGTTGTGAAGCATTGGCACGATTTTCATCTTTGCAATCGTGAAAGTTTGGAGATTTGTGCTTCCCATACCGAGTAATCTCAGAGAGACCAGGAATTGATCAATCACTGTGACCTCAGTGGGAGGAGAGGTTGTGGTATGTGTCAAGAAAACAAAAAACACAAATCGGGGACCGCTTCAGATTCCCTCCTAAAAACAAAGAGGGGGAATATTATAAGTAGACCTTTAGTAACTTTAATCCCCTGCTGCGCACCTCCAGGTTTTACTGCTACCTCTCTCCATTCAGACATTCTTGCACAAATGGCTCCTCTTCAGAGGAGCACTTAAGTGGTAAGACACTACCACTTGTAAACTCAGAGACCTGACATGTACACAGTGCTAATGACCTCCAGGCAGCTGTAATTGTGATTGTTCGCAGTTTGGGGCTGCCGTTACGTTTTCAAAATTGCTTTAAGTCGGCCCTCCGGAAATTCGGTCCACCTCGTCTGAGCCGTGCAGCTCCACGGCACAAACATCAAACGCAACCACATTCTCGCTCAGTAAGTTTACAGGATTGAAAAACTCCAAAAAAGTGTTACGGATGTCAATCAGGGAAGTAAAGCCATTCGTTGCTATTGAAGCAATACTCTGAGATCAATCTGAAGAGTAGTCACATGTAGGCTGAAACTGAAAACTGCTTCTGGTGACGAGATTGTTTGGTTTCACTGCTTGTGGCAGATGGTTTACGCTGAAGGCATTTAAAGCCACTTGTAGTAACCCTGCAAATGTGAAACCTTTTTCCCTTTTTCCCTCATATTTCATTGTTGTTCCGTGTGTCTGCACTTTTTACTCGGACCTCCAGAAGCTATAAACTGAGCTGGTTGTTTCACTTAACACAGCGGACCACTTTAGTTTTAAGGTGAGTTCAGTTTTGGTTTGTGCTGGAAGCCACAATGAAACCAAAGCACGCTAAAAACTCTCAATGCAAGGCTCTAAACCAAAGCTGTTGCTTATTTGAGCCTTTTTATGCAAGGACACAGGATACATACCATTATGTTTATGGACAGTCTAATTTAGGTATCTCACCAGCACATGATCTTAGTTACCTTTTTCGAGATGTTTAGCTCTGTTGTTAATGACAACAGTAACATTCCTTTTTGCTTCACTTTTTCCATTTGTTTGATCCTTTCCATCTTTAGGCTTACAGTAGGACTTCTCCTCATCCTGTGGCACGCTTTAATCCTCTGATTCAAGCTCCCTTTTTTTTTCTTCTTTAATGGTTTATGTAATTGTGATTTTTCTAGCAGCTTTGAAATCACAAAACAAATACACTTAGCTTTTGTAAGGCTTCAGCTCAAGCTGACAAGTTACCTGTACTCTGCCATCTACTTTAATCGTACATGCTTTTGTTTGTGGTTGCCGAGGAATCAATAATAGTCCATTTCTAATCTCAACAGCATTACTGCTCTGTTGGTACATCCTCTTCATCCTCGGCACAGAAAAATCAGTATTGCACAGATATTATCGCAACATCACTGCATTGATATAGTGCTGGGGATTGTCTCACACAGTGCATACATTTAGAACTGCATTTCCAGCTCTCTGCACTGTGTGGTAAACAATGTTTATAATTAGCTCTCAAGAAATGCCGTGAATGTTGGCTGTAGTGGACAAATGTGTGTAATTGAGAGTTTGAGGTTAAGCCAGCCCGAGCTGTATGCCGTGCTTTGATGTAGATGTATAAGCAAGTATAAGCTTGCTGTTCCTGTTATTTGGAGAATTGTTGAATCTGTGAACTCATCATTTCTGCTCATCTGCGCTCAGTTCAGGCTCGTTATGCTTTGAGATCCACCTTCTGACAAGACGGCAAGGAGTTGTATCATCTTTTCCTCAACACGGTTGACTGGCACTAAGCTGATTTTTAAGTTTTTGTAACTAAGTAACGTTGACCCCCTCTAGGATCTATCTCCTTGCATTGCAAATAATTAACTCGCCCAGTTCAGGTTTGTTTTAACAGGTGCTTTATTGGAGCGCACCGCCTTGTGCACACACTTAAATCTAATAATCTAAACCAATTTAACCATAAAGCTGTCACAGGAGAACGGAAACAGTCATTTCCTCTTTGAACACAGCTCAGTGACAGCCCAGCCAGCCGATGCAGTACACGTGTGTTCACCTTTGAGCATGTGTGCGTCCGTCATTAGCAAGTGGTGTGAAAGACTCTTTCTGTAGCTTCCTATCGTGTCTAGGGCAAAGTTACAGCGCTTTGTTTTGAGAAACAAATGCGTGCTCACACAGAGGTTAGCAGTTAGTCCACAGTGGGAGCCACATCCTGTTCCCTTAAGGCTATTTGTAGGAGCTTTAAGTACAGATTGTACGCTACTCATCGCTGGAAGTGCAGCCTTTTCAGTGCTGCTTTAAAGCCGTTTCTTTTACTCTTTATTTACTGGATACCTATCTTATGTCATTTTGATGTTCATTGTTCATTGCTGTGTGTTTAACCTTCAATGAAACGTCCAAAACAGGGCTTATTGTTTGAAAGTGAAGTTCTTTCTCATTCTGCTCAGCGGTTTGTCGTCCTTCTCGCACATGTTTCATTTGTAATGTACCAAATGTTTCCAGTGGGTGGCAGGTGTTTACTGCACGCTAGCTAGTTAAGCACCAAGATTCTTTTGCTACAAAGCCATATTAATGTAGTACATGCAGGATGTGGTTTGGTAAACTGTATATAATGTTCAAGCCCTAATGGTGCCTCTGTAGAAGCGCAAGTTGGCCATAAAAATAGATCAGTTTTCCACTCCTCCTTAATCCACCTTAAATTATCTCTCATGTACAAGGAAGTCTGTGGAATTAATAATTTTCTTTTTGTGTTTTAACATTTATTTCCTACTCCTGTGATGTGTTCCTGAGCCTGTGTGTTGACTCTGTACAGAACTGTCTGGTTTTAATGCAGTGCAGCCTGAGGCTGAACGTCACAGCCATTCATGACTTGTTTTCAGTCTTGTTCTTGTGCACAGGAATGCCACTGAATTCTCTGAATATTTTTTATGATCACTAAAACATTTGTAGTTTTATGTTTTGTTTTGTTGTTTTTTTCTAAACCATTTGCTCACCAAGTTTTCACAGCATTTTGAAATCCACCATATCTTTCCTCAAAGTTTGGGATCAAGTAAATCATTGCTGTCTGTTTTTTGTTTACATGTTACAAAGTGTTACAGCGTTTTGGAAAACAGGGTTGTGAGCAGCTTCCCACATTCCTGAACTCGTAAACATACCCACTGTTCCCATCCTTCCTAACAATCCCAAATCCTTACATACTAATTGCTCATACATTTCTCAAAACCACCTGTACTTGTCTGATCTTCAAAGAGATCCCCACCCTGTGACATTTTTGTGTGTGTGTGTGTGTGTGTGTGTTGTGTCATTAGCTGCTCTCCTTCCTAGAATAAAGAAAAAAATGCATCGTTCTTTATTCAGCATACACAGACCTGCACACATCCAAACAGCTCGGCTAAATAGATTTCTGGCAAACACAAGCTGTGTTGACAGGAGAGATGAGCTGCTGTTCCTGTCGCGGCTTGCCGAGGGCACAGAGCTGGGCCTGCGTTCAAAAAGAGCCGCCACTGTTGAACCCACAAAGCCATCAGACTTGTTGCTACTGCCTCTGCCAACACACAAACACACACACATACACACATCGCTGTATCAAAGGCAGCCAGGCGAGTGTTTGACTGTTTGAACAGGTGATTCACATTGGTTTCATGGATCTTAGGAGACAAGTCAATCACGCACTGTTAATTTGTTACTTGTTAATTTAGTGTAACATTTGAATTGAATGCAGTAAAGGGAGCTAGTTTCGACTCAGGATTCACTTGCATTATGTATAAACTTCTCCAAGGGGGAGCTTTTTGTCTGTGTCTCAGTTTACTAATATCCGTCGGCTGTTCTGGAAAGACTAAGTTGGGCAAGTGCCTTTCATTAGAGTTGCATAATTTTATTCAGGTGGTGTTACTAGCATGTCTGACGGGTTGTGCTAGCGACTGATGAAGATGGCCTTGTGTAAAACGACCCGAGGTCTCTCGGAACACCCTCGGGTCAAGGTGTGATTTTGTGATTTTCTTTCTAATGCAATATTTACCCACAGATGTTGAGTATGGATAGGTTCCCAGCAGGGTGTCTGGCTTCAGACAAAAGTGGGTCTACAAAAGATTTTTTGTCAAAATCAATTTTTTCACTGATATTGATATTTCCAGAAGCCTGAGAAAATTGTAGGAAACAGAAAGTCCCCGCACGGTAATGGAGCAGTTTTGCTCCAGAGTCGGTGCATATTAACACGGCAGCACTATTATCAGCACCTATAATCATTCTCCTTATTTGGTGTTCACTTGGATTATGAAGTATTTCTTTCTCGGAAGGAAAATGGCACTAAAGCCTTAAAGGTTCAACTGTGTGTCGCACTGTTGTCTTATCTACATCTTCTAAAACTTTGATGAGGACTTTAGTGCAGCCTCTCGTTACCACTCTAGGGCAACTGCATCCCTCACAAACTGCTAGACTTTCCTTCTGATGGGTCAAAATTGCTGGTGTCCTGCAAATGGCAACCCCCAACCTCCCCTTCATTCATTAAAGGTCCAGAAGTAATTTCCCCAATCAGTGGTAGACAGAGCCTGGCTTCTGGTTTGCTTCTTTGTTTAAGGAGGATAATCTTTTGTTGATGTTTGGTTGGTCAATTTTAGTTGGCTATCACCAATGCCATCAATTGAAACCTTTTGTTGTTGTTTTTTGTTTTTACCCATTTGTGCCTCTGTGACATGTCTCTAATCTGACAGTGTAAAATCAATTCTTTACCATACACAAACTGACCTTCTTCTGCTGTCCTCCATCTTTTAACTTTTCAGAGGGGCACAGATGGCTTTTGGAAGTCGGTGGCTCAGTCTGTGCCTCGGGAGCCGACAGAGATGAGAATCCTCAACCCCTACTTCATCCAGGAGGCTGCCTTCCAGTTCATTGGCCTGCCATTCAACAATGGCCTCATGGGCAAAGGAGTAAGTAACAGTGGAATTTACTTTTGTTTTAAACCTTCACTGTAGGTATGTTGTAACTGCACACCCTTCTAAAAAAACAACAACAAAAAAAACAAACATGTACTGTGTTCAGTGGTGTAACCTGACGTGCACCCCCCTTGAAATGTAACTGTGCAGTCCAGACAAGGATAAATGCTGGCAACGGCGTCGGCCAGTTACGTAGGCTACATCAGATATTGACTTTGTATGCATGGATGAGACGTTCATCTGTTTTTGTAAGAGAATGAGAGCTCAATATCCAGAAAGAATGGGGAGGGGATTGGACTGTGTTTCCAAATGAAATGCAGAATAATTACAGCCCCACTCGTCTGCGCCCTGCTTACACAAGAGTCTTTTTCTTTTTTCTTTTTTCTTTAAATAACTAATTGAAGAAAATATACACATGTTATATAATCTGCTGATTCTGGAGCCATTTAGGGGCTTATTTTGCTGTAGGTTATGAGCAGAGTTCATTCTTGGAACAGGAGCTGCGATTAGGGAGCCATGGATTTAAAGCGTTCCGATCTTTCACTGCATTTTACTTCGGTACATTAAAAACAAGTGAATACTGGCTGTAACCCGGAGCCAGGGTGAATTCTGCTGCCGTGTCATCCCTTTAACCAGAGAATATTTTGTTTAAGAAGTAAAGTGATGAAATTTAAATTGGTGGCTATCAAATCGATTGCAGAGCAGAAAAATTACAAACTAAACATCAGACTGTTTGAAATTAAATACTGGTGTGCAAGTGTATATAGTGTGTATGCAGACAGTGTGTGTGTATGTGTCTGTGTACACTTGGCGAGGATAGGGGGAATTGGAGGGGACATGAGGAGTGTATCACCCTAACACCACCCTCTGGGGGCCACCAAGAACACCCCTGCATGAACTCAGCTCTGCAACATGTGTTGAACATGTGGGCATCACATTATATATGTGTGTGTGTGTGTGTGTGTGTGTGTGTGTTTGTGCGTAAGAGAGCGAGTGCATGATGATCTGTGTGCACGTTTGTGTTTGTGTCTGGGTGTTTGCAGGGCTGTCTGGCTGCAGAGTTGTATGATTTGGCACATTCTTTCCCTAGAAACACTTTACCGTTTCTCTTCTGACCATCACAGTGTATGTTTATGTACATGGAAATTAATGAGGAGGACTATTTGTTATACTGGTGTTTATGTTGAGTGTGTGTGGCTGCATGTGTGTAAAATAATCTCTTATTAGAACATGCAGTGGGGGGTTGGCCAGCTGCTGGTTCAGCTCCACCTACCCTGAGGGCTGCAAATCAGGGTAATGATTTAAATAGGGCCTCCCTCCCTCTGCTTTCTTCTGCACCCTGCATCCCCCCCCCCCCCCCCACACACACACACACACTCTGTTGTTCTGCAACATCCTCACACACAATCAAACACACACAGAGGCCCTTTTACTTACCCCCCCAAATCCCAGATCTCTGGCACCCCAGGGCGGTTAGGAAGCACAGCTTCAACCTTGTAGATCAGCGTGCCGTAGCAGGGGTCTACAGGCATCACATCTCAAAGGTAATAGTTAATCACCAAGTGTTCAGAGTCAGTTAGCAGCAGTGAAGTAGAACAAAGACAGAAGTACCGAAGAGGGAGGGAGGGGAGCAGATACGAGAGTGGTAGAATACATCTGTGTCAGATACAATGAGAAAATTACAATAATAACTGGGTAGATTTTCTTTTGTCATACCTGTTTTTCATTTTACTAAAGTGTGTGCGTGTGTGTGTGCGTGTGTGTTGCCCACACCTGTGTTTCTGCCACAGAACATTCCAACTTTGGGGACTGTTGCTATAACAATGGCACTGCACAACTGCGACGAGGTGGCGGTGGCTGGTTTTGGTTATGACATGAACAAGCCCTACGCACCTCTGCACTACTACGAGTCTGTCAAGATGTCCGCCATTAAAGAGGTGAGCGTTCGCACATCAGCACTTATTTCACTACAGGGTAATCCAGCATTGGAGGCACTCTTTAAGATTTCTTTAAATGAAATGCGGAACGACACGGGCTCATTCCTAATGAGAACAATATATTCTAGCTGCTCCTTACCCTTTGGCCACAGTAGAATAACCAAAGTAACAACTGTAGACTTTGATTAGGAGGGACCACCACTCCTGTGAAGGAGTGCGAGGGGGACGTGAACTGGCCTACAGCCAAAATACATTCACTACAAAGCAGTCACTGTTTGGACTTATGGTAATATTAGTCCAAGAATTCTTTTGGGGTTCAACTTCTCCCATTTTTTTTTTTCTTTAAAGCCAAAATTATAGCCGTTATGAGCTTATGGGGAAAAAAATGCTTGGAGGTGCTCCGGAGTGCTAAACAGCTCTTTGCAGTTGGCTAATGGTTGTTCTACAAATATTTAAGATTACAAGGGACTGTTAAAGCTGCAGAGGTGTCAGGAACATTTTGTGTCTGATAACTGCGCCATCAGCTCCAAGTCTCTGGATGTTTTGTGAAAGGATTAACTTTCCAAAAAATATCCCTTCACTGATCCAATATCTTCTATAGCTAAGATGTGTAAATGCCATAGCATGCAATACACAGTATTTCAATACTTTTTAAACCATTCAGTGACCCCTCGTGCCCTTCAGATGGATGTAGACTACGCCCATCAGAATCAGGAAATGCTACATTGTAAGATGAGATGAAATCACTAAACAGCTTGTTATGGAGTGATGCTTCAAAGAGGAAAAGCATGCCAGCCACATCCGGCCACCTCGATACTGAGGTTTAAGGGCTCAGGCACTCTTCTTAATTTGTCACCTGTCTGTAACTTTATGTCCCATTTGACTTGGAAAATTAAGTCAGAGCTGCTTTCATGAAAGATGAAGAGCACAGATTAGTACCAGAGAAAAGGGAAACAAACGCGTACGTATATTAAACCATAAACAAAATGAAAGATTGTTGAAACTTCTTGATAAATTAAAACATAAATTCACGAAAGATGAAAAATGAAAATCGTCAAACTAAATTTTTAGATTGAAGTGGGAACGGTCTTTCATCAGTCACTTAAACGATCGTTTTCTAAACGTCCTCGTGACGGAGCTCTCTCTGCTCCATCACGTCTGGATCTCTGTGTTTACACTGAAACCGAGCTGAATCCGAGATGTCACCCCTGCGCTGACATGTGTAAACCATGAGCTCAGTATGATGATAACCTTTGTCTAAACTCCCAGTAAACCTTTGGCATTTATTGTCATCATCTTCATCAGCATTGTCATCATCAGCCACACGTGGCTAATTAATGTTAATGTTTTTAGCCTTTCATTTTTTTTATCTCTGTTGTTTGGAAAGCTTAACCAGCGCCTGAGGTTTTGATTTTTCTGGAACCGCACAACTGGTAAACCCTCCAGCTATTCTTAGGCCTGTTCTTTAACTGTCTGGGTGGAGGATTAAGATCCACAATACATGTCTATCTATGCATCCTCATTTTTGTCATCTCAAAGCTGTGCTTGGAAATAATCTAATTTAAACTGACTGGATCAATAGTTGATGAAATGACTGTGAAAACCCACAGAGAATGATGACCTAAGGCTGTGGAGCCGTTGGCATCTTTCTGCTCATCTTCCAGTTTTGATTTTATGGTCGCAACTTTAACATTTTTGTCATGTGGAGTTTCACTAAAGAAAGAAGTCAAAGAGGAATAAAGTCTTACAGTTATTATTTGGAAGTTACCCAAAGACATGATTGCAACCAATACATATGTTGCCCTGTCTGTCCCGTGTGCAAAGTGGATACGGACAGACCTTTAGTGAAGCTGAGAAGGCATTGGGGTTTATTTCTACCCTGCTCCTCCTCGTCTTTTAGCTGCTTCCTATAGGGGTCACCACAGCGGATCGTCATTAAAGCTAATGAAACACCATAAAACCAGCCAGAGTGGAAGCTAAAAGCAAATAGAGCAAACTGTCTCGAGTGCTTACATGCTGGATTACATATTAGATGACGACCCCACAAGGTGCACTTTTCAGTTTCGCTACCTCTGTGAGTAGTTTACATGAAAAACACCAACTTGTCTGCAAATATTCACAAATTACTGGCAACCAAATCTGCTAGCGACCAAAGCAGCTGGAAGGAGCTTTTCATCGTGGACCTTTTTAATGATAGCGATTGCACATAACCTTAAGTAAATATTTGCCAACTAGTCGCGGAATACACACTTTTCTCTCCCAACCAGTGGTTGCCAGCAGGTCGTTATTGTTGTTATTGTATTTTAAATGTCGTTGTAATTTAGCTGTTGACTTCTGCAAAAACTGCAGGTTATTGTTCTTTCAGGCTGTGGCATTTCCCATCATGTAATTGTAGGAGGCTTGACCCAGACAGACACACAGCCAGACCTTATAAGAGAGTCTTGACGCTCTCCATTTTTTTCCATTCTCTCTCACAGGTCTCTTCCTCTACCCTGTGCCTCCTTTCTCTATATATTCCTTCTCCTTTTATCCCTAACTATCCCACTGGACTGAATTCTTATAGCACAGCAGGACAGAAGACTGACCACCATGGCTTAACACATGCTCCATTGTTGTACACTTGAACACCCACATGTATAGACACTGGGGATATAGTAACCCTAAACTTAACATACAGTTTTGTCTGGCGCTGTTGGAAAATGTGCTGTTTAATATGCCTCCTCCCACCACTTATCCTCGTGCTTCATCTGTGATGTTGTATCTTTCTGAATATGTCCTTTCCTTTGATTATCCTGCAGTCATGGACACACAACATATCCAAGGAAAAGGAGTTCCTTCGTAAGCTGGTGAAGGCAAACGTCATCAAAGATCTGACCAATGGTATCTAAGTTTACACCCACCCACAGTCTCCCTCCGCCATTCCCAAAAGACTACTAGCAGGAAGCTGGGAAATGGATTGACTTTTTGAAGAAGGAAAAAAAAACCCCTGGAGTCCGGGTGGCCTGCACACTGCCGGGGTTTTTATATCAAAGGATATTTAAAAAAAAGAATAAAATGCAGGAGGGATTCTGTGGAGAGACGCGCACACACATGTGCCTTCTGAACCAAAGACTCCTGCTGATTGAAGCGGGGGGGAAACGAGCATGGGGGGAGCACTGGATCTGCGTAGTTTTGCGTCTTATCAAAAGACATTTGCAGGAACGCTCCGCCGGCCCCACACTGCAGTGTTTACCACTTCAAAGCCCCGAGTATTACATGAATGAACAGTAAGAGCAGAGGTGACACTTTATGACCCACAGAAGTCAGAGTTTAGCTTAACGTTCCGGTCAGTCTGGTGAAGACAAAAGACAAAGGGATGGAGAAGGACTGTATTAGAATGTGTGGGGATGGGTTGAATATTAGCAGTGCCAAATGTACCTCGTAGAGAGAAGAGGCGACCCCCCTCTCCTTCTGCTGCCTGAATGTATTCTTGTTCCTCATTGTAAATATCAAAACTAATTTTTACTGTGCTTTTTAAAAAGCTGCAGCAGCTGCCCTGATCCTCGTCTGTCACTACTTCATTCATTCATTTTTTTCCCACTCTGTCCTGACTTAAAAACTAACACTTGCTCCACCAGATGATCCCTGACACCCCCCACCTGTCACAAAGACTGGTGTTGCTTTGACACACTAATATAAGCTTGCGGCTCCCCATGCTGTTTGCATCAGGTAAGAAGCCACCAAAAAGCTAAATACTAATGAAGACTGAAGCTCTTTGAGGTATTTAAAATTGAAGTTTATGTGAGGTATTTTAAAACTCTACATCTTCTTTTTTTCAATAAAGATGCTATCTTTTGTAGTTTTTAAAGTTGACCACCTGTAAGAGAGAAAGTAAGACACTGCAGTCTCCTCTTACTTAATCCTATCTTTGTTCATGTCAGAGACATAAAGTGATCCGGGGTGTTTTATGACATCCCTTTTCCATTCTCCTGTTGCTGCAGAGGTTTTGTTCTTCACTAAATGGTGAACTCTTGGATTGTGGAATATATATTAGTGTTTTTTGTTTATTTATTTTGTTCCAAAGTCCCAGTGTTTTGGTCACAGGCAGGCCTGCTTTCTGTTCTAAACAAAAGTTTGCATTTGTGCTTTAAACTTCAGCACCATGTGCTTCCCCAGAGACTGCAGCATTATCTAGACTTGTGGCAGAAGTAACCGTGCGACTGAGTCTGCTTGAAACTGGATGGGTGTTAAATGTCTGCACCTCTTCATTTTCTTTGTTTTATGCAGCGTTTGTTAACACAACACATGTGACCTTCTGTGATGGCGGGCGTTAAGAAAGAAAGGAAAAAATATATTCCACAGGTGATAAATGCCACCTTCAGTTTGAAATTAATGTGCTGCTGAGGCCTTTGCACTTCTCACATGGAGATCCTGTTGCAGGCTTCTCTGTATTTTAACATTGAACATATTCGTGATCTCTCACAAACACACACACACACACACACACACAATCTCCTTCAAACAGTGAGGGAGCGCGAGAAGATGCATATGTTCATCATATTATATGAATGCGATAATCAGCTTTATATAGTGATGGTGCATTTTGAAAACTGCTTTACCAAAGCAGGGTTTATTTTACTTTTTTTGTGAATAGGGTTTTCTCCAGTTTTCTGTCTTTTTAACTCTTCTATTGGAAGTGTAGATTGTATACACACACACACGCGTGCGCGATGCATTGCTCTTTTTGTTTCCTTCATGCTCATTAGTTTCCACACGCTGCCAGGGTCATGCATCGTCATGTCATGCACAGTCCCTTTCGGAATGGTTCTCCTGGGTTTGAAAATGGATACTTTTTTTTTCTTTTTTTGGAAAACTGGGCCCTGTTTGGGCCTTTTTTCTGAGAGCAAAAGGTACAGGGAACATCTGAGCATTGCACTATCATGAGGCGCTGTCAGTGCCTTACACCTCATCACCTGGAAGCTGTAGCGAGGAGTGTGACTGCTGTGAAAGAGAACAAAGGCAGCTGATTCCAGTATGTAGGCGCAGCTCCAGCTCTGGGTCAGGACGGGTCTCATTCCTGGGGTTTGGGACCGGTCCACTTCATGTATGTACTGTATGTACATTGTATACAATCCAAGGTAAAGTTGAAGCCCTATACTGTTTTGGGTTTTGTGTTTTAGGGGGAAATGATGTATATATTGTACTTTAATAAACAAGATGTCTACTTGCGTTAAATCATTTGAAAACTATGATTTTAAAAAAAAAATCAAATATTTGCTGTTTGAACCCTAAAACACAGAAAACTACCAGTATAGTCTTCAAGGCTATGAGTCTAAGCAGATCCTTAATTGGAAAGGAGCCCATTTCTGTCTTACTTTTTAGGTTTTTAATTTTTATTTTTAAACGAATGCTGGATAAGTTCACATGTGTTACGTCCAAATCGCCTTTTTTCTTTTCTTCTAATCTGTTCAAAATAAAGCAGAATGTATTTGCTTTTGTTGTTCGTGGTATTTATAAATCTTTTATTTTGAAGCATCAACAGAAGGTCAAAGTGATTGAACGTGTTAATTCTTTTTTATATACATATACACACACACACAGACACAGAGTTACAAAAGGCTTTCTGTTACCTAATAAAAAGGTTTGTAATGGAACTTTGTGCGTGTGGTCTTTTCATTTTATTGTAAATGGCCTTATTGGAGACATGCATGAGTGTCCAAACTGATTGTTTGTGCAGGAAATTAATTTGATGTGGTTAGTCCACCTTCTGCTTTTAATCTAGCTTTTATCACAAAGTGCCAGCTCTGGGCTCAAATATGTCTGCGGTGTGGCCCTCGGTGTCTTAGTCTGGCATGCTGATAGTGGAGCAGTCCTCATGAAATGTGCAGCAGGTTGGAACACCGTCTACCTCCTCCCGTTTCAGGGGATACAGAGTGCAGGAAACCCAGTGGAGATGAAGGAGGGATGGGATGGAGCAGTGCGGAGAAGGGGATTTCCTCCGCTGATCTGTGCTCTGTATCTCCAACCTGCAGAGCCAGGGGAAATCATTTTTCAATCCTCCAGCGACCAGGCTTCCTCTCTAATTCACTCTCCTTTTTCTCTTGTGTGTTTATCTCGCTCCCTCTGTTACTCGTTTCCCATTTTGTGCTCTGCTGCGCTGTTCACTTCTCCCTCTTCACCTGCTCATTGCTAACAGGGATCAAATTTCACTGGAAGTCATGAGGGACTCATTTGAGACACACAATGAATACACGGTACTATTCAGCTGCCGCACACAAACTTTCACTTCCCTGCAAAAGTGATCATAAACCACAGCTGTGAGGTGAAGGAAGACAAGACGCCGAGGGCCCTTAAAGCGCCTCCACAGCGTCCCATCCCATCCTGCTGTTAATGGGGTGCCAGAAACTTGCCCTCCCCCCTTCCCCCTTACACACACACACACACACACACAAATAAGTCACGTCTCACTGGTCACCGCAACCGCAGAACCCGAGCTACCCTGACTCGACAAATTTCCAGACGTCCACAAGGGTGGGATCGCGTGCTCTCTCCCTCCCTGCAGCAAGGGGAATATTTGCCACCTGGGATCTCCCCGAGGCAGCTGGCCGACCCGGCTGGCTGGAGGAGGTTGCTTTCGCTGGTCCGGCAGACAGGGGTATGAGCAGGCCTGCACCTCTTCAGCCGACGGACTTTTTATTCTGAGCGACAGGTTCCCCCTGGCCCCACCTCCTCTCTGAAGGCTTGGAACAGAGAGGCCACGACCTCCGAGCCTGAAATTGAAACTCCTCGTAAAAAGAAAAAAAGAAAGTTGGAGAGGGTGAAAACACCCATTCAGACACCCGTTTCTCTCTTCCCCTGCTCTGTTTAGCTAATGCCGGGTCAGCTGAGATGAACATTCCCTTCTCCGCACTGCGTCCCACACAGTGTCGTTTACCTTTGTCTGTGGATCGGACACACCTACAGGGCCTGTCATGCTCCTGTAATGCAGATGGATGTGTCTTCCTTTCCCGTCGGCATCTGAACTTGTCCTCTGCTGTGGCTCATTCTAGATCATCAGCTGAAAGTTGGTACGTATTGGATTATGGATGGAAAGATATATATGTATATATTTTAATGCATATTTTATTCCCAGAGGAAAATAAATATATATTATTAGTAGTATTTCCTGGCCCGATTCTTGATTATCCAAAGCAGTAAACAAAACCTTGTGTGCATAGACGTTTGACTATTGATTTGATTCCTTAGCTCATCCCTTCAGCTGTGCCTCCGGGAGATAGAACTGAAGCCACTGACACTGTGAAGTTTCACCGCTGTTTACTCTGCGCACGCTCCGTCCATCCATCCACGTAATAGCAGCCCCAATCAAGCCACATGCCGACGCTTTGCTTTATGATTTGTTTGTATGAACAATGATACAACAAATCTGGAGGACGCCTGCAGGAATGCAGCTTTGAAATGCTCGGCTGAGGCGGTAATTACTGGAGATTCATCAGCGCCGTGTGTACACTTGTTGAGCTAATGTGGAAACGGGGTGCTGTGCAGTCCGCTGTTTTGCTGCTCTCGGAGCTTCATTGTGCTCTCACTCTCTCGCAGGTGTGGCCTGGGGGGCTTTAAAGTCAGTGTATTGGAAGAGAGGAGTTCCCACTTGAAAAGTGAAAACAAATTTAAAAGTGGGAAGAGGCCCAAGAAAAGAGAGTCACCTTTTGGATGAAGAAATGACAAATGGGCGACAGGGGCAGTGACCTGTGCCTCCAGAAGAGACCAGAGAAACGTTGGAGAGAATACAAAAATATACTCGGAGTCACATGACAGCACTCTTCTCTCTCCCCTCTGTCTCCCAAAAAGTGATTTCCAATGCTTCTCTGTGTTTTCTGTGTGTAATACCTTTGCTTATATTGCTAAGTAGACTGCAGTCAACAGGAATTAAGAAGGGATTATATATAAAATATATAAAATGACCTGTTTTGCAAGTATCTCTATAACCTACATTACAATCAATCCAGTCCAATACCTCAATAGAACTGTTAGTTGCAATTTCTGCTTCCCTCTTGGCCAGATCTCTCTTAAAAAAAAGACATTTTAATGTCAATGACACTTATTTTACCTGCATAAATAAAGGGTATATAAAATTGATGTCGCCAAAAATTTATTCCAGCTGTTACCTTATAATCGGAATGATCTTTCTTGCTCAAAATGGCTTGAAATTATAGGTCAACAAGCCATTTGCGGTAGTTGAAATACATGCAATCACTTTTTGGCTTGGCACATCTGGTCCTGAATGTGAGTGGACCCAGCAGCTCATCCCTAAAGGACGGGACTGCATGTTTGGTCAGCAAATGTTCTGGGTTCACTTGACACAACAGAAGCATTTTGATATAAAAGAAAAATATCGTCCTCGTAAATTCAGTTTTATACTGTTACATAGGAAATGAAAAATTCCATTAAAACCACAACAGTGGCCACGTTATGGCTTGCCAGACAGGAGGAGAAGGAGGAGGTCTGCAGTAATCCAGTGCCTGCGTGTGTGTTTGTGTTTGTATGGCCTGGAAATGTGTGTGTTTTGCTTGCATGGGGTTTAACTGTAGGTGTACAAACAGTGTCATGCTGTAATTCCCTTTAACAATACTGAACAAGTTCATCGCCATGGCTCACAGTGATGGATGATGTGGACACACTCGTTAGACACACTTGGATTTGTCGTGCCCTCTGCTCAAACTGCCACCTGCTTGCTGCCTCGTTGGAAGTGGTGCCTGGCTCAACCAAGGAGGGAAACTTACATTATTTGGCAGATAGAGATGACATGTGTGAAAACTGCTTCAGGCATATTGAAGGAATCAAACAAAGTTCAGTTTTGACATCCCTAAACGCTTGTTTTGACATCTTTGATTCATCAGTAAGTCCCAAATATTCCAGAATTTTATGATCCTGGCGGGTCTACCTTTTCTCCTGCTGTTGCTGAGCTCATCTTTCTTATCTGATGGTACATTCCTGCATGTCAGGCACCTCAGCTGTGCGCTTTGTTGCCTTGTTGGTTGCTACTATTAATAGTACTGTGGCATAGACCAGGGAACCTCCCTGCATTTGTCTCTGCCTCAGCAGAGTGGGCCTGCAGAGGACAGCTATTTACCCAGTCTTTGTGCTCGGCGGGCCTCAGTGTTTGCCCTGCAGGGAGTGCCTCTGCTTGAGGGCCTTTTCGTGTGAATGTGGGTGGGTGGGTGGAGTGGGGTAACAGAGAAGAATGGAATAAACCCTATAGGATGGAGAAGGAGTGGGAAAGGTGCTTGGTTTGGATTGCAGTGATCAGGGGTCTGGGGACTGTCACACTCAGTCCTTTTGCCCATCCTTCAAATAACAAGCCCAGGCCAGGGTGGGACATTTAACATCTGAGGGCATGAGTGAGTGCGTGTACATAATGACGTCCCGTGGGTGCATGTGTGCATGGAAAAATGACAGAAGACTACAGAGGCACAAAGGGTCAGGGAAAGGACCCAACAAGGGATGCAGAAATAGTGCAGGGCCAACATCTTTCGGGCCGACCGTCATTTGGGGTCCCAAATGGATCACAACTCACCTATGCATGTCTCAGTGTGCGCATTCACGTGGGATATACTGAAACTCTCGACATTTATCAGTCCCGGTGTGTAAACAATGAAGGCCAAGAATCTTCCACTGGAACAGTTTTCCAGAAACGCTCCGTGACCATCCCATATGACAGTCTCCCCCAGTCTCCCTCCCTCCCTCCCTCCCTGCTCCCAGCGCAGGAACAAAAAGACATCTGAGCCATGCAGATGAGGAACAAAACTCAGAGCACTTTGTGCAGCCGCCACTGCGCTCCAGTTTCACAAAGTCTCTGACAGGGGGAGCGGCGCGCTGTTTTTACGCATAGCCTCCAGTCCAGCAGCCTATTGTAGACATTGTAAAGTAGCCGCGTAGTACATTTGTGGAGAGGACACAGCTCTGATAAATGGATACCTGAGTCCAGAGTAGAAGAGCTTTTACCAAGAGAAAAAACAAGATATGCGCTTTTTGGAGACGCTGCGTAAAGGCGTGACGCATGGACTTTTTTTCTTTTTATTTTGAAGTCAGATATTTTGACCGACAGAGGAGAGGTTTTCTCCGTTTGAACTTCAAATTTCAAATCAAATCAAATCAATCAAGCCAACAGATCCACAAAAAGAAGACAAAAGGGCTTTCCATGTGATTTTTTTAACCAAACCGTGACCGCACAGTCTATTCTCGGACGTTTTGTCGTAAAAGAGACGCAAATCGTGCTTTGAAAACTTATATAGTCATTAACCATAAGAGCTGTTTGGAGACAAGACCGAACAGGTTACTAGAGGTAAGAAGCGGAGAGTCATGCCTGGAAAAACTGGCTTCTTTTCATTAAACGCTGGTTTGACGTGTCAGCGGAGACGTAGTACAAGAAGCAGATTGAGGGCAAACATTTCTTGCACTTCTGAATGTTTGACCGACTCTCCTCGCTTTCTCTTTCTCCGCGTTGAATTGTTTGTGTCACCGCAAACAAACTCCCCGCTAATTAGATTTTATATAGGCAGTAACCTGCCAACACCAGTTAGCTGTAGAGTTTTATTTTCTTCGTCCTGGGTAGATGTAACCGCCTGCAAAATGTCTTTCTTGACAAGTCATTCGGTCTCGTATTTCAGACCAGAATATCGTTTCCTTTAGACAACTTCAGATATTTTTGAGAGGGCTTGTAGAAACAAATATCTTGAAGTTTAAAAAAGGTGTTTTTTTCATCACAAATAATACAGAGTAACAAAATAATAATAATCTAACAAAAAGATGGGAAACTGCCCCATCCTTTGGTTATATTTAATTCCATAGTTCAATCAGACTTGAGAGCCAAATAAAACACAATGAACTAACTTAACTCACTGGTTATTACTGTGTATTTACCATCCACTGTCTCTGTTCTTGTTCAGGGTGCTGAGACTCTACAAGAAGCCGTGACAGGACTCCGGCCATAGAAAAAAAAAAGCATTTTTGGCCCCACATAAAGGAGGAGGAGGAGGCGCTTCTTGCCTTGAAGCTGAGACGTTTTTAGATGGATTCTTTATGTCTGCTTCAGCACCGGAGCAGACGGTCTGCTCTGAACATTTGCAAGCCGTGACAGCACGTTACAAAACATGACGCATCGTAGCGTATGGATTGCCAAAAACATGAGCTGCTGCACCCAGCGCGGAAAAAGGAGAAGAAGAAGAAGCGGCTTCCCTGTCCTCTGCGGTGCGGAGCAGGACGCGCGCAGGACAGCTGGTAAGGCGCCATTCAGGGTCCATGCAAAGTTGCTGGAAAAGTGATTTAAGACTTTGTCACAGCGGTTTAGAGTGATGGTGCTAATATCTTTATGCTTGCTGTAAAAGCAGACCGGGGCCTCTTGTCTTCGTGTTTGCTGTGACAACACTGAAATGATCGTTTGATGTTTGATTTGCTTTCACTTCAGCCGCTCTCAAACCTCCCCGCACGCACCTGCCAGCTGCTTTGGACTCCTCTGACTCTTAGGATCACTGTGACCTGGATTCAGAGCTGGGATTCATTCACTGTTTATTGGGAGGGCATTAATGAAACGCAGTCTCGTAGGAGGGTAGTGGATGTGTTTGTTCCTGTGGTGCTTATAAAGTTAAGTTATATGAGTTATAGTCAGAAGTGTTTACAAGGTGCCAGAAGGGGAAGGGGGGCCTCGGAACTGCGGAAAAATATAAATCAAAGGTACTGTGGTTTTATAGGTGTGTATGTATTCTCAAAGAGAGGACAGTGGCAGTCAGAAGTCCTCCAGTGTGATCCCTTCTGTGGTGGGCTAAAAATCTAAATATCAAAGTGCCGATTACACACGTACAGAGAGAGAAACAGAGAGAGAGACATACAGCTGCGTGTGTTCTCCTCCTTTCCAGAGGCTTTGAGGGGATCATGGCCAGATGAAGTCTTTAAGCTTCAGGTGTTGTGACATTCAGGGTATTTTGTGTTGATCACTCTGGCTTTACCGCTGTGTTGCTGTTTCGGGATCTACTTCAACTTTAATCTGTATTCTTCTCGTTCCTTGCATTCAGACTTTCAGCATCCGGTGATTTCCCTCCTGAAATGTCAAGATTTGTCTGCTCAAAAACGTGATTATGGCTAACTGACTCACACATTTGTACATGAACTTTCATGCTTACACTCTGACTCAATGACCCTGTGACTCACACAGTCATATACATACAATGTCTCTCTCACACACGCTCACACACACTGATGAGGCCCATTTGGAGGGAGGCAGGCCTCTGATGTTCAGAGCCACTGAGAGAGTCAGCAGTGTTTTCTCGATTTTTCTCAGCACTCGATGAATCTCTGTGTGTCCAGGCGCTTTGGCATCACCTGAGACATGTCGCACGTCCCCAGCAGGCGTCGCCCACTCAATTTCTGTAAAGCCTGTGAAAACTTGTCATGCCATTGAAGCGGCCTTGTTTTTACTTTACTCTGGATTGTTTTAAAATCTCCAGTTTGTTCTCAGGAGGAACCTGAGGGTATGGCCTCGGCTTCAGGCATCTCACACTCGCCCGTCACGCTGCCACAGCTTTCACTTCCTCCAGTCAAAGGTCACGGGGGTCAGTGGCCCCGCTGAGGGTCAGGTACAGCCGGCCGGCATGCTCTCTTTTCCAGCAGCCCGCTGATGTGTGGTCTGGCTTGTTTTAACTGGCATGTGGCTTTGCAAGAGTTAGCGTGCCGTTTGTTGGTGTTACGGTGTTAACTCTTTCTTAATCTGACGCCAGCCGGGGTCGCAGAGGAGCCACTTAAACACTTATAATCAAAACTAAAACACGAGTTAATTTAAATAAAAGCATCCTCGTTGATAGACTTGGATCCGCTGTGACACTATTTGTCTTCCCCTCTGGTTTTATTACTCACTAAGCCTTCATCCGCAGGGCCTGATACCTCAGTTATTACGCGGTGTGTTTAATTTAATATTCTGGGACATATTGAGGATAAAAACACTCATATCTTTTTTTTCTTTAAAGCAAGATTGCATCTCTCAGATTTGCCAAAAAAAACATAACCTCTGCTTCTGCTGACAATCAAGGGGAATGAAGTGAGGAAAACAGCAGAAGGTAGGGGGAACATTCAGTCACTTCTGGAGGATAAAAACAAAAACCCAAAAAGTCCCACAAAGTTTGGAGCAGAGTTGTTTTAGGGGGGGACTTTGAACAAAGTAACCATAAATCTTATAAACCGATCATACTGACAATTTTTAACATCACACATCTGTCTCACCAGGCAAAACCTGTTAACTTTAAAGCGAGCTTTAAAGCAGATGAGAACTCGACAATTCAGTCCAAATAAATAATATTTATTAAATATTGATCATTAGAACAGCATCCATCAGAGCACAGAGGTTATTCTGAACATCCTGCTTCTCATAGGTTCATTTTGTTTGAAAATAAATCTTTCATTACAGCATGTGTGCTTTAAATCGAGCTGCTCAGATTAGAACGACTGATAGAAAACTGACACTCTTGTTTAACCTTCAGAATGGCATCATGAGGATGACGTAACACTGTTTGTTATCAAATTAATGATCGATTTGGTGAAAATTAACAGAATGATAATATTAATAATTAGTCAGTAAAGTTTACTCACCAAGCCACTGACCTATCAGATGATCAGAATTTTTCGTATGCCTTCAAGTCGAAGGTTAAAAAGTGTCTCCAAATAAGAACTCACGTTGTACGTCTGTCGTGGGAATTTAAAAAGAAACGTGATCGCAAAGTAATTAAACTATGACCAAATACCTTTTATGCCTAATCGTCTGATAATGTGTGGCTGTATATTTCCTGGATTAGTCATATTGACAACACGAGAGATTAAAAAGCAGATAAAGCCTGATTTCCATCACAAACAGTGAAACCTACTCATTGTTCACTGAGCACATTAATCTGACTGACTTCAGATTAAAGCATATGATTCATTTCACAGCAATACTGATGCAGTGCAACATTCAAGCAATACACCAGACCACAATCTTTACAGATTAATGGACATCCGTCAGTAAAAGATGGATGCGTGCTCTGCGCAGGGAGGCTTGTCTTCGTCTGCGCCTCTGCTCCGGTGTGTGTAACGTTACTCTGGCTGTTTTGTCCCAGCACTAATGGAGAGAGCGCAGGGAGAGAGATTGATTATGCAACGTGAGGTGCCACAGGGCAACTTCAATCTGGAAGTGCTTAGAGTACGCAGCGAACCACAGTGATTCCTTCAGGGCAAATTGAAGGAGGCATGATCTGACATAAAGGAATTTCAATTTGTTAGATGTATTCCTTCAGACAAATGCTTCCCATGCTACTTCTGTTTTCTATGTCCCTGCTTTTGTAGCGCTGGACAATCTCGTGTAACTACACAGGGGGAATTACTCCTTTCTGTGATCTTGGATTGTTTTCTTGTTGTCGAGCACTTTGGCTTTTTTTTTTCAAGTTCAAACACTTTAAAATATTTAGAACAAAGCAAAAGTTAATACGTTTGGAGCCGCTGATGAAACATAAAGCTTAACCTTTGTGCTTATCGTAAAATCTTCCTCTTAAAACAACTTTTTCTCCGAATACTGAAGAATGTTAACTAGCCCAGCGCCATGTTTGTGTCTCTGAGAGCGCTTTTTGATACAATAAGCTGTATTCTTCTGAAATTAGCAGGTCAGATTCATTAATCATAGCGTCTGAGGGCCGCTTTGAACTATCAGGCCAGGTCATTAGAGCCAGCCTGTCTGGGGTGGGAGAGGGTGACACGGAAACACTTTGGAGAGCGCTGGTTCAACCAGACCCAAGTCACACTAATAATGACCCGTGTGTGTGTGTGTGTGTGTGTGTGTGTGTGTGTGTGTGTGCGTGCGCGCGCACATGCATGTGTGTGTGTGTGAGAGAGAGAGAGAGAGAGAAAGAGAGGGAGTGTGTGTCACTTATAACCACTTTTCTGAGAGCTATTCTCAGGCACAGTGTGGGCTTAATTTGAAGAAATAACAACATGAGATTGGAACAAGAAAAGGTTGCAAGGGTGCAGGAGGGGGGGGGGATTGTGGGAGAAGAAATTTCAGTGTGGGTGTGTGCATGTGTGTGTGATTTGCACTGCCAGTTTTTCCTGGAAATATAAGCTTTACAGTGTTTTGGCAGGGGGGGGGGGGGGGAGTTTATGACAAATGCATGTGTGCGTGTGCATGTGTGTTTTCTATCTATTCCTGTCCATCCCTCTCTGTTCTCCCCCGCTGTCCTTTCTGCGGCCTTTTAAGCGCTGCCGTCCTCACAAACACCGGAAAGTGAAATCCTATCCTCCGATCATCGCTCCAGCATAGCTAAAATGTGTTCCCATTTAAGGTGAGGCTCAACCAACGGCTCTCTGTGTGGCTTCCTTTTAAAACCAACTTAATCAGGCAGGAATTTGGGTTATTAGGGTCAGGGACACTGGGAAGCAGCTTTAGTGAGAAGCAAAGTGAAGCGAAGCGAGACGGTGAGGACACAGATGTGTCGCATCAGCTGTTGCTGTCTTTAACTCATGGGAAAGCAGGCGGTGCGCAGAGAAAGGTGGTGTCCCGTCTAATTTACCTGATCGGGTCACGAGATGCTTACAGGTCTGATGCATTGTGGGTTTCTGTGTGGATAATTAGCGATAACTACGCTATAGCTAAACTTTCCAGTGACCCTGCACACTTAATCTTGTCTAGAGGCGGTGGTACTAAATTCCAGCTGATGTGGAAAAATCTAGAAGGTTTATATGCTCATTATACCGGAAACCTACTGAAAGCTGGTGTTTTTCTAGCTCTCCTGCTAATTTTAGCAAGGTATTCGCCACTTTAACATTTAAAATTTAGCAACAGATACAAGCAGTGTCAAACACAAGCTATCAGAAAAAATCACATAGATTTTGAATTACTCTGTTATTGATTATTTTGGGCTGATTGGGAAACCAGTTGTGTGAGCGACAAAGCAGTTGCCCCGATATTCAAAAGATTTGGAGAAACATTAGCATTAATTCAGTTGTGTTTGTGTCCTGCAAAGTTAGCAACTAGAGGGTGAATTCATTGAAACAGTTAGCTTCTAAAGTAGCAGACATTTCCTTCAGATGATGAGAACAAAACTGAACTAAAGTAAGAGTGAATGCTGGACATGTTCCCGCCACTTGCAAATGAAAAGCTTTATTGAGCGCGGTTAGCTTAACAAAGCTAAAATAACCTCTCTGTTGCTTAGCTGAACTATCGAACCTTCAGATCATTTTCTGAAGGTTTGTCACTGCGAATGAACCCTTTACACATCACATGCTGACGTCTGATCCCTTTTCACTACAAAAATATTGAGTAGTGTAGGATGTGACAACATTCGCCATAATTCATAGACATGTGCAGCAGCAGATGATAATGGATCAAAACCTCATATCTCAGAGCCTTTTTGCAGCACATACAGATATCTGCAAACACTGATGATACATAATAAAATTATTTGGAGTTTTTTGTTGTTTTTTTGTTAAACCAAATCTTTCTACTTTTTCCTAACACATCAGTAGGCATTACTGTACTTCTGGCTCTTGGAGGCTTTAAAACAGTTTAAAAAATCAATGTGCTTTTTTCCCTTCATAATGAAATGTAACTGACAGATTTATGCAAACATACAATCAACAGAAACATCAAACGTCCATTGTATGACGAATTTCTCAAAGAGGGTGTAATTGGTAAGGTCTATATAAGGCATGCAAGACATGTAAGAACAAATGGAAGAGTCTGTTTTGCATTTCTGAAATTTCACACCGCTGCAATGTGGTCACTTTACATTTTTACTTGCTTAGTCATACAATACGTCTGATAATTTCCTCTCCGTTGGCTCTGTTACAGCCTCAGCTTTCTGCTTCATTGAGAACATGTTTCCATTCGTGGAGTCAGGTGGCTTTGGCCATTCAAATGACGACAGCGTTCTCTCTAACTCAGTTGCAATAAAGCCATCAGGGCTGTCACTCAAGGTGAGCGCGCTGGTCGTGGATGACACTTTTATGACCCGCAGAAAAATGCATTTTACCGTGCTTGTTGTGACCCAACGATCCCAGCACTTTGACAGTCTGCCGTAACTCTTTCTGGCAACCTGACCCTAAATGTGTGAGGGCGTTAATCTAGAACTGTTCCACTTCAAACACATTGCTCCCCATGAAAAGTGCTTCATCCCACTTATCCCACCAAGAAACTATTAAACACTTTTTTTTTCCTCGCTTCAGAGAAAGCTGCAGGGTCAGTGAAGTAAATCACTTATCACTCAAGTTTACTATTAGGCAGTCAATAAGTTTAACTCCAATAGGTACGTCTAATGAGGTCCAGGTTGTGGTGTTTAACTGCTCGAGTAAAGCATTTTCTTTCTGTTCTTTACTTTTCGATCCAGATTAAAGCTCATTCTAGCAGTATCTCTTAAGTTCATGTGGCAAATATGTAAGCAAACAGCTGCCTGTTTACACATAATGTGATAAGACTTCTGTCCACGTGATGAATGTAGGAAGCAGGCCTATCAACTATCAAAGAAAATTACTGGTGGACTGAAATTAGAAGCTGTCTATAGCAGCCGATTGGTCGCTGCGGCTGCAGAAATCATACATACACCAAAGGCTACTCTTTTTAAGTATATCAAATCATTTCATTAAATAACAATAGACTCTAAACCGTCCATTTTCTTCTGTTTGTCCAGCTCAGGGTTGCAGAGAGCTGGAACCTATCCCAGAGTGTAATGCAGAGTACACCCTGGTACAGGTTGCCCGTCTGCTGAAGGGCTACCACGGAGAGACAAACATTCACACTCGCAGTCACACATGCAGCCAATTTAGAATCATAAATTAACCCAAAATGTGCTGGAGGAAGCAGGCACAGGGAGAACATACAAACTCCAACCTGCAGATTCAAACCCAGGATCTTCTAGCTGTGAAGTGACGGTGCTAAACAACTGTACCACCCATATCTGAAAGCTGTTACCTGTGTGAAAGACTGTCAGACACCTACGGGCTCAGATGTTGTCGCTCAGTTATAAAGATGCAGACAGGGGGTGAGGTCATACGGATTCACTCCTCACCATCCTCTTCCAGGCACTGCGGTGTCTACACCTCTGATTATCCCGGCCTCAAGTATGTGTGCGTGTGTGGGAACTGTGAAAAATTAACAAAAATAGTTCGTGTTTCTGTGGCAGGGAAAGGATTACAAGAAAAGACCAACAGGCGGAGAGACTGTACGTGCACACATGTGTGTGTTTTGGGGGGACCTATCTGAACCGAGGCATGGGACCTGCTATCTGTTTCTCATTTTAGCGCCGTTCTGTGGTTTTCCAGCAGTGACAGGCCAAGGAGTGGAAACTGGCACTAACGAGCAATTACATCCTGCCTGCCTGCCAGGGATTATGGGATTACAGGCTGACCGGGCTTCAGTCTGCGCTCCCTTTCTGCACTCTCATTTTGTCATTCCCTTGCCTTCCTTGTGTTCGCGCTTATCTTTCCTTTCAGACCTCTCCCATTCAGTGGTTCAATTATCTTTTTCTCATTTTTCTTTCCCCTGGAAAGTAACCCATTGTCTATTTTTAATTCTCCTTACTCGTTTGTTCATTATTATCTCATTCTCCTTATCGCTACTCCTCCTCTTCCTCCTCCTCCTAGCCTTTTCTCCTTTTGACTTCATGGCCCCCTCACATAGTTTAAACATGCTGTCGTTAACCGCTGAAGAGTGAAATTGGTTTAGTCGTAAAGGGGAAGAAAGGACACTTATCAAGAGCAAAATACATTTAATGTGCATGAACTTTTAATAAGAAGGGTGAAAATGAGAAACAAAGGGTAGAGGGTGAGAGTCAGGAGAATGGCACGTTAATGTCTGAGTTTAAGCCGTAGCCCCAAATTACAAATTTGTCCCAGAAGACACAAGTTTTTACTGTTTAACACCCTGGAGTGTTTTGTTTTGTACAGATTAATGAAAAAAAACTGAAAATCCTGTCAACAGCATGTTACAAGCAAGATTAAAGTAAAGTTCACGCTGGTTAGATGCATATATCTGTGGAGCTTTGGGGCACAAGCTGATATTATGCTACCTTTTCGAGGGGACCTCCCCAGATTTCTTGGTGTCTGGTAGTGATCAGGCGGCTCTCCTGGTGTTCAGCCTCTTTCTCCTCTTACAGGTGTCTTTTATTGAGCCAGCGGTGATTTACTGTACTCTTGTTTTTCTCCTCGCTCCTGCAATCAGGCACCGTGGTAGTGACAGGTTAAAGCTGGAGGTCAGAACATTTTACCGGCGTTCACACAGCAGAAAAGAGAGCGACTCTAATAGGAAGTTATTATCGGCGTTTGGGTTTTGTGGGGAGACTAAACACCAGAGAGCTTGGAGCTTTTTTTTCTTCTTCACAATAGTGAGAGGTTTATGGAGGCTCTGTGAGTAACGCTCAGGTCTGTAATAGTATACAGTGAACCCACAGATCACTGACCAGAAAAACATCTTGGTGAGTAATAGACGGGAAATCAATGTAATATTTATACGGCCTTACAATTGTACAGTATAGCTGCAGAAAAAGTTCAGGGAAAAAAGAGTGTTTGAGACAAATGTGTGACAGATGTGTGAGGTATGTCACTAATGAGGCTGATTATGACTCAGCAAGTAGAACAGCAGATTCTGCACAATATGTTTAAATGAGGATGAAGGGGGCCTAAAGGATTCTTTGGGTTTTATTATCTTATAATATATATTATATTAACTTTTATCTTTCAGACAGAAAAGTGAAATCTAAAGAGAGACATTTTACTGACTAAACTTATACAGTTGCTTTTTAAAAAAAACAAATTTTAGATGCTGTGTTCCCCTAAACGAATCCCATATTGACCTCTTATATAATAGAAAAGCATGTTTCTGTGTTGCATGACTTTTGTGGTTTGTATGTTTTGGTGCTCATAAGATGAAGGCCCAAATTATCCCAAATTTTTCCCTGCTTCAGTTCAGCATGCATTCTGTCCAGTTAACTGATGTTAGTTTTACATTGGGGTCCTCTTTTCTAGAAGCTGGTGTCTTTTCTTATATCTCAAATAAATATTCCCTGAACACAGTCTGCATCCACCCTGTGCAAGCACTTAAACACCATTTGGAGTAGCTATGCACTCCAGTCCTGTAAGCTCCGCGAGTATTAACTGGCTCTGTCTTCGTGGGTTGCTCTCGCTTCTGGAGAGGTTGCCCACTTAACTAACTGTGAACAACAACCGCACCGCTGAGGAGCAACAACGTAAATGGAAGGTGACAAGAACTCTTTGCTGCAGACATGCAGGCTGATGGACAAACCAAAGCCTTTAATCAGCCAAACAAGGAAGAAACATATGCTTAGCTGTCTAAACACACACACACACATATACTGTATATATCAGCAAGCTTGTGTCAGTCTGCAGCTCTTCAGGACCTTCAGTGGTGTGCTCTTTCTTATTTCCCCCTCTCTCCACCCCTCAACTCCTCCTCCCATCTCTGAAAAGCCTGGAGGCGTCGGGCTGTAAACAGCTCCACAGAGCCGGCGTGAAATGAACCAGCAGACAGGCCCATGTAGACTCCCAGCTCATTGATCTAAAAAGGGCTAAACACTCCCAGCTGTGGCATTAGGGGTTGAGAATGGCACCTCTCCAGAGACTCGGTGAGGATCTGCAGCCCCGTGTCCCACTTCACACTGCTGTTAGTTTCTTAATCAGCTCAGAGACAGTCGGAGATACAGAGCCCAGGAGTTGGAACGCTTTGGCTTTATGTTGCAGCGGCGGCGTCTGTTTTTCTGGCTGAGTTACGATCAGTTTGTCTCTCAATGTCCTCTTGTTCCCTCGCCCAACCCTCAGTGTGTGTAACCTCACTTTGCCTGGACTGGATCACCACAGCTGGAACAAGCAGGATTGCATAAATGCACCAACAGGTCTTATCAGGACCTGTGATCCATAACCTTTTGTCAGTCTTCCATCTCACTGCACAGACAGAACTTCTTTGTGACTGTTAAATAAACATGGTGCGCTGCATATCGGCGAGATCTATAGAGACGTGAACGGTACACGCTGGAATACGCTACAGTGGGCGTGCAGTGTTGCTGTATGTAGTTCAGTGCCAAAGTTACACAAAGCCTCTCGGAGATGATAGATGTGGTTTCAAAGATGTTGGAGGTAATTGTGGGCAGAGTGCTGTTTCAGAAAAAAACATGTTCGTGTCACATTTAAACAAGTCAAGCACGCTGAAGTAATTCATTTATTAGCAGGCAAGCGGGGAAATTTCATTTACAAATAGTCACAAAGCGAAAAAATGAATTTAAGCAGAAATACAAAAGAGACAAAGAAGGCAAAGACTAAATGAAAGTGAAAAGTGAAAGGAAAGTTTGGTCTTTAGGTTTTTAAATAAAAATCACTGATTTGGCATCTTGTAGACTAAGAATCACCTGATTACCTCATGTATTTAATCTTAAATACATCATGTATTTAACCTTGATTACCTCATGTTTTTAACCTTGATTACCTCATGTTTTTAACCTTGATTACCTCATGTTTTTAACCTTGATTACATCATATTTTTTTAACATTGATTACCTCATGTTTTTAACCCAGATTACATCACATTTCTAACCCAGATTACATCACATTTCTAACCCAGATTACCTCATATTTCTAACCCCAATTACCTCATGTTTTTAACACTAGCCTTGGAAAACTCATAAATCTCAATCCAACCTCAATATTAATTGAAAAGTAATCAAAAATCAATCATACCCGCATTTTTTATGCTAATTAATATAGCTCCTTGTTTTTCCATCCATCATCATTTATCTAATGTGGACAAAATGTTCCTGAAATTTGAACATAAACAATTCCTTGATAAATGGGCACCTGCTGACGAAGATCCTGTAATATGATCAAACGCTCCAGAATGGCTACTAATGGACCTTGTGATTACACAGTGTTGTTGATGGCTGTTTCTGAGATCAAGGATAAACACTCAATCTCAATCAACGCTCACGATATATTTGGGTTCTGGTCTAATATTTGGACAAAGAAATTGATTCCAAGATGCTCCACTGGACTTTCAGAGTGGCAGCTGAGGTGTATATATATATATAGATTTTATAGTTCATACATGCATGTTCCCAGTCCAAACACCAGCCAATCAAATTATTCACTTAACCTGTGAACTGGTTATCTTTAAAGCTTCCAAGCAGTGTGAGCCACTGTTTTGGTGTCCGGCTGCATATGTTGAGCATTTTAAAGATGTTTTTCTTAAGTACTAAAGCAATATAAAGAAGAAACACCTACAACTTTGTGATAGTCTGATCTTCTTTGAGTTCCCCTTTTGGGAGGCCACAGTTTAACCTGATGACCTCATGTTGCAGGCGCTCCGCAGCCAGCACAATCCTCCACACAGCACGTACTATATATAAACATCTGCATCCGTGACACTTCTTATCACCTGTCCTGCATCTCTGTGGTTTTTGTCTGGGACCTCCGTGAAGTGCTCTTGCCATGCCTGGTTCCCCCTGCTTGTACCTCTGCCACAGGAATAACCCTAAAGAATGCCTTTGACAAGTAAATTGCAGATACTGGCTTTTGTTGCCGGACTGGGGTTGTTTGCATGGATGTATGAACAGACAAGCCAACACTAGCCACAGTAACTGGCAGCATACACTAGTCTCTTACTGAAGCAGCAACCAAAACATTGTCCTCATGTACTGAGGACGTGATTTATGTGACATGTCGGCTTGCTCAGGGGCCCATGGGCCTGTTTTCTTTTACAGTATCTGGACAATTGTGAATGTATACACACCATATCGCCCGCATGTTGTCCCTTTAGTTTATGTTATCCTTTTCAAAGGAGTTCTAGGAGGAGGAAAGTTGAAGCCTTGTTCTTGTTCTTAAATTCCTCTGTCCCTCTCTTTCTTTCCAGGTGGGACCAGATGGAGGATTCGGAGGGCGGATAGACAAGACGTTACTTCTGCAAAGGGCAAGGTTTGTCTGCAGCAAGCACACTCATACTTACCTCTCCTTCAACTTCTGCCTGTTTTTCTCTTCACCTCCTTTCTGTTCTCCATCTTTTTCACACTCACTTAAATGAAATCCTCCTCTGTGCATATAAGCTCACCTTATAAGTTTTCGACTCGACTGTGCAGACCACTATAAACCAGAGCAAGAGTTATGTGTGTGTATAAATTGTTAATAAAATCCATCCCCGCCAGACTCAGAAATGAGCTTTTCATGAAGCCCTGTCAGCACCGAAGCTTTCGGTGCTAAATGATAAGCCAGCGGACGGAGCTTGATCCAAGGCGGAAATAAAGCAGAGTTATTTGACTTAAGTATCACTGAAGATGAAACAGGCTTGAGACAAAGTGCTGCTGCAGCTCTTTTGCGGGGCTTATTAAAAACCTGTGTGTTTTAGAAGCTCTTCTGAGTAGAATCTTATTATCTTTATCAGTTTTATATCTGTAAAGCTCCCCATCAGCTGAGTTTTGTGGTTAGGCAAATTATTCCTCTGGTGTTAACTAATATTTGTTTGTAATTACACTTCTCTGAAAACTTGCTACCTTAGAAACCTTAGAACTACTCTACTTACCTTAATATGTCTTAATATGTCTTATACAATCTACATTAAAGAACTGTTATAGATAGATAGATAGATAGATAGATAGATAGATAGATAGATAGATAGATAGATAGATAGATAGATAGATAGATAGATAGATAGATAGATAGATAGATAGATAGATAGATAGATAGATGCATGTTAGTACATGACTTAATAATTGATCAACAAATTGATTTACTCTGCCTTACAGAAACCTGGTTGCAGCAGGATGATTATGTTAGTTTAAATGAATCAACACCCCCGAGTCATTCTAACTACCAGAAATCTCGAAGCACAGGTCGAGGGGGCGGTGTGGCAGCAATTTTTCACACCAGTCTATTAATTAATGAAAGACCAAGACAGACTGTTAATTCATTTGAAAGCCTGATGCTTAGCATTGTCCACCCCAGCTGTGAAACTCAGAAACCAGTCTTACTTGTTATCATCTATCGTCCACCTGGGCCTTACACAGAGTTTCTGTCTGATTTCTCAGACTTTATATCTGATTTAGTTCTGAGCTCAGATAAAATAATTATTGTGGGTGATTTTAACATCCATGTTGATGCTAAAAATGACAGCCTCAACATGGCATTTAATCTGTTGTTAGACTCAATTGGTTTATAATCCAGCCACTGTTATCATCGTCAATGCCCTGTACCAACACAGAGCAGAGCAGCTATCTGAACGCTACCCCAACAGAGGTCGATTATCTTGTTAATAATTTCACCTCCTCACTACGTACGACTCTAGATACTGTAGCTCCAGTGAAAACTAAGGTCTCTAATCAGAAGTACCTGACCCCGTGGTATAATTCTCAAACACGTAGCCTAAAGCAGATGACTCGTAATCTGGAGAGGAAATGGCGTGTCACAAATTTAGAGGATCATCATTTAGCCTGGAGAAATAGTTTGTTGCTTTATAAGAAAGCCCTCCGCAAAGCCAGAACAGCTTACTACTCATCACTGATTGAAGAAAATAAGAACAACCCCAGGTTTCTCTTCAGCACTGTAGCCAGGCTGACAAAAAGTCAGAGCTCTTTTGAGCCAACCATCCCTTTAACGTTAACTAGTGATGACTTCATGAACTTCTTCACAAATAAAATTTTTATCATTAGAGAAAAAATTACCAATAATCATCCCACAGATGTAATATTATCTACAGCTACTCTTAGTACCATTGATGTTAAATTAGACTCTTTTTCTCCAATTAATCTTTCTGAGTTAACTTCAATAATTACTTCCTCCAAACCATCAACGTGTCTTTTAGACCCCATTCCTACAAAACTGCTCAAAGAAGTCCTGCCATTGATTAATTCTTCGATCTTATATATGATCAACCTATCTCTAATAATCGGCTATGTACCACAGGCCTTCAAGGTGGCTGCAGTTAAACCTTTACTCAAAAAGCCATCTCTAGACCCAGCAGTCTTAGCTAATTATAGGCCAATCTCCAACCTTCCTTTCATATCAAAAATCCTTGAAAGAGTAGTTGTCAAACAGCTAACAGATCATCTGCAGAGGAATGGTTTATTTGAAGAGTTTCAGTCAGGTTTCAGAGTTCATCACAGCACAGAAACAGCTTTAGTGAAGGTTACAAATGATCTTCTTATGGCCTCTGACAGTGGACTCATCTCTGTGCTTGTCCTTCTTGACCTTAGTGCAGCATTCGATACTGTTGACCATAATATCCTATTAGAGCGATTAGAACATGCTGTAGGTATTACAGATATTGCACTGCAGTGGTTTGTATCATATCTATCTAATAGACTCCAATTTGTGCATGTAAATGGAGAGTCCTCTTCACACACTGAGGTTAATTATGGAGTTCCACAGGGTTCAGTGCTAGGACCAATTCTGTTTACATTATACATGCTTCCCCTAGGCAGCATCATTAGAAGACATAGCATACATTTTCACTGCTATGCAGATGACACCCAGCTCTATCTGTCCATGAAGCCAGATAACACACACCAATTAGTTAAACTGCAGGAATGTCTCAAAGACATAAAGACTTGGATGGCCACTAACTTTCTGCTTCTTAACTCAGATAAAACTGAGGTCATTGTACTCGGCGCTGAAAAGCTTAGAAATATGGTATCTAACCAGATTCTTACTCTGGATGGCATTACCTTGGCCTCCAGTAACACTGTGAGGAACCTTGGAGTCATTTTTGACCAGGATATGTCCTTCAACGCACATATTAAACAAATATGTAAGACTGCGTTCTTCCATTTGCGCAACATCTCTAAAATTAGAAATATCCTGTCTCAGAGTGACGCTGAAAAACTAGTTCATGCATTTATTACTTCCAGGCTGGACTACTGCAATTCATTATTATCAGGATGTCCAAAAAACTCACTGAAAAGCCTTCAGTTAATCCAAAATGCTGCAGCAAGAGTACTGACAGGGACTAGAAAGAGAGAGCATATTTCTCCTGTTTTGGCTTCCCTTCATTGGCTTCCTGTTAAATCCAGAATTGAATTCAAAATCCTGCTCCTCACATACAAGGTCTTAAATAATCAGGCCCCATCTTATCTTAATGACCTTGTAGTACCATATCACCCTATTAGAGCACTTCGCTCCCGCTCTGCAGGCCTACTTGTTGTTCCTAGAGTATTTAAAAGTAGAATGGGAGGGAGAGCCTTCAGTTTTCAGGCCCCTCTTCTGCGGAACCAGCTTCCAGTTTGGATTCGGGAGACAGACACTATCTCTACTTTTAAGATTAGGCTTAAAACTTTCCTTTTTGCTAAAGCATATAGTTAGGGCTGGACCAGGTGACCCTGAATCCTCCCTTAGTTATGCTGCAATAGATGTAGGCTGCCGGGGGATTCCCATGATGCATTGAGTTTTTCCTTTCCAGTCACCTTTCTCACTCACTATGTGTTAACAGACCTCTCTGTATTGAATCGTATCTGTTATTAATCTCTGTCTCTCTTCCACAGCATGTCTTTTATCCTGTCTTCCTTCTCTCACCCCAACCGGTCGCAGCAGATGGCCGCCCCTCCCTGAGCCTGGTTCTGCCGGAGGTTTCTTCCTGTTAAAAGGGAGTTTTTCCTTCCCACTGTCGCCAAAGTGCTTGCTCATAGGGGGTCATATGATTGTTGGGCTTTTCTCTGTATCTATGAAGCGCCTTGAGGCGACATTTGTTGTGATTTGGCGCTATATAAATAAAATTGAATTGAATTGAATTGAATAGATAGATAGATAGATAGATAGATAGATAGATAGATAGATAGATAGATAGATAGATAGATAGATAGATAGATAGATAGATAGATAGATAGATAGATAGATAGATAGATAGATGCATGCCAACCAGCTCCATTGTGGCTTATGACCATAAAATTATTTCATTTTTATTTATTTATTATTTACTTATTTATTTAAATTAATAAATAAATAAGTAAGACAGAGGTGCAAGATTTACATAATCATAATAGTAAAAGAACTACTCATCCCACAATGCATTGTAAATCTAAGCTCACAAGCTTAGATTTCCAACCATTTCCAACCTTCTTCTTTTCATTTCAGTGTTGTGTAATAATAGTGCTGAAGTTTGTAGTGCGTGTGTGTGTGTAGTAAAGTAATAATAATAATAATAATAATAATAATAATAATAATAATAATAATAATAATAATGCATTTTATTTGAGGGCGCCTTTCAGAAACCCAAGGTCACCTTACAAAAAACACAATTAATAAAAGGAACAGTAGTCATAAAATACATAAGATAAGTTAAAATTACAAAACAGAGCTTGACAACAGATAAAATCAGCATTAAAGCGAATAAGCCAGTTTAAACAGATGTGTTTTGAGCTGTGTCTTAAATACGGAAAGGGAGTCAATATTTCTTAGTGCAGGAGGAAGAGAGTTCAGAGCCGAGGAGCAGAGCGACTGAAAGCTCTGTTTCCCATAGTGATAAGGTGTGAGGATGGAATGGTAAGATGAATAGCAGATGATGATCTGAGAAGGCGGGAAACAGTGGTGATATGGAGCAGGTCACACAAATATGAAGGAGCAGATTTATGGATACACTTGTATGTAAGAAGTAAGATTTTAAAATTTACCCTGGCTTCTACGGGCAACCAGTGAAGCTGCTGAAGAACTGGAGTAATATGAGCTAGTTATGACCCGAGCTGCAGAATTTTGAAGAAGTTGGAGTTTATGAAGGGACCTTTTAGGGAGACCAAATAGGAGGGAATTACAGTAATCAATACGGGACGTAATAAGACTATGGACAAGGATGGCAGCAGCATGGGGAGTAAGGAAGGGACGGAGTCGGTTAATATTACGTAAATGGAAGTATGCAGACCGGCTTATGTAATTAATGTGAGACTGGAATGAAAGAGTATTATCAAGTATGACACCCAAACTCTTAACCTGAGGGGAGGGAAGGGTGGGAGAATTTTCAATGTTAATGGAAAAACTGTGGGATTTGGTTAAGATAGATGGTGTACAGCCTACATATCTAAATTATACAGTGTTTTGATCCTTATTAAAAAAAAATCACCACTCAGCTGTTTCTGAAGTTTTGCATGACCTGATGTTCACACGGTTTAAACCAGGGGTGGGGAAACTCCAGGTCTCAAAGGCCGGTGTCCTGCAGGTTTTAGATGTGTCCTTGATCCAACACAGCTGATTTAAATGGCTTCATTACCTCCTCAATATGTCTTGAAATTCTCCAGAGGCCTGGTAATGAACTAATCGTTTGATTCAGGTGTGTTGACCCAGGGTGAGATCTAAAACCTGCAGTAGTTCTCCACACCTGGTTTAAACGTTTCCACGGTAACAGCGGCTTCCACAAGCAGAGATGTCACTTTTTCCGCTTATGATTGTGGGTAGAGTAGTTCTTTTCCACGCCATCACCATTAAAAATGTTTTTTTTTTTTTTAAATAAGGTTGATAAAACAGATTCGTGGTTTACAGGAGCACAGTCATTGTTTCGGTCTGCTTTGGATAGTCTCAACATTCTGGCTCAAAATCCCTATGGAGAATGTATGGGATGTTTACTTTCAGAGGTACTCAGGGTACTGACAATTAGAGCCGAATTGTCTGTAAGTTCATATTATTATCAATCTATTGGTATCGGTATTTATATTGACTGACAAATGAAAATTAAACTGTAAATAACAGCTGGAAGAAGAACCTTCAACCATGTTATGAGGGTTCACCTTGCATAGTTTGTCCACCAGAGGGCACTCTGAATTTTCCCTGTTGGCAGTGCTGCAAACACAACAACCAGCTGACCAGAGCGGAGGACTTTATTAACTATACATAACACATTTTAGGGAAATCTTTTTATGTGTTAGAAAGAGAATATATATCCAATAAGAACCAGCTGACATACTCTGTCTTCTTAGGTGCTGCTGTGGGTGCTCATTGCTTTGCTGCCTCTGGTGGAAGGAGCTCATATGAAAGGTGGTGCTGGTGTGGGATCAGACTCAGGCCACACTGTGGGCCTGCTGGGAAACCAGGAGGAGAGGCAGCTTCCTGTGACGCTGCCTGAAATGGTGGAGGACAAGGAACAGAAAGAAGACAGTGACCCTTACTCTACTTGGCACCCTCTTTATGGTACTGAAGCTCTTGGGAAAGTGTTTTTGAGTGACTGATAACGCTAAAAAGCTCTCTCTATATATACATGTGCAGTCCATTTACTATATAAGTCATAGCACATAAGCTTGACTGAGCAGTACTAGAATGGAAAGATGGTTGAGAGAGGTCTGAGCCTGCTTTGTGTCTCAGGCTTTTGAATACACTTACACGTGAAGTCATTTTATATTAAAATGCAGACGTGAGATTGTAGATTACTTAAGAAATATACCCCACTGCTCATAATTCTGTAAACTGGTGTTCACTCCCAGCCTACCATTTCCTTTCTTTCCTTCTCTTTCAGACCCTTTTGTAATGGATGAGGTGGATGACCATCCCAGCAGTCGCTGGGTAGGACGATCACCACGCTCCTCTGATCCCACAGAACCTCAGCCCAAGGGATCATCGAAGAAAAAGAAGAAGAAGAAAGAAAAGGAAGAAGAGACAGAAACAGGGAACAGAAAGGGTAAGGGGAGAAACGGACACCCGAAGCAGAGCAGCAGGCACTGCCGTGTGGAGAAGAAAGAGATGAGGGTTCGGGATCTAGGACTGGGATTTGATTCGGATGAAATCGTCCTTTTTAAGTTCTGTGTAGGCTCCTGCCAGGCCGAAAGAACAAACTATGACCTAGCACTGAAAGCACTGCTGGAGAATGGCTCGCTGCCTCGACGCACCGCCCGCAAGGTCAGCAGCCACCCCTGCTGCCGCCCCGACCGCTACGAGCCAGTATCGTTCATGGATGCCAAGACCACGTGGAGAACCATCCAATCGCTCTCTGCCGCCAGCTGCATGTGCATGGGCTGAATGATGAGTACAAACAGATAAGTGCCCAGGATGAATAACGCTGAAGAGCCTCTGGCTGGATAGTGTATGTGTCTGTGTGTGTGTGAGGCCCCATGTTTAGGATTTGGCCATATGGGGGCACTGTCTCACACAGAAACAGAAAAGAAGAAGAAAAAGAGGCCACTTGTTTGCCTCCCTGATACATTTCCTGCTGAGAAGGAAGTGGGCTGGCTGCAGCTGGACATTAAGGGCCAAGGTCAAAATCAAGAGACTGAGGGTGAGGTCATTAGGGAACCCCAGTCTGGATACTGTTCCCTCATTAAAGGGTGAATTATTTTTAACTGAATAACCGGTAATTAATGCAGGATACTAAAGCCTGGTTATTATACACAGAGACCTTCTTCATGTGTTTGATTTCATATGGGCGAGACCTGAAGGCTGAAGCTCAAGCGATGTAAAGGAAATTTACAGTTAAAGGACGCTTTGTTTCCATTCAGACCATTCATGCTCGGTGAGAACAGGTGTTTCCACAAGATTCGTTCTCTTCCCGCACACAGACAGGGACATTACATTGTGTCTTCTCTATGTTCAGGTGAACTCAGCCAGATGGATGCCATGCATCTTCATGTATTACTGTATAAAAGTAAAGTATATTTATTTTGGATAAATTATTATTTATTTATTATGGCTTCATATGAGAGCTGTTTTTATGAACTCTGTTGTAGATAATATCTATTTATTGCCAAGATTCACTTTTCATGTCGACAGTTACTTGTGCTCGCATACAGTACAACTTTTTCTTCTTTTCCAGATGCTGATTTTCACACTTACCCAGCGCAGAAAGTCAAACTTTGGCTAAACAGTTTCTTCTAGGCAGAAGTAGATTGGATTTCTAAAATCTGGTTATTGATATTTTTTTTTCTATTGAGCAAAACAATATCCAAGAGGTCAAATTCTTATTTACTTTTCATCCCAGACTAACAGATTTTGGGCAAAAATGGACCAACATTGAAACAATGTGGAAGAACTGATAAATATTGAATGTTGTTTACTTTGAGAGCATCTAACATAATTGAGTCTGGTGAGATATCTGTGTTTGTGGTCACCTTTGTGCTGGAAATAGTCATTTAAACTTTAATACATACTGCATTGTATGTACAGTGTGTAGTGAAGAGGATCAAATATGGTTTTCCTTTGCTGTTACATTGGTGGATGCTCAGTTTTAAACACTAAATACTGAAGTTATTATATGAACAACTAATCCCAGTGAGCCAAACACTCAACTTCAGACAGTTTCTTGATGTGTCCTCAGAGTAACCCCAGCCTTGATGACTGATATCAGCCTTTGACCAACTAACATATTTACCAGTGGCCATGTTTTGTGTCCTATCAGTCCCAGCAATTTGTCCTGACTAAATGCTCTCAGATATGAACTGAAAGTCATGTTTTATAATGCAATAACTTTGTTTGAATTTTATTTTATTTTTTTTACCAGCTATCAGTTAAATTGTTACCGACCCAGAATTTTAGAACTCGTGCATCCCTAATCTAGACGACAAGACCTTGAAGGTGATTTTTAGTTCTCATTCATACTCTCACTATGTCGCACTGTCCTTATTATTATTATTATTATTATTAATATTATTATTATTGTTATTATGATGATTATAAAGCTTCCTTTATTTTTGTATGTTATTATCCTCTAAGGAAATAAAGTTTTTTTTATAATATACATCATGTTAGTACACCTATTATTCAGACTATTCTGTCCAGTTATCTGTGCAACTAACGCCACAACAACTTAATTTGCTGATGAATTATCCTGTAGCGCCACCTGCTGGACTAGAATCTAAAGCGAACTGCAATGCTCGTTTTGACGCGAGAGGAACTTGCTGTCCTGCCACCTGTCTGCTGCCAGCTGGTGATGTCTGCTTTAAAAACTTATTGTTCTTTATTCAGCAGAACAGGTAAAACCGGTGATTTCGCTGCCTTTATTTATCTGCACAGACCAAATAACACATCCAGTAAGCACCTGAGCTCACACAGGTGAGGGGAACAGTGTTTTTTTCTTCTTCTTTATTTTAAAATAAGATTTGATCACATTTGCTTTTTACAACAGCAGTTATCAAAACACGAGAGACATTCGTGGTCCTCCATACCTGCATCGTGAAGCACTGTTACATGGCACTGAGCGAGTTGGCAGCATGTAGAAAAAATAAATAACTAAATAAATTACACCACCTAAAAGAAATGTAGTGTAACAACACATGTAAGGGCGCTGCATATTTAAAGAGTTTTAAACCCATGAAATGACAATGACACGCACTTTATTTGTACCCACGGGGTATGAATATATTTAAATTTCCAAGTTTGGAAATTTCTTTCATTTAAAAAAAAAATCTACCATATACTGTTCTGGCTAAACTTTTTTTTTTTAGGTTAAGCAGCATGAAGAAGTAAATGTTTGGTCTCTGTGATTCTTTGGAACTGACGTGGTTCTTCAGATCCATTTCAGTTCTCAATCTACTGTTGAACTGCTGCGTTGGATCACGTGGATCAAACCTGAAGCACTTTGCTAGTTTTCAGCTCACGTTATACCATATGAAAACTGTTACCTGCTGTTAATGGTGACGTGCTGATTTCTGCTGCAGTTGTTACTGGATATTATTTTACACGATGTGACACTTGGCGGATTAAACCCATCAAACGTGATTAAGTCACAGTTCGGAGATCTTCCCCGGTTTGGCCGAGGTGCTTGAAAACTGCTGTCGGGAGTTCGTGAACTTCACTCAGAGACACTTCGCAGACTCACAGGAGCTCGGTGTGCTGAACGTGCAGGTAACGATGTCCATTCTCCTTATGTGCGCAGGAAGCAGCGGCGTTACGCTGCGCCCTGGAGATGCCTTGGCTACCTCCTGTTTGGAGTTACCCTCCACCTCGTCATCACAGCCGAGGATCGCGGTCGATTCGACGCTGAACGGGTGAAAGCTGACCCGGGCCGTGTCGTACTCCCACGCTTGTCTCAGGGCAAAGTCTGTAAAAGATTTATTCTGGATGGGTCCGTGGTGGTCCCGGTCGTTTCTGTAGCTGGGTGTGCGTATGGAAGCGTAACTGGTATCGGTGCTGTTTAAAGACTGTGGAGAGTTTTGACCCTCTGCCCAGCCGATGTTGTCGCCGCCTCCATCCCTGACCCTGTTAACTGTTCTCTTTAGCTTCTCGCAGCCCTTCAATAGCAGGTTTTTGCGACACAATATGTACACCCAGGGGTCTAATATGGGATTGAACGAGGCGAAGCGGACTGCCAACAGGTCGCTGCGATAGTCGGGCTTCATCCCGGCAGAAATGTAAGCTGGGCCATATAGTTGGTTAACAAAGATTCGCACCTGTGAGACAAAAGAATGACAGAAGATATCTGAGTTATGATATCAAATAAAGCTAAGACCAGTAACCGAATGTGCACTGGGTGCAGACATAAGAGAACAAATAGAAACAAATAGTCTGTTGTCCTTACCACTAATGGGATAGAGCAGACCAGGAATACGATGGTCATCAAGATCATAAGCCAGAACATTTGGATCTCTGCCGCAGAAGTGACCGAAGGCAGCCGAGGGAAGCGTCGACGGGAGCATCCCTGCTCACACAGCTCAGTCCTGACTATTCCTGTCCTCTGGTTCATGCCCACCAACGTCCTGCACACCGCCAAGTTACACAAAACAGTCACTGCGATCAATATAATCATCACGCCGCCGTACAGAAACGAGTAGCAAGCTCCCAGCGGATCCATTGCTCTCCAGTCGAGAAAGCACCAAGTCCCGGGGATTTGGCTAACGTGCTGTCCGAATCCAAAACTGGGCATAATACACAGCACGATGTTCGCCAGGTAGGTGACCAGGAGCGCAAACCGCGCCATGGTTCGGTCTATGTGCTGGGAGTAAAAATACGCGTGATTTATGGCCAAGTATCGCTCCACAGCCATAGCGCACAATATGGACATGCCGGCGGAGCCGAAGAAAAGCATGGAAAAGGAAAAGAAGTGGCAGAGCAGCGCTCCCCCTGGCCACCGGCTAGACACGTACGTGGCGATTACCACCGGGCTCGTGAAGCACGTCCCCAACAGGTCCGTGATGGCCATACCGCAGACCAGCGTGTAGAAAGTGGTTTCCTTCTGTTCTTTTTTGGAGACACACAGCACCACTATGGCGATGAGGTTTCCCAGGACGCCCACGGCGAACATGGTGGCTGAAATGATCAGAGACCTGTACTCGAGCCGAAGCGCAGGGAAAGTGCTCTGGTTAAGCGAGAGAAGCGGAGACGGCTCAGAAACGTTTGTGTCCAGTTCTTCAAACGCGGCAGTGTGATTGATCATTATTAAACAAAACAAAAAAGCAGTAACAATGCACGAAGATTAAAGCACGAAGGACTTTCAGTGACCTTCAGAAAAGTCACTCTGAAAACACAAAGTGCTTCTCCAAAAAAATGAAGAGGAAAAAAAATCACATTGCGTGGAATCTTGTGCTCATAAACGCATAAAGCACACAGCAGTGAAACGTATGTTGTGTTCCAGCACTATGTTTGGATCCAGGCATAACCACAACAGGTGTGCCTGTTTTTGCTGGTATTTAAGCTCTGTGCTGATGTCAGGACAGTGACGTGCGGGCTGGAAGCGCGCAGGTTTCCGAGGATCTCACGTCTCCAGCCAAAGTACAATCATGCGTCTTTCCCCCGATGGCCTTATTAACCCCACAAGTAAAACACCATCAGTCTCAGCTCACTAAAGCCGCCAGCCAAATGACAATAGCTGGTATCGTTTAGTGATTAAACTCCTTTTGTCTAATTTTTGGACGGACTTACAAAGTGTACGCCATAATAACCGCATTAAATAGGCTACATTTATATATCTCTACAGCCACGTAGAGCAAAAGGTTAATCTGTTTTTAATAACTTATTTTACCTGAAATTTTTAAATCATGATCACAAATCTTCACAATAAAAATACAAGCTCTCACTGATTCTCACCGATTTCATAAGGAGGCTTTCTGAGACTCACATCATGTGAGAATGCTCCGGATTATGGCTCACTGACGTGCCGTTTGCAACAGTATCCTCTTTATCTATATGGTCCACATATAAAGGTGGAGATCAGCAAAAACTAAACTTCAGCACCAAGGTCAGCGCCTCCCCAGCAACTGGCACCACTCCCCACCGAAGTCAACCTTCAGCAGGCTATTGGTTATTGGTGACTGTCCGATTGAGATGCAATCCATGACCTTCCAAAGAGAAACGGATTTTGTTTGTTTGTTGTTATTTTGTTTTTTGTAGTTTGAAGACAGCTACCCTTCCTTCACAAACTATAAAAATACACCCACCTCTTTAAGACGCATTCGACATCGGATGTCTTTTTTTTTTTGGTGTAATCTGATGTCAAAATCGAGCACGGTGCTATCAAATGAAATCCACACATTCCAGCGAAAAGGGCAATCAATCAAACGAGCATGGAGGTGCACATGTCTCTGTTGATGAGGACTCGAGGGAACAAGCGGTCCATGTTGCTGTTAGCTAAATTGATGGCTCTACAGCCACTAATGTTAATCTGTGGTGACCTCGGGGTGTATTGTCGCATGAATGTGTCCCTCTCCGAGGCAAAACCGTCTGAGTAAGGTTGAGCTCAACACCAAAATATGACATAATGGGAAACCAGAAATAAAAATGGAGATATTCTTGTGATGATGGTGATGCTTGTCAAGTGAATCAGCCCAAACAGATAAGCGAACCGTTTTAAGAGTTTGCATAATGAGGGGTCCTTTTGAATTCCTTGTTTAGAGTCCTTGGGTCTTTTGTAGCCCACGCTTCATTCAGTTTAAAAGAAATCATCCACTGTACAAGACGTTTCAGGTGTTGTTCCAAGAAATGATTGTCTGTGATTTTTATGTCTTACACTTTTGCTTTTGTTTGTAAGTCAAGACTGTTTTGCAAAAATCTTCATGACTCTGCGTCATTTTGCCTACTCTGTATTCTATAATGATCAATCCAGTCCTTTCTGGCTATAATATCTTTATATAAAAGTGATGTTGTGTTTGGTGCGGTTTTTGAAAAAAGACACTTTTAATGTCAATGAGACTTTTTTACCTGCACAAATAATGGATATATAAAAGCCACAAAAAGTGGAATGTTCTTTCGGGCTGAAAATGATTGGATGCCATTCACGAGAGATATGTTTGGCACATATTTGACACATTAGAGGCCAAAAGGTCATTTATAACAGTTTACAATCACTTTTTGGCACCATTTGCACAGTCCAAACATCTTACTGAAGACCTGACTACGAGTCAACATAGTACACGGTTGCCCACCAATTTATCAAACCTCACCCAGTTTCATTTACAGGAAGTTGCACTTGCTTAACTAAATGTATTTATTTATGAATCTATTTACTTATTTAGATAAATATCTGACTTGCGGCAAACAAAGATGGGGGAGTGTGTATTAAAACTGAATTTTAAGTTGACGTTCAGTGAGCTGTGAGATTGCTATCAGCCTCGTCGCAAGCTCGATCGCCTCCTTTCTCTCTCCTATACATTTCTTTTATAACCTCCATACATCGGATTAGTCATTCCACTAAGATCGACTAAATGTCGAGAGGAATTAGCCTGTAGGTGAAATTATAATTTCAGAAGTCATCATAATGAATCATTTACTACTTCTCTAAATGTTGTTTAGTCTTTAATCCATTCATATTTTTTTCAAAGCGTTTGGATTGAACCAGAGCAGTCTAGGAGTCAGACTGTACTGGTACGTCAGCCCACAGGCTCAGTGATGAGGAGCCGCTCCCTTGCTAATTGGGAGTTAATTGCGCACAGACTGGTAGAGCAAACTAAATGGAGCTCAAAAAACAGTGCACGTTTGCTGCAGTTGTCGAGAACGAATCTCTTATCGTCTTATCGAGGTGGTGATTCACAAACTAACCACACAGTGACAAGTCGTTCTGCTGACGTCTTTGCTTTAGTTCTAATGATAAACACTGATAACGGTGGAGAGCGTTGTTGATGTTTCCCTGCTGATTGTCAAACTTATATGCTGTTAATCATTTCTGACATTTTTATATAAAGTCAGAAGTAGAATTATTTACTAATGTGAAATGGAAAGCACAATGTTATCCCTGAAAAAAACGGAAGTACTCAGATACATATATCTCAATATTACAATCGATTTTAATGTTTGATTTTCCACACAATACTGCTTTATACACACGCACAAACATACATAAACACACAGAGCGGAAACAGAGAGATAATCTAATCGGTGGAAATGAAAGAATTCATCATACACAATAGTAGTAAGATTTGTCTGGCGGTGCGCTGTTGCACAGACTCTCCGTCTCTGTCGGTGTAAGTGGATTCCTGTCCCGCCGTCAGGGACAGAGGCCTCCTGGGTGTGTGTTCGATTGTGGGTTTGAAGCGTCCCTTTCTGCTGTAATAACCAAACGCCTTCAGAGATCAGCAGCTCTGATGCTCACACAATAGTATACTCTTTCTCCCTTCGACTGAGCACACATGGGTTTAACGCTTTTGTCTGTGTCGTTATTCTCACCCAATACATGCCGGACGATCCCCCATTGAAACTACAGGGCTTTAATCACTTCTCAGACCCACTAATCAATTGTCCTTAAAGGTCATAAGCAGTACTGAAGGACGCTGAGATCCTGTTGAGCAAATCCATTACGCTGGCTGAAAGGGAAGGTTGGCCATTGCAGGTGTGGCAAACAACAGTTGGTTAAATGGCGTTAATGACTTTTAGAGGGCACTTCAGTTCTCACTGTGGAATAACACAGAGCTTTAGAAGATTCTTAATGGTTGTTACATTTAAAAAAAAAAGTCCCAGGAGTTGTTTCTGTCTTCAACACAGGATCAATATAGAAGCTGGCTATTGATCAGCATGTGATGCCTTTGCAAACAAAATGAATGTTGTCATACTGGCTTAACTGCTGGCAAGATAATGTGATACCACCTGTTCACAGGGGAACGTGTAAAGCAACTTCAGCTGAGCACATGAGTTCATCTGGTAAGCTTTTACAAATTGGTGGACTAGCTGTTGTGTCCTGTTTTCAGTTCTAACGTTACACTATATTAGCAAAAGTAATCACTCGCTCATCCAAATGATTGATTTCACATTTTCTAATCACTTTCATGGCCACAGATGTATGATATCAAGCACCCAGGCATGCAGATTGCTTCTACAAACATTTGCAACAGAATGGGTCGCTCTCAGGAGCTTGGAGAGCATGATACGATGCCACCTGTGCGACAAGTACAGTCATGAAATTTCCTCATTACTAAATATTCCACATTCAGCTGTTAGTGGTATAATGATAAAGTGGATGTGATTGGGAACAATAGCAGGCCTCCAAAATTCATGTGGGCTTTAGATCAGATCAAGAGCATTGTGGAATGGGTTTCCACGGCCGAGCAGCTGCATTCAAAGCCTTACATCACCAAGTGCAATGCAAAGCATTAGATGGTGTCTAACCAGACCCCTCCTCTGGATGGCATTTCCTTGGCCTCCAATTACACTGTGACAAATCTTGGAGTCATTAATTTTGACCAGGATCTTTCCTTCAATGTGCATTTTAAACAATTATGCTTTCGTGCATTTGTGCAATATCACTAAAATTAGTCTAATTATTAGACAGTTTCAAATTAACACCATTCAGAGTGTGCCGAGACACCCTCCCTACTTTTAATATTAGGCTTTAAACTTTCCTTTTTGATAAAACATTTGGCTAGGACTGGATCAGGTGACCCTTAATCTTCCCTTAGGATCCTGCAGTAGGTCAAGGCTGCTGGGGGCTACTCATGATGCATTGAATGTTTCTTCTCGACTCTCCTTTTGTTCATTCACTGTGTGTTTATAGACCGTTCTGTATTTAATCATTAGTTATTATTAATCCCTATCTCTATTCCTCAGTGTGTACTACACGCCTGAATCCCAATTAGTAATTCCTGACTAACACCAGGAGACGCTGGTTTATACTTGGGTTTAATATCGGCACATATGACAAAATAAATAGCTTCTCTCATTCCATTTCAAACAGGACAGTGGTAACAACAGTAGGCTACGGACAATTTTAAGTTTTAGATTTTAAATAGGCTGTATATATTTCAATGGGAGCAACAGGACGGTCAAATGTCGCAAATTTTACTACAGAGCAGGACAGATTGTAGGGTAGCAAACATTGTCGAAAAACACGTTTTCAACACTGCAGGTTACCTGGGTGTAATGTTTTTCAGCTAAAAAGAAACATGGTGTGACTACTACCTAACTATATAAAGAGTAACTGAAGGGTAAGCTAACATGTCCTGTTTTAAGCCAGGCACTCACACCTCCGCTCCGCTGCGTCTCAGGCACCATCGCTCTGGCAGAAAGGGAGCTAGAGCCAGAGCAGGGGAGAGGCGAGCTGGAACATCTATGGTATCTATACTTTTGTTGTTAAAATATTGCATCTCAAACAAGTACTGTATGGTTTTTATATTTTTAGTAGTGTGTCACACAAACAGCAAATATTGTCAGAAAAAGTAAGAAATATTTGGGGATGCTTTGATTCATTTTGGGGGTGCTTCAGCAAAGGTCATTTGGCAAAATTCCTACAAACTTCCCATCATGTACAGGTGGTAGGACAAAGAGTTGCACCTTGCACACAAGTTATGGAAGCCACAGCGATTCAGATTTCAGTTTATTTGTCAACGTATGTGCATGCAAGACACAAAAGAGTTATCAAGTCTCTACATTCTGTCTCCTTTGTCGCTTTATCTTTGTGTAAAAGGACTAAGACAAACCCACCCACAGAATGCCAGCGCTTCTCATCATTGTTGCTTTTATAAGACAGACCTGCAGTTAGTCATAGATGAGATTTAATCTTGTTTATACATTATTTCAGTATTCCCTTTAAAAGAAATGTAGGACAGACTTTTCACCGTCATGTACGTGGATGCCCTGGAGGTTTAATAGTTCCTATTAGCTTTTCTATTTATTTTTTCCCCCTCAGGTGAAATTTGCCTCGAATGAACAAGCAAAACTTAATGTGGCAAAAGCAAAAAGTGCTTTATCTCTGCAGAAACCCCCAAAGAACAAAGTGTGCACAGAAAAAGAAATAAAGACGCCCCCTTAATTTAACCCCACTCTGACGACATGTCTCCTTTGTGGGAAAAGTGATCGAATGAAAGTGGTGATGTCACCGTGTTCGTGACGTGCACTCCACTGCTATAACTGGATGCTGATGTCTCCCAGTTCAGCGCTGCCAGTGGTATTGTGCTGCCGTTATGTCATCATGTTCCTTTATCTTATTTTTCTTTTCCCACAACTGGTGCCTCTCTGCACAGATATCCAATCAAAACTCTTTGCTCTGCTGCAGCCTGCCACGATGCTTCCACCAGGGAGGCTGAGGCTCATTTAATGTCTGTAAACCTAAGCTTCCCCTATTTGGAGCTCTTTCTTTGTCCCTGTATGCCAATTAAGTCTTTTTTTTTTCTGGCAATGCCTTTAACCTCTGGAGAAAACTATTTTTTTTTAGTCTTAAAACTAGCTTTTTCATTTCTGCATTACAAAGGGATTCTAATTAATGACCAAAAATCATCTGCGTTTTATAAAGCTACAGTGTTGTTTTCTTGTACACTGCGGTTGTGGTAAACTCCAAAGGCCATGCACATCTGTCCTTCGAGCATTTCAAATGCACACTCACACACACACATGTAAGAACAAACCAAAGCTCAATGTCAGTGTTTCATATTTTTCAGCACTAACATCCCACACATGCCCTGCTACATATGTGCCTCAGTCAAGTTTGTTTATGTGTATACGGTGTTTGTGTGTCCCACACATTTCCATCTGTGAGCTGTTTTCATATTTGAGGAGCCTGGAGATCATAGCACAGTCAAGTGGGAAATTCATCTGCCATCCTCTCTGAATATGCTCCAAATCTGCTTGAGATCCTGAGATAGAGGTGTTGGTGGTGAGATATATATACATATAAATCTATATATCTATACACGTATACATATATGTATACAGTGGGGCAAAAAAGTATTTAGTCAGCCACCGATTGTGCAAGTTCCCCCACTTAAAATGATGACAGAGGTCAGTAATTTGCACCAGAGGTACACTTCAACTGTGAGAGACAGAATGTGAAAAAAAAATCCATGAATTCACATGGTAGGATTTGTAAATAATTTATTCGTAAATCAGGGTGGAAAATAAGTATTTGGTCAATAACAAAAATACAACTCAATACTTTGTAACATAACCTTTGTTGGCAATAACAGAGGTCAAACGTTTACTATAGGTCTTTACCAGGTTTGCACACACAGTAGCTGGTATTTTGGCCCATTCCTCCATGCAGATCTTCTCAAGAGCAGTGATGTTTTGGGGCTGTCGCCGAGCAACACGGACTTTCAACTCCCGCCACAGATTTTCTATGGGGTTGAGGTCTGGAGACTGGCTAGGCCACTCCAGGACTTTCAAATGCTTCTTACGGAGCCACTCCTTTGTTGCCCGGGCGGTGTTTTGGATCATTGTCATGTCGGAAGACCCAGCCTCGTTTCATCTTCAAAGTTCTCACTGATGGAAGGAGGTTTTGGCTCAAAATCTCACGATACTTGGCCCCATTCATTCTGTCCTTAACACGGATCAGTCGTCCTGTCCCCTTGGCAGAAAAACAGCCCCATAGCATGATGTTTCCACCCCCATGCTTCACAGTAGGTATGGTGTTCTTGGGATGCAACTCAGTATTCTTCTTCCTCCAAACACGACGAGTTGAGTTTATACCAAAAAGTTCTACTTTGGTTTCATCTGACCACATGACATTCTCCCAATCCTCTGCTGTATCATCCATGTGCTCTCTGGCAAACTTCAGACGGGCCTGGACATGCACTGGCTTCAGCAGCGGAACACGTCTGGCACTGCGGGATTTGATTCCCTGCCGTTGTAGTGTGTTACTGATGGTGACCTTTGTTACTTTGGTCCCAGCTCTCTGCAGGTCATTCACCAGGTCCCCCCGTGTGGTTCTGGGATCTTTGCTCACTGTTCTCATGATCATTTTGACCCCACGGGATGAGATCTTGCGTGGAGCCCCAGATCGAGGGAGATTATCAGTGGTCTTGTATGTCTTCCATTTTCTGATGATTGCTCCCACAGTTGATTTTTTCACACCAAGCTGCTTGCCTATTGTAGATTCACTCTTTCCAGTCTGGTGCAGGTCTACAATTCTTTTCCTGGTGTCCTTCGAAAGCTCTTTGGTCTTGGCCATGGCGGAGTTTGGAGTCTGACTGGTTGAGGCTGTGGACAGGTGTCTTTTATACAGATGATGAGGTCAAACAGGTGCCATTCATACAGGTAACGAGTGGGGGACAGAAAAGCTTCTTACAGAAGACGTTACAGGTCTGTGAGAGCCAGGGATTTTCCTTGTTTGAGGTGACCAAATACTTATTTTCCACCCTGATTTACGAATAAATTATTTACAAATCCTACCATGTGAATTCATGGATTTTTTTTTCACATTCTGTCTCTCACAGTTGAAGTGTACCTCTGGTGCAAATTACTGACCTCTGTCATCATTTTAAGTGGGGGAACTTGCACAATCGGTGGCTGACTAAATACTTTTTTGCCCCACTGTATATACATACGTATATGTATATATATATATATATATATATATATATATATATATATATATATATATATATATATATATATACATATATATATGTGTGTATTATATATATATATATATATATATATATATATATATATATATATATATATATATATATATATATATATATATATATATACACACACACATATATATATATATACACACACATCATGTGTGTGTGTGTGTGTGTAGGAGGGCTGATATTTTAAAAGGGTTTACGAGTTAGGTAGCTTTTTACACTAAAAACTAAAATATATAATGAATAACAAGATTAACATTTCCCTATAAATTCTAGTGGTTGTCCCCCTTGAGTGTTTGCACTGTTTGCGCCTGAAGAAAATTCCTTATTATGGTCCTAATGTAGAAGACCCCCTCTCTCTTTTACACCCCTCTCAGTGGAGATAATGACAATGCAGCCGTCAGCATTAATGGTCTTCCATACTGTGTCTTGGTCTCATGCATCAGGTGGCAGCAGAATATTACACATTTTCATCATGTGAGCTAGCACTAATACTACCACCAACATGAGCATACTGCTCACTAATAACAAGACGTGTGCCAAGTGTCTAAATAACAGAGTGTGTAATGTTTGTGGTGTATGGTTGCAGGTAGGTGTGATTTGCATTTTCATTTTTGTGTGGGATTGCAGTTGTGTGGAATCAACACACCCTTGTGGGTATGTGTTTGTGTGAATGCGTATGTACAGCAATGGGAGTGTTTAACTTCAGCTTATTGTTATTTCTGATGTGGCCTGCATCTGCTGAGTTTGAAACACTGCTGTGAAATTAGATGTTCTGGTTTACACACAGGATAAATCTTCTTGTTTTTCTTCTTTTCACTGCTTCCTTTGGGGGTCGCAACAGCAGACCATCTTTATTCATACAGCATTCTACTCTGTTACCCTCTAAGTGTCCTTCTTCATTACAGCCATGAGTCTCCTCTGATGTCTTCCTCTTTTACTCATGCCTGGCAGCTCCATATTTAACATTTTTTGTCCATCCTCTGCACACGTCCAAACCATCTCAGTGATGTCTTTCTAACTTTGTCTCCAAACCACTCAACCTGAGCTCCTTCTAATGTACCTATTTTCTAATCCTCCATGTTGTAATGTTCCCATTAAGAATCTGTCCTCTTTGTCCTTTCAGTTCAGTTTACTGTCCTTTGTGTAGCTTATGATTTAAAACTTACAACACGGGAAAAAAAATTCTCTCCTCACTGCGAGGACACACACACACAGTCATGTTTTCATATCTTAGTCGGGACGTCTAATTGGCATAATACTTTCCCTAACCACTTACCCTTACCCTAACTATCAAAAATGAATGCCTAACCCTAACCCTTAGCCTAAACCTAACCATAACCTAATTGTAACCCTGACACTAAAACCGCATTTTGAGTCTCAAAAATTCCTTCAAACTCATTGGGACAGGCATTTTGTCCCCATAAGGGCAGTTGGTCCCCACAAAGATATGTAAACATAGTACACACACACACAAACACATGCACACTTTAAATGTCAAGACTGGGAGTCAACTGGTTTTAAAAGGTGAAAAACTGAAACTACACTGAAATATGAGCAATAAAAACCTCAAACTAAAAAAAAAAAAAAGGAAAATACAAAATTATAAAAACTGATTATTACTACACTAATGATGCCTCAGTGCTCAGTGAATAGTCTTCACTGTGAATACAGAAGAAGTCTCTGTTCTGGCTTCCGGCTCTGCGTTTTGTTTGGTTTCTCTTCAAAATCCTCGTCTGTGAATCTTGTTTTGCAGTAGTTCAGAAAAAAGAAAAAGGATTGCAGTCATTATTTTTACAGGTGAAGTTCCCTAGCTTGTAAACTGAGGAGCAGGGTTTGATTAGTGACATGAAAATTCACTGATACACAGCGAATTTCATAACATAACACTATTTACTGTTATTCAAGAGGAAATAAAAATACACTATACATATTACACGTTTAAGTGACAAATTATTGGAATTGTTTAGCGTAGAGAGGAAAAACAGAACTAGCGGGAATGTGTAACAGAGAACTGTGCTGATGATGGATGGAGTGCACCAGAGGGGACTGTTAGAGTCCACTGGAGACCAGCAAGGAGAATATTAGGAGAGGAGCTCCAAAGAAGCTAAACTGAAGCTGGAAGCTGTTAGACTATTAAAGCAATATAACCTTATAATCACAGCAAGTCTCACTACCATCTTGTAAATGTTAACTTTGCTGTTATCTTTTTTCACCTCTCTTGTTTCTTGTCTGTTGCTTTGAACGGTTGACACATTTTGGTACTTGCTTAGTCACCTTTTCACCCGTCTCCCTCTCATTCACACTCGTATATTCTATTTCGCTTTTACTGACTTTCATTCCTCTTCTCTTTAGAGCACACCTCCATCTCTCCAGGCTCGCTTCCACCTGCTACTCTCACTACAGATCACAAAGTCATCTGCAACATCATTGTCCACAAAGACTCCTGCCTGACCTCATCCGTCTGGCTATCTATCAACTTTGGAAACAAGAAGGGACTGAAAGCAGATCTCTGATTTAATCCCACCTCAAAATCCTCCTTCCATCTTCAACCCACTCCCTCCACTCATTAGCACATTTCCATCTCCATCCTTAATCACCCTAATCTGCTGCACATCCTTTCCAGTCTCTCTGTCTAGCCAATTGATATAATCAACCCTTTACTCCTTCCTTACAGTCCAAACACACAACCTCACAATTTACTGTAAGACTTTTCCTTTAGTCTTGCCACCTCTCTCTTTGATGTAGACCTAGCCTCCCAGCACTCCTGTCTACTTTCTTCATCATTCTGACTATCCCACTTTTTCTTTGCTAACCTCTTCGTTTCCTGTACTTGCTCATTCCGACATAAAGTCTCCTTGCCCTCTTTCCTCTGTCCAGTAGACATACCAAACACCTTTTGGTACTTTCCCAGTCATCTGGTAACTCTTCCCTACCACCCAGAGTCTGTCTCAACTGCTCCCTGAACTCTGCATAACCTTGCATGTGTTTTCTCTTGCTTCTTCTTCTTTATTTGCCAGTTCATCCAACAGACATTTGATACTGCCTAATATTATTCTTCCTCAATGCCACCCTGCAGCCTCATATCTCTTTGAGACTGCACCTTCTCCATGAGAGGTAGTCCACCTGTGTGCAGCTTCCTCCACTCTTATGTCACCTTGTGTTCCTTCCTCTTCTTGAAATATATGTTCTTTACAGCCATTTCCAACCTTTTTCCAAAGTCCACTACCATCTGTCCATCTGCATTTCTCACCTCTCTACCCACTTAACACCCTCTCGTCACCTCTGTTCCCTTTCCTACTTACACCATGATAGTTGAATCCACTTCTAATGCTCCTGGCCTTGCTTTTCTTCCATCTAGTCTCCTGCACACAATATATCTACCTTCCTTTTCTCCATCATATCAGCCAGCTCTCTATGAGTCATAGTCCCAACTCTCACCTCCAGACTGCCGTCTTTTCTTTTTTCTCACTGTCTCCAAACACGCTTTCACCCTTTCCTCTTCCTTTGTCTTCAGACAATAGCAGCAGTTCCCACTGATACCTTGTTGGCCAACAGCACTGGAAGCAGTCATCATTAGCCTGGACTCCGATCAATCGAGTATGAAAATCTTATTTTTGATGATTCACATGTTCGATTTAAGAAGAGTTTACGTCAGATGGCCTTCCTGATGCAACCTTCCCCATATGTAATCAAGGCTTGGACCTTGCACTATGATTGGGTTGTTCTCTTAATGTCCCACCACAGAATTTAAATCAGGTTGAGGTCTGAACCCTGAGTGGACCATGACACAGAGTGTCACCCTGAATTGTGGTAACTGACTTTTCCTTTAACAAGTTTCCTGGCCAATCAGAGCAATCCCAAAGCTGTTTGGAAGAAAAACAGACCTGCAGTGCTCCTAACAGCTACAAGGACATTTATAACATATGTACATAAGTAGAAACCACTTAGTATATGTAATGTAATACCATTTCAGGTGCAATTACATTATTTGAACAAAACAAAATGTGATAATGAAACAGGGTTACCTCCCCACCCTCACTGCCTGCAGGAGGGAGAGGAAGTTCTGGTCTGTTTCCCTCTGCACTTCCGTTAACTCCATATTGATCGGGATCACCTTACGCCAACTCCTGGCCTGAAGGGTCTGAAAGTGGATAAGTTGGCCAAACATCTATTAATGCTCTCAAGGAAATACGCAGAACAGAACCTGACTTGTGAACAGAATAGACAGTTTTGAAAAAAAGCAAGGTGCAGTAATGACTAATATGTGGACCAGACTCTCAGCATATAGTACATCGGAAAAAGTAACCAGTTTAAAGCACATAGAAATCACAGATTTTACGTCCAGTTTTAATTTCACCTACATAACGAAATGCATTTAATATTGAAATTGTAAGCCGGTTCCATTGTAAACTACTAAGCAGTTCCATGATGGTCTGACCAGAAAGCAGAAGCTGGCTTTTTCCTTTCCCTTGGAAACTGGAGCCAGCTGAAGGAAGCTGGATACCTTCAAATGGCTCGGTAGACCTCGTCACTGGCATGCAAGATTTCAGGGAACTATGTATCACCAACAGTAAACTATAGTAATGGACTATAAAATGAGAAAAGATGACCACATACAGTCATGTTAAAAGGAAAGCTTTCACAGGACTCAGTGGAGACCTGTGAAAAACAATGTATTCCATGTTCCTCATCAATAACTTGAGGTAATAATTTTCTGACCTTGCTGCCCAGTCTTCTTTACAGCATGGCTGCAGTTCACTGAGGCTCTCTTAAGGTCTTACGTCTGATGTTCACACTGGAACATCTTGATTCTTTTCTTTTTCAGACATTTTGTTGTAGATTTATAGGTGTGCTTGGGATCAGTGTCCTTTTGCATAACCTAGTCTGGGTCAAGCTCTAGCTGTCAGACAGGTGGCCTCACATTTGACTCTAGAATACTTTGGCATACAGAGGAGTTCATTATCAACTCAATGACTGCAAGGTGTCATTGAGTTGAGGTGAAGTCATTTATAACAGTTGTTACAATAAAACTATTTTTGGACTATAATTTATAAAAGTAGCTGAACAGTAAATGCTAACTAGGTAGGTTACCAAGTTTGCATCTGTTATTGACTGCTAGCTTTGCCTTATGAAAACGATGACTAAAGCTAATTTTACCAGCTGAAAGATGTGAAAACACCTTTAAGTGTGTTATAAATAGACTGAACACGCAAGGAGTTGATCTTACTCAGAAACAGAGGATGCTGCATTCATGTACTTTGTCACGGTTCTGGGTCTTTATGAACCAGTATTTTGAGTTCTTGTATTTTTATATTATGGTTTATGTTCCTTGGTTGTACTGTTTTGATTATTGTCATTTCCCTAGGTTTTAGTTATGGTTGTCAAGGGTGTAGTTCTTAGGTTTTGTGTGATGGCTTCCCTTTGTTGTGTCTAGTGTGCCTTTCTGTCCCATGTTTCAGGTCCCTATGTTCTGTCTCCGCAGTCTGTTAGGTTTACATGTCTTGAGTTCACTCAGTGTGTTTCCGGTTTTACTTTGAAGGTCTTTGTCCCATGTCAGTGTTTCTAGTCTTGCTTCCCTTGTCTCGTTCAGTCTAATTACTCCCAGCTGTGCTCTCCTTCTGTGTCTCATTGCCCTTGTTATCCCTCAGTGTATTTAAGCCCTGTGTTTCTTTTTGTCAGTGTCGTGTCCTCCCTCATAGCTGTGTGTGGTTCTCCCTGTGTTTCCTGGTGTATTAGTTTTTCCCAGTTTAATTTGCATTGTTTTGTATCACCTTTACTTCTGTTCAGCAAATAAAGCTGCATTTTTGAGTCAAGCTCCCCTTTTGGTGAGTTTGCGTTCTCCTGCTTGCACACAGCCGTTTTGTGACATACTTGCTTTCACAATGTCGTACTGTATTCAGAATAAGCAAACACCACCCTTTCTGTAACTCTCTGGCTGTTGAAAGCAAACGATTGTGGAAAGATTCACTTGCATGAAGTCCACCAAAGAGCACTGGAAATTATGCTATTCAGGGGTCAAATGTTGACTGAGTGACAACAAAGTTTGTGTGATTGCCGAATGAAACTGCAGTGAGTTCACCGCAAAGAGGAACAATTGTGGGGAAAAAATGGCTGCAGTGAAAGGTTTTTTTTGTTTTTGTTTTTTAACACTTATGACCAATGTGAAACCAAGAATAGCACAAACCTACACCTAAGCAGTACCCATTAACGATTTTTCGATAAGTTTTGACACTGCCAACGTGTCATCTGTGTCTGCAGAGCTCTATCCAGGAGAAAGGGACTGCAGCCAAGAGCACGATGAAAGGCTGCATAATTTTGTCTCCCGGGTTATAAACCACACCGCCTCGTAACTCCAAAGTTCTCTAATTTACACAATGCGTCAGATGGCCTTTAGTCTTATTAATATCCTGGTTTTGTTCAGCTCGTGTTTGTGCAGCTTCACTGTGAGCAACGCCACACTGAAATGTTCAGTTCTTTAACAGCTTCAGTGGTGTTACTACTATTGTTTTCACCTTCTGAGTGTGTGTATGTACCATCATACCCAAAACACAGCCATCATGGTCCCTCGTCCCCTGATACTTCTGCCTTTCCTTCGTTTTTCTCCCCCTTTCCTCACTTATCCTCCAACAGTTCCTTTGTCTCTCTTCCCTGAGGTCTGGTGTGTGAGCGGGTAAGTCTTACTACACCTATGAGGTCATGCAACCGGCTTCGACTGGATCTCTGGCTAGCACACCTGCTCTCCCTCGGCTTATCAGCCAGCTGCATATTTAAGTCGTTCACTCAACATCAGGTTATACTGCTTCAGTAGTGCTAACAGCTTCCAGCCCAGCTTAGCTTCTTTGCGTCTGGTCTCCTCTTTAATATTCTCCTTGGTGTATCAGCCGGTCTCCAGGGGGCTCAGCTCTGGAACAGCCCCCTCTGCTGCACTCCATCCATCATCAGCAAAGTTCATCCACTAGTTTTGTTCTTCATCTGTATGCTAAACGATTCCAGTAACTTGTCACGTAATTGCTATAGGGTTACTGTCTGTTTATGACTTTGTAAACTATCTAAACCTTCACTGTCACATTTGCAGGTAGAAAAAAAGCAATATCACCTGCTCTATAAGATTTTGCCACAAAATGTATTGCTATAATGTGTTAAGTGTATTTTTAATTCCTCTTGAATATCAAGATGTAGTGCTATCTCGTTCACTACATCTTGTGTATCGATTACATTTTTCATGTAAATTACCAAACTGTGCTCTTCAGCTACGGAAGAATGTCTTCTTTTTTTTGTCTGTCATTAAATTCTCCAGTAAAACTATTGCTTGGCATCCTTGTTCCTTTTTCTGAATTATTGCAAAACAAGATTAATAAATAAGGATTTTGAATAGGAACCAAGCAAATTGCTTGGTTCCTATTGACAGTGAAGACCATCCACTGATTGCTGAGGCCTCGTTAGAGCGGTAATCATTAAGGTTATTAGCAAATAAATCTCCTTGTCTTATCTTCAGTAAAAGTATTCAAATAATATTAAATATTACCCCTGCAATCTACAGCGCTGAACCATTTAGTGTCAATATCATTATAAGTATCACTTTCACACAATGCATATCTTATTATAGACAAACTTTTGATGAGCTGAAGGAGAAAACTTAATAAAACTTGACTCATGATGGCCCAGTATTGGATTTCATATCACTGTGATAGCAGTGATAACAACATGAAACAGTCACGTCAGCTCTCATTGTGTGGAAAGAAAAAAGATGATTTGATGATCCAGGATACCAACATTAATTCCTGAAATAGGAGAGCGATGTAATGCAAAGACAATACCGACAATACACACACACACACACACACACACACACACACACACACACACACACACACACACACACACACACACACACACAGAAATACACAAACATGTTACATTTAGTGAAGTTGCGTGGACAGTGTGTGGGATGTCAGAACTGAAACCACACAGTCAACAGTTGCAGGCTATAAAATTTGAACTTTGAATTGTGTGTCTGTGTTAAGGTGAATGTGTGTGTGTTTGTGGCCATACAAAACACTCCACTGGAAAGACGTGAGAGGAACATTTCGTAACAGAAACATGGCATTATTCATCTAGATAACTTATCTTGATATTGGGTGGCGCAGTGGTACCATCGCCTCAATCTAGATCTCATCTAGATTATCATATTAGGATTTGGGACACGTCGTCAGTGGTGGACCTTGGATTCATCGGGTGTTTCAGCCATTATCACTAGACACCCTCATCCAAGGAGGCCCTGCCAGGGTTGATCAGGCCCTGGAGAGTGTCACTGGTTTATGTTAAATTCTTATTTCTCTTCTTCTTTCTTCTGTTTAGTTTTCTACAGTTTATTTTCTCCTATCTATTCACTGCAACTGAGAAATAATACCTCTTTAGCATTTATGGAACCTCACTTCTTCAGAGGGATAGAAAAGGTGATAAAGAGAAGTAAGACAAAAGGGACAAGATAGGGGAGAGCAGAAAACAGAGCCGGAAGGGGGGCTCCTGATCTGGCTTCCCACACCTTCCCGCCGGATCAGGCTGTACGCTCCACCTCCCACCTGCCTCCCAGAAAAGGGGAGAAGAGCGGAATATTTTATTTTCTCTCGCAGTTAGCTGACTGCCTTAGCTGCCCAAGGGATGTCAGCCCTTTTTAACCATAGCCAGTGACTGGTCCTCTCAGCAGTGTTAGCTAATTCTCTTATAGCCTGCCGTTGTGCCTGTTCTCTGATCCCTATCTCTCAAAGCAGTGGAAAGCAGTGAGTAGTCAGATGTAAGGGGTCTGGAATTAGTTTAGAGGTCAGATTTTGAGAAAAATAATCTGGTGCCATCTACGCAGGACTGAAATAATTGTCATTGCACCAGAAAAATGCATGTCTGGGATAAAGGAGACACTTGGACATCTTGTTTTTGGCATAAACCTCTGTTAGACACAATGGTATAACCTTTGATTCTGGTTTTACTTTGGATGCACATGTCAAGTCTGTTGTTCATTCCTGTTTTCATCATCTAAAAAATATTGCTCCATTAAACTCCATTTTGTCACATTCTGAACTGTAAATTATTATTCATGCTTTTGTTTTGTCACAATTGAATTACTGCAATGCACTATATACATCTTAGCAAGACCTCCCTAGAACGGTTGCAGGTTGTTTAAAATGCTGCTGCAAAATCCTCCACGTTTTGACATGTAACTCCAATCTTGATGCAGCTACATTGGCTTCTGGTTTATTTCAGAGTGCAAGATTCTTTTACTGACTTGGAGAGCTTTTCACGGACAGGCACCAGGTTATATGAGAGGGCTTCTGCACCCATATTACTTATAAAACAAATAAAAGAATGTTTAAATAATTCTTTACTTAAAATAAAAAAAGAATCTTCTACAGGGAAGATGTGGCATCTCGTATTGGTACAAGGCTGAGTGGCAGCTTCATAAATAAAGAAAATTACAGTTGTCGAGGCAACAGAAAATTAAAAATTAAAGAAAGTTAAAAGTCTTTAATGTTTAATAGACACATTTAATAGGGCATAACTAACTAATTTGATTTCAGAGTCAAGAATGACACCAATATTTATTGCATAAGGCTTTACATTCAGTGACAGAGAACCAAGGCAATTGATAATGCTGGGAAACTTTATCGAAGAGTTATGGAGAGGCAAAAAGCGTGAAATTAACATGGTAGATTGGCGTGTCTATTGCACATTTTGCTGTGATACTGGGTTGAAAACACATATACAGCTGAAAGTCATCAGCCTAAAAAATATAAGAAATGTTTTTAAAAAATTAAATAATGTCAGCTTAAGGAAGCATGTAGAAAGAAAGTAATAATGGCCCCAAGATTGAACCTTGTGGAACCCCATAGGTTAGTGAGAAGATCCTATCAGATAAGTAAAAAGAAAACTAGTCTGACACAGACACAGAAAAAACAGTCAAAACCTTATGTCTATTAAGTAAGATTTTATGGTCAGTGGTATCAAAAGCTGCACTAAGATCAAGTAAAATAATTACAGAACAATGTCCTGCATGAAAAGCCATTAACAGATCATTATAGACCTTCAAGAGAGTGGTCTCAGTGGCGTGCTGCTTTTGAAAGTCAGACTGAAAGAGGTAAAAAAAAATCAGTCATTTGCATAATAAAGATCTGAAGTGATTTTCTACCATTTTTTTCTAATAATTTACTAGCAATTTTTAAATAGGGTGATAATTATTACTTGCGCTGGGTTTAAGATTAGTTTTCTTTAGTAGGGGAGTTACCTCAGCATGTTTAAAATAGGATGGAAAACAACATTGCCTCAGTGAGATGTTAATGATAGACGGCAATAAAGGACCAATGCTGACGAAACTCCCAGATAGGACAGAAGGAAGTAATTTGTCTAAGGAGCACTTCAATATTACTGAAGTTAAGTCATTAAGTGAAATTGGTGAAGAAGAAATAAATGACTCAGTGCACTGAGGACCATCTTCATAAGGTGAGCGACTTTATATGAGCGGAGATTTTCGATCTTAGGTTCATCGCCTTATTTACACAGCGATTGAGAAATATGACACAGTCGTCATCAGAAAGTAGTGCGGCATGCTGATGTTGAAGAGAAACAATGTGGTTTATAGTATCAAATAATACCCTGGGATTAATCTTATGACAGTTCATAAGATTATAGAAATATAAGGATCTAGCCTTTTTGACTGCCTCATTTTAAGAGCGAAGGAGCTCTTTGAAGAATTCACAATGGTCAACAAAACCAGTGGACTTCCAAAGTTGCTCTACTTTTTGACAGGAACTTCAGAGGTTGATTATGTAACCAGGGTATGAGACTTATATGAGACATGTTAGCAACTGAGCAAGTATTACTTTGCATAATTTTAATAAAAACACCCACCGGGGCACGTGTAGAGTCCAGACTGTATAGTAAGCTGCGTTCCTGCTGGGATGAACGGTAGCTTTCCTCGCTGTCAGATGACAGCCTGGGTGGTAAACATAAGAGGGGATGGAGATGCACCGTGTTTTGCAGACAGCTGTAGACGCTCACTGCTGTACGTCTTTGTTGACCTCCTCTGTCCATAATTTTAACCAGAATTTTCAAATTTGAATTTATCACTCCATCAGACCTGTTGCCACTGATTTTTAGTCCAGTTCTTGTGTAATTTGGTACACTTCAGCCTTTTCTCTCTGTTTCCCTTACTTAAGAATGGTTTCCTGATTGACAGCTACCTTTCCACTGAGACCATCTCTGATTAGGCTTCAGTGAATACTAGATTGATAAACTGAAGGGTCTGTGGCGCATGTGTCCTGTGTCAGGGTTTGATGCACTGCTTACTATTTCTTAAGGACATGACTTCCAACGAGTGTAGATAGTTTTGATAGTTTCTAGGCCTGCCACGTCTTCTTTCGTCTTTGAGTTTCCAGAAGGAACGATCAATATGAATGCAGAAGAGGGTTCTAAAAGAATTAAGGTAGTCTAGCTTCCTGAGTTTGAGCACCGACACCGTCCTCTCAGCCTAGATTCGCTATAGCCTCCATTACTTTATTTTTATATCATTTAAATGGCATCCCAAGCCACAGAAACATCATAAAAAATCAGTCTCATGAGCTAAGAGATTCATGGCTTCCATGACTTCAACCTGACTGCCTTCAGCTTAATTTCATTTGCAGACAGAGTTGTATTGATCTTCTTATCTATGAAAACAAATAAGTGTATTTCCCAAAATGTACATAACACAGCACAATAATTCCAGTTTCCATTAAGCGGGTAAGAGAGTAAACACTAAGGAAGTACCTGAATTACTAATTCTAAAAACAGATGACATGAAGATGAATGAAGAAAAATAAGAGAGACTGAGATTGGGAGGCGGATGGATGTGTGAAGGACAGTTATTGAATCAGGAAGTGCAGAGGATTAGTGAGGAGAAGGTGAGGGCAACTAAGAAGAGGATGAAGAGTAGAAAAGCAGTTAGTCCTGATGACATACCTGTGGAGGTACGAAAATGTTTGGAGATAAGGCAGTGGACGATTGTTTATATTGTTTAACACAATTCTGGAGAGTGTGAGGATACCTGAGGAATGGAGAAGAAGTGCATTGATACAGATTTTCAAGAACAGGGTTGATGTTGCCGCCTGTAGTAACTACAGAGGGATAAAGCTGATGAGCCATACCAGGAAGATATGAGAAAGAGTTGTTGAAGCTGTGTCAAGGAGAGCGGTCATGATCAGTGAGCAGCAATATGGCTTCCATGCTGAGAAAGAGCACTACAGATGTGGTGTTTGCTTTGAGAGTGTTGATGGAGAAGCTTGGAGAAGATCAGAAGTCGCTTCACTGTGTCTTTGTGGATCTAGAGAAAGTGATAAGGTGTCAAGAAAAGAAGCATGGCACTGCAGGAGGAAGTCAGCTGTCTCAGAGAATTAATATTGTTAATAGACATAACGCCCTGGGAACTGGGTGCATCCAGCAGGGTGATTGGTTTAAACTACTTTAAGGGTTTCTTTAAAATAAGCATGTGTGTACTGCCAAAGCTGCATCAGAGACCATCTGTGTCGAGGTAGACCTGCAGTCTTGTGTTATAGATGTATTCAGGATTACTGGATGTGCAATGCAGGCTTGGGTTTGTTTCAGATGTCTACTGGCATCAGTAATGTTGCAAGGATCATCTCTTTAAGATTAGATCACCAAAAACAGATGCAATGAGGGGAAGTAGTTTTGACGTTTGCAGGTGTGCAGCAAAACAAATGAAATGGGAACATTTAAGTCATGTAATGAACCTTGGAGTGCAGATACCAGTAATTCAAATTCTGCAGTATGTGCTGGTAGTTCTTTTTCTCGACAGTTTGAGAACAACTTTGGTGAAAATCAACTAGAAGAACAGCTGATCACTCACACCCACCACCTTCAAAGACTAACTATTTAGATGAGCCCATACAATATCTATTTCTCATACATTTCTGAATAAATGCCTTTATTTATTTTATGAGCATCACATTCAATTGTATTTTTAATGATTCCACTGTGATTACTGGGAGACAACATGGGCTTCTTCTTTCAGGGTCTTTTGATCCTTGTAGGGTCCAAAGGCAAACTTGTGCTGGGTGAGGGGCCAGACAAAGAAAGAGTTACAAATACCAGGGCTTAGCTCATGGGGCCTGGTCGTGATCAGCCTGAAGGGACAACATGGGCCCCTTGTGGGTTCACCACCTGCAGGAGACGCCGTATGGGTCTGGTGCAATGTTTGTCAGGCAGGTGTCAAGGAGCTCATGCAATAAGGAACACCACTTCTATGGTGGGGAAGGAGCCTGAGTTAGTGTGTGAGGTTGACAGAAACGAGCCAGATATCGTCAGGTTAATTTCAATACATGGCTTGAGTTCTGGAACCATCCGCCCGGAGAGGGACTGGACTCCAATCCAATCTGGAAATGCCAATGGTGAAAGGAGCTGGGCATGGGTGGACGTACTGCGACCAAGAATAATTGGCAGAAGATGGATGTATATAAGTATTATCACAGTCAATTTTGATCATATTCAGCAGACTGACATTTAATTTTTCATCCCAAATATAACTTGCTTTTAATATCACCATAGGAAATCATGTAAATTCAATCTGACTTGATTCAGGCCACCTAAACATCTTTGCTCCTATAAAAATATTTAGCAGAACAGTTTAGCGTTATTGTTTCAGTTATGGCCACATCATAAAATCTTCCCAACAGCAAAGAGTGAACATGAACTTTCAAAGGCAATTAACAGCTGTTTAACCCATCTGTTAAAACAAGTGAGTCAGTAACCACAGCGAGGCAAAGATGTGGTGCCAGAGGCGAACTGATTAATTGATAGAAATGACTAGCTTATTTGTCACCGCCATGCAGTGTCATGATCTTTACCACAAAAGCTGCCAAACTCCACTAATTAGAAGACGTTAACTGTGAAAACCACACAAACCACAGAGGGTGAAAGCAGAGACAACAGCTTGGTAATGTTTTCCCCACATTGCTTTCAGACGTCTCACAATTGTTCACCATTTAGTTTTCTGCCTCTCTTGTAGAAAAAAGCCTGCAAACTTGGGGGTCTCATTAACCCTGACAGACTGTCAAATCTCTGCCAGCACCTGTGGCACTTCACTGACTGCTGAACATGTGATGTCACCACCATCAGTCTCAAATGTACAGAACAAGACAAGTGAGTAGTTTCTGCAATTTATTCATAACATTATGCATGAACAGTGGAAAAATATGTAGGTCTGCCTTTTTAATATGGCGATTAAAATGGATTTATTTTAACCTTCTATAAACTCGGGGCCCCACAAATCTTTGTTCAGCTCAGTAAACCTAAATTGCCAGATTTAATGAACAGCCATTATCCCCTATGGGTTATGTTTCCATGGTGATGGTTAGCTCAGAGCCGTTTTTAAACACTTTATCAAATAAGTGATCAATATATTTTTTAAAAAACTGTTTTAAAACATCAATTTTGCTGCAGTGCATGTTTTTTCTGTTTTTTTCAAACACGTTTGAAGATGGAGCCATGGAGATTATTTCTTTAACTTAATTAAGTCTGAGCGGTCTCTTTCTCGCTCGCTCCCTCCTGACCGTATCTCTGTCTGAACATTTAAAGTCGCCGCACACACAGCGAGGTCTGCAGGCGAAAGTCTGATGACCTTATCAGTTTACGAAGGCACAGCATTCAGTATGTGACGGATCCAGAGTTTAGATTTTACTGCCCCACCTAATTTTTCATATTTAGGTTTTGCATTTGCCAAACTTACAGCGTAAACAGTTGCTTTAATTAAGGTGATTAGTTTGTTTTAGTATAGAATATGACATTACACTGTGTTGTAAATGATGGTGCGCACATTTAGTTTGCATTGTTTTGCCAATGATTTATAACTCGCCTTACTTTTTTTCTCTTTTCTTGAGTTACCTGTCTGCTATTTGTTTGCTTTAAACAAAAGAGGCTGGAGATGCTTTAAATGGACTTAAGCATCTGCTCAGACCATATAGGGGAGGGTGGAGCTTCCTTGCATTAGATTAATTTTTTCCCAGTGGTTTCTAACTTGGGGAGGTTAGCAGTGTTGCCTCACAGCAAGAAGGTCTTGAGTTCAACTCCACCAGCTGACCAGAGCCTTTCTGTGTTGAGTCTGTGTGTTCCCCCCTTTTCCTGCCACATTCAGTTGGTGGGGTTAGGTTAATTGGTGAATCCAAATTGGCTACAGATATGAACGTGAATGGTGTTGTTTGGGACCAACATTTGTGGTCATATGTTCATGACCACCTTGAGCAATAATTTACATCATCATGTTTGTAGTTAAGCTAAGAAAAGCTGAGTAAAAGCGCCCGTTCAACAGCTGCTTTTACTTTTGCCTGTTTCTTAAAAGATGGACATAGCTGTGATGTGACCCTTGAGTTGAAGCCTTGGACCAACTGCAAACTCAAAGGGCATCAACATGTCACTCACAAGGTAGGCCATCCCTGAAGCATACCCTTCTTTATCATCCTTTTTGACTCTAATGAGGACCACTCCCCAGAAACCAAGTTTATGCGTACACCATCTATGCTTCATATCAACTAACTTTCCGACAAGGAAATTAGAAGAAGCGTGACTCTTATATAATAAGTGAGATGTTAGGATGAAAGGCCAGCTGGCTCAAGCACAGATATCATGACAGACCTTTTAGAAAAGTGGTGCAACAAGACTTTACTTTTTGATTTCAACACTGACTGACAGCAGTAGGATGTTTTAATATTTCTGCTTCAGTTGCTTTTTATGTGGTGGGATTTCTCTGTTTATCTATAACCCGGTCTCTTTCACACAAAAAATTATTTTTGAATTGTTTTCCGATTTTTGGTGCCCTAGTGTTCGTGAGAAATATTAATTCCATTACTGGCATAACTCACAATGGTCTCCAGACTTCTCTCCAAAAATAAACTCCATTTATCATATTTACATTTAACAATAATTTGTTATCACTTTAGTTTGTACCAACCCCCTTTTGCCAAATTCAAATAAATGCAGCATAAAACCTGCTAATTTTCTTTTCTTAAATAAACCAGAGGAAATCGGTACCTGTCACTCTCACCGCGACAGCGCCACATAAATACAACTCAATTGAACTGAATTTTCTCCATTAGCTTTATGCACTTTCAAAAAGCAGTAAACTGTGTGTACAAAAGATACAGAGATAATCTGTTTTCCTTTCAGTATACTCTCCTCGGACACTTTCTCAGGTACAGCATGACAGGGACCACTAAAATCCCTTCTGTGAGACCCTCAATTGCTTTCAGAGCTGCCTTAATTCTTAATGTCATAAATTCAACAAGATGCTGGAAACATTAATCAAACAAATTTGATTGAGATTAGGAGACTGTGAAGGCCATTTGAGTGCAGTGAACTTATGGTCATGTTCAAGAAACCAGTTTGAGATGATCTGAGCTTTGTGACATGGTGCGTTATCCTGCTGGAAGCAGCCATCGGGTACACCACGGTCACAAAGGCATGGACATGATCAGTGGCAATACTCAGGAAGGCTGTGGTAAATGAAACGATGTTCAGTTGGTGCTAAGGGACCCAACGTGTGCCAAGAAAGTATTGCCCATGTCATTACTCCACCACCACCAGCCCGAAGCGCTGATACAAGGCAGGATGGATCAATGCTTTTATGTTGTTTAGACCAAATTCTGACCCCACACCACCTGAAAGTTGTAGAAAAAATTGAGACTCATCAAACCAGACTATATTTAATCTAGTCTTCTATTTAGGTGAGTCTGTGTGAAATTATAGTTTCCTGTTCTTCAGCTGACAGGAGTGGGACCTATTGTGGTCCTCTGCCTCTGCAGCATGTCTGCTTCGAGGTTTGATATGCATACAGAGATGCTCGTCTGCGTAACTTAGTTGTAACAAGTGGTTATTTGGTGGTCATTCTCCTTTAAACTCTGACATTTTAGCGCAGACCATTTTCTGTAAACCCAAAAGATAGCCGTGCGGTAAAATCCCAGCAGAGGAGCAATCTCCAAAATCCAAAGACGAGCCTGTCACAGCACTGGATCTGTGACCCAGTGTTTTGTGTTTGTGGTGATATTCCTTGATTATTGTTATTCATGGTTTTGATTCTCATTATTGTTTTCTGTTTATGTTATATTCTTAGTTCTAGTCCTTAGGTTTTGTTACCTTACCTTCCCAGTGTTCCACGTTTCATGTTGAGTTACTCTTGTCTCTGTGCGTAATGTTCGCTCGGTCATCGCTGTCTCTACGCTCGTGTGTTTCCTGTTTCACTTTGATAGTTCTGTGTCCTTTGTTAAAGTTTTCAGTTTTGCTTCCCTTTGGTCTCGTCTTGTCTGATCAGTTGCAGCTGTGTTCCCCACCTGTTGGCTGTTTCCTCATTATCCTCTGTGTATATATAGTGTGTGCTCTCCTTTGCTCCCCGTCAGATTGTCTGTTCATCGTTGCCTCCTTGGTGCTCATGTCTCAAACGTCTCACTCCTGGTGCTCAGGGTTTTTTGGGTAATGTTTTCTACATTCCTCATGTTATTTTGTTAGTTTAAGTGCCTACCATGATCTGCTTTTGTTTGCATTTTGTCTTTCACTATAAATAAACTCACTCACAGCTACTCTGCCGTCACTGCCTGCACTTGGGTCTGCTCTCTTCTCTCCACACGGTCCGCCATGTCAGACTGACACAGCCAGTCTGGCACCAACAACCATATCGCAGTCACCTAAGTTACCTTTCTTCCCCCATTCTGATGCTCAGCGTAAACTTCAGAAGGCGATCTAGACCATGCCTAAATACAATGAGTTGCTTTCATGTGATTGGCTGATTATATATTTGTGTTAATGATGAAGATGTACCTAATAAAGCACTAAACAAACTTGCCTAAATGTTTTTAGTAATTGGTTATTTTCTCTCACTGGAGCCTTTTGACATTCTCTGTCTGTGGAAGTGAAAACAAACATAACGTGGAGAGCTTCGCTCACTGTGTGTCACAGTTGGTGTACAGGTTGTTTTTAATATTCTGTCTCTTAACAAAAAGTATTAATAACAAAAGAGCCACATAAAAAATACAACAATGGTGAGAAACTACACATTATTTATATGTACTTAGTGTGGGATTGTGAAAAGGCGCAATCAAGTGTCATCAGGCATATGTTTGGGTGGATGGGCTCTTTATTTTAACAGCATACAAGTAAGGTTTATTTCTGCCTGCTCTCTACTACTGTGGTGAAATGCCACAAAGGCAAAAAGGAAGAAGAGAAGAAACCTAGAAAGAAATAGCCTAAATATTATGTAAAAATTATGTCAAGTGTAATGCAGGCATCCACAAGTCAGTGCAAAATCTCACATTTATCTTATGAATCACTTTTATTTGGTTTATAATCTGATACAAACACATTTCCCACAGGTCGCCACCAGTAAATGAATTATGGGATTGTGGGAGATGTGCGCCACCTACAATTACCATTTGCCCACCTAATGGTGAAAGTTAAAGGTCAGATGAAAATTGCATATAATGTCCTGGGGTTCCATCTCTTTATATAAAAGCAGACCGATCCCAGACCGCCACCTTTAATGAAAATGTGTTCTAATGCATCAACTGCTGAGGGAAAATGGGTCGAAATGCATTTAAATGATCGCATGTGCACTTAAGCTTTTAAACAGCCTCTTCTGAAATGCATATTTCCATCTCCTCATAATGCTGGAAAACCAGTATTGATGCTGCCGGCTTTCTGTTTGTCTAGAATACAAAGTCTTAAAACTTGTTGTTTTTTCAACAGGGCCATGTGATGTCTTATGGTCACCATAGTATCTGCAGAAACATCAGAAGCCAGTGTTTACTATAAATGTACCACCAGTGCAGATGGAGTCCATTGCCCAAAGGGAATGCAACACCTCTGATTACATTTTAAATGTAAATGTTAAGCGGCTGAACTGTAAGAGCGCGCAGCCTGATGTACAACGTGCTGTTTTTCATAACAGGAACACTCTCACTCAAAAGAATGAGCTCTACAGTAAAACACGTTCAGCACTTTAAATGTGGTTTGCTTTTGCTTGCAGAGCCTCTAAAATTCCTCTGACGTTATACAGCTTAAGGTTGAAACTCTGGCTGACTATCATTTTGCCATGCTAAAATCAAAAGAACGTGTTCTGGTCAGGACCAGAAGCTTTACTTTTTTTTCTCCACTCTGGAACAACATTAAATTTGGATTTTTAATATCATGCCATAAAAAGTTTGAAACAAAATGGGTGAAATGGAATTGACGAACAGAATAAATGTTAAGGGCAAATAGTGACCCCAGAAAAAAGGCTGCATTATTAGTTTGTTTGTGAAATGAATGAGTATTTATATATTAAAAAAAAAATTAAAAATGTTCCAGACAGACAGGGATTCAATGTAAGATGAATATATGGTACCTGTCTGCAGAGTAATTAAATAATACATTGATCATATATTTAAATACATGTCAAGGTTGAGTGTCTGACTTCTTAAAGCGATCAGATGCCCTGATATTGCCTTAAAGTATGTTCCCTGACAGAAGGATAAGGGCATTCTGTTTGAAATTCATTGAGTCTGAACTGAGTTATCAGAGTTTTATGGGAGTGTGCAGACACACTGCATCTTTAAATCAAGTCTTGAATATCATCATTCGGCTAAGCCCTTCTCGTCCTTCTACTTTGCCACTCTCTCTCTCTTTGCTCTCAGGTGGAGTTTGGGTACGGTTCTGGTTTTGTCCTGGACTTATGTGATGTTACTGCTGTCTCTAGCTCCAGCTAGCACCGCTGCTTAACATCTATTCATTACACTGAGATTCAAAAGGCCAGGTGAAACTTCCACTATTTCCCATAATTTGACTTTGCCTTCTCGTTCTCAAGGTTTGGCTGTTTCATGTAATAAGTAAAGACTTTCCTGAAAAACTACGATGGCTGCTGTTTGTCTCGCTTACCTGGAAATTCCCTGCATGTCTACCGTCCACTGTCACTGCTTCCCGCCTCACCCACCTGAGAGTGCACAAGGTAAGTACGAGTAAATAAGAGCAATACAATCTCAATCAGACTTCCTCTCTGGTGTCCCGATGCTCGGCCTCTGCACTGTAATTTCATTCTCTGTTTGAGCTCTTTTAATAAACTTGCATTGGTCTTCAGGGTTTTGAGTTTGAGTCCATTTATTCATGCAAATATGACACTGAGATACTTCATAAAATCTTTGATATGTTAACTAACATTGAAGACATGACAATGAAAGTTAGATGTCACATAAAGCAATGTAAAAAAAAAAAAAAGAAGATAATTTGCACCATAATCACATCAATATGGATGATCACAGCTAAGTGTAAGTGAAATGTTTAGTAAGACATTTTTTATTCACTAAAGTAAGCCTTTAAAAGTCAGAAGCAAAGGAAAATGGGAAAAATGTGCAGTGATTTATTGAAAGACGTGCAAACACACATGGAAACAAAGTAGTAGCGGCAAAGAATGGGTTTTTACGATTCTTCAACACAGCCTGAACTTGCTTGGGCAGCTTTATTGTAATTTCTCTGAGTAGTCTTCTGGAATAGTTCTGCAGGGTTCTCAAAGGACATTCAAAGCTTATCTTTGGATGTTGGCTGCCTTTGTTCCATTTACCGTCAAGATGATCCCACACTGCTTCATTAACATTGAGGTCCTGGCTCTGGGGAGGCAGGTCATTTTATGAATCACAAGTGGACTGCATCTTGCTATCCCGCTTTGACTTTTCATTTTCACTCACATTTCTTAAAAGGCCGTTTCCAAAGGAAGCAACTCCGATGCACAGAGAACGAGACTGGCAGCAAAAAGATTGAAGAGTAAAACTGAGATTTAAACACACAAAGGGAATATCTTCATTCTCTGCCACGGACTCATTACTCCACATTTATTCTATATGCACAGCTATTTATAGTTGTTGTTTTTTTATCTTCCATATAAGTTAATAATCCTCACTGTGTTAACATTCCACATGCATGCAAACTGGTGCTCTTACTATAGTAAAGTGAGAAAGTGATATTACTATAACTAATGTGATATGATTAAATATGTGATTAATACATGAGAAAAGAAATCTGCCTCCACAATAGTCATAATGTCAAGAGAAATACTATTAATGACTAAAAGAAATCAAAAGAAGAGAAGGACATTTCTTTTTCCAGATTCAAGTACTGGTTTGTTTCATTTATTTTCCCTTTTTTAGAATTACTTTACCAAAAAAAAATAAGTCTGATTATTAAAAGAATTTAATGTAATGAGTTACTAACTGGCTTTGTAGAAACAGTGTTGCCTCTACACATTACAGACAACTGAGTTTAAAAAAAACAACAACAACACAGTTTTAAATTGTTTCTTTAAACACTTTGTTGCTTGTGCAGTGTGTTGAGGAGAACTGAGGAAACAAATCACCGTTAGTATGGACAGAGGAGGTCAGGAGAGTGTCTACATCCATCTTTAAAAGACACTGGAGGCTTTGTCGTTTGGGACTGCATTTCAGCCAGCAGTGTTAATGATCTTGTCAAAATCAATGGAATTATAAACGCAAAAAGTATGGCCATATTTTAATCCACTGTGTAATATCATCTGGAAAGTGTGTGATTAGCAAGAGTTACATTTTTCAGCACGACCGTGATCCCAAACACACTGCCAATGATTCATCCATGAAAAGAAAAACACACCTTTGACACTATCAGTCATGGCTCGGCCTCCCCAGACCTCAACATTACTGAAGCAATACAGGATTAACAGAGCAGAACAAAAGGCAGCCAATATCCACATACTGTATTTCCACGTGTATTTCACTCAGTCATTAATCTCTGCACCTAGTTCCCATTTCCTAGTAACATATAAAATATAAAAATATTAAGAAACGACGTGTGATTCAGGACTTTTGCACAGGACTTTGTCTTTGTGGTTTCTTGCTAACTGTAGCGTGTCTTATCACAACAATATTTACGAATTTATACATTGAAGATAATATTCAATCAGAATTGATCAGAATACATTAATTCCTAAGATCATTATGTGACGAACACCCCCTGACTTACTTTGTCAAAGTAAAAGACAAAGAAATAAGTAAGAAAAAAGTTGAAGAGAAAAAGCAGGAACAACTGGTTGACGCATGCGCACTTAAAGGTATATAAGGTAGACTACAAATGCTTCCGAATGACTCAAAAACAATCTGTTAAATGTATTTTCTGTTGAATTTAAAGTGAGAACAGCTGCTTTGTTGAGATCTCACCGGTCGGATTTGCCTGCCTTCATAGTAATTTCCGGATAGCCATGCGTATTTCACTCAAAAGTCAACGTCACGACAACGGGCTCACTGATTGGTTGCAGGAAGCAAGGGGGCGTCATTTCTCATCTCCCATTGGTTGTAATGTTAAATCTCCTCTCTCTGATTGGCCGGGAGCATCGCTTTGCTATTGGCTGATCTCACGCACCGACAATTTGAAAATCGGTGTTTTGCGTTCAGAAGTGCAGGAGCAGCTGACACACAAAGGTTAGTATAAATGTATTTAAAAACAGCGGTAAGAGGTTGATTTAAACCCGCATCGCATATTCAGCTTTGTTGTTTGTCTAGGTTGAGTAGTACAAGCACGGCTGCTTTTGAATTCAGGCTTTCTTAAACCATAGTAGCGTTTCCTCTTTGTAAGATTCATGCACTCTGGCAGCAACAGTGTTGTTAGTTTTATTGTTAATTCATGTTAAGTATGTTTTTGTGCTCAGAGTCGCTGTGATGTTATCGGGAGAGGACGGCGCACAGCTTCAGTGCACTGTGACGGTGGAGCAGCTCAACAGCTCGGGACAGGCCACCCGGAGGAAGGTCATCCGCAAAGCCTCAGTAATTCTGGGCCGGAATGAGCACCAGGAGATCATCCTGCGAGTCCACGACGGCAAAGTGCCCCAAAGCTACCATCTGAAAGAGTTCAAACTTTTCACCAAGTTTGCCAGAGATGGGAAGTGCACCGTGAAACTGGTCCCTGAAAACATCCAGGTCCTCATGTCAAACTGTCCAACTGACCAGCTTAGCCTCTTTCTCAAAACCCTGAGCATCAAACACCAGGCATGGAAGGGCAGCAAGCCTCTGAGCAACCGAGAGAAGCTCAAGGCTGGCCTGCCCCGCAGCTTCGAGGCCATCAGCCCCCTGCAGCAAAAAGACATCCAGAAAGTCAATGAGCTGAGAAGTAAAGTGGCTCCTAACGGACTGACGGACCGCACTAATAGGATGACAGCTGCAGGTACAGGACAGCAGGTCAAACGCTCCAGGAGTGACTGTAACTTCAGCCCAGTGAGTTGTATACACAGCACTCTCTCCCATTTACATTCAGGTTGCCTCACAGCAAACTGCAGGACTGTTTCCCACAGGAGGCACTGGTGTCCTGAACACATTCTCTCTGTTCACACTGTGGGTTACACTTAAACAAAGATGACAGCAGATATTGTCATTGTCCCAGGTAAAGGCCAACCCGAGTAAGAAGCCAATCCTCTCCTTACCATCACGCAAGCTTAACAAAGAGCAGGCTGCTGTTCTCAGTGCAGTGCTGAGTGGCAAGAATGTCTTTTTCACCGGAAGTGCAGGTAAAAAGTGCACAAAGATAAAGCTTCACAGTGATGACACTGAGACACTACTTGTTTTGCCTGACTCTTCTGCTAAATTACAGGCTGCATCTTGCTTATAAAATCCCTCTTGTGACATTTTCATCAACACAGCTTGGTGTAAATATTGCTCGGTTGTGTATTCAGGTACAGGGAAGTCCTTCTTGCTCAAGAGAATCATGGGATCTCTTCCACCAAAGAGCACTTTTGCCACAGCCAGCACGGGAGTGGCTGCGTGTCACATCGGAGGGACAACGTTACACAACTTTGCTGGTCAGTCAATTATCTGAAGTGTGTTAATATAATCACTGGGACTATCTGGAGCTCAATTTATTTCCCACAGCATCAACAAGATGACACAAATAATTGGTCAATTTACAGGTATCTTTTTTTTTTTTTAAAGCTTGTTCTAAAACTGAAATGGGAAAATTGGTTATAAGCACAAACATAATTATTCTGCTGATCCTTTTCTTGAAGTCAACTGTTAGAGCAGCTCCTTTTCTAATCAGAAGGTCTGAAGATCCTTGGCTCCCTAGCCTGAATGTATTAAATTGTCCTTGGGCAAGATGCTGAACCCTGATTTGCTTCTATTGGAGTGTGAGGTTAAGTGCTTTGCCTTAAGCAAACAAAAAAGCACTCAGATTATTGTGCGTGTGGCAAGAAAATACTTTGAATGCTCAAATTGGATAGAAAATGTAGAAAAACGTTATATAGGTACAGACTGCTTAAAATTACAGGTTTTAGTGGATATAACTGATAAATATGGATACTCATTTTAGCTGTCCTTATAATTGGCCCCTTCTTTGTTTCTTTACTCAATTAATTAAAACCACATCCTTGGACTCATTTTAATGTCTGCTTGATGCCCCGTTTCACTTTATGAATCTTTAAATCTTTGAGGCGGGCTCCTCGGATATCTTTTCACTTTTTAACAGACCTTTTTAATTAAATCTTAATATACAGTAGGATGTGAGCTGAGTATTTGCAAGGGTGTTAATCATTTTTGTTCTTCCTGGCTATCTTCTTTCTTTCCATTCTCTGAATCGTTGCTCTTTCTAGGTATTGGCTCAGGCTCTGCCCCACTGGAGCAGTGCATCGAGCTGGCTCAGAGGCCTGGGGTGCTCCAGCACTGGACTAGCTGTCGACACCTTATCATTGATGAGATTTCCATGGTGGAGGCTCAGTTCTTTGACAAGCTCGAGGCAGTAGCTAGGTGAGGATGGTGATTCAAAGATGGGCACCTGGACTGAGATCTAAAATGACTTTGTAATGTTAATTTATTCCAAAATGTAAATGTACATACTAGCATAGTCCATAGCAAGTGTTTGGTTTTGTTAGAGCTGAAGTCAAGAAGATCTTTTATTTTTTTTAAATATTATTTTACTTCTTTATTTTGATGGCAGTAACAAGTCAGTTTAAATTAGATCAGCAGTATTGTAAAAATTGCCTTAAAACAATGCACACATGTGGACCAAGAATTAAATACACTAAGGAAATCTCTGAAAAACAAACACAGCATGTCAGCACAAACACATCATAAAAACTGGTGGTTTGCTGATTTGAGCTTGGTTTGGAGCCACGGGACGTGGACACTCTGGTGTCACTGATTCGACCACAAACTCCTCTCTGAATCAAAGTATTCTAGAGTCAAATCTGAAGCCATTTGTCTGACAGACAAATGCTTGGCCAAAACTCTTTGAAATCTTGCAGGTCGGTGAGGAGGTCTACCGAGCCATTTGGAGGGATCCAGCTGATCGTTTGTGGTGACTTTCTTCAGCTGCCTCCAGTTTCTAAGGGAAAAGAAAAAGCCAGCTTCTGTTTTCAGGTCAGATCATAGTGGAGCCTCTTAGAAGTTGAGGTAACGCTTTATAATACAGCTTATAACTAAGGGTCTAACTTCCCCCTGTATTTTATTTTAAATGACAATGTAAAAATATTTACCTACAAATAAAGCAAAGACGTAGGCACATTAGAATACGACGGTAACAAGTCAGGAAAAAGCATTATTAAATTTAAGTGTGTGTAAATAATTGGATGTAATGTGCAAGTACTTTTGAAGTGTTGCATAACTTTGGGTGTTTTATAGAAAAGGAAACCCATATTATTCTGTTATTCATTTTAAGTACTGCATAAGTAATTTTAAATAGTGCCTAACTTCCAGGTATTTTACAGGATAAGAGACAGTCTTTTCCTGTACACTCGTTTTGAAAGTTATGTTTGAACAGTGACTGTGAAAGGAAACATACGCTTGCAAATTTTGATGGTATTTACTTTTTTTTTTTTCTTGTAAGTTGCTAATGGAAAATGGCCCATATTGCATTTAATTTGCTAAAATAAAAGGACATTTCAATAATAGAACATCCATTATGCACATCCACATATGTGATGTAAAAAGACTAATCCACTCCACACTACGCCCGTGTCCTGAAAAGTACAGCGTATTTGTGATGCACTATAAGGAAATATTGTTGTTTTTTTTTCTGCAAAATTATCATAAAATTGCCATGACTTAAATTTTCTTAGAGTACAGGTTGCTGTAAAAGTCTAACCCCCTTACGCGCTTATTCTAGTATTTGTATGTAAATAAACTTGCATTGTAATTTCAAATAAAATATTCAAAATCCATTTAATTAAGAGTGATTAGGCCCTTAGTTCCAGGTCTATTATTTAAAGTAACAGAAGTTTGGAAAGAAACTGGCTTACTTTTAAGAGCAATTTACTTTTCTGATGCTGAGACTGCACTGAGTTGTTGCATTTTTCAACACGTCTATTCTGTTCACGAGCCAGATTCTGTTCTGCGTATTTCCTCGAGAGCATTAATGCATTTTTGGGGAAGATGAACTTTTCCACTTTCTGACCCTTCAGGCCAGGAGTTGGCGTAAGGTGATCCAGATCAATATGGAGTTAACGGAAGTGCGGAGGCAAACAGACCAGAGCTTCATCTCCCTCCTGCAGGCACTGAGGGTGGGGAGGTAACCCTGTTTCATTATCACATTTTGTTTTGTTCAACTAATGCAATCTCACCTGAAATTGTATTACATCATGTATACCATGTTGTTTCCACTTATGTACGTGTATATGTTATAAATGTCCTTGAGGCTGTTAAGGTTTTTGAATTGCTCTGATTGGGCAGGAAAATCTTTAAAGGAAGGTTGTGGTTTGTTTGTTTTTTGTCAATTAACACAATTCAGGGTGACGGAGGAAGTCACAGCCAAGCTGATCAAAAGTGCCAACCATCAGATTGAAAGGGACGGTATCCTAGCGACCAGGCTGTGCACACACAAAGATGACGTTGATCTCACCAACGAGAACAAACTCCAGCAATTACCAGGTCTGAATTCTTCTGATTCTGCCCACAAAAAAAAAGAAACACATGTTACTTTGTTTGGCTTGGATCCAATTGAAAATGGACAACACATGGCAACTTTGTTATAATCCATTTCCTCTCAAGAGTGTGGTCTGTCCTGCCTGGCAATTTGAGAAATGTTTTATTTATTTATTTTTCCAAACTGTTTCATTAACTGGCATAGACATTTCTGATCGTCTGAACAAAAAACCATAACTTTGTGAAAAGCTCAAACTCTTTTTCCTGCTGTTTCTATACATGCAAGTTGTGTTTACATGTTTGTGCCTCCCCAAAAGCCCAGTTTCACCCAAGATAAACCCCAAACAGATGCTTTCAGTCTCAACAGGGTGCTGATTTTGTCATTTCCTGTAGTGGTGTACCAGTATTTTCAAGGACACAACTATTCAGGAAACTTTGGAGTGTATTTGGCCGACAGTAGCACCAGATTTTTTTTATGTATGTTTAAGGTCTTCCCTTTCATTTCCCCCATCACATTTACTGTCTGTTACCACATTCCTTTAAGAAGTGCCACTAGTTTTCAGTTGAATTAATCTCTCACTGCTCCTTAGGGTCAGCGCGTCTGTTTGAGGCACTAGACAGCGACCCAGTGCTGGTCAAGACTATAGATGCTCACAGTCCTGTCGGCAGGCTGATCCAACTCAAAGTGGGAGCTCAGGTGTGTGTGTGTGTGTGTTCCCAGAGAAACTATTTTATTTTACACAAACCCTTTTTAACACCTGCTTTACTGCTTGCTTGTATTTTTAAGGTCATGCTGACAAAGAACTTGGATGTTGCTCGAGGTCTGGTGAATGGAGCACGAGGTGTCGTGGTTGATTTTGAGTCTGGAAAACATGGTCCGTATCTAATTGTGAAAATATATTTGTTAAAAATCCTACGTAAGCAATGGCAAGAGAGGATTTTATATTAGTTTGACTTTTGTAGGAAACACACTTGTCTACATCCTTGGCATCTTGTCCAATGCTGTTTGTTTCCGCAGGACTCCCACGCGTGCGTTTCCTGTGCGGCGTCACAGAGGTGCTGAAGCCAGAGCGCTGGGTGTTTAAGTCCGGTGGTGGGATCCACCTGAGCCGACAGCAGCTGCCACTCAAATTGGCCTGGGCCATCTCCATCCACAAGAGCCAGGTCAGTAAACATTCGGTGCTCACTTCCCGATGATGACCTTATATTTTCTTTGTAGAGCACGTTGTTTGGTGTTGTCATGGGACACCAGTGTTTTATGTGGGTTTGTCTTTGATAAACTGTTTACATGATTATTTAAAAAGTTCAAATTAAAAATTAGTTCAAAACTGTGAAGCACGGTGGTGCACTGTTGCCTCACACTAACATTTTAATCTACAGCCCTGCTTGGGGTCTTTCTGTGTGTAGTTTGGATGTTTTCCGGGGGTTTGCATGTCATTTGTTGTAAAAGAAAAACAGCAAAAAAAAATGCCATGATTAGGTCTAATTCCAGCATCCCTGTTGAAGCTCAGCTTAGTTCATATTATTCACTTTGCCTCCTGGTTAACATGAGTGAGATGAAGACAGAAGGCAATTTCAGAGGTGCAGATGGTCATTTTTGTATTTTTCTTTTTAAAAAGAAAGTTTGAGTATGTTTATATTTGGATTATCTTGCATGCCAAATTATGTTCAATGGTCCACCGCCTTGCAACAGCTATAAAATGGATTGTATTGAAATTTTGTACAAGGGATTCAAGCAGAGCCTGTTAGTTGCCTTAACCTCTTTGGACATGTTTGCACTTGTTACTGGAAACATATTTCTCTCCTTTTGTAACTATAAAAATATTATTTTAAACTTGATCTAGACACATGGTTTGCCGATGGTGAACATTATACCTGCTAAACATCTTTTTCCCTCTGTCACCAACTTTGAAAAGCTGCACTTTGTCAGTGTTCAGTGTGATAAACTAAAAATGTGGGATAAAAAATTAGAAAAAGGAATATATGGAATACAATGAATATTTAATTTACTCTGTTCCACTACATGGAAATATTTTCCATCCAATATCTTTATTGCTTTTATCTTTATTAGTTTGGACCAGTTACAAAAATGGAACAGTAGTGGCTATGCAGTAAAGACTACATAACCTAATCACTACAATTGCTGACTTTATTTTTTATTTTTTTAAATAAATTAAAAAAATTTATTCACATTTGGATCAATTTAAAAATCAGTTAATCACAGATTCCTGTTTGTCACTATGAGCGAAGTAGAGTTCCTCTGTTTAACATGTTCTGAATGTACAGCTTGATTTCAAAGGCTTTTTATTGTCTATAGCTGACATTAGCAAACATATTGTAAAAGTAACAAGTTGTTTTGGCTTGTTGGACACACCACTAATTTTTCTTTTCACATCTTAAAATATACCAGAATAATATCTTTATAAATGTAAGATGTTTTTTCAAATTTTTTTTAAATTTATTTATTTTTAATTATCTCTTCATTTTCTGAGATTTTAACACAAATTTACTTGACTGGCTCTCTGTTAAAGAGTTGGCCAGACCAGGATCTGTCCTCCTCCTCTCTCTTGTTTTCTCCCTTCCTCACTGTTCTAATGCCACCTAGAAAGCACAAAAACAACAATATCACATAGAAAGTCCCTCTGGCCATTTTAAATCTTATAATGATCGTATAACAGGCTGAGAAAATTAAGTGCAACAATTCTATTTGAGGGGAAATTGCTATAGAAGCCCAATCTAACCACAAGCTGTAACTCAACAATTGCCAATCTTCCGCTCTGCTGCACCGACACACTCAATATCCTGACCTCCATCTGAGAATCTATCTAAAGGTAAAAGGGTTATCTCTTGATAATTGGGTTAATTGGTAATGACCAATGAGTGCAAACGGGTGATCTACAGCAGACACGTCAGGGCACAAGGATATAAAAATTAGATTCCATACCAATGTCCTCATAGTGTGACCTGAATAAATTATAATTTCAGGTTGGAGGTGTATACGCTGGTCAGGTGAATCTGAAAGTTGATGCTCCTGGCCTGTCACAAATCTTATACTGTAGACTAAACAATTATCCTTTGTTTGTTTCCCTCCAGCTAACAAAAAGCTGGGATCTTGTAAAATTTAAAAATGCAATGATTTTATTCACAACAAAACAAAAATACACATCAGATGTTTAAATGTCGTGAAAAATATTAGCTCATGCTGAATTTGATGGGGGCGGCAAATGTCTCAAAAAATGGGGGCAACAAAGGCTGGAAAAGTGGTACTAAAAAGAAACAGCCAGATGAACATCAGGTCAGAAACATACAATAATAATAATAATAATAATAATAATAATAATAATAATACTTTTCTCTCTCCAAAAATCCAGCAGCTTGTTTTCTCAGTGTTTAGATGTTTATGGACTGTTGCTAAAAGAAGAGTGGACGCTACACTAGGGCTGTGCGATATGACCAAAATCTCATATCCCGATATAAGAATTCTATCGTCCGATAACGATATAAATCACAAAAATGTAACATTTTCTGTAAATTCTGTGAATCTCGGGCAGCTCGACTTGCGTGAAGTGTTTCCAGCTGCGTGTCATGTAGCTGGAGTCGAGTGTTTTAACCGATGCATTAAACTAGACATTTTTAGACATAAGTTGTAATGGCCGCCGTTTTCTTTGTATTTATTACATGGCGTGCTGCGGGGAAAAGCCTGTTCTAACGTTTGAGTCGTTTCATCAAAATGATGAAAAAATATTACCTTAAACAGTTTATTTTGCGACACCACAAAACAAACAATAGCGTAAAATGAAACGATAGATGTTTTTATATCATCATCCGATATATATCGTTATATGAACAGCCCTATGCTTCACCGTGGCAAACATGGCCCTGTCCCAACTTTGTTTTTTGTTTTAAGAGCTGTCGCTGCCATTAGATTCAAAATGAGCTAATGTTTTCTTTAAGTGGTACATTGTGTTTTTATTTGCATTTTAAGCAGCAACATAACAATTTGCTAATTGGGGTTTGTAGTTGAATCCTAGAATCGAGTAGTCAGCTTTTTGGGTTTTTCAAACACTGGACTTCCATTAGTACATGTTGTTTTTATGTAACAATGATGGTTATCATGTTATGGTTTTATGCTTTTGTTTTGAAGGGAATGACGCTGGACTGTGTGGAAATATCTTTGGCTCGTGTGTTTGAGAGTGGCCAGGCTTACGTGGCCCTGTCTCGGGCTCGGAGCCTCGAGGGTCTAAGGGTCATGGATTTTGACCCCCGCGTGGTCCGGGCAGACCCAGAAGTCCTCCTCTTCTACAGAAAACTGAGGAAGGAAAGGTTGCTCATGCAGGTGAGGGCAAATATTACCTCAGCCTGTAGAAAATGTTTATTCGTATCTCACATTTTCTTTTTTCAGTTTCTCATTTTCATTTATTTATAGTAAAAGTAGCTGCCTGGCATTGGTTTAATGTTAAGCTCTGCAGTTTCACTTCAATGTTAAGTTTATGTTAAGCAGAAAAAAATGAGACCAAATCTCTCAGGTAATATTTTGGAAAGCTCCTTTTTTCCCTAGTTGGTGAGATGGATCAAACTACACTGGAGTGCTGTGGATGAAAAACCTCATTCACCAGCTGTACTTATGATCTTCTTTGTCCTCATTTTTCTCTGCAGGCCTCCATGGATGATTTTGTCAGCAACAATAAAGAAAACGCATGGTGAGGCTGGCTCTAAATCCACTCTAATGATATGCACTATGTGCATGAGTTATTGAGCTATTTCACCATTTAACCTTATTTTCTTGAGACTTCAATCTCTACTTGGAGTCACACTGCCACCATCTGCTCATCACTATACTTTTTTTCAGAGGTTATTTTTTAAATTATTTTTTTTTTTACATGTATTCAAATAAAATTTTAGCCAAATTATGTGTGAATTTTTTTTTATCAGTCATTAATATTTAAGGGAGGAAAAACAATGACGCTCCTTGGCTTTAGAGGTCTCGAGGAGAAAATAAAATCTATAGCTGCCTTTAGTCACCGAGTGGCAGCATCTACTCCTTACATTCTCCCACCCGTTTGGGATGATGTAAGGGAATTAACCATGTCTGTGTTAAAGCTGTGGGGAGAGAAAAAATGCTCTGATCTAATTAACTTTTACCTCAACTGCTTTTCAAAAATTGCAAACCTGGGACAAGTGTTCCAGTGCATGCGCCATTAAATAGAAATGCCGTCAACCAGAGACCAATTTTGTGTCATCGTAAACATCAGTGAGACCATTTAGCGTTGGTGGCTGGATAAAACTAATTAAACCATCAGTCATGGAGCCCTCCTGAGAACGCAGATGCTCTGAAAAGAAGCAGCTCAGACTAAGTAGAATCCAAAGACAACCTTTATTTTCTGGTCAGCAGAGTGAAGTCATGACCAAACCTGAGCCGTTTCCATTACTGTAGCAGCATATTTGCTCTAACATTCCACCTCATCACATTTTCATTACAGCCAATCCCTTCTTTACACAAATTTTTAGAGTGTATGCTCCAATATGTTATTAGTGACTCTTGATGTCGATACTGCTATCAGCTATATTGGTATGCACTGCATACAAACAGGTGTCAGGAACGTAGTCCAAGGGAATTCAGGAGAACAACAACAGGCTTCATTTGTAGATTATTTTACATTATCAGAAATTATATCGGGTCTACTGGACGGGTTGTCATTTCACATTGTGGAACAGCTTGTGTGCGACCTGTAGAGACAGAAAGTGGCACAATGAGCATCTTCACTAGGAGAATAATCTTTCCTTTGTCTAGCGCGCACTTACACAATGGTCCCGCGCATGCAGGAAGTCAAAGAGTTCTTCTGTACACTCTTCAACAGTGTTGGACCTTGAACTGACCCGGGTTTCACAGAGCTCCAGACGCTCCTTGTAGTGCACACAGTGTTCAGTCTCCTCACACTTGGCTCTTATCGCTTCTAGAGGGTCCTAAAAAGAAAGGAAGCCATGCTATTCATCAGGAAAATGATGGCAAAAACTCTGGTAGGAAAACCACAACTCTCAAACCATGAAGGTGATTTTATAATGAAGTTAGAGGTTTAATAAGCCAGGCTTCCTGTGTGCTCAAATAAAATGGGGTGTTTTATTCAATTCAATTTTATTTATATAGCGCCAAATCACAACAACAGTTGCTTCAAGGCGCTTCATATTGTAAGGTAGACCTACAATAAATACATACAGAGAAAATCCCAACAATCATATGACCCTGCTATGAGCAAGCACTTTAGCAACAGTGGAAATGAAAAATTCCCTTTTAACAGGAAGAAACCTCAGGCAGGTCAGGGAGAGGCGGCCATCTGCTGCGACCGGTTGAGGTGAGAGAAGGAAGACAGGACAAAAGACATGCTGAGGAAGCATCATATTACTCAAAATGATCCCTATGAGTGTTCCCCTACATCAGAAGCATTATTAAAATCTATAAAAATTCAATGGAAAGCTGTTTATTATTTCTGTAGAAAAATGTTAATCAAGTGATTTACTCTACAGAGCAATAAAAACAAACCTCTTAAGCTAATTATTTTAACACTTGGGTGCTCTCAGTGTTGCCGTTTACCTCTAACATCATGACTGCGCTCAGAAATTTTAAACTGGATCCATTTAAACATTGAAGGTTACTGTCCCACAGCCTAATGTGGAAACTGCATTATTATTTTAGCAGATCAAAGTGAAATTAATTTGATTGATTGAACAGGTATTCTGCTGTGTGTTCTGTGTTCTAGTAGGTGCAATACTAGCAGTACAAAAGAGACTTAATAGCAGATTAAAACAAAATATAAAACATTTATACATGTTTTGCATCACCAAATGAATACACGCACATGAGTCAGTGAAAATACTTCCAACTGATTTTAACTCAAAACTCTGAAGATCACCTCCAGACTAGATTATACGTTTTCAGCGTAAGTTACCAGGTACACAGAGAGCTGATTTCCTAAAATATAAAACTCTGATTTTAAGCTTGAGATCCCTCACTAAGCCGCTAAACTTACCTTGTTGTGCACCACTATGCTCATCTCAACAGCCATAGTTCCATTCCTAGCTCTTCCAGTAAACATGCAAGTCTCCTTGGTCATTACAGTAAAGATTTTAAGACCTATACTATATCTAGTGATGTAAAAATCTGGTATTTTGATACATTTCTTTTCCTTTCAAACACAGAAAACAAACTGATTTCTCCAATATCCATTACTGGCATTTTGTTTTCTTTAATCAACTTATTTATACTGTTCAGATCAGCTGGTTATTGGGTTTGTTGTGCATCAAACAAGTTTTGCAAGCAGGGAAGCTGCAGAGTGCCCTCTGGCGGACAAAATATTCATCAACACTTATACCATAGAAGAAGGGTGTTTCTTTTGTTTGTCTTTTGTAAATATATAATTCGTTATATAGAAATGCTGATACCAATACACAGACACATAGGTAATATCGGCTGATAATACTGGCCCGCCAATAAATCAGTCAGACTTTGTATAGTAACCCATCCACGTATGAGGGTTTTTTCAACCTTTTGTCCTACATAAAAAGCTGTTTGTGACCAGACTACATGTTGTTATAATAAGTATTAATAAATAAACAATTACCACCAACTCTTCCTCCTCTTCTTCTTCCTCCTCCTCAGCAGGGGCATCTTCCTCCTATTCAGAGACATTTATATCAATGTTTTAAAATCCAGTTACAACCCAGCACAGCTTATAGATTTATAGGGCTTTTTTTTACGTTTTGTGTACATTTTTATTAATTACGTTAGAGAATGTCCAGATATTGTAATCACCTAATAAAACTGTGCCGTATGAAACGCACTGAATCAGTCACAGTTAAAATAAGCAGTCTCTCAGGGTAACACCGTCAGCTGCCAGCCTCGTTTAATGGCGAGAATTATATTTTAAAAGGAGCTGTCAGTAAACTCGCAGGGTACACCGCTAAACTGAGCAGCAGAGTTGGGTAACTTCGTCAAACACACAGACAGACCAGTCTATAAAGACACAATACGATATTTTTCGGTACCTCATCGTCGGGGTCCCCGTGTGTGAGCATTTTTTTCTCGAAAACCATGGTTATGTCTGACAATTTTACAAAATAAAACTCAGAAAGCTGAAACTCCTCGGTTTCACTACTTCTGTTCGAGGACGCGAGGTCGGTCACACGCCGGAAACTACTAGAAGGATAACCGGATAACGTTTCCTATTGGTTGACTGAAATTATTGATGTCCACGTGAACCAATAACAGATCTCCATTTTATATAAGGCCCTACCCCATTCAAATATTCAATACGTGCGGAACCATTGTTTAACTGTCAGCGCAAAGTCGGACGAAAAAAAAGCTGGGACACGGCAAGATGGCGCTGCTCTGGGACACCAGCCTGCTGTTAAGAAAAGTTAAAGATTTAAGATGTTTGACACCCAGACGACACCGAGTGAAAGAGAAATGGGTACGTGCTCAACGGGAATAACTGACGTTAATAATACCAGACAGTATTTGCATTTAGCACTCGTGTGGCTGCTAAACACAGTGGAAAAGAAAAAAATGGTAAACTCTGTAACATATTGTATTATTTAAATAGTTTCGTCTGTTACTGTTACTGTCTTGGAGCAACTGTAACCCACATAATTTCCTTAGGGATTAATGAAGTATTCTCACTCTGATATAAGGTAAAGACAGAGGTTGTACAGGTCTAAAGACCGTGAAAGTTAATATTTGCCTTGACCACCTTTATTCTTCAGCACAGCAGGAACTCTCTTATTAGTGAGATTGAGATCCTAATCTTTATTCAAGCTTATTGTCATTTCTTTAAGTAATCTTCAGAAATAGTTATTCGGGCTTCTTGAAGGACATTCAGAGCTCGTCTTTGGATGTTGGCTGCCTTTTGTTTAGTTATCTGTCAAGATGATCCCACACTGTTTCAGTAATGTCGAAATCCGGGCTCTGGGGAGGCCCAATCCATGACTAATAGTGTTTCACTTTGTGTTTTTGTATCCAGGTTTACTTTTATTATCCTGTTGCCAGTCAGACACTTCCTAGATGTGTTGCAAAGTGGATTAAAATTTGACCATACATTTCTGTGTTTATAGTTTCATCCATTTTGACGAAATCCCCAACACCCAACATGACTTTCAGATACTGTTCACATTGTAGATAATTTGGGGGGTTTAGCCCCTTTTTTTTCTCGATTTGTCCAGTTTCTTTGGTCAAATCAGTCCAGAAATGATGTTTTATGTCTATCAAACTGTTTTATCTTTGGCATTTTTACATTCATTTTACATTCAATTAAAGAAATTGGAAGAGATGATGTGTTTTGTGACAGCCTGGTAGTAACAAAGTGCCTAAAGATACAATTTAAAACTGGTTCTTTGTTAAGTTGTTTTTTATGTATAGACACAACCCTAGTTCATCATTTGAGTTAGGAGACTCTTTTTGTTCTGAAATGATTCATAGGTCAGTGTTGAGTGGCTTTACAAAAAGAAAACTTGCCTCTGAAAATGGTCAGGTACATATATTTGTACACAGATGTACATTATAGGTCTACTCTAATTTTACATGTATTAAAGCCAGCTTTCTACTCTCCTGGGCATTTAAATTTTATATTGAAATTGGCAAAAAGAGAGCATGGATAAAAATGAATTAACATTTATATTAAATGTCCTCCTCCTTTGCTCTCTGACAGGCTGCTACACGTCCCAAGTTCCCACCCACCAGATTGGCCGTGCATCACTTTGACGCCACCTATAGCACCCCTCTGGGGCAGCTGTGGCCCTCAGTGCGACTCGCCATGCTGTCAGAGAGAAAATATGGAGCCCTGCTCAATAATTTCTCCTATAACGCTGTTCTGACAGAGCTCAAAGCTCAGGGATGCGTAGATTTCATCAGTGAAAGAGAGAAAGACGGTAGGTGTGCTAGCCTCAGTCACAGTTATGGTTATTGCTTATTACTGATGCAGGAAATGCTGTGCTGTGGCAATCTCTGATGCTCTGAAGAGTTCAGAAAATTTTATGAAGCTAGCGCTGGAGTGTGAATGATTTGATTTAAATTCATTCAATAGACTATTTACTAAAACATTTCACTGGGAAAAGTCAATATCTTAGTAATTAACACTATTAAAAAGTCACTTATATCATCTGGAATATAATTTGCAGTTCCTTCTTGCTTGGAGGAAAAATCCAAGGAACCTAGTGATGTTTCCACGAAGAGCTCTGACGTTGATGGTGAGCAGCTATCTCTAAGCCCAAACATCAAGTGTTTAGTGTTTCCGAGAGGCGATGTAACGCGATTCAAGCCTGCAAGGTGAGCAATATTTCCTATCCTGCTGCTAACAACAGCATCTTCTAGCAGCGTGCAGTCCGACCCTCAGTTCTCTTTTCTCCTCTTCAGGCCAGACAAGAACGGCCTGTTGGGTTACTACCTGATGGATGCAGCATCTCTGCTGCCCTGTCTTGCACTGGATGTTCAAGAAGGTCACAGCGTGCTTGACCTCTGTGCTGCTCCAGGAGGCAAGACCCTGGCTTTGCTTCAGACCCAGGCCATCAGTAAGTCAAAGTACTTTTACCCTTTTTCAGTTAGTTTTTTGAATCTCCGATCTTTATCACATATTCTCTATTTGCTGTTCTGCTGTTAACCGTCCACCTGTTTGTGTTTATGTCAAAGGGTTTTTGTGCATAAATGACAGCTCAGTGTCTCGAACACTACGACTGAGGAAGGTCCTCCACAGCTATGTTCCTAAGCATTTTTTGACAAATGAGAACCTGCGCATCACCTCTTTCGATGGCACCAAATGGGGGGAAATTGAAAGCAACACTTTTGACAGAGTAAGCCAGTGCCACATTGTCACAGTCATCCTTTTCACATGTTTTGCTCTTTGTCATTATGTTTTTATTCAAAAACTCTCAGTTTTGTTCAGCCTTTCCTTTTTTTTTTCCCCTCTAAATTCAGGTCCTTGTTGACGTTCCCTGCACCACAGACAGACATTCACTCATGGAGGACGACAACAACATATTCAGTAAGAGTCGGACTGGGGAGAGACGCAGGCTCCCGCAGGTACAGCTGGAGCTGCTGCTGTAAGTTTGGAGGAAATGTGAACAAAATGGGCTTTGAGGCTGTTAAAGTTTGCATGGTTTCATATAAATATGCGCACAATTACGCAAAATAACAGCTTGTAGTGAGAACTTTTATTTAGATGTTATGTAAATCGAACCCTCTGTGTTTCCTGCAGAGCGGGAATCCAGGCCGCTTGTCCTGGTGGGGAGATCCTCTACTCCACCTGCACGCTCTCACAGAACCAGAACCTCAGTGTGGTTGAACAGGCTATCTACCAAGCTCGAGAGAAAGATGGCATCCATCTACAGGTTAGTGAGACACTTTTTTGTATCAATAAGAAACACATCAAAGTTGTGGGAGATATAAAACACACAGAAACTGAAATCAGACCTCGAATAACTGCCCGTTTTTTTTTTCTCATATCTCGATCACATTCAGGTTGTGGATCTGAGGCCCCTGATGCGCATGTTCGGGAACACCTTTCACTTCGCTCCGGACCTCCACCTGGGCGAGATGGTCATCCCGCACGTAGCAGCTAACTTTGGACCCATTTACATGTGCAAGCTAAAGAGGCTGACGTAGGACGTGGACTCTTGCACAAGTTCGCCTGAGACTTTCAAATACTGAGCAACTCTGCTGCCAGAGTCAGCTGGATTTGCAAACTGCTTCTGGTGGACCCGGGCTTTCATCATAACTGTTTTCTGGAGCTTTTTGAAGCCTTCTAAGCCAACCATGACTCTCAGAGACGTTTCTCCTTTTTCCTCTGTTTTCTCAGTCCTATATGATTACTAAGCCTTAACACTGGGTCACCTTTGCAGGCTACACAGCACATGTAAATAATATCAGTTTTAGATTGTGCAGGTAAAGCATGAGACAAACAGGAAAGAGATTTTTCCTCTGTGCAGATTTGGATCAGTGAATTCACCAGACATGAGGACAGGTGACTCTGAGCGCACAATATCCTAACACTTTTTTTTTGCAGCTTTCTAGAAGGGTCCTTATGCTTTAAAACTAGCTGCACGAGCTGATGAATGACCTCTTTTTAGTTTCAAAGGGACGTGAGGAGTACTTCCTAAAGTCTGGCCTGCATTGACCCATCCCTTCAGTGTCCTCATCATTCATGCTGGTCATCGTGATTGATGCGGAAGCACTAAACTGCTGTTAAACGAATAATTAAACTGAACTTATTGACGATGTGGATGTTTAGGTTTTTATCAGTAAACCATTCAAATTAATGTAACTTAAAGTTACATTATCACTAGAATTCACCCGAGGGCACACTGTGCACCTGAGTGTTCTTTGTACAGATCTTTTCTACTGTGACATATTAAAGAGATGAATGAATGAATGCTTTATTGGCCATATGCAGGTTGCCCCGCAGAGGAATAGGACCCCCCCGACTTACACACACAACAAAGACATCACATGGGAATGCAGTTGGAGATCGGCAGCATTACAGAGAAAACACTGAAAAAGTACACAACAATGGGAAAAGTACAAGAGGAAAAAAATAGACCTCTACTCATGCTGGGCACCTATGGGAGGACAGCATGAGAACAGGAAACAAAAAAAAAAACCTCCTCTGCACAAAAAAGCACATAAATGTCCACATTACAACATTGGAGCAGATGTGACACACAACCAGGATATGCATATGGCAGTGTGAGAAGAAGTCAAATAGTCATTCAATAAGTTGTTAGTCAGTACTGTACATCTGCACGTTCTTATCACATTTTGAGTGTGATAAAATGTTAATATTTAAGTGGTGCTCGTCTGATAGTGATCGTAAGTTACAGGCAATAACTACAAGAAAACAATGGACAAAGGATTAAGATTACAATTAGGAAGGATGTGTCATTTTCTTTAAAGGTCTCCTCCACTCATGTATAGCTATTTATGAGTTGCTGTTTAATTTTTGCCCTCTAGGTGTCAACAGTAGATCAAGATTACAAGTGTCCTGTATCTTCCTTGTCCACTAGAGGACACTGAGCGTTTATATGTGGAAATGCTACTGTAATTCCACTATGTGTGTTTGTCTTGCTGTACTTTGTCAGCTGCACAGGGATGATGTTTGTGGTTTGGGGGAAAAAAACACAAATTTCCATCAGAATTACCTGCTCTCTTTAGCTCGGCAATGAAAATGGGCTTGTCTTGTTCTTTGCTTATTCATCAGGTTTGATGGCTTTGCCTAATAATGCGATATATGGCTGTGTGAGAGGAGGGCATAATGACAAGGCAGGTAATGACTTCTTTGACCATTTGGCTTCTCACATCTGAATCTGCGCAGCTTTCATTACTATAGCTGGATTGAGTCCGTTTTTGCATCGGCATCACTCAGAGGTGAAATGTTTCCTCTTATCACAGCCTAATGTGAGCGCAGAGGTGCCTCTTTTTCTTTTTTTTCCCATCACACCGCCGATGACCCTTTATGTTGTCCTGGCCCAGGCAATGTAGCATGAAAAAAGGTGTGTGTCTCTGTGTGTGCGTGTTTCTTAACGAGTCCACCATCCACATCCCACTGTCATTAAGCTGCTCCGGAGCTGACTCCCATCCCCGTGCCGGGATGGACGTCAGCCATGCGGCTCCCAGATGAACATTAAAGAGGCAGCAGAGAGCTAAAATGGGACGACTCGCCCTGTTTTGCCCCTCCGCTTTTTTTTATTCCACAGATGAGTGCAGATAATTTTCTGTGCGATTGTGAGTGATTACTGTATTACTGCGGTAAAAGGGGGATGTATCGGGGAATGCAGGGGGAATTAATGACACATAAAAACTATTTTTGTATTGACTGCGTTCGTCCCCAGGGCCTCGAATGCCTCCTCGCATATCTTGTGATTACCTAAACGTATTGTAAATATGTGTTTCCTATGGGCTCCTACATAAATTTACATGTTTTAACACTCAGGAGACGGCAGACTGTTAGAGATGAGTTACTCTCTATTCTGCCTGTCTATGGACTCAACTGGCTGCCTGCTTTATTATTGAATTAGCCAATGAAGCGCTGTGCGTTTGTGTCCCTATGTGTAAGCCTGTGTTAGGGAGACATGCTGTGTATTAGAAAGATGAATATTATGGATTTAACTACACACCCACATGCTTCTGCTGTGTTTTCTAGTACATTTTTTTGTTAATAAACCTGCAAAAACACTAATGGTTTGATGTTTTCACCTTGTGCCTCGCGAGCTCGGAATGAATGTTAAAACTGAGCATCTACAGCAGGTTGTTTTAATAGTTAAATCGGTGTTTGTGCCGTCAGTGGTTCAAAGTGAACTTTAAGGTGTCTGTTTGGTAAAGACGCACATGGAGGAATGTTGCAGGTTGTAGTAGTTAAGCTGCTCTTCCTGCTGTGGAGATTCCAGCCCAGAGGTGAAGTTCAGACTCGTGTCCCAGCTAGCAGCGGGGCAGAAGATCTCAGCAGTCGGGGTCTTTGTTGCAGATACATTAATGTAGACTTGAGCCCAGCAGGATGTGCTCTCTGCTGTTCTCAACCACAGAGTGCACAGAAATGCTATAGAGTGTGTGTGTGTGCGTTTTTTGTTTTGTTTTTTTCTTCTTCATTTTCAGAGTGCAGCTGCTCGTCTCTTTACTGTTCAGCTCCACAGCTCGCTCATATTTACAGGCCTCCAGTCGTCTATTTACATTTTATCAAAAGATCATTTGCACGTTGTGTTTTCTGATGCTTGTGTGGAAATGTTAGAAACTTGAGAGAGGTGGAGAAGGACTGAGAGCAGTTGGCCTGCCTTTTTCTTTAATTTTCAGAGTTTTCCACTTTGAATAATTAATTTACTCAACGGTTACACTGGAACAGTAGATCTACAGCCACAGCAGTGAAGCAAACCTCACCAATAGACACAAGGTTTTATACACACTGAATGTACTTGTTTTATTTGTTTTCAACGTGGTAAATAAAGATACTTTTTAAAATAAATAATAAAAAGAATTTGTGATGGATTTTCTACACACGTACAGGGGTCTGTTTTCAGTGACTATAACTACTGTGTTACCTGTTGAGTTTATCATGCAAAGGTTTTATCCATATCACGAGCCACTAATCTGTGGCTTAAATATTTCACATGGACCTTACAGTTTGATCCAACAGGCCCATACCGACACCGTACCATTTAACCCTGGGCCGTGAGTTATTTTCATAAAATGAGGTTCATATACTAGACGTGTTTTCACTGTGTAATCTAAGCATCCGTCGACAGACTCGATGCTCCGTGAAGTGGCTGGGAGAGCTCCCGTTTGGTTTAGTGACGCCCACATTGGAAATGCACCCCAAGGTTTAGACTGCAGCCAGATTAAGAAGAGGGAGAATGGGGGTTTTCTTCTCTTTAAGAAGATTACCCGGGAAGGGGCGAGATGGCAGTCAGAGTGTTTAAGAGAAAAAGGACAAGAAGAAAATGGAAGATGAAGTGGAACTAAAGGAGGGTGGCCCTGGATACACAGTTTAGCCACCTGTTGTCTGCCTCTTGATATCACTCTCTTCTTTGTTTCTCTGTCCACGTAACCCATTTCCCTCTGTTTATGTCTGTGAAAGGTGTTAGGGAAAGTGGCAACGATTGTTTCAACTTTTCGGCAGAAAGTACGAGTTAAATGATGAAGCCTTTTTTCTTTTTTTCCCTGCGCAGCTGTGAGTCTGATTGTACTTGTGCTTCCCTCTCCCTTAAGTTCGTGCTGGTGGTTTCCAGGAGCGCTTTGATGTGTATCTGGGCAATGCACTATTAGAGGGATTTCCCCGGGTCTGACAGCTCAGAGAATATGCTGCGAAATGGCAATGCCACTGGGCTAAAAGAATGCTGGAAACAGGATTAGGATCATATTCTGGCAGACCCTGTCACCTACTCAATGGGCCGAGATTTCCAACACTGGCAGTTTTCATTCTCGCCATGGTTTAAACCTTTGAGAGAACCATGGAGAGGAGGGAGAAAAAGCACTGATTGAATGGTACACTGTGATTTTTGTGTGGGGGTCTTGCTCCGAGGGGCTCTGTGTGTGTGTGTGTGTGTGTGTGTGTGTGAAGCAGAAGCATATTTTCATGCTTTTTACAAACTAAAAGTTTGCAAGACTGGATGGATTTTTTTTACAGATACACACACAGCACACACATCGCCATCACTTGCTTTAAGGAAAGTAAATGAGCATCTTTAACTGCCTACAAATAAGTGGCTATGGCCTCAGTGAAGCCCTGAGTGTTAGAGATGGAAGCGCCTGATCCAGCATCAAGGGCTCAACACACTTGACCCTGCAGCAGTACAATCAAGCAATCCCTGTTCAGCCCCCAGGGTGTGTGTGTGTTGGGGGAGGAATGGGTGTTAAGGGGGGGGAAAGTGAACATTTGGAACAAGACTATTGTTATGTTCTCTGGTCCAAAGCCCCATGGGAGGAAATCCTGCCATGTACCTGGACAGATTCCTCCTCTGGATAACAAGGACATTCACTTTGGATGCAGACATATCAGTCACACATCAGCGTGCCCTTGGCCGAGGACACGCGCGTGTATGTGGTGTAATAAAACACAACAAGGTTTAGGGTGAGGTGTTACACCCACATTAACGCTGCTAATCTGGTGAGATCATTATCCCCATCTGTCCAAATTTTGGGAAGCGGTCGTTCATAACTGCAGCCGAGGTGCATTAGTTATTTACACACACGTATACACACACACTGAGAGGGACATATATTCAAGGCCAATTCATTTAAGAGCAGAACAATGTCACATACAACACATGTAAAGTTTATTGTGAGAGGAGCAAGGGCGTGCTTTAGAGGATGTGGCAGAGATGCCCAGTTGCCCTGTGTGTGTGTGTGTGTGTGTGTGTGTGTGTGTGTGTGTGTGTGTGTGTGTGTGTGTGTGTGTGTGTGTGTGTGTGTGTGTGTGTGTGTGTGTGAGTGAGAGAGAGAGAGAGAGAGAGAGAGAGAGTATGGTTGGGTGGGGGTCTGCGTTTTGACAAACCATGCTGTTAAAGATATAATAGCAGCATAATCACCGCCCCAGGCTGTCATTCTTCAGGATAATGGCCTGCTTATTCATTGGGGATGCCGTGTGTCCCCACGCTGCTTTTTATTTCCCAGATATTTCAGATTACGTGTTTCTTTCTTTGCTCCTGTACCCTTTGTCTTGTTGCAAATTCTCATGTATTTGTATTTTTAGTGTTCTTTAAATTTGACCTTCCCTCCGCTCTTTCATCGTCCCCGTGTCTTTTCTTTGCTTTGCTCGTTCTCTTTTCTCATCATCCATGTCTTCAGACTAAACTGATATATTAAATATGTACTTGCTTATATTAATTGCAGGACTTTAAGGTCCTTCGCTCAGTCAGTAGGTTTTATGTTTTGCTTATCTGAAAAATGGTGTAACAATATTACAAATATAAAGCTCAATCATATGCTCGTCGTATCTTTAACTTCGTGCTGTTTAATGACTTTTTTGTCAAGGTTTGTCCGTGAACACCCATCCCGTTTAAATCTTCAGCAAAAATCAAGAAGTCTTCATTGTAAAGATCTTCAGGCAATGTTTTTATTTGAAGTTATTTTACAACAACACAAGTTCAAGTCTACATTATTGAGAGGAGCAAAGAAAACAACACTGCTGATGGTCCGGTCGCTCTCCTCCACCTTTACATATCTATTTAGCACCGGACCAAGTAGTTTGACAGAAACAGTCGGGGAACAGCATTAGAAACAACAACAGAACTCAAATAGAGTTGAGACAGCAGAACACAGAGGACTCAGGTCGATTATTCACTGAGATGTCTTCTCCTTCTTTTGCTTTTACACCTGGATTGATTGAAAAACACGGAGGTTGGTAGTTTTCCAGAAAATTTAAATGTGCTCAGGTTCTTCTTTTAAATTAATTCTCGAAGAAGGAAAAAAAAACGTAAAATTTTAAATATCAGTTCAATCCAGGAGTGTTAAACAGACAACCAAGACAGGAGGGGGTGGACAGGGCTGTCGGTGGGCTCAGTAAATACAATCTTACAATCTGACAAGGAATTTTATCTGAGACAGAGTCCATTATTATTAATTATACAACATAATAGGAACTTTACAATTACTTTACCAGTAAACATTAATAGATAGACTTTTTTTGTATTTTACATATTAAAATAATGTGCTTTTTTTTTTAATTTGAAGACATTATCTTCCAAAACACATTAACGGAAAACATCAGAGACGTGTGTGATTCTCATCAAGTGCTGACGGTGTGGCTTTCAATGAAAAGCTGCATGTTTCCTCGAGAGACTATTAAGGCGGGAATAATACAAGTCAAGACGATATTTAACCGAGTCCTAATATGTTTACCATCGTTCTGTATTCACAGAAGATGAACAAGTCATTGCAAAGTCGTGCGTCTGCTTCAGTCAACAGTTTTGGCATACGGACTCTTTGAATCTAAAAATGCTGCATTAAGTGTTACGCGTGTTCGTAATTGCGCTCGCCCCAGCTCCCTCAGCCCAGGGCAAAATGTAATTAAAACCTCTGAGAATTTAGTCACTGAAATCATTTTCTCATTATCAAGCCAGCCTCTGTACAAAGTGGCATATTAGTGGCTATTAAACTGGTGAATTAGTCACTTTTAATTATGGTGTTGAGGACAACATGACTCGGGTTTATTTTTATTTATGTGCTGTTGTGTTTTACGTGGTATGTACATAACCACACGGCTTCACTGAAATGTCTCTTTGCTGCACGAGTGATTCCTTCCAAAGTGCCTCATTTATTCACATTGTTCTTGTAAACATTATTTGCATTGTTATTTTTCTTGTTTTGCTTTGTTTAAGTGAGCGCATCCAGCCGTTCACACCATTTTTCATGATTCTTTTTCATTTATTTAGGAAGGTCCAGCATTGCATGACTGTTGGAAGTATTTTCATTTTATGGAGTGTTGCATCTTACAGCAGTGCTGTCCATTATCTTGGGGGTTTTCTGTTTCCAACGATATGCTGAGCTGCAACAGAAGCTATGAGAAGTCGGGCAGGTGGTCGACATGTGGTGCGTTTTGAAGAGATGTTAAATGGAGATCTGTAGGTCCAAAGCATTTTGGCATGTTTTATTTACGAACATCTCTGTATGTTCTGTTCCCATCTGCTGGAGGAGTTCTTGTATGCTTCCTAAAGAGCTATCACAGCCACACGGACACGCAGTAGGGTATGGTAATGTGCAAGCTCTGGCCTAGTTTACACCATCTTTCACCCCTTCTGATTCTCAGTTAGACATTGTGTCCAGTCCCAGCGAGGCGGCGTGCTGCTTGGCCCTCAGACGCAGGTTCTCAATGCTGGTGGTCTTGCTGTTGTGGCTGGTGAGGCCGCCTGCAGTTGATGCCTGCAGCAGCGGGCTGTTCCACACCTGCTGTGCATGATGGGACAGGGACTGATAGTAGGACTGGCAGGGCAGAGAGCCCAGTGGCGCAGGGGGCATGTTAACATTCATTCCCAGGTAGGGAAGTGAAGACGGGGCAGCGAGGTCAAAAGCGGGGTAGTGCACCAGGTTGTTGGTGGCAGCCATGTGCTGGCGGAACTGCTCCTGCAGACGAAACAGACTGAGGGGGGACGAAGAGTAAGAGTGGCTCTGAGAGAGAGGACCGGTGCTGGCCAGGCTGCTGCTGGAGGACGAAGGTGTCACTGACGGAGAGACCAGGGGGGAATCTGTACAGGGACAAGGAGGGTTAAGAAAGTTTTACATATATTCTTTAGTAGTCAGCTGATTTAATGCATTAAGTTTGCCAAGGATAAAAAGGACTTGTACTTAGTATTCTTACCTGGTTTAGGGCTGAGTCTTTTACAAGCTGGAGAGTCGTCCCCAGGTGTCACTGCCCTTTCACACTTCATTTCCTCTTTCTGGGATTTGCTCTCGTCCTCCTTATCGGTGGCATTATCCTCTGTTGCCGACTCGCTGCCTGAATGTTCTGCTGACGTGACGTTCAGCTCCATGTCCAGCGGAACAGGACGAACCACAGGACCCTCTGTCTCCGGGGAGGATGAGGAGGAAGAGGAGGAGGATGAAGGTGGAATAATAGGCTGGGTATCAGAAAGGATAGTGGTGGAGGGAGGCATGTCCTCCTTCTCGCTTCCTCCTTCCCCGGACACCTCCTTCTGCTTCTGAAGCTGCTCCTTCTGGAGGCTGCGCTGCTTCTTACGAAACTTTGCTCTGCGGTTTTTGAACCAAACCTGGAGGATAAAGATTATTATAGACCGTTAATAGAAAACTGGGGTAGAGACTTTAGTGCATTGTGATAAGTGATCCTCTATGTTCCAGAAGTTTTTTGTTTTTATTAATTTGTTGTGTTCTTTATTTTGATCTTGTTGGGGGGGGGGGGGGGGGGGGGGGGGGTTAAATCGAAAAATAAAAGATAATATGCTCAAGTGCCCAAGCTTTAAATTCACAATCAAGCTTCAAAAATGTTATGCTTATTAGCTGGCAGTTTTTTACCACTTTTTTTAGGTTGTTCAGATGAACAATCTTTTGTGGATGATAATGCAAAACTTCACAATCTACAAAAGCCATAACACTGCTTATAAATATCATTTAGATACTGTTTTTATCACTGCTAATCACGTTTTTTATTGAAGTGTTTCAAGCTGTGTTTTTGTGAAATGAAGACAGAAGTTTTGTTTGTTTTACTTAAAACTGTCTCCCATCTTTTATAAAATCTCTATCTCTAACGTCATAAACCCAACACTAATATAAAATAATATACATTTATATTATATTTTTATTCTTCTTCTTCGGACGTGCCTACCTGCACGCGGGCCTCGGGCAAATTGGTGCACATGGCAAGTCGCTCCCTCATCACCACATCCGGGTAATGGGTCTTCTGGAAAGTCTTCTCCAGCGCTTCCAGCTGCTGCGCAGTGAAGGCCGTGCGGCTCCGGCGCTGTTTGCGGTGCTGAGAGCCGTAGCGAGCCTCCAGGATGATGTCTTGAAATGTGCAGCCGTTGGAAGAGAAAACACACGGCAAGTTTTATTTCACTGAACAGGGTGGGCTTGTGTGGCACTTTCATACTTGGGGCAGCTTATTTGTTAATTTAATTAATTTACTTATTGCTTAAAAAAAGCTTGAGGGCTTAGACACGTTTTTAATATTATCCACTCTCTTCTTTTGCTTTTCCCAAAAAGGAAAAAAAATATTTTTGTGATTGCTAATTATAAAAAAAAGTCTAATACGTCACTAAATGTCTTTGTGGCCTACCACAGCACATATTTCACTTTATTTTTAGTTTAGTTTATTTAGTCTGATCCCAGCTATATCCCTTCACGGTGTAACATGATTAATCGTGAAAGCGAATATTGACACCTAATTAAAAATATTCTAGAAACAACACGCCAACATGAGAACAATCACAGACGCGAATTTTGGCTCTATGTATACTTTTTTTTCCTTTTTTCTTTTTACAAAAAACAAACAAATTCAAGCTCGTTTCTATAAACACTGTCTCCTGCTTGTGTGTGTGAGCGTGCACTCAATTACCAGCTAGTCTCTCGGCCAACGTAAGCGCGTGCACGGACGGCCGGTAGTCGGGCGCGTGCTGCGCCTGTTGTGCGGCCTGCTGGTGCAGGTTGTACATGGCGCTGAGGGAGTTCATGGCGTGCAGAGAGTAGCCGTTCACCCCGTAGTGCTGCATGGTGAGAGGTCGCTACCTGCGGAAGGGAAGAGAAGGATGGGCATCTGGCGTTAGGGGAGGGCGCGTGACTGCTGATTGGCAGGCAACATTGTTGAACACGTGATCTAAAACCTTTTTTTATTAGAAGAACAAATGGTTTAGAGACATCCAGTTCAGATGAACTGTGACACACACACACACACAGCGTATTTATTAGTAAGTGACAGTAGGCCCACGCACTCAGGGGCCAATAGATTTTAATGTTCTCACTCAGACTAAAGTGTTATCCATTAACATCCAATTACCGCTCTATTCAATCCATTAATTATACAAAAGACTTTTAATTGGGGTAATTATCACTCTTCGCCATAATGAACCGTGACGGATGCCTTATTCATGAATTTATTCCCGGCGTTTGTGTGTTCAAGAGAAACTAAATCCCCACTGAAAACGTTGCTTTGACAGATCAACGCGCTCATGAAATGTGTTAGGACATGATACAAGCTGATTTGTTAAGAGTGTCGGTGGCAAAAGGTGCAACCAGATAGCAGGATTATTATTATTAGTAGTAGTATTAAGTCATAAATAATCCGGTCAGGTGATGTTAATTTTCAAGGCTATATTTTTCTTTTTTGTCCCCATATTTAAAAGCAAATGTAGTCATTTACTGGTCGTCTTATGCTATTAATAATAAGTCTTACAAGCCTGAACACTTGCAGCTTTAAAGGCAGGAAACTAGTCGAAGGGAAATCGTCCACCAGGCAGCAATTTTCAAAAACTCTATTTTGTAGTTCTCCTTCACGACCGAGATTTTCATAGATGAGACCGCTTGAGGACACGATTAGATATGTATTAGCACCAAGGAGGCTGACAGAAGGGGCTATCTCCGAGGCCCAAACAGTTATTATAACTATAACAGAGGGACCACAGGGAGAAGATATAAATCTTCCTGCTGGATGACAGCTTTGTAAGTGGCTGTAAGTTCTTGCGCTTAAACGGAGAACTCAAATAATATCATCAATTAAAACTTTAAGGGCGTGATTTAATTTCTTAACTGCTTTGTTTAACTAGATGAATTTGACTTGTTCGTGTAACAAATCAGAATATGCAGTAATATTAAGGGGCCAGTAACTCAGTACATGTTAGTGTGAAGAGTTTAAATTGTTCAATGCTGTGATGGATAACAGTAATTTATGACTTTGTTGTTAATTTGATTGCGACTATGATAAACATGTGATTCATTTAATTTCAGTTAGGTAACTTCTGTTTCTCCTCATTATTATTATTATTGATAATAACATGTAAACAATTTAGGATGTTGAGCCAGTTTTAGCACACACGGGTTGCCGTTGTTGTAAAGCGTTTCTTTCTGTTCCTCTCTTGGCTTTTTAGTGCCGTGTGCGTGCGTGCTCTGGCGTGTGCGCGCGACGCCCGCAGTGCCCGTTCCCAGCCTATTAAGTGGCTCCGGCGGCTGATGAATGTGATCAGAGGGCAGTGGGGAATAGTTTAATTCGCGGGGACAGAAGGTGCTTCGCTAAACATTTACTTTACTCCCCCAAGTATTTGAGTTGAATGGGTACCCCCTCCTTCCCTTTCACACACACACACACACACACACACACACACACACACACACCTCCCCTTCCCTTCTCTGGCGGCCTCTTATCCCATCGCCCCGGGGCAACATTTTGGCTGAGATGTATGGCTGCTCCGCGGGTAAAAATATGCATGTTGATCCCCATTTGGCTCCCCGTCTAATGGAAGTGCAAATAGGTTTCGACTGCGAGGCCCTCCATTTATCATCACCGCTGACATGGACGGACGTACAGTGGGACCCAGCGCTTAGCTCTGCGGCGGAGCTCCCTCGTGTGCGCGTGCGTGCATGCGAGCGCGTTCAGGCAGACTTCGGTTCTCCTCAGCTACCTTTTTCTGCATTGCATCTTCTGAAATTAAATTAAATTAAGCCTCTAGTCGCAAAAGATTTAAGAAAAACAATAAATAAATAATGAATCACCATCCAGCAGAGTGAGAGCAGAAAGTACATGTTTGTATTTGTTTTAACCTGCATGCCTGCAGAGATAGAATAAAACACATCTGTCATTGGTTTTAATCCACCAAAGCTGCAAATAAGCGTAGCGTGAGCTCATCTGCATGCTTTCACTGTTTTCCCGTGTTTAGTGGGCAGGTAAACTTCTACTTTATACTCGACTTCCCGTTGTTTCCAGCTTTAAAATACTAGTTATAGCCTGTATCTCCTGTCCCTATCAGATTCTGCACAATAGCCCGTCGCTGTGAGCCGTGTCCGCGGTGTTATTGTCATTCATAAGTCTCTCGTTGCTCCAGGCGCTGGGCCCTCCTGGCTGCCCTTTCTCAGTGCTTCGATAATGAAACCGTCATTATGTAAATTGGCATGTACAGTGCAACTCTTTGATCCGACTAAATTAGGAAAAATGTTATTTGCTAACAGCCCTCCGGGGACTTAGTCGACCTGACAATCTGCTCTTTGCTGTGTCACTAGTGTAAAACTGTCAGAGGGCGAGGAACATCTGTAATTTTTCCCTGAGCTGCTGTTATGAATGATATTTGTTACGTTCAGACCAGATTTAAATTTAGGTGTTTCACTGTCTATATATATTTAATTGTCAGCATTTAATTAATATTTTAAGCCATTTTAATCACACTGAAATGAAACTTTTGTTATTTTGTTCTTTTTAAGAAACTGTTTTTGAAAAATTACAGTGGAGTTCATAAAAGTAAAAGAAGACAATAAGTGAGACGCTGTCAAAAAAATGAGGAGGCCTTTAATTTTGAGGTTATATTAATTTTGCGCACAAATAAATATGTACGCATATTTTTTTTCTACGTTATCCTGTTAATTGTTTTCTTATGTGAATAGTATGGGGTGTATTTTCGTTCGCATTCAGACGATTACAAAAATAAATAACTAAAACAAAATTTAAAAAAAATCATCCAAAGCACTGCTTTCATTTTCATCAAGTGCAAAAATAAACATGCAATTTGCAAATAGCTAATAGCACAACAGCATCTAATAACCTGCAGTTCGTTTCATACAAACTTTACAAACATTATAAACTTCATATGACTCGCTGCTGCTCTGTAGGAGTCTGCTGTTTTTCTTTATATATATATATACAGCTAAATAGACAGACACGACTAGATAGATAAGAGGAAGTTAAAGACTTTTTTCTGTTTTGAGGTTTGTTTGTTTTTTACCTCCTGCGCCGGTAGTCTTCGTTGTCACCTCCTCCACAAACAGAAAGAACCCAAGCTCCTCCGTTTCCTCTTCCTCTTCTTTTCGGATCTTTTAGCGGCTCTGTCGGGTGAGTTTTTGCCCTCTTTACCGTCCTTTTTGTCCGCCAGTGAGATGACAAGTCAGCTCAATGGAAAAAGTCCTCCCCGCGTGCTGCTTCGCTCAAAGCCCGTCCGCTCGCGCTCCTCTTGCTCTCTCGTTCTCTCTCGCTCTCTCTGCGTCTCGCGCACAAGTGGGAAGCCGCCATCTGCTGGAGCGCGAGATCCCCGAGCTGGGATTTTAAGTAGAGCCTCGCTGGGGTCGTACGAGCTTTCTATTGGCTCTCGGTGCTGCCAGTTAAGGGAGCGACACAGCTGAGGGTCTAGTGGCGTGTCGGTGCACTGACGTCTGGAGTTATTTTTCAAATATGATCAATTTAAGCACATTACGCCCGCTGAAATCCACCCGTGACCGTGGACACATTTCCCCCCTCTTATTCTGGAGTTGATAAACAAACCTGAAACATGACAAGTGAAGGTTTATATTGGATACTTTACGGGAATGTAGGCTATGTTGTTTTACCATCGTGATGGAGTGGTATGAATTACATTACTCTGCGAATATTTGAGGTGTAATTTAATACAGTAATTGTTTTTTATTTTTTTATTTTATTTTATTAAGCTTAAACCTTGAATCGGTGAGTAAAGTTATTCTCCCATGACAATTCATAAGGCATACAGAAAACACAACTATGGAGAAAAAAAGAAATATATTTAGTATTTTTTTTCCCCTCAAATCTGTCTTCAGACAGATTGTCTGCACTTCGTTCACGAATCCGATTGTCTTTCGTTAGTTTTAGAGAGCACAAGCATCCGACCCATAGTTTGTTTGCTTTTCGGCTTTTTCTCCATGCCGTGGAGGAGAGAGAGACTTTAGAGAGATGGCTAATAGATGCCAGGGTGCTGCCTTTAGCCTCTCTCCCGGCCTGGAAGGATTTGGGATGGGATAGGAAAGACAAGACGCCATCTCAGCCTCCAAAAACCCCTGTCTTAAAATGACTGCGGGTAAGAGGATTAGGGCAATAATGCCCTTCTCTTCTTGAAGGGTTTTCAGAGAAGATTTCTTCTCCCGGAGCAAAACCGTTTAGGTAGCGAATTAAGGGCAGCGCAAAGTATCCTTTTAATGTAAAGCTTGCATATTTTGTTGGGAGATTCTTTGGGAAAAGAAATATAACGCTTTTATTTCTTCCTTTTTAAAAAAATCTCTGACCATGTTTTTTACTCTAACAAATCTGAACTGTAGACAAAAGATTTCACGGAATAAAGAATATTAATGTTAACGCGTGCTGGCACGTAGAAAACACATTTGCCTCTGAGCGCGTCACTCACAGGAGCAACCAGCGGTGTGCGCGCCTGTATCAGAAAAAGTTTGCGTGGGTCATCTGAAAGTTAAACGTGTGTGTGTGTGTGTGCGTGTGTGTGTGTGTGTGTGTGTGTGTGTGTGTGTGTGTGTGAGAGAGAGAGAGAGAGAGAGAGAGAGAGAGAGAGAGAGATTAAGGTAAAGGTGAGGGTCCACGCGTATTTTTATTTATTTATTTGAAAGCAAAAATGGCGTTAGATGTTTATAAACAAAGCCTAACAATAAAGAAATAGTGGTATGTTTCAGAAGTTATAAAATTAATAATTGTAAATCTGTCAAATAATAAAAGTATTATTATTATTATTATTATTATTATTATTATTATGTCATCTTCCTTTTTCAGTCTTTTTTATAACAACCTAAAACCTTTTTATGTGTTCTTCAAAGTCTTTTTTTTTTTCTTTCCCCTCGCCTGAAAAAAAATAATAAATAAAAAATAAATGCTCGTGTGCCTCTCTGGTTGTGTCTCCTTGGTAGGCTCCTATCACTCCGGTTTTCTCCGAGGTCTGAGAAAGAAAGAGGATTAACTTGTGAACCAATGGAAATAAGAACTTAAACGGGAGGTAAATCTGGCCACTGTCTCTTTGTGAGGACCGTCTCTAAAGCAATTAAAGCGAGAAAGAGTTTCTTCTCAGCGCCTCTCCACCTAAAGCTCCTTAGAGCGGCTAGAGCTGTCCAGCGCATCTGAGGGGCTTAAACGCCATAAAACAGCTCCCCTTACCCCTGCATCCAGCCATGCACCGCTGAAAGCGAGGTGGGCGAACAATGACCTCCACACGATGAGCGACGCCAAATTTGAAAATGTTCATTTTAGATGGAGAAAAAAAAAAGAAAGAAAACTCAGGATGGCTCAGGATGAGTTATTGATTTTCTTTTCGGGTTTTACCCTCCACCTTTATCACATAATATTTAGCCTATTTGCATAACTAACAAATCGAGCTTTTTATTTGACAAAGAACAAAACTATGTTTAATGCGCTCACTTCTGCCAGCTAATTAATACTCTTAATGATGTTTCTGCAACTTCATGAATACATTAGGTGTGCAATCCAGCAAGCCTCAGCCTCTCCTGCACCATTCAAGGGTATTTCAGCATCTGTTCATCCCAGAGCAATTAATCATTTTGATGTGTAGTTTAAAACCGACTTCTTGCGGGAGACCTTTTTTTTTGACAAGAATAACAAAGCAATTTGCCAGGAGCCACCTCTTACACACAATATTAGGAGCACTTCCACAGTAAGAGCTGCTTTCCATATATATATAAATATATATCTTTAAAAAAAATTGATATATATGAATTTAAAGAGACAGCAACAATTTTGCGGTTTATTGTCAGCACCACACCTCTGAATCCTCCTGAAATCCCTTTTATTTGTGACAAGATCTCAGGATCTCCTCGGCAAATCCCTCCTCTAAAAGTTTTCAACCTGTCAGTTTCCTCTAAAAGCTGGATAATTCCCCCTCTTTTTTCCTCTGTCCATCCCCATCTCTCTTTCTTATTGCCCTCTTTTCCTCCCTTGTCTCAATCCCTCTGTCTCATTTATTTTCCTTGCCTTCTCTGCTCTCTCCCTCTCTCTGTCTCTCTCTGGCTCGGATCCCTCTGCACAAGGGGCCCCATTGTATAGTCCTAATCCAGAGGCAACACAGCTTTAGGGACATGCAGGGATAAAAGGCCCATCAAGCCCACAACTTTATGGGGGCAAATCTCTCCCTAATCCTTTGCTTTATCTAAACAAAAGCCCCTCTGCCTTAATCCACCTATGTGTTGAAAAGAAAGAGAGGAAGAAACTGGAGAGTGGCAGAGAATGGGAGAGGGGGAGAAAAAAAGAGAGAAAACAAGAGATGTTGGAGAGAGAGAGAGAAAAAAAATCTCACGCGCTCTCGGGTTGAACAGGAGATCACACGGAGGAGGTAGAAGTTTTCAGGAAGAGGTAAGTCATACTGACAAGCTCTCACCTGCGGGTAAGCTTCAAGTGTTAAGTGCTGCCAAACTGTAGCGCATCTCTCACTTAAAGACCCCAGCTCGTGTTTTGCAGTCGAAATGAACGAGGCTGGTGTGTTCATTAAGCAGGACGTTATTTTAAGAGATGCATTTGTCAAGAAAACACGAGGATCTCTTTATGCTGACAAGTGAAGATAACACCAAAGTGGACGTGGGCACAAATGTGTTAATACTGTGTCCAATTTGGCCATGACTGAAAATAAAAGTGTGTCGATCAATGTAAACTCACGATGAGAAAACGTTGTTTAACAGGGTTGGGCGATGTTCTAAAAAATCCTTTAAATCAGTCTGATTAATATGTGGCTGGATTTTGAGGCTAAATCCTGCAGCATCGGCTCACACTTAACATTAGATGTGTATTCATTAATGCAAGCACTGCTGACTGTGCAATTTAAGAGTCCCAACAGTGTTTATGGGTTAGTATTATTTGTTTACTGAGAAGCTGCCTGCATACTGTGGTTTGGTATTGTCTTGCTGAAATAAGCAAAGATGTCTGGATGGCAGCGCATTCTGGTGAAAAAGCCTTTGCATATTATTAATATTACTATTCAGCAGTCCTGCCGTGTACATTAGTGCCCACTGTCAGCCTCACCCCCACCAAGCTGGACAGTCCCTCTCCTCTTTAGCCTCGAGGCATCTAACATTTACAAAAAGGAATTTCTGATTAAATTCTTTAGACTAAATAATGATTTTCCACATCGCCCAGAGAAGTCTTAGATTTTCATATTTTTTCATTACATGGCAGCGTTTTGGCTGCTTTTTTTGTTTGTTGCTTGCTTTTTGTCTTTTTGGATGCAGTTTGCAAATCCATGGACATTTCCATAGAATCATGTTGTTTTTAATGCAGTGGTGCAAATATCCCAGTGGTTCAGTGTTGGTTTTCAGCCTCACTTTCTGAATATTTTAATGATTTCCACGTGCCAAAGAAACCCAGAATTCTTTGCAATTTTATGTTTAAAACAGTTCTTCTTAAATTGTTTCTAAATCACTGCCCATCTTGTTACCCCTGTTTCAGCTGTTTGGGAGTTTTCCTGTTCTGCTTTGGGTTATATTCTCTAACTAGCCACCTGTGTTATTTTACAAGCTACAGAAGATCAGTTTTTAATTCTCAGTTTTTCTCAGGTGTGGCTCCTTATGACACCACCTGCTTTGCCCCAGGTTGTTCTTCCAGTAAAAGAAATGGGTCCACCTGTACAGCTATGACTTATCTAAAGCCTCTCGTGCAGCCTGAATCCCTTCACTTCCTCTCAAACATCTGTCTTTACCAAAGAAAATCTCACTGTATCGGCTCCACTTTGGACAATCAAGCTTTAATCTGGAGCTGGATTTATCTGACTGAGTGCTCACAGAGTTTAAGTCATAGCTCTGAGGGATAGGTGGTGGGAGAAGCGAGATATTGGCAGCATTTTATGGAGCAAATTGATGTTAAAATAATTAATTTTTGCTTAGTGAAATTTGTTTAACTATCTTCCTTTTTTTTTTTTTTAGCTAAATCTTAATTATTTACTCTTTAAAAAGACCCTTTCAGAATAAAATGCCCCACCACTCTGTCAAAGTTGTCAAAAGCATCTCCGCTTGTCTCCCCACTTCTTTTACTTTTAGGCACATTCAGCATGGCACTCATATTACATTCATTAACACCCTCAATTACCTTCTCCTCTTCGGCTTCATTCCTTCCTAATAGAGCTAGCATACGGCTAATGAAGCAAATAGTTGGGACAATTTAGTCATTAGAGACAATTAAGACAATCCATTGCAATCCATCTCAGACCAGGAGACACGGAGAGAAATCAGGGAGAGATCCAGCGAGCAGCCACCCAAACCAAACATCGCTCTGTGCAAGCAGTCAGCCAGTGTAGAGAAAATGCTTTAGACTGGATTGAAGTAATTTTCCCTCCGGTGGCATCGCTCGTAATACTTGAACCATTATAAGTTGGCTGAAGGCATCTTGCTTTCCTTCATGCAGGGATTACACCTGGCCTCAGGAGGAGGAAAATGGTTCCCAAAGAGGCAGGCAGACGCAGAAGGAGGCAGAAAGCAGCCTTGATGCATTCCACCACAATAAAGTATAAATCCTCTTCTTCACAGCGTATTACAGGAATGAACATAAGGGATTGTGTCATTGTTGGCCTATAATCTGGCTTTAAACTCCTTGTTTTACAAATGGTCTTCTTTAAAAAGCTCTTTCTTTTTGCCGGGTGCTTCTTTTTTTTTCATTCTTTTCAATCCCGTATTAACCTGCCGTTCCCTCATCAGCACTTTTTAATTTTTTTTGTTTCCTTGCCTGTCACGTTTGTGGATCGTCTATTATAAGAGTCTATATTTACACAATTCCCTTCTTTGATGCATGCATGTAACGTGCAAATGAGCTGTCTAATTAGACACAAGGAATGTGCATCCATAATGCTCACATTGCAAAGCAAGAGTGCATTTTCCGCTTGTTACCTAGTTGTAATTGTAAGTGTCACCAAAACAGATAAAGCACATGCAGGAATGTGTGAATTTCCCAATGCTTTTCTATGTGTCCTTGCCCTCCGAGGCTAAGGGTAATGTCCTATCCTGCTTTGGATGTGGAAATGGTGGCGGTGGGGGGGTTTTCTGCCTGCTGAACAGGCAGTCTGCATGAAATAACCCCTGATAGAAATGTTCAAGTTGTCACCCTCTCCTGTGTCTCCAGTGCTGTCTTTACTGAGCATGACGATTGCACGTGTTACACCTGAAAAATTCAAGAAATGACACAAATCAGTTGTCGATCATTGTGAAGCACATAAAACATAACAAATGTGTATAAAACAGAATTCAATTTATAGTTGAATTTTGGTTGTTAAAGTGATTTAATAATGCAGTAAATGAAATACAAGTTATCAGTCATTTAGCTATGGCACTTATTGAGTCTATTCTGCACTGTTATAATTTATTTTTTAACAGATTATTTAAAATAAATGCACAGATAAATCATTCAGTAATAATATCTCTTTCAGTCACAACTCATGCATGCTTACTAATTTAGCTTTTTGGTTACACTTTAGTACACAAATTAAGATGCAGGATATCTAAAAGGTTTTAGTTAAAATGCACTCTTTCTCAACATTAAGCCAATAATAGCTCCTCGGGGTTTCCAGGTAGACAAGTTTAGCCCCAACACCAGACCACATTTTACTAATTTATTCACAGGATCACAAGAGGTTGCAGAAGGGCAGTCTCTCTTATAGCTGCAACCTGAGACAGCTAACACAGTAATGTCACGTGGCATTGATGAGATTCAGTCATATTTCCCATACAAACACATTTTTAAAGTGTAGGTTTACATGAGCTTTTTCCATGTAACAGAGCATCCTGTTTGTCTTGACTAACAGGGAGTATTCATGCTTCTTTTTTTTAAACAGAGAAGGACATTATTGGGTTTTTATTAACGTGAATTAGCTGCGTTGATTGAGTTTTTACAGACAGATAGATTAGAGATACAATCAGCTGAGTCTGATGGGGGATGTGGATTGAAGTGATTTATGGAATATCAATATTTTGGCAAATTCAAATATCTGAGCAGAAAATTACTCAGATTTAGCAGTTTTTTAGCATAGCAATAAATAAGTTCATGACTATGACTCTTCTGAGAGACGTGATCTCTCGCTCTTAGAAAGTCGCAGACAGGTTAGGGTGAGACGAGGCAGCACATCTGGCTCCAGCCTTCTGTCCTCTGGCAGCGTCTCCTGTTTCCTCCTTCCTTCCTTATTTGCTCCTTATTTGAGTCTCACAGGCCCTGTCACCCCCCCTCATCCTCCCCCTCCTCTGCTCTCTCCATTGCCTCTGAAAGGAACCTTGCTGGGCCCAACTGCCTGTGTAACGAGCTGGGCTGGGCAGTCACAGTGGGGTATGCTATTGTGAGTGTCTATGTGTTTACATTTGTGTATATGTGTTTGCAAGGGATCACCTTGTACTTTTTTTCAGGGAGCCTCCCCCATGAAAACACACTTGAAGCGGTACTGGCTGCGTCACCCTTACTTCTACTCATCTCGTGTGCAAACACACAGACGCACACCATCGTCACTCTTCTCAGTGATCCTCCAGCTCCCTTCCACAGCAGGGAGCAGAGAGAGGAGGTGGAGCAGGAGGCTAATGGATATGTTTGTTTACCTATTTGTCCTTGACATGATCAATTGATCAGCAGGCTAATTCACTGCCACCATGGACTCATTACATTTCCATTTAAATTGCTAATGGATTTCTTCGAGGCTTCATCTTTGCTTCCCATTTGCCCTGCACGTGCAGAGCGTGGAGGTACGGTAGAGGTGCGCGTCTGCGGAAGAAAGCACTCACCTGCATAAATCTGTTTGTAAGCATCAAGCAAAAGTTTCACTCCAGAAGGGAAAATCCAACATGAGTCACACTTTGTGTCATTTGCGTCTCAGTAACAAGTGAAGTACGACAGGGATAATTACCTGTATCGTGGAGCTTGTTTCGGTCATTGTTAAATAGATGTCATCAAGTCACACCCACTCACATAATATACACACACAATCCCCTGGGAGAGATGTGAGCTAATTCCTGGGTGTTGAAAGCCTCTGATTATGGGTGGCTGGGAAGATTACTGTTAACAATTACTGATGTGGAATTAAATAAAGCAACAGCAGGACATCCTAAGCTAAGCACTTATTAACAATATGCTCTGATAACGTGGGGTCTTCTTTAGTTTGAATGCATTTTAACAGCACATCTGGATATCTGAAGACTATGAAGTGTTTGTTTTTCACATGGGTGCCAGTTCAAAAGATTAGCTTGGGAAGCATTTCCTGCATTTCTTTAATAGGAAACAAAAAGAGAAACACTGCAAAATTTTAATTTCATTCTGAACAGATGGAAAAATTTGAATCTTTATTCCAGACAATCACAAAAGTGTAGAAATGTTATGACATGTGAATTTAGCAGAATCATCGGGGTGTCTCCTGTTTGTTCCAGTCTTTAAAATAACCCATAGATGGTTTGTTTTTGTAAAACATTGGCTTTTAGTTTTTGACCTGCTTGTGAGGGAGAAATAGATGCAAGTAATGTGTGTTTCAATCACATGATTCATACTGTAGATACATGTATCCTATTAACCATTTATTGTTAGCTTCTCACTTAGCTTGTTTTTTGCATTTTTGCTGCATTTTTGCTGCATTTTTTCTGTTTGCGTTGTTTCCATTGTCTTTTATTCCACTTTTGTTGTGTTTCTTTTTCTATTTCTGTTTTGTTTTGTGTGCTTTTATAATACTTTTTATTTGATAGTGTTTTCTTTTCTCTTTCTTTTTAACCTGTCCAGTCAAACAGTTGTGACAAGCAGAATCATGGTCTGAAGGCTTTGTTGTTTGTTGTGCTAGTGCATTTAACCTCTCAGGACCTGCGTGCCCAGAATGGTGCACAGAGTTTTTAGTAACAAGGTTTAGTAACACCTTAAATCATAGCCTCTTTGTAAGTTCATTAGCTCCAAATGACACCACAATTTAGTAAAATAACTTGGTGTTCTACTAAATAAGGCTTTAAAGTAGCAATTAAGACCACAAACTCTTCAATATAGTGTTTACTGTGATAATAAATTAAGTGAGACGTAGGGTTATTTTCTCAATGAGGGGTGGCCCTCTGATGATCATGAATGCAGAGGTCGGGGATGTAAGTTCTCCATCTCATTTGTGGATTCAGGAATCCAGTTACATACAAATGCAATGTCCACTGTCTGCATGCACATCCTTAGCCGTTTGAATAAGCTTTTAAAGAAAGGTACACCTCAGTGACATTATTTGCATCATTAGTTATGTTATATATAGTTATATTAGATATGTTTTTTCTACTGAGTTCAGGCTGTCTGGACAACTGGACAGATGAACAGACGGACATGTGACTGACAGGTGCTTCAGTGGGACATCTCATGGGATTCATTTGTTTCATTGGCTATAATGAGCTTTATATGATGACTCCTCACCCCTGTCAGATTCCACCACGATCAAAAAAACACACATTCATCACCATCCAATTGCACACACATACACACGTGCACACACACATGTGCACAGCTTCAATCAATGGTCATAAATTTGATCTTTGACAAGCCTGACATTTGCGCCCACGAGGGCTTTGGTCACTCTGTTTCTCTTGACCACTCCTTATGTAACACACACTCACACACGTACAGATATTTTCTCTCTCTCTCTCTTTCTCTCTCACTGCTTCCTTCCCCTGACACAGTTGTCAAGGACCTCTTTGACCTCTGACCCCGTCCCACTTGGCACCGTTATTGATTTTTCCTCCGACCCTCTCAATCTGGGATGAAGAAGGGTGAGAAAGGGGGAATTAGTCGCCATAGTCAGGTATAGCGGAGGGGACGCTGAGGATGAAGGAGAGCGATCAATGTGTGCTGATGGCTGAGCTTGCATTAGCAGAAACAACAGTCAGCCATGGAGAAAATCAAGAGGGCTTGAGGCAAGATGTGTGAGCAACACTGATGCGGGTGTGAGAGCGGATGGAGGAGGTTGGAGGAAAGGGAGGAGAGGTCTTGTTATGTTTCAGATGCTTGAGAATTTGCCAGAACCACAAAGCCAGGTGATATGTGAGAAACAGATCTATACCAACTCGCTACAAAATCAGAATCAGGATGCTTTAATAATCCCAGAGGAAATGATAAATCATAATCCCTCAAGTTAACTGAACATCCACAACCTACATCAGTTAACAGATGACATTTTTATGTTCCCACACCAATAATCCGGTGACTCTTTCTCACTTCCGTCTTAAATTTCCATTAGCTGCAAATCTCTGCTCATTTGATTTCATGCAACTTACGGTACTGTGCAAGTCTTGACCCACCCTTCATTTCTTTATATTTTGCTTCTGAGGACAGTGTGAAATTATGCATGCTGGTTCATGATGCTTTGTTTATGCTTGAAATTGCTGCATACCTTTAAAGGTGGCCTGGTGTATAGGTTATGTGTACAGGACTATTTTAAATGTGCAAATAATTTAAAGTAGTGTGACTCCAGTGCACATAAGAGATTGTCTAAATATGCTTCATAAATTTTAAATAGGTAATTGTTAAAACTCATGAATAGGAATCTTAGCTATAGAGAGAACAACTGTAAATATGCCGGTTTCTGCTGTTAAGTTGGCAGCTGTGACAGGAGAGTGTCGAGGAACAGACTCACCAAAAGCTCTTGGCGTCATTTTTCAAATGCTGCTGCGGTCATACCGAAGCTGTTGAACTTCCAGATGTGCTGCATGTAATGTTGCTTCCTATTTTCCAAAATTCATCCATTTCAAACTCCCCTTGGGTTTTCCCATAAAGCATATATTACATCTGTGGGCCTACACCTTTCCTAGAGGATCTATAAATGGAGTATGTTTGTGTTTATCAGATAAAGTCTGATTTTCAATAAGATGAAACTCCCCTCACGTTATCGCCCTTTGTCTGTGCTTGTTTTTCCCAGTTTCTCTCACGCCCACTGTTCTCTTAGTGGTGAGTAAAAAGCATTTAAAGCAATCATACCCCCCCCCCCCCCTTTTTTTTTTTTTCTTTTTTTTTTAAACACAGCTTGCAATAATCCGTTCTCGCTCCTCCACTCTTCATGGATCAGGTTAGAGATTTCACAGCAGTGTTTGGAGGTGACACACTTATACATAATCTTTTTTTTTTTCTTATTTAATTTCTCACCATCCTCTCAGCTGATTCTCCCCCTGTCACTTTAGACGCAGCTGAGAGACTGATTTGGCTTCCATAATCTTTTCTTGCGTCGCCCCCTTCCTCTACTTGAGGAAACCTCGAAATATCATAAGGAGATTATTTCATTCGTAATTGATTGAGTGGCTCCTCACCACAGACCAAGATACTTCAAAGTGTATGAATTAAGACTTGGGATGGAGTGACTGAGGCGGGGAAGGGTGCGAGGAGGCAACGTGGCTCCATTAGACTACTGCCGGGGGTCGAGCAGCTGAGCCTCTTTGGCTGGCAAATAAGAGCTGAGTCTGATCCTGTGATGGCAGCTAATTGGCTAAAGGGAAGACCTATTGGTCAGGGGAACATTTAGATGAGGGTCTTTGGCCCCACTGGATGACTCATTGTTCAGCTCCAACTTGGTTTACAAAGGCAGATGGAGAGGAAGTTTGTAAACTTCACCTTTAGCTATTTTCTGGTGCACAAGTTTCGATGCAGTTCTTGGTCTGTTGGCAAACATTTTCTGAGCCTTTCACTGTCATTCAAGTTATTGGCAAGAATTAGATGATAGACACAACTGCAACTCTCCTGTGAATCTAGAGCCTGGAGATGTTACCGTAGTCTAGTATAAAGACTTGAAACAGGGAGAACAACCTGGCTATTGTAGCTTAATAAGGCTGAATTCTACTTTCCAGCACAAGATGCAATGTGGCGTTTGTTTAATCTGTGCAGAAATGAACATGTAAAACTTGCAATGACTCTGCCATTTTGTTTTTACATTTTGACAGTACTGGCTTCATGTTTAGCTCACCTGGTTGAGCAAATGTAATCTGGCAACACAATGCTATAAAGGCACAATTTGACAGCCCAGGTTTGAGTCACTCTCTTTCCCTGCTCTCCTGTCTGGTTTTCACTGTTTTGTCAAATAAAGGTAAAACAAAAGCCCCAAAAACATTAACTGACAACACCAAGCTCGCGTTTCCTCATGTGGTCATTATAATCAATGCTAATTCTGACAGCTAATTGAATTTAGTGATGGTGTTTTGACTAAAATGTTGTTTAGTTTTAATCATAATTTAGGCATTTGCATTCTTTTAGTTTTAGATTAAAGCAGACTAAATCTAAAGTTGATTTAGATAACTAACATGTAAAAGTTTGACATGTTTTTACCAGTGAGAGTTGCTCCACACAGTTTGCAAAGTGCCAATTTTCCTTGATGTCAAATGCAAAATGTGTCCAAACGTCTACTCTTCTCTTCCACGCAAACACTGACATTTTGTCACGTTTTCATAAGGCTGCATGGGAACTAGCTGAATGCCCCGTTTGTTGGGCCAGGTCAAATTGTGCATGTCTAACCTTACTTCACAAGGAGATAACTTGGACTTTGTATGATATTGTGAGAACAAAGGCTGTATTGGTTGTGGTTTTTACACATATAAACACATAAATAAGATGGGACCAGCCCAAGCAGAGATTTATAGATAAAGATCAACCAATGGGAGAGTCTGCGAATATGAAAGATGGACATTTAGCAGCAGCATACAAAGAACAATGATGTACACAATTTCCATAGCCAGTAATAAAACGTAAAGTACAATGGTACACAGTATCCAACCTCTTTAGGTAGTGGGCAGGTGCATTCATAAAAAGCAGGTCACCATAATCCAATAAAGGTAAAAAAGTTGCATGAATCAAGTGTTTTCTCACTTGGAGGAAGAAACAGGATTGATTTCTAAAAAAGTAACTTAGTTTTAGTTTTAACTTCGACACAAGCCTTTAAATGTGAGTTTTAAATGACAAATTCTGATCTGTAATGATCCCTAGATACTTGTAAGATGTGACCATTTCAATTTCAGTTCCTTGAATTGTTTTAATCTTAAGAGACGTAGCCAACAACTCTTTGCCATTTGAGAATAACATGAACTTGGATTTCTCTGGATTTAACACAAACTTAAGTTGAATTAAATGGGACTGAACGACATCAAAGTGAGACTGCAGAAATTGCAGGGTTTGTGCTACTGAAGGGGATGAACAATAAATAACTGTATCATCTGCATAAAGATGAAATGCTGTTTCATCTTTAGAATTATCAGCTGTTTTATGTACATATTGATTCAAAGAGGCCAATTTCATTTAGTTTAAAGTTTGTGATAATTTAGTTTAATAATTTAGTTTAAACCTTTGTGATAATTTGTCAATAATTTGACAAATTATCACAAAGGTTGTTTATGTAAAGAGAAAATAGCAATGGCCCTAATATGGAGCCCTGCGGAACTCCTTTGGATGCTTGGAGAAAAGAGGAAGAAGACCCAGCAGCATGGACACACTGTTTTCTTGCTGACAAGTAATTTGACGTCTCTAAAAGCTATCCTGCAGCTCCACTCTGAAACGTGCCGGTCTCCACATGCCTTCCTGCTAGATCCAAGCTCGTCACTTGGCCGCAGAGCTACTTTCGGCCCCTGGTTGTCTCCAAAGCCAGTTCAGGTATCAGGTTTAGCATTATCCTGCTGCTCCCTGTCAGGGGCACACATAGATCTCATATGATCACTTATGAAACAGAAGCAAGTCTTTGGGCTGTGAAAGAGAGCGGATGACAAGAAGAGTTCCTCCATCCTCCATTTCACATCTTTTCACTCCAAATTGCCCACTTCTGTCCATTTCCACTTTCCCTTCTTTCAGCTCCCTTCTTCCCCCTTTTCCTTTCTTTTCCAATCATCCTTTTGTCCTCCAATCAGCCCATACTTCCCTATCAGTCCTGACTCAATGCCAATCTTAATCCTCTTACCTCACGGCTCCATTACCCACTTCAGCCATTTTTGCATTTACACCAAAGAAAGAGGGGCTCCTCTCTTCTTCCTCAACCCCCCCCCCCCCCCCCCCCAAAAAAAAAGCTCAGACCTCCAATCCCACCAAATATAGATCCCTCCACAGACTATCTCTCCATGCATATGATTTCATTTTCAATCAATGTGATATTTCTAAATCTGAATGCGAGAGGGGGCAATGAGGCTTTGGAGGGAAGGTGGTAAAATACCGGACCTCTTTGGAAGCCTTCATCCAAAATGAAAATAGCGTAAGTCCCCAGTTCCCAGGCGGGTGTGTCCGAGCCGCAGGATTATCTCCTGTTTTGTGTTGATTTTTAATCCCTAAATGCCACTTGTGCTCCCTTCAGTGCTGGTAATGAAATGCAAATGAAGCGCTGCACTGCTCATTTTCTTTAAATGTATTTGTCACATCGTAATTGATAATATAAGCGAAGAAGAAGTCCTCCACAGGCAGTTCCTTTTATTTATGTGAAACAGGGTTTTTCATGCTTACTAAATTGTCGTGCCAGCCGTTTCCTGTTTAACAAGTCCATGTATGATCTCTTCTTTTCCTCCCCTTTCTTTCCTTTCTAATTTACTGCCACTCTCTCATGGGAGAGATTAACCCCTAATCCCCTCATGTCCCATGGTTAATTGATATGATTTAACTATTACGAGGCCCTGGGTGGTTCCACACTGTTACCTCAGAGAGAGCACTCCCTGTGCTTAAAACCATGACCCTCGTTCCCCCCATCCGACCCTCCTGTCACCTCCCCCTACAGTCGCCCTTTCTCCGTTTTTTTCTGACGTTTTTTTTCCTCTCGTATCTGTTTCATCTCCCATTTTGCTGCACTTTTCCTCGTGTTTTCCCTTGACACCACCCTCACTTGCTCCCAACGGTCGCCACTCAGTAGCAGTTAGCAGTGCACTCTGGGATGTGGCCCTCGCCGTGAGACCATAAGTTCATCTGAAACACTGCCAGGACTTAGAGTCTTAAGTGGTTTGGGACGGATTGCATTTTAAGCTGGACATGCTCTAAATTAAGCTTGGAAAAATGTTTAAAAAGACTTTAGACAGTTTTCCCTTCATCCTCTTTTTTTGTTTGTTTTTTGTTTTGCTCACTACTGCGCAGAAGATGATGTGGAAAGCTCAATAAAAATTAAAAAGAATTATCTGTACAATATTAAATGTGTGCATAGACTAATAAGCAATTAAGTGATTGCAACATGCCTGGAAAATAACTTTTTTTCCACCCACTATTTAAAAACCCTAAGCATAATGGCGTTGAGGGTACCATAGTTTTATTTTGTGAGTGTTGTGAGGATAGCTGTAGATCTTTCACTGAGAGTATTGCCCCATGTTGTCAAAACACTTGTAAAGGCAAGAGGTCATAAAGGCAAAATGTTGAACCACTATGTACCACTGTGTATAGTGGATTTAAAACTAAACCACAGTGGAAAATCCTGGGCTTTTCAGGCATTTACTACCACAAATCCAGCGATTAGTCTGCATCTCTGTTGCTCATAATCTCCAAATCTTGTTTGTGCAGGAGCACGATGCCAGCGAAATCCCATTTTAAAAAGACATTACAGTTTTTAATGTTTAACACTGTTTGTTTTAAATAAATAATGTAATTGTCTGTTTCCTTATGACACTGTTCATGTGCCACGTGTCACCATTTTGGCCTTAAGCACTAATCATCCAAGGCCTCCCACAATATTACTTGAAGAGTTCATCACTGGTGAGAATTGCAAGAAGAATTTTGGTTCACCAGTGGGCTCATATTCAGGTAATTTTTCTTTTAGTAGAACCCTTCCTAAAGAACATTAATTTAAAGTAAGTGTACATGAAAATACAAAACTCTTTTTTGTAATTTGGACCTGAATAATGACTGATACCACTGTTGTTTATATTAAATATTAGGCCACAAACCAACAAAGCTAGCTTAGCATAATGAATGGAAACCTACTAATTAATAAACATTTGTTAATGAATTACTAATTAACAAATTAACATAACGCTACATTAACATGCTATGTTAATGCTAGGTACCTGTGCTCTCCTTGTTTCCCTTCTCTTTCCATTGTTGAGGCAGCTGGCTGCCCCACCCCCCTCACCCTGGTTGGTTCTGCTGGAGCTCTCTTCCTGTTACAAAGGAGTTTTTCCTTCCCACTGTTGCCAAGTGCTTGCTCACACCTAATCATCAGATTATATTATTGTACTCTTTACCTTACAATATGAAGCACCTTGAGGTCACTGAATTGAAAGTTATTGCTAATTACTTAGCTTCCGTCCTAAAATATGAACTTTATAGCTTTAGTTCCCAAGTTTCCAGGGTTTATTAAACCTGTAGTATAATAGTTAACTTTCAGACATGCAAGATATGCAAAGTTGTATTTTCTGGTCACTCCAGGGATTAATGGTGTATTGTAGATTTTCTAGAAACTAGATGGTTTGTGACACAAAACTACTGTTTCTAATTATTTGTGAATCATGCTTATGGGCAGTGAATAAAACTGAGGTTGTGGTTGAGTCTGTTAACTGACTAGGAAAACTATGCAAAAGTCAGTGGTGTATCAGTCTATGGGGTAAAAATATATATATTTGTCTTGCATTCCTCATATACATCATTCTAGCCCTAAACCTGCACCGAGCATGTTGACTCCATTATCAGTCCAGTGCTGAAATGTTACATCTCAGCTGCAACTTTCACCGCATCTCTCTTTTTTCTCTCATCTCTTTTTTCCTTCTTCCTCTGTTCTCGCCCATCTCCTTCCTTTCTCACTATGCACATGTGACTCATGCATATCCAACACACACGCACACTTTCCTGCCTACCTGCAATGAAACCTGAGAGCACGTCGGTGAAATCACTGTCATATTTCTCAGGCTGATGGAACATTCTGCCCGGGCCTGAAAACATAATAAATAGAGGGCCGCACTGTCTGCTCTCAGCTTTAGCATGTATTTGTAATGTGATCATTCTCAAAACCACAGCCTCCTCATGTGCTTTAATGCCGGGTTGAGATCACAACATCCTTCTCAAAGGGTTTAAAAGGGTTGTAATAATAATATGTGGCAAATGCATGGTCCTGTTACAATACCGCTGCATAATAAAAGAAAATAGGTTTCAAAGCTGCCTGCATTCCTAACAAAATCCATATTTTTTAGAGGGGGGTTGTGTCTTGTTTTTAGATCTGCGTTGAACTTGTTTGTCACTCAGTAAGCTCTACTGCTGAGGGAATGTGTCATCAGAGGAATCGAGGTGTTTGGGGTTTGGAGTGTTAATGTGAGGACGGCTAACAGGGATGAGTGTGTCTGTGTCCATGTGTGTACTGAGGATTATGTGTGTGCATTGCCCTGCAGTTTACCTTTTGGCTCACCTAAATGTCTGCATCCACTCATCTTTCTTCTCCTCCCACTCATCCTACTGCCCTGCTCCCCATAGCCCCTCTAAGTCACTGAGGTATTTCCACAGCACTGTGTCAGGGTTAATATTTACTCTGATCTCATGGCCCAACCGGCCCGCATACACCTCTCATACCTCATTTGCCATGTTTACAACGCTGAATGCCAAAAAAAATTAAACAAAATAACATTAAACTCGTGTGAATCATTGTTTTATTCTTATCACCAAATTTTCTGTCGCAGAGGTCTTTACATTACATCCCTGAGGCCTGGTGTTGTCATATGGCGAGATTACGTTTTGGCTTTTCAGCATGTTATACGATTTATATCAATCAAGTACAAATATAGCATAATGTTTTGCTGTAAGATAAAACCCGTCGTCCCCATATGAGGGCATACTTCTAAATATAAAGATGATGCTTAGTTTACAGCTAGAAAACATATGTTGGAGTTTCATGAGGTTAACTGCATTAGCTGTGGTGTAGTGACGTTGATGTTCATGCATCGTCATAATATTAATAATAAAGGATCAGCATTGTTACTGACCAATCACGTTCTTCTTTGAATGCTCTTGTGAAATAAATGGTAAGCGTTTCAAATATTTTCTTTATTAATTTATGCACTACACCAAATATATTGGAGGTGGGGTTAAGGTGGGTTGCAAAGCAGCTTGCAGACATGCAATAACTGTTGGCTAAACAGCTGCCGTCTATGAGATTTACTAATTGGCAGTATAAAAGAGTGTCGACTGAGCCATGAGTTGGTGTGGGCTTGACTTCATGGCTTTCCTAAACTAAGGTTTGTTTGTTTGTTTTTTGCCCAAATTTGCCAAGTCACCAATATGTTGATCTCTGAAATTAAATGCTATTAAATCCAAGATGATATCTGACTCAAAAATCAAATAAAATAAAATAAAATAGTGGAGTTTATGTTTAGCACAGTGAAGTTGAATTAGTGAAGGACATTGCAGTTTGGACTAGTCTTTCCACCTCTGTCTGAATAATTACTGTTATTTTTATGCACCCATTAAATGCAAAGCGATGGACTTTGGACTTTGTAGCAGAAAGTTTTATTGCCCGTGCTTCTTTATCATCTACTAAAATAGTGGCTGGTTAATGTAATGCACTGGGCAGCAAATGCTACACATTTCAGACAGAGTTTGAGGTCAGAGGCTCACAGAGGCTCACAGAGAACTAGCACATAAAGCAGGTTAAAAATGGATAAGAAAGAAGTGTGAGGGTTTTAATTGATCTAAAAATAAATGCTTCTTTATTCTGAGGGACTTTTCTTGTGTCTTGTGAAGTGTTAAAAGACAGAAGACAGTGATGACATTTTTTATTGACCTATAAATGTATAAACTTCAGCAAAATATGACATCAGTTCCACGCGAACGACTCAAACTCACATCGCAGAACATCATACACGTGCGTTTTTGTGTTCAGGCTCTCTGTCATGTGTACGTGTCGATGTGCATCCTTGTGAGGTGGTGTGTGTGATGTTAGAGTGTTTATCTTTTCAATGCGGCGTCTCCATGGTGCTGAGCTGTTTCGGTCAAACCTCTGGGTCATAGGGTCGTGAACCCTGGGTAAACTTAAAACTGCTGCCTCCCAGCATGAGAGAAAGGCTCAGTCAGCCTGTTCTCCAGGTCAGCTGCAGATCAACAATAAGGATGTTCCCTGAACATTAGGGAACATATTAGAAAATGACTGCATCGCTCAAAAAATGGGCTCTGTACTGCAGTAATAAGAGTGACATAGGCACAACTTACTGCTTTTGTTCCAGCTAAACCTTTATCGGAAATAGTTTAGAAGTCCTAAACTTTGATTGTTTTGTGTGTTTTTTCCAGATTCATCATTTTCTTTGCTATTACAACAGACTCTCCTATCAGACTCTTAATTTGCCCCTGGCAGCAATTTGACAGTCAATAGAGCAACGACCCTCATTAAACACCTATTTTACATCCATTTAGTATCAACAGATAGAGAAAAAAAAACAATCAGCACAGTCTGACTGTTGATTGAGAACAATGATGATTTAGTTAAACTGAAAATCCAATGTCTGCCTCCCTCAGCCCTGTGATCAGCAAAGAAAAACACCTTATCCAGTCGATCCTACGAGGGGGGAAAAAAGAAAAAGAAAAGCCGGCTCTTTTTCTTTATCCCCAAAGCAGGATAACAGCCTGCGTTAGGGGAATATCCACGCCTGCCAATTGCAGTAATGGCCCCTAATTCCAAATTAATTCAGTCTAAATGAACTGTCAGAGGGAGATTGATTTGTTGAAGCTGCTGTCTTGATGAGTGGTGTCGTGGGAGGGGGTGATTAGGTGCTGAGGCCTGCGTCACCCTCCCACAGCCTCGGGCCATGAGGCTTAATTTTTTTTTCCCTTTTTTTTTAAGCAGACCTGGACCTGAGCTGGCAACGCCAGCTGTTTCTGGGATGACAGGTAGGGGGACATGTGGCCGCTTGGGGCCGACGTCCACTGAGCGAGTAGAAGTGGGGACCAGGGGATCAGGGGTAAATTTTCTATCTGAATTGGTTGGACAAGCTGACGCTTAGGGGGAGGTTGATGAGGTTTCTAGATAGTCCGCAATGCACCTTGGAAATACCACATCCATCCAGTCCATCTCATTTTTTATTATTTCCACACTTCTGTCTGGCGTATCGCTTTGTGTTTCAACCATAAATTGAATCCCAAACCAAAAAGTTCCGCCTGCATATAGTTCCGGGCTTTTTCCATGAAGACAACCTTATTAATGGGCTCTCTTCAAAGTTAATTAGCTGTGGAAACGAGGCCAGGGGCACTGGCGTTTCTACCCCAGAGGACTTTGCTATCCCTGCTGATTCCCAGGCTAGGCTAATTATTTCCCAATAACCTTACTTACTGGCCATGCTCCCTCCTCTGGGCCTGAGCCTAACAAGCGTCACCCTGTGAGTCGAGAGGCTGTTCTGCTTGGAAGTTTTTAGCCGCCTGCCTCGCTGCATGCCCGCCATCCGAGAGATGATTTTCTCGTCTTCCTCCTTCTGAGAGGAAGCGAGTTCAGACGCTCTGGAAGCCCCAAACATGTGGAGGCGAGAGGGTGGTGGCTTTCTAAAGGCGCTGCTGTTTGATGTCGAAAATTAAATTCCTTCAAATTCGCCATTAACGCTATTACTTAAAGTATTGGACACACTCCTAAGTATCCCAATGGCATTATGCTTGCTGTCATTAATTTCCCCCCTCCTGTAGCTCTCCCTGCAAATATCAATATATATATAAAATAAAAAAAACCCAACAGCTAACCTTATTACTCTGGCTATTTAATTTGACTGTTTATTTACTTTCTTATTTATATTTTTATTTCCTCTTCCCGCAGCCAAAGCAGAATTGTGTGCCCTCATATATCGCACGTATGAATAAATATGGGCCACATACATATTCTGAGGGCTGAAAAGCTGTTTATCATGCAAAGAGGGAACATCAGAGGCTAAGAGGGGAGGTGGCTAAAATAGGGTGAGCTATCAGAATAGATATTAGAATATATTAGAATATTGGAAACTAAGTGTGAACTTATGATCCTTTGACATACTTGAAGATGAAAGGAGAGAGAAAGTAATGTTTTTAAGAGAACTGTTCGAGGTAGCGGTTGTAACCGTGTAAAATTGCATTTTTCCAGGTGAAAGTCATGATATTTATCTACTGTTTGCTATAGACTCCAATAAATCCTGACTTATATCATATCTGGTCATTTATACTATCGTTGTCTATTGATTAGTGCATGTTTTTGCTTCTGCAGGAAGTGTTTTTCTCATCTGATAGCACTGCATTAATCCACCCCACCCCAAAGCTGTCACATCCCAATCCTCACTAAGCACACGGCCTCATGGCGCTGCTCTGCATGTACATGTTAATGGTCAGAGAAACATGTTTTTCTCCTTCAGCGATACTGATCATAACAGATTAGAGCTGAGGTTTCTTCATAATAACTCAAGGGTGCATGATATGTATCTTTGGTAAGTTGCTTGTTGTCAGACATAGAGCTTTAAGTGCTGCTAATTCCTCTTAGGATCCAGAACAACACAAGCTAAGAGATGTTTTGTGTGTGTGTGTTTGATATGAAAAATATTTGATATGCTTTGGTGCTCCTTTAATCTCTGACTATCACGAATATCTTTGTCAGACCAAGCACAAAGTTCTCAAATATACACCAGATACTAGAACACACAGCAGATATTCAGAGAAAAACATATTGAAATGATGGAGTTATGTGTGTGAGCACAAGTAATCCTTTGAAGACCTGAAACTTTGAAGGAAGCGGGCCTTTTCCAGTGTTCATTTAAAAACATATATAAACATACAACGCATTTTATTTTAGAGAAATTAATATCACCTTAGACACAATCAGAGCAACAATAGTGTGTTTGCAGATAACCAGAGTTTTTGTTTAGCCTCTACAATCTGTCTTCATCAAATTTACGCAATTATTTTAATATTTAATTTAAAAAAAATCCATGTTAAATATACCTGTGTGACCCTGGTGATTAAAGGCTAATTAAATAATATGAATTGTGACCTCTGTATTAGATCGGTCTTTTTGGTTCTCTTCAGTGTTATGGTTCACTATCACAATATTAACTTACTGGATTTTTAACATTTTTGGAAGTTTTTTTTTTTTTTGCCTTTATTGTGATAGGACAGTAGGGAGGGGATAGGAAAGCTGAGAGAACACAGGTCAGCTTTTCAGCATATGGATCACCTGCCACCCTGTTTGTTTGACTTTGTGCATTTTGAGTTGCAGTCTCATGTCAAACCTGCTGTTAGCACAGAATTTTACATTCGCTTGTCTTTATTGTTCAGAAACACTTGGCTTAAACTTTGCTTATTGTTGCACAAAAAATGTTTTTTTTTATATCATCTGATTGTTTGTATGTATTTAAATAAATGTGTTTTTCCTTTGCTAGAATTAGAACAACTCTGTATATCACAGAAGGGGAGAAAAAAGGTTTATGGCATGAACATAGAACTTATCAGAGGGGTTTTTTCTGAGCATCTATACAAGTCTGATTAATGTAGGAGATGCAGCAGCAGGAAACACCGTCAGCTGCATTTAACTGCCAATAAATTAGATGCATTTTTAAAACATCAAAGGTTTCTTTTTAAAATATCTGGTTCTTTTATCAGACTGAAGCAAATAAAACTCTTGAGCAGATACAGCAGGTCTCGTAATTGGTCCGTGCTCTTACTTTAAAGCCAGAGGCGATCACAGTTCTGAGGTTATGACACCCAAACTTGGCCTATCGGGTCAGCTGAATATGTAATTTGTGTTAAATGACTGAAGAAAAAATTCCTATGAGCTGAATTTCCATTAATCTTAGTGTACAGCTTTTTACCTGTATGGAAGTGTGTATGTTGGAATGAATGTGGGATCCTGTAGTTGACTGTGTGTCTGTATGTTGGAACATGTATGCTTATCTTTAATGTGTGGCGTCTTGATGCATCCAGGTAAGTAAATCTCCAAAAGTTGATTCTGTTCATCTGGACGTAGTGTTTTGTGGGAGAAACGTTTCGTCACTCATCCAAGTGACTTCTTCAGTCTCAGCTGGCTGCAGGTTTCCCCAAATCTTATAAACAGTACATTTGCATAATGACTGATGACTTTAATGTGTGGCATTTATTTAAACTGTGAAGCACGTTACTATGCAAATAAATGTAGTAATATTATTAATAATATTAGTGTTAAATGATCACAATTACAGCTACAACTGTTTATCCATAGAAATACAGAAGAGGCAAAAAAAAAAAAGAAATCTCGTCTTTCACGGATTGAAAATAAAACCCACACTTGAGTTCCCCTCTGCTCCTTTTCATTGTCTGTAATCTATTTCCACCAAAGTTTTCTTTTGTCCTCCCATAATGCACCTGGGGCCATAATAGAACCTAGTCTTCTCATTTCCCCTGATGGACCGCTGCTCTGCCTGACACCGCTGTCCACACACTCGTTAACAACTTTACTCCTCCTGCTGCCCCCGGCCATGCAGCGGATGGATAGACGGCCCCAGACGTCTCCTTGTCTAACTCTCACTCCATCTCTCTGCTCATCATCCCTCTTGCCGTACTTCCCGCACCACAAAAATCACCTTCTTTCCTCTCTGACTTATCACTCCACCCTGCCATTGTTCTGCTTCCTTGAGGGTTTGTTTGTTTTTTCTTGTTGTTGTTTTTTTTTTCTCCACCCTCCTGACTTGTTCACAAAGTCTGAGCTGTTCTGCTTTAAGCCCATTTTTTGCCCACTCAATATAGAGTGGGAGCTCGCTGACTGCATACATCCTGCACCGTGGCAGCTTAGCCTATCAATACTATTTAAATTCTCCTCGTGGCCCCAAACAAGCCGCTGCATTATTTATCAGGCGTGTGGTCAATCGCACATTATCAACACAACATTAGTAGGTAAATGGCGTTCGTGCAGCTGTTGAGTGATGTGGAGAGCGGCACGTTTGTCACACCGGACAGTCACTACAGAAGGTTTAGTCTCTGAATCCATTAAGCAGATCTCCTTACCTGTCTATAAGATATGTTTAAATTTTCTTAATTCAGTGCAAGACAAAGAGATAGCTGCATATATAACAAACAAGAGTCCAGCTATTAGGGAGATAAAAAGCCATCTACAACACACCCAGACACACAGCAGAGACACGGTAACACTTTTTTTTCTTTTTGCCTCAGTTTCTTTTGTTGCTCCTGACAAAATGGAACAAGCTTGTTCAATCCAAAGCAGCAGCAGCACGACCATAAGTGTAATGTACTTCTAGATGTAGGAAAGAATGGGCTGCAATAATAGCCAGGTCCTCATTTAGTGTGGAAATGTTTTCCCATCTCCTGAGTTGAAAGGGGAAATATTCATTAAGGAATAAATCAAATGAGCCATGACTGCTACAAGGTTGCAGTGAAAATTCAATTTGTATTCATAAACAGCCACGAGCAAGGAGGTGATAATTCAGAAGAGTTGGGGTTACTGAAGCTGTTTTTTCGACTTGTTATTTAAAAAGGCCCGTGTTGTGTGCGAGTGTGTGCGTCTACGTCCAGCGCGTACATATGTGTTTCATGCACTCGATCCCCTCATAAACTAATGAAGTCTTTTGGATCTATTAGCAACAACCTTTCTCTTTTTTTTTTGTTCCCGAGCGTTGTTTAAAATCTAAACTCAATCACGCTAAACAAGCAGCAGAGCTAACGCCGGTTCATTAACGTAACGAGATACACCGAGTCTTCATTAGTGACACAAACTGAACAGTGACTTCATCATTAAAACTATTGTTAAACTGGTTTAAGTGAAAGCTCATCACATACGGCTCATCGTTCAGAAAAAAATAATACCAGAAAATACTGGTGAGAGTTTCGGTGTGGACTGAGTTGTCTAAGCAAGACTGTGAAGACCCTGCGTCCTCTCTGGACTCAGTTGGTGTCCCCAAAGTGACCGTCTCACGATCATCTGATTCTTTTTTCTTTTTTTTTGTAGAATCAACTTTAGCCTATTTAATGCATAATTTTAAATTCATAATCTGATTAATTGCTGAGTTACAGACAGCCAAGAGTATCTGGGCAGGTTTTAATCTGCCTTACTTTAAGCCCACATACCTACAGTAAGTACAGTGGTGTGAAAAAGTCATGGTTTAAACAAACCATGACATGATGTGTTGTGCTGAAAAACAAAGTCACTGACATCTATCAGTCTGGGAAGTGTTACAGACTCATTTCTAAGGCTTTGGGCCTCCAGTGAACCAGTTTATACACAAACAGAGAAAAACTGGAACAGTGATGAAGCTTCCCAGGAGTGAACGGCCGACCAAAATTCTTCCAAGAGCTAATCGACTCCACAAGGTCACATTAAAGAACTGCAGGCCTCACACGTCTCAGCTAAGATCATAGTTTATGATTAATAAGAAAGAGACTAGCCAAGGATGGAATCCGTGGGAGAGTTCAAGGAGAAAACCACTGCTGACCAAAAAGAACACAAAGGGTCTTCTCACATTTGCCAAAAAGGGGCCCAAAAGTTCAGACAAAAGCTGAACTTTCTGGGAGGTGTGCGTCCCATTACATCTGGTGTAAAAGTAACACAGCATTTCAGAAAAGGAGCATCATACCAACAGTAAAATATGGTGGTGTGATGGTCTGGGGCTGTTTTGCTGTCCAGGACCTGAAAGACTTGCTGTGATAAGTGGAACCATGACTTTTGTCTACCAAAACATCCTGAAGCAAACTCAAGCTCTACGGCAGGACAATGATCCAAAACATACCTGTAAGTCTCCCTTTGAATAGCGTAAAAATAATAAAATGAAGACTTTGGAGTGACCTGGTCAAAGTCCCGACCTGAATCCGATTGAGATCCTGTGGCATGACCTTAAAAAGGTGGTTCATGCTCGAAAGCCCTCCAATGTGGCTGAATTACAACAATTCTGCAACAATGAGTGGGTCAAAATTCCCCCACAGCGATGTGAAACACTCATTGCAAATTATTGAAAATGCTTAATTGCAGTTGTTGCCAGTAAGGCTGACCCAACCAGTTAATATCACTTTTTCAGAGAGGGTTATGCACGTTTTGGATTTTTTTTTTCCCCCCCCCCTTCCTTAATAATAAACATTTAGAAACTGTATTTTGTGTTTACTTGTGTTATCTTTGTCAAATTTTTAATGGTTAGAGAATGTAGCAGTAGTTTTGTTATTATAAATCTATTCAGCAGGGCCTTGTAAATAAATACCCTGCAGTACTGCTCTTTTTGATTCAATTTTCCATATAAGATTCAATGGTGATTCAGAAAACATATGTATGTTTAAACCTAAAAGGAAAACCAACATAAACTATTTTAATAAGCCACAATATCCTGTCACAATAGCCTCAGTGCGCCTTTCTTTATCTGTTCTCCAACTCTCTGGAGCTCTGCTGGAGGCCTGAACAAATTCTTCTAAAAGAGATTTACTTATTTGTTTTGATGATGGTGGTGAAGTCGACAGATCTCCTTTAAGATCTCCCACTATCACTCTTCTGCACATGTCCAAACCATCTTTGTCTCCCAAATGCTCAACCTGAGCTGTCCCTCTGATGTAATCATTTCTAATCTCATCTATGCTGGCTCCTCCCAAAAAAATCTTAACATTTTCATCTCTGCCACCTCCAGCTCAGTTAATGACTTTTAATGACTAGCACAGTAAATTATATCAATACCATCTTCTACACCTCTTTTCACCCTTGCTCTTGCTCTCTTGTGCACTGTCCATTGCTTTGGATTTTTAATTGATTTTCTTCATTTGGGGATAAAGCCTGTGTTCTGTGGAGTTGCTGCACATAAGTTTGATGATATAATGCATAGGACAAGCAAAGCATTTAAATAAATAAGTTTAAAAAATCTAACTGGTCAGTATTTTGTAAAAGAAGCAGCACAGCCATCAAAGAAGAGTTGGGCTTAGTATCATCTTCTAAGTATTTTTAACATTGTCACTTCATTTTTTGTGTGTGTTTTCAACACCTATGAAACCCAACTTACAGTTGGGAAAGATCAAAGGGGAACATCTGGTTAGTGCACAACTCTTTTTTACTTTTTATCTGCCACTGGCAAGTAAATCCCTCCAGCTTCACAAAAATCTGAAAAAACAAAACAAAACAAAAAACAACAAACATATTTAGAGCAAAGAGAAAGGAGGAGAGATAAGAGATGGAAAGAGGATGACTACTCCACTGCGCTGGAGATGCCGCCAAAATCCATTACCTAAGTGTTCTTTATCTTTTCCATATGCTTTTGTTGTCTAATCTATCTCTGCAAATCCTGGATTCAGAAAACAGGCTAATGGATCAGTTCCAAGCCCAAGCACACTACTTCAAACGTGCATAGAGACGAACTGTTGCAGTGCCACCCAGTGGTCGGAGGGCAGAAGTGCAGGTGTGGCTGCACAGACCAATAGATGACAAATAACAGAATTAAAGGATGGCAGACAGAGTTGCTAACTCTACTGTCTGCTCTGTCAGAGCCACTGCTTTGGCCGTCACATCCTTGATCCTCTCAGCTTTCTGTCCCCGCCACCGCCCCTCCCCCCAGATCTCTTCTTTTAAGGAGGATTGGAGTTTATTCCAGACAATCCACTCCAGTTCAAGAAGTGGAACGAGGAGGACTCAGGGAAATGCGGGATCATGGACGGGCTTCCAAAGGGGAAAATCGTATCACAATAGCGCTGTGGCTCTTATCAGATTTAGAGGAACGGGTGTGGGGTTTATGAAGCCAAGAGCTCGGGCTCAGTGGTAAACTTTTAAGTTGTTGGAGGTGGTGTACTGAATATTGAAATTGGTTTGTGAGGCCCTTACAGGCTTCTAAGTTTCTCGAAAGGACGGGAAACGTAGAGGCAAATTATGCATCCCTGCGGCCTGATCGGTTTTTAGTTAACAGAGAAACAAGATGCACTCAGCTCGATTCAGACTCCACATAAACATCAGAGGAGGACACATTATTATGAATGCTTCTACAGATTTAGGTGAACGTCATGCTCAGAACCATCTGCTAACTTTATGTGAAAAGCAGGAATCTTTTTTTAGAGGGTTGATACTTTTGTTTTTCTGCAGTAACAAAGGCAGGACACAGGCAGTTCATGTAACCGGGAGGAAACAGGGGGAAACAGTTAATCTGGATCTGTAAGTTAGCCAAACCTACCTAATAGCACCCCTGTTTGGCTCTGATTAACTTGTTTAAACCTTACAATGACAGCATAAACAACATTTTTAACCTCAGACTTCTAGGTTAGCACTGATGGGATTTATGATTTTTCAATGCATAAATGTCTCAGGTGTAAGGTGTCAAAAGAGCCTAAAGATGCTCTTCTTCCTGTGTTTAATATCAGTTAACTGCAGATAAATGACTTTCTGGAAAACAGCCACACTGCTGTACACTTCTTTCATGCACCAGCCCTCCACCACACCGTCGTCACGCCGTAGGCTAAACTAGCTGGTGATCAGTCCCAGTCATTAAGCCCAGCAGCAGCAGCATGCTGTGTGAACAAACATCCCTAATCACAGCCTCTTAAAGACTCCTAATGAGCCTCTGCTAATTAGGCCTCTCTCTCCAAGTCAATCTTTTCTCTCTCTGCCCCAGTCTGTTAGCCCAGCCTCATTTGTCTGCTATAGATTAGTGGACACAGGGGCCTATGTGCGTGTGTGTGTGTGTGTGTGTGAGCGTGTGTGTGTGTGTGTGTGTGTGTGTGTGTGTGTGTGTGTGTGTGTGTGTGTGTGTGTGTGTGTCACATTGGCCCACATCAAGCTATTGAAAATCATCAGTAGTTAAGGTAAGGGTTTTGGATGGAAAGTCATCAATGATTAAAGAAGAGCTTTAATCTTTTTCAAGATCTATTGTCCTGAGTTCATCTAAAAGAAAATAATAGAACAGATCTTACTTTTAGGTTGTTGTTTTATGACATCGTTGTTACTTTAATTCAATCATTAGCTACATTTTTGCGCAAGGTGATTAGCTTTTATTACATAGAGAAAAGTTTAACAAACTAAAAATTTAAAACAACGTTAAAACATCCAACTTCTGTCTCTGTCTTCATGTCTCTTATTTCTTTCAGATGAGTTTCCATGGAGGACAGATTGCTGTAAATCACTTTGTCTCCTCAACATTGCTCAAACGTTCTCCATATCACAATAAAGTGTTTGTTTGATTTCTTTTATTGTAATTTTTTCTGGAACCCTAAATGTGTGGGAAATTGTGCATTGGTTTAAAAAATGCCTAATTTTAAGGGAGTGAACGGTACCCAGTGCATCTAACAATCCTACATAAAATACAGGTACTTATGTCAGTCTGTGTTTCATTTGGACATTTTTCAGGAAGCTTAACTGGGTCATCAGCAGCTCTTCCTCCACAGTGGGAGCACTCACTGCAAAAGCCCTGAATTCACATTCAGACTAAACGATACAAATCCTGGCCAGAAGACACTGGAAAGAAACCTCATTTTCTAACCTGTGTACCCCATGTGTGTGTGTGTGTGTGTGTGTGTGTGTGTGTGTGTGTGTGTGTGTGTGTGTGTCTGTGTGTGTGTCTGTGTGTGTGTGTCTGTGTGTGTGTCTGTGTACAAAAGAACAGATCTCAGAGAATAAGTCAGAAGATGAAAATTTGCCTTGGGATGGCACTGACCTCACACACCGGTTTCTCTTTTTTTCCTGTTTCAAATCTGTGCTCTTCTGTGCTCTGCAGCAGCTTACCTGGGGCTCAATGAGACCAAAGAAGTGTGCGAACCACATACTTGGTAACAAGGCTGTAAAACATCTTTCAGAAGAGCAGGAAAAACTTGTTTCGTGAATGACGATGCTAGGTAATGCAATGAACTATCTTCCAGGGATCGCGTTGCTGTCGTTCAGTCACACTCTGAAATTCCCTGACAGACTGTAGCTCCAAGCACATAACCCACATCAGGTTGTTTTATTTCACTATGGCTAACATATCGTTGTTATTAGGACCGATCTCCATGTGCCACTTCAAGTTGATCTAAAAGAAGTCTGAGGTGAAATCAAACAAAGTGGTGTTAACTCTGGATGATGAGCATTAAGCCATAGGTCCAGGGCAGCAGGCCGTGACGGAGCACAGATCAGCTGCTAGACCAACAGCAGAATTTGTCACCTTCTGCAGCAGCAGATCAATGATAATTACCCAGCTGACATGAGTACAGCTATACCTTTACAGGATCAGGAACAGGGGGAGTGGGAGATGAAGAAGGAAGGGCGAAGGGATGAAGGGCTCTGGGCCACACTTAGCTCTGAGCTGATCGATACCGCGTGAGATATGGCTGCGACCGGCCCCGAGGCCCGGCCTTATAGAAGCTCAACAAGCCATTACTGTCGTCTCTCACAGGGCCTGGTAGCACCACGCCAGGGGTTGTGTGGACTAATGCATTATAGCAGCCAAAAACAACTTGGCAGGCAACACGTCACCATCAAAAATGCCATTTCGGCCATTCACCTCCAACAGAAGCACTTTTACATTATGATTGCTACAAACAAGTCATTTTCCCTTGTGTACTAAATCCGTGACACAGGGTGTCACCCTGTTGGTGGCTTCCTTCAGCACTACGGACAGCACTGACTGCCCTCTGCCTATTTATAATGAGTGGTTACAGATTAGAGCGTTTTATGCATCAGACTGAAAAACAAAGGAGAGAAAGTGGTTCCTGTTATTTTATAGTGATAATGAAAATCAGCTTAAAAGGATCAAAGCACATTAAATGGTCCAAAATAAACATGGGACGACTGAAGCTTCTGTCATGATTGAGTGTTAAGGTTAGGGAGACAAGGACAGGGAGACAAAAGGTATTCGGGCAATTTAAGCATGGATGTTGCAGCAGCTGTGGTTCAGGAGGTACAGTTGAGTTGGTCTTTAGTTTATCAGAAGGTCAGTAGTTCAATCTCAGCTCCTTTAGTCTGCATCCCAAAGTGTTTTTGGGCAGGATACTGAACCCCAGGCTGTCCCCAGAGAGTGTGAGTTTGTGCACAAACGCCAAAGGTGCTTATCCATAGAATAAAGTACTACATAGATGTGTGTGTGACTGAGTGTTTCAATGGGTCTTGTAGCACTTTGAGCGCTCCATTAGAGTACTATATAAATACCATTTAAAGTTCACGTAAATATCTGACCCTGTCCAACCAAGAAATTAAAAAAATAACACTTTAAGTAAACTGACATTTTAGATAAATAGTCAATTAGATTTTAAAAGCGAGATAATATTCATCAGAAATGCTAAAAGCTGTATTTCTGAACTTTTAACCTATCAAGTTTATGCTAAGCTAAGCTAATAACTTTCAACCCAATAAAAAGACACTGAAGAAACAGCTAGCAGCAAACCTTTAGAAATCACTCTGGATATTAGATTCATTTGGTGAAACTTGTTTTTAAAGTGCATTAGTTACATTTAAATTATAATGGGGGTATCTCAACCTTTTCTGAATTCCATCACTCAGGAAAATGTAAGCGATTCACTGGTATCCCGACATTTTCATCCCACTTACCTGCTGGTACACGCGAGCAGCAAGTTCATCATCATAGGAAAGACGCTGTCACATCGTAACAAATTAGGCGGACAGGGCAACAGGGCAGCAGATTGGTACATTCATCACGGGAGAAATAGATCATGTCACGGCCGTCTGTTCTGCGGAGGCCTATCTGCTGCTCCTGTGGGCCTACAGACGTGCACTACATCAAACCCAACTGTAGGAAATGAGGCCTTCATGACAAGTAATAGGTTTTACTGAGTGGATGATGAGTATGTCTAAAGTATTTCAGGACATTCTCAGCTCTGATGGCACACTTTTTTACTTTCTCGCAGAAAAACACAAAGTTCCTCGTGCTCGTGAGCGGTTATCAAAGTTGTCGGGAAAGCTCGACTACGCTCAGCGAGTTATCTGTGGCTTTGAAGGAAGGCTGAAAAGTTTGGTGGTGCACGTGTTAGAGCATTCTAAGTAATTCCCATTTTAATCTGACTTTTCTGTCTTTTGAAATGTATTCTCTCGGTTTTCATTTAAGCAAAACAAAACCTATCAGCGTTCTCTAATCAAAGTCCATTATACGGAGGGGAATGGCACTGCGCTCGTCTCAGTGTTCCTACATCCTTTTGTAAAGCGCAACTGATAAATTCTCTTTTTGTAACCTCTGCAGGGTTCAGTGGCCACATTCAATGACTGTGAGAGAGAAAGAGACAGGGAGAGGAAGAGCGACAGGCAATCATTTCTCTGTGCGAGCGGCAGAGCGGGTAGGCGAGCAGATGAAAGCCCATTTTCCTCTGATTAAGTCCTCTGAAAATATTCCATTTGTCAGTGCCACAGCAGCTGAGACAGGCCCTGGCCTGCACAGCCAGCCGACTGTATCTGTTGACTATGTAGCTGCCGTGATTTACATCGCTCACTGACAACATCATCATTTCCTCCTTTAATGTCCTCCTTCACTTCTGTCTATACCTCCATCCCATCCCTCTATCCCTCCCCTTGTCCCGCCACCTTGGCCACCGCTTTCCCTCCTTCGTTCGCGGCCCCCCCATCCCATCGGCAGTGCTTAGCGCCTGCCGCCCCCTCTGCCCCCTTAACAGCCTATTTTTGTTTGATCTGCCCCCATTGCAAGGTTGACTGCTACCAAAGAGGGGAGAGCAAAGAGGGACCTGCCTCTGTCTCTGTCATAGTCATTTTCAATGTCATAAATTTCAATTTCCAATCTTTCTGCTCCCCCCGCCCTCCTCCTCCCCCCTCTCATGGCATACCCATCATGGGAATTTGTCAATTCTGTTTCTCTCTGTCTTTTCTCTCTCATTCATTCTGACTCCCTCTCTCCAAACACCTATTGGCTATTATCCTGTCTCATGTCTTCCCCAGACTTCTGCCACACAGAATGCAATTTTCTCCCAGCCGCATCTGTGATGAGATCCAAATGAAAGATCATTAATATTTTGTTCAAAAAGAAATGGAGTTGTGTCTCCTATTTTAAATATTGCCATTTTCCCTCCCTGCGCTCGCCTGCCGCTGAGGTGCTCTTCTCCACCTCCAACACATAAGGGCGATGCAGATGATCACTTTTTCTTTTTTTTCTTTTTTTTTACTCTGCACCCTCTTTCCCAGCTGATGATTGCATATGTGAGCATGTGTGTGAGTGTGACCATGTGTGTATGTATCCCTCTGTAAAAGCTGCAGGAAACCCGACAGGCATAACAAAGGTATTTGCTCTTTGTCTCTCAGAAGGTCTTTAACTTGGAGACACTGACAGGAGCAAATGAAGCAGCTGTGATTGTTGCTGTGTGAGAAAAGATGGAGTGGCACCATTAGCTGTGACTGGGGTACATCTTCTTGACAGACTGTAGTGTAAAAAGGAAGAAGGGGTGGAATAAACACTTTAAGATTTTTTTGAAGGTGCTCGTGAACAGCAGAGACTTTTTTTTAGTTACTTAACTGAAACTAAAATGATTAACTTACACAGAGAGCTTCAGATTAGATCGTGATTACTTTTTGTTGCGAAGCGATTGTAAACTTTTCTTAAGAGTTAATTTCTGTGCTGCCAAAGTATCGCACTGCTTTTGCCCAAGGACTCCAAAATCTGTTCAGGAGGTGTAATATTTCTAATCTTATTTCCTGTTTAGTATTTATTTTTCCCACATATAAAATTTGGGTTGCAGCAAGTCAAGAACGGCCGATTCTTTAGAATCTTATGTTGCAGATTTATAGTGATGAGTTTTCCTCATAAAAACAATTTAGTAAACAGCAGTTCAATTTAGCTAAATTTTTGTTAAAAGCACCAGCTCTCGTCTAGGTATTTATCTCAATGTACTTTCTGTTGTCTATAACCCAACAGTGTTATAGACCCATCTGAATCCTTACCACGTAACCTGCATGTACTGCCCTCAAAACTTAACTCCACATGGTATCTTTTGCCATTTGCCTGTTCATTCCTCCTGTGCATGTCCAGCTGTTTTTTGTTTTGTTTTTTTGCCAAAGTCTTTGAATTCATTAGTGATTGCATAACAACCAGTGTCTATGAGGAATAATAATTATAGCATCAATACTCACAAATTTCAGTAAATTCCTAGAAGGAGCCACTTACCTAGGTTACGTCCTAGGCCTACAAAGACTCCCTGCAGAAGTCTTCATCTCCTCAGCTCTACTCTTCAGGCCTGAAACCCGTTTGATTTGGCTGCGCTGTTTCTGGTTTCAAGCTACTCCACACAGTCACAAACCCAGTTCTTCATGTGTCTGTAATCCGCTTTTCCATGGCTTATTTTTCCATCCATGAACCAGCAAACCTGCAATAATTATTTACCTTTTATCTAACTACAGTCCATTAGCCTTTATATTAATGATATCAGGTGGCTAACGTGGCTGTTGTGTATTTGTGAATAGTAAGCTGCTAATAGCAACATATTATGCTAGCATGGCTAAAGATGCTAACTTCAGGGGATTTTTGAAACGTCCTACTACTCTTTGGGTGAAGATCTTTTTCTTATGTTCTCAAAACTCCATAAAGCTTCACTAATCTTCATTTCCACTTGTAATTATTTAATATTTAAGGTCAGGGCTGCATGATTATGACCAAAATGATGATCATGATTATTTTAGTCAGCATTGAGATCACCATTATTTGTCCTGATTGTTCATTGAATTTACCGGCAACAATGTTTTTTTTATCGCATTTTCATGTAAAGTAAACACTACTTTCACATGTGTATGAATTGTTGCATCAAAACAAAATTGGTTCTCATCATTCACCTAAATTCAGTGAATCACTTTTAAAAAAGCGTAACTAGAAGCTAAAACAAAATTACATTGACAGGGCTCTGATTTCACCTTTAAATTGTTGCTACATTCATATAATGTGCTAATTACACATTATAATATAAAGTCTCTCTGATCATTGCACCTGTATGGTGGCTATAAATAAAATTTGAAGCAAAGTATTCGACAGCTGTAAAATCCTTTCCCCCAAGAATGTTTTGTGTACTGCACAGTTTTGACCACTTTGCACCAGGGGATAACATTTACTTTGACCCAGTATTTGACGGTTTTTTGGAAATCTTTGTTACTCCCCAGGACAAAGATACAACTGCCTTGGTGACTTCAGCATATCTTTGTGAGCTGTATTGTGCAGCCACCAGAAGAGGGATACACTGTGGTCACTGCATGGTCACCATCAATACTCTGGTAGGCTGTTGTGTTTAAGTTATGCTCAGCTGTTACTAAGGAGCTCAAATTTTCCCAAGCAAATACCACCCACAGCAGCCTAAACCACAGATAGAACACAGGGTGGTTACATGCTTTCATGTCGTTTACTCTAAATTCTGATCCTACCATCTGATCTTTGCAATTGAACTTAAGACCCATTAGACCAGGCAACATTTGTCCAATCGGCCATTGTCCAATATTGGTGAGTCAGTGTCAATTGGGGCCTCAGTTTTCTGTTCTTAGCTGAAAGGAGTGGAACCCAGTGTGGTGTTCTCCGGCTGTAGCCCATCTGCTTCAAGGTTTAAAGTACTGTGAATTCAGAGTTGTTCTTCTGCAGTTGTAACAAAAGATCATATGAGTTGCTGTTGCCTTTCTATCACCTCAAACGAGTCTGGCTATTCTCCTCTGACAGCTGACATCAACAAGGCCTGGATTCACGCACTGGATATTTTGTCTTTTTCAGACCATTCTCTGTGAACTCTAGAGATGGTTGTGTAGAAAAATCCCAGTAGTTTCAACAGTTTCTGAAATACTCCGACAAGCCTGTATGTAACTAACACCCATGCCACATTCAAAGTCTCTTAAATCACCATTCTTCCCCCTTCTGCTCAGTTTGAACTTCAGCAGGTCATCTCAACCATTTCTACATGCCTAAATGCACCAAGTTGCTGCAATGTGATTGGCTGAGTAGACACAAGTAGACGTAAATGAACAGTTGTAAAGGTGGTTAGTAAAAGTGTTATTAGAGTCTAATGTAACACTAAAGTTCAGTTAGCTAACACAGTGAAAATATTTTTACACAGATCAGTAGATACTTGAAAAGAGTTACTGTCTTTGCCAAATTGCATTGCACAGCATTCAGCATCAAAGTCTTTGAGTAAAAAAAGAAACATCGAAGGACCTCAAGCTTGCTGAGCGCACAAGACCGCAAAGACAAACAGATTTCCTTTTCTGAATAGCTGTCTCTGCAGTGCGACTGCGTGACTGCAGCTTCAGATGGCTTTAAAGACAAGTTTAATGGGGCTTTTAAAGACAAGAGACTACAAATTAATAAGCAAAGAATACACATGATTTCAAAGACAGAGAGGTGGTTTTAATGGGGAATGTGCACCAGAGGAAAAAAAAGGGAACCAATAAAGTTGTGAAATGTAATTTGGAAATTAATCAGCATTCATTAGCCCACGGGGCCTTTTCTCCAAGTCTCTTTCTCTCCCCATCTCTCCGTCTTTCGGTCGCTTAATGGTCCTTCTCTTATCGAGGCATCATGGGTAGCCCGCTCACTGCTCACCCAAGCGTTGCCCATTTGCCTGCTGTCTCGCCAGCTCGCTCTCTAACCAAACTTTACCTCCTACCTGACACCTCCCTCCCTCCCCTCGCTCATTAGCATTCCATTAGCATTTCATTTGCATGATTTCAATCAGGATTCAATTCACTCCGCTCTTTTTCTGACACTCTTGTTTTCCTTCTCATTCCTTAGCACTCGTGACAAGTTCTCGATTTGTGCTGTGAGTTGTCCTCCTGAACTTTTGCTTTTCGTGATTTTGTCTCATAGTCACTTTAAAGATCCATTAGGTTGGGTTTTTAGACATAAAATTATATAACCATGACATTACATTTATTTGCAAGCCAGTGGTGAAACTCTCAGTGAGTAGAATAGATCACTAGAAGGACAAATCTTCTCTACTGTACTGTATTATGACAATGTCAGTAGTCTCAATTTGAATGGAGTTGAATTCATTTCGATCTCTTGGCTGGAAAGACACAGTAATTAGCCAGTTGAGCAGAGCGGAGCGAGGTCAGGCTCAGGCAATTAAGAAAGTGACAGCCCATCCAGCTCGGTGACAGGCCGAAGCCTCACACGCAGGCGCATTCACAGGAATACAAACGTATGCACAATACAGCGTCAGTATCCATGTGATGGCACGCTTTTAAGAAAGCCTCCCACAAGCAGCCTAATTAATACAAAGTCACTGGCTCTTCTGTCCGTCTCTGAAAGAAGAGTGAAACAAATGTGAAAGCAGGCAATTCACACTGACCACTAATGAGGATCAGTTTTATAATTTTTAGTTATTGCTCAGAACTTCTAAAACAATATCTCTTTCTCACATTTAAATCTGGAAAGAGCAGCGTGGATGTCCAGATGATGGTTCACTGCTTTGGCTCACTGACTTAATGGCTAATGTTATTAATTATGGTTCCATGTACCTGTATTTTCCATGAAAATGCCTTGGAGTCTTTATCTGTATCCATACAATGTCATTATTAAAACTGGAGAAAAAAAAAAAGAAATACAGCAATATTTTTATTGTGCTCATGTTAAAACTCAGTTGGTTTGTTGGCCCATAATGTGAATCAAAAATGTGAAAGAGACCATAAAATGATTAGATGACTATTTTCCTTCTAAAGCTATGGTGTCACTTTGCAGCAAGCTGTTCAAAGGATTAAATCCAGTCTGGAACCTTTCTATGTGGAGTTTGTATGTTCTATGGCTTCCTCCCACAGTCAAAATGCGATCATAAATGGTTGTTTGTCTATGTGTCACTGCCTTCTTTTATTGGAATTAAAGGAGTTGCCCCCTACTGGCCATTAGAAAAAATGCCAGGTTAAGAAGCTCCATAAAAGCTTCACTTTCTACTGGAAGTTATGTCCATCTTCTAGACATGTATCCCAAAATCATGCAAGAGATCTGCTGTTTGGATGTGACATGACAGTTTTGCACAGAGCTCATCTGTGCAGTTAAATGTGGTGTGTGTGTGTGTGTGTGTGTGTGTGTGTGTGTGTGTGTGTGTGTGTGTGTGTGTGTGTGTGTGTGTGTGTGTGTGTGTGTGTGTGCGTGTGACATTATTCAGTACTCTCTTTGTCTCCTATCTCTGTTGCAACCCCATTGCTGCAACCCCAACTCTCAATAATGTGTGTGTGTGTGTGTGTGTGTGTGTGTGTGTGTGTGTGTGTGTGTGTGTGTGCGCGTGTGTGTGTGTGTGTGTGTGTGTGTGTGTGTGCGCGCGCACGTGTGCGTAAGACATTGTGAGGTGTTCTGATACAGCGCGAGGCAGTTATAAATGGCCATCATTTCCCAAACCACTCTGTTCTCCATTGTGGAGCGCATGTCGCCGCGGGGTGGGAGGGAGATGATGTGTGCGTGAGAGTGTGTGTAGGAGGATGTAAGGGTGTGTGAGGGGGTAATAGAGGAAGTGACGGGGCTGATAGTCCCAGAGGAAAACTGTGAGTGCGGAGAATAGCAGAGATGTACCACCGTGCAGTGTGGAAAGTCGTACTGAAATCAGTGTGTGCAGAGGAAGAGACATTCGTCTACAGCATCATGAGAGGCAGAATACACATTCAGAGTCAGGACTTTTGTATCGATGTTAGGAAATACTAGAGACCCAATTTATTACAGGTCCTTTTAAGTAACTGCATTTTTATTGCATCAGTTAACCCTAAATTTCTGTTGTCCTTCAGTTTTATCCTCCTCCACAAAAGTATAAAAACTAAGGAGCTCTCCACACTATGATGCTGATACTGAAAAACATTGCCATCTTTAACAAAAACCCTACATCACCATCACCAACGCCTTTTGTGATAGTCCTAGGATTGTGTGGATTCGAGTTTTGGATTCCCTTTAACCTAAAAGAGATTTCATTCTGGTGAAGTTATGGTTTATATTATAATTGTCAGACAGTATTCAGTATGCCTCTTTTGGTTACTTACTGTTTTACTGTTAGAGCAGGTCATCTGCTGGCAGGAAGGTCAGTGGATTGATGCCTGACAGCATGTCCACATGCTGAAGTATCCTTACTGCACCCAGAGTTGCCCCCGTTGTTTCCAACATACTGTGAGTTTGTGCGTGTGTGTGTGTGTGAATGTTAGAAAGCACTTAGGTATTGATTTTGACTTGCAGTACAAAACACTTTGAGTGCTCAAATGAAGAAAAAGGTACTATATAAATACCAGAACATTTACTTAGAAAATTAGTTTTCAGTTGTGTCTCATGCAAATTTTACATTCTATTTAACTCTTTGGTTATTGCCCACCTCACCCAAATGTAATCTCCTGTGTTAATTACATGTAATATTATTTACAATGTGCATAGCAAACACACTGTGTGGTTGCTATGTTTGTTGAGTTTCCCTTTATGCTCGCTCTTTGCCTTCGGTGGGGCTATAGCTAGACGCAGCCACAACTTATGGGCACTTGCAGTTGTTCTGGTGTTGTGCTAAAAAAATAAATAAATAACAAAGCAAGCCTACTTTAATCCCTGACTATGGCTCACGGTTTTGTCTCTTTCATCTCTTTTAAACAACATCTCCTGGTGATTAATACAGGAACAGGACTGGCTTTTCCCTTCAGGCTCAAATAGTTGTTTTTGCTTGAAAGTGACATGAAATGAAATGACAAAAAAAAATCATTAAAGCAAAACTAACGAGCCTGTTTTGAAAATGTAGAAAGTGCAGATATTTGTTTAAAAATGTTCTGAGTAAAGGTAAAAAGTTTTCCGAAAAATAAATACTAAAGTAAAGTACAGATATCTGAAAATTCTACTTAAGTACAGTAACGAAGTATCTGTACTTTGTTACTTCCCACCTCTGCAAATAACAAGCTGTAACATATAATAAAGCATTGAATATAAGCTAAAATGTCTTTGTGAGAGTAATAAACGAATAAACTGTCTCCTGAGTATATCATTTAAATGCAAAGCACTGTATTTTTGGTGGATTCTTAGTGTTTTTGTGAAGGTTGTGTTGCAGTGTTTAGATTTTTCTGGACTTGGTGTTAATGGTTCATATCAAGCGTTACCCTCATAACAGTCTTTGCAGAGGCCAGTCGTTCGGTGCTAAACATTAGCGTATAACTGTCTTTTGTTTTATTCTTATATCCCTCTTTTCTATTTCACTGGGAACTCTCTCCAGCTTTAACACACACTCTCCATCTTAACTCATTCTTGTAACTTAAGAATCTTTTGTTAATGGTAATTTGTCTTGGCAGCCAGAAAGTTTAGGATTTAAAACCGTTAATGACATTTGGCTCTGCTTGCCCGTTTTGAGTTTATATCATCCTCTTTTCTTTTCTTGTCTTTTCAATTTTCAGTTTCCTTACACAGTGAGTCCAACTATTGTGATTAAATTGGTCTATCGAAAGCAACTTTAGGAAAGATAATAGTTGCACACAGTCAGTCTACGGATATAATTGTTTTATAGTGAGTGTCTTCGGCTACCTAAAGTGCGACAGTTCAGTGAAATCTCCTCTTCTTTGCTCAGTCCTGCACTTTACTTTCTTCCATTTCACAGCTGAGTGTTTAATCTTTCCTTACTGGTGCTGTATGTAAAATGCAAACGAGCAGAAGCCATAGTGATTCCTGCTAAGGTTACTGCTTAAGTGCTCGCTGCTGGATTTACCAGCATGCAAACCTTCCCTTTACACTGTGGCTACTGTAATCTGCAATAAAGGTTTCTTAGTGTAAAAAAAAAAAATGAATAGAAGCTTTAAATTTTAGTTTTAAATTCCTGTAAATCTGTATTTTTGAAAACATAATTGTTCATGCTGACCTCTCAAGCTCTCAGTTACAGTTGTGCATCTTTAATTAAAGTTTATTCAAACCAGCCTTAAAATGAAAGCTTTCTGGACTTGAGTATTTGCTTTAGCTGTTTTGATCACTGTGGCACACGGATGTATCTAAAACTTAACAACAATCACTGAGAACCACATAGCACGTTCACAAAAATCAAAGTTTAAGTGACATTTGGCTTTGCTTGCCCATTTTGAGCTTATATCATCCTCTTTTCTTTTCTCGCCTCAAAGCAACAAACTAAACACAAATGTTTTGGTGTTTTTTTTAATTGAGCACATCGCTACTAAATTAAATTTAAAAATATATATGTAGTGTATGATTGTACAGTATTCAATTGTAAAGGTTGAATACTGTATTTTTCCTGTATTCTTACAGCAATTTGTCACAGTGTGTGATCAGCGCACCTTTCCTCTTGTTCTCAAAAATATTAGATCCCAGCAGCACTCAATCTTACCCTCTCCCCTCTAAAAAAGGTTAGCAATTAAATGGCAAAAACAGCAGGGGACACTGTGTGTGTACACCTATTTCAGTACATTACAAATGTCTTCCACTTATTTCAACCGGGGGCCCGATATGGTTCTGATACAAGAGACAAGTGAGGAAAAGAGAGGGTCACTTATGGAGGGGAAATAGCTGGTGTTTGACAGGAGGCCTTTCTAAATCCCACACTCATCCATCATAAGTGGCATTTGTGTACTCTGAAGGCCTGATAATAGCCTTTTGCATTTTCACACTGCGCTTTGCCTTTTGGATTTGATCGGGGAGAGAGGGAATGGATGGAAATAGGTGAGGAGGGTGGAATGGGACACACACACACACACACACACACATAGCAGTTTCATTCGTTCTCTTTATTTTCCAGCCCTCATCATCCCGCTCTCACTCCTTCAAGGCTGCTTCTCCTCTCTTCCCTTCTACATTTTAGGAAAATCACTCTGAATTGGAAAAGGGACCCCGGGGCCACAGGCACAGGGTCCATGTTTCTTTTTTTTTCTTTCTTTCTTTCTTTGGATAATTGACTCCCGTTGCCTGGTAATTCATCGCTTGCATATGCCAGCTAATTCATCAGGAGAAGAGAAGCTGCCGACCTCACAACCTTGCAAGCCCCACAAGCCCACACACCCCAATAGCTTGCACACACACACACACTTCATATCTTAAGAGTTTTCATATTTCACCCCACCACCACCAACACCTCCCCGTTTTTGCTAAATCGCATATATGCACACAGACAAACACATCACCACCAGGGTGTGAGTTTAGCCCCGTCCGCCTCCTCCACCCGCCCCACAAGAGCCAGCAGCCTGGAATGAGAGGAGGGAGCAAGCGGCAAGTTAGTGGATGGAAAACCTGAGATGATAGATGGGGTGCATTGTGGCATTATGAATGAATTATACCTCCCAAATACCTTGAGCAGCGCAGACTGTCAGCGTGTATCTATACTAATCTGGGAGAAAATATAGCTGTTTCCACATTAAAGGCGGCCGGCAAAGAGCGAGCCACAGAATTAATTGAGCAATCAGGCCATTAGAGGGAAACATCATACTGAGCCGCGTTTCCTGATGTAGTAACATTTATCACTGCTGACCAGAAATCTGCTTTCCAGGCTGTGTTTCTTTCTTTCTTTTTTTTCTCCTCTCTTCCTTTCTCTCTCGTTCCCTCTAATGTGGCCCATCTTCAAACAGATTAGGATTATTGTGACAAGACAAAGGTATCTTTTGTCTATTTCCATAGCTGTGTCAGTGGGTGCTGCATTTATCATGGTTGTCACGCAGTCTTAAGGCTTTCAGTTTGCACACCTTGTCCCATTTTTCTCCCAGTGGTGGGTCCATGTTAAATCTGCAAAAAGAAAGTGCACGACTTGGAAATGTCCCCTGATGAATGGTAGGGTGGACTGTCAGGTACATAGGAGGATTTGTTTGCATTTTCCTCCCTGTTGAGTTTAGTTTTATGTTTATCGGGTGGATCTTAACAAAACATCGTCATGTTTTTCTGTCTTTTCTGTCTTTTCTTTTTTTTGCTCCTGAAACGTGCTCGAATATCTCAACTCTGAAGATGAGATGAGATGTTATCGGTTGTGAGTGCTCAACAATATTTAAAATACCAGATTAATAATGTATTTTCACAGTTGGAAATTTAATACAGCTGATTTCCAAAATGTTTTTTTCCTATCAAACTAGGTTAGATTCATATCATTATATTTAACTGTTATATTTAACAATAAATCTCCTATCCTCATATACCATCATCAAATATGTATCATTGCCGATATTAGAAAATCGTACTAGTGGTTGAAAGTGCTTTTTTTAGTCTTCTTCCCAGCATTATTTATCTAAATTTTGTGGTTAGCGCTGTATATGTTTAATCACTATGATATCATGTTTATGAGATAGAGCCAAGCACATGAGCTAAATTAAAATATAAACTTATTCCAAGGATACTGAACAATTTCCAGTCAGCAGATTTTACTCACGGGTTCAAAGTAGCATATTGTGAGTTGACCCACTGTCATTTTTACATTTCTGTGCATTTATCTGAAAGGTCTGCATATAATTAACACAGCAGAACATCCGGTTTTGAGGACCATTCAATCAAAATACTCAGCTAGTACAGTCATATGAAAACATACTGTGTTCATCTGTGATAAGGATGATGTAGTCCTGGGAACTTTGAGGCGATGCCTTGGTGATCCAACATCTGACATCTATCCCCCTCTACTGGACAAATCAGAGAACTGCACTAAGCCCAGTTCAAGCTGAGTTAGAGTTTTCACTGCTTATGTTGGTGAAATACATATGTAGAATAACTTATACGTGTTTTCTCCATGACGCACTGTACAGGACACTGACATTAGTTTTGTTTTGGGGGTCAAAGTCATTTGAGTACATTGAACTTATTGTCATGATACCAGTTCGATTTTATCAGAGTTTTATGATATGGTGTGCTATTTTTTCAGTCTTCTCTTGTCCAATTTTGGTGACCTTGTGCAAAATGTAGCCTCAGTTTTCTGTTTTAAGCTAACAGGAGTTGTCTTCCGCTTCTATAGTCCACCAAGGTTCAACAGAGGTTCAGAGACGCTCTTCTGCATACCTGTGCTGTAACAAGTTTCTGAGTTCCTGTTGCCATTCTCATTTCACCTCTGACATCAACAAGGTATTTTCATCAAGAGAACTGCTGCTTACTGGACTGTTTCTATTTCTCACACTATTCTCTGGGAAAATCCCAGCAGATCAAAAACCATCTCTAGGGTTTCTGAGATACTCAGAGCAGCCTGTCTGACACCTACAGCCATGTCACATTCAAAGTAATTTAAATAACCTTTAAATGGACCATGTCTACAGGACTAAATGCATTGAGTTGTTGCGATATGATTGGCTGATTAGATAGTTATATTAACAAGCAGTCAAACTGGTATACCTGTGTATGACATCGGTCCCTTTTGTGGTTGATGATATCACAGGAACACTAACAGAAAATGCTTATTTGCTATATTATTGCACCTATTATGAATTTTATCTCATGCTTTTAAGCATACAGCTACAAAACCATTCAAATATTTAACAATTATCAGTATGTTTACATTACAATTGCTGTGCTCTAAAGATCTGTGGTGATGATGTTGATCTGTGGTTTGACCTCTGACGGACCTTAGCACCAAAAAAGGTTGAAACCAGTATCCAAGTCAGGAGGCAGATATCAGTCACAGATATCAGATATCGTGCTTCATTCTTGGAGATGGTCTTTATGTGTGGCAGACAGTGATGGAAGAATGATAGATTTCTTCAGTACGAATTATTTATACTTTTTGACCTTCGTGGCTTTGAGCCATTACACTGTAGGTCAGGAAAGACAATTGGTTTTGTATGTTTCTGCAAATAAAACATGTTTCTAGTAGAGCTGTGCGATATTTCAAATTTTGGTTTGACCAAACCAAGTAAATACAGGGCCAGCATTGCCGATACTTTTATTCTACAAAGGCAGCTTATGGCTGAGCAGTGTGCCAAGACTGATGAGACGAGTCATTATTTATTTACACATCGAGAACATATTTTAATGACTGCTAACTCACAGGGATTTTTACTTTCTTACATAATGAGTTAATTCAACAAAATAAACCTTTCAGCTTTTCATGTATTGTGAAACTGTCCCTGTCTCTGTAGTACTTTGTGTCAGCTTCTCTTGTTTAAATGTGCTATAGGCTATAAATAAAATAGACATGACAATCAACACCAAAAGGTTCAGATATTTTTCAACATGCATGTGTGAAAAAATATCTCTATATATTTATATATAGGGGAGACCGGGGATAGTTGTAACGTGGGTCAGTTGTAACACTTCCAATTTCTCCAGTCAGGGCTAAGTTTCAAATGATGTGACTCATCCTGTGCATGCCCAATTCAGTTCTGCTATCACATGTGAAAAATCAGCACATTTTGTCAAACACAGACAATTTAACACGAAAAAAAGTAATTTGTATGCCAAAAAGTAAGTTTTTCTACTTTATTTCAATTTCTAATAGCATTATCTGCTTTGCAGTTAAACTCATCAAACTTAAATTATGTTATTTGTATGTCTATGGGGATATATTCTGTGTAGGTCTTTAGTGCTAATGTTTTAGCCGTTGGCTGTAATGTTAGCTAGTTCATGGCTATAGGAGTCTGGGTCAGTTGTAACAGCAACAGTCTGGGTTAGTTGTAACAATAATGCAGATGTTACAACTTACAACACTATTACTTTAACTTATATTAAACAAGTTGGGGCAACGACATCAGCAGAGAGAGGTTTACTGGTCGCTTTTGTATATGCGGTTAATGCCATAGGCAACACAATTCCTCCACTGTTTGTGTTCCCATACATACATTATGCAGACCACTGTGTCAGAGATGGACCAGTAGGAAGTATTGGTAGTGGAAATAAATCAGGATGGGTGCAAGAAACAGATTTCCTCATCTTTCTGAAGCACTTTGCAAACCACACCAAGGAAAGCCATGATAAAAAGTAATGGAATTGCGATGCTGGTGAACAACTACATTTTTTCAGCATCATTGTTATGTTCAAAATTGGTGCAAGAGTTGTAGGTTATAATGCCCACTGAGCCAATGAGGCCAAACTCAAGGAAGACCAACCAAAATTAATGAAATATTCAGTTGCAGAAAATTCCATAATTTGTCTTTTTTGGGGGGTTGGCATATGTTCAAAAGCTAAATTTCTGCATTCTGTCACACACACAGTTACATAAATGGCTCTAAGTGCATTCATGTGTTGAATAAACAAAGATTACATGTTAATGTTTTGTTAGTACCCTTATTTCATTGTGTTACATTTCACCCCAGGATATGTTACAACTAACCCAGACTATGGGGTTAATTGTAACATTTCACTCTTTGTGTTTGAGACCATACCATGCAATGGGTAATTGTGCTGCAGAGAAAATAGCTGCACTATTTAATAGCTGAGACATGTAAATACTTTGCATTACATTTTGAATCCACTACCTTAAAAGAGCTCCAATTTACAGACAGAAATGTGAAAAATGTTACAACTATCCCCGGTCTCCCCTACTGTACTTAGAGGATAGAAACAAAGAATTGATCCTATCGCTACCACTAGTATCGATCTGATATCAATACAAGCACTGGCATTGATTCTATTGATATTTGGATCGACCCCCCAACTCTTGTTTCTAGTTAAGTCTTGTTCATTGGATACACCTGATGTCTTTGTTAAGCAGTGAAGTAGCTTAACCATTTTCTTAATGTGATTAAAAAAATTAATTGCATCCTTAAATAAAAACAATAGGACAAGAATACATTTTTAAGCTTGATACTCCAAGCAAAACACATTTAACCATAAAGTAATCATGGACTGTGGTATGTTGAGAAATGTGAAATGTGTCACAGAGCAAAGATATTTCCACAGTAATTTTTGTCTGCAGCCACCAAGGGGCAGCATAACACCCCCTACCATCTGCAGAATGGTTTCCTTTAACTTTTTTTTTAGATTTTCCACGTGTTGTCCAGGAGTAACTTGCCACTTATCACAATGCGACCACTGTTGTTTAAGCTACCCTGAATATATAACTGTCCAGGTATCAGTAAGTAAGCTATGTACACACTGGTAGACTGTACCAGTGTTGTGTGTATCCTGTATCCAAGTGTCAGAAAACTGCATAAGCTCTTTATCCTGCTCTTGAGAAACCTGGAAATGCTCAGTGGAGGGAGAGAAACTGGGAAACTGTGGTATGAAGAAGCCATCTGATCATCCGCTGTTTGCACAGAGGTGAGTTACTGAGATGTTGAACAATCAAAACACAAGTGCATACAGGATATGGGATATGAATAGCAGCTTTCTTTTATTAATGTAAAGTCTGTATTCAGGATAACAGCAAGGCCAAGATAAGGCTCAAAAAAGTAGATGCTGGTCAGGAACATTTACATGACTAGGAATAAAAATGCATTCAGGTAAAATAGTTTTATTTATTTAGGAAATAGATTTTAAATTACACTAACCAACAACAGAATACAAAATCACACCAAATTACCCTACTTTAAGTAGCTAATATTGCTAATTCTATCCACAAGATACTTTAACTTTAGCCACAGACAGGAATGATTTATTGTGTCATTCAGTGGTGCGTTTGGATAACCTCAGTCTCTCACTGAATGTGCTCCTATGACCGGCCAGCACATCATGGAGTGGGTGTTATCATGTTATGTCATTATATTATATTTAGCTTTATTCAGTGACTAATGGTTTTACTGGGACAGAAAAGAGAAGACTTCCAAATATACTAACTTTTAGAATTCAAAGTATTTATACAGCGCTTTTCACATACACAAAACTCACAAGGTACTGTTAATGACAATTAAAACACGAATATTAGAACCATATTCAAACAGAATAAAAATTCAAATTAAAAAACATAAATAACAAAAGAAAATTACAACAGAAGGCCTGACTAAACAGAAAGATTTAGCCTACACTGTAAAGTCTAATTAGTTCCCAGAACTTCAAAAAAAAAAAACTACTAAAAATCATTTTTCTGAGTGAGCAATACTTAATGTTTATCCACTGACATAAACATTTCTCAATGGGTTAACTTAATCACATTACGTTTTATCATCCTTGAGCTTAAGCAATTTCTAGTGCAACACTTAATCAATACAGTATGTAAGTATGATTACAAAATAATAATTAAAAACATTTCTTTTGAGGCAATTAAAAATCAGCCCAACTTTTATTTTCAGATGCAATAAAGTATATCAGCCAATATGCTGGATACTGTTCTAGTGAACAGAAGCCTCCCATAAATTTGTATTGCAAGTTACATCATTGATATAATCAATATAAGATGTATTTATTGTTCAGCAACAAGTGCAGTCTCAAGGAGGCTCAAACAGCGTATCTGTTTTGCATTCAGACCCAGAAGCTTGGTATGTTGTAATATTTTTAAGGATGTTTTAGGCATTACTGCCTGAATGACTGTCATGGATTTGGGTGATCCAATTGTAGGTGCAGCAGAAAGTCTTTAACATTGCCCCCAACTTTCTTAATTTGAGAAGCAGTGGATGTGGTTTGGAGATGCAATAACCTTCACCCTGCAGGTGACCATCCTCACTGACTGCACCATCTATGAAGGAGAGCTCATCTCTCCTGCTGCAAGAAAACAACTATATTCTTTAGAAGACCAACTTATATTTGCTCTTCTTAAAACATTTTATACATTTGCTATAAAACAGACCTCAAGATAGACGATCAAGCTGCATTATTACACTGTTACCAAAAACTGTACATGTGATATAAACAATTATGTCATCCACCCATCAATTTTCTTCCACTTTTCGGCGGCCGGGTCACAGGGGCAGCAGGGACTCCTCCTGGTGGTACATGCCTGGAACATCTCACCTGGGAGACGCCTAAAGTTAGAAGCCTGAAGCACCTCAACTGGCTCCTTTTGATGAGTAGCAGTTCTAGTCTGAGCCCCTCTTGAATGATTGAACTTCTCACCCTCTCTCTAAGGGAGAGGCCAGCCACCCTTTGGAGTGGCTCTCCGCTCACTTGTGAACAAGACCCTGAGATACCTAAACTCCTCCACCTGGAGCAGCAACGATGCTGCTCCTAAATTTCAACATCATTAATATAAATGACACTGAAGATTACAAATATATTGAAAAACCAATGGAAAAGCTAAATTATTTTATTTTCAACTATAATACAAACCCAGATTTTAAACATTTAACAGGATATTAATCTGGTTTAAGGGTTTCTTAAATTTGGCTTTAAATTTCACAACAAAACTTGAATCTGAATACAATTTTTAATAAAATAAATACTACTGTTGTTGGTTTGGAAAAGTGATGTAAAGGTGAGCTTAGCTACTACTAGCTTACTACATTTAACTACATTTAACCAACCAAAGTTTCTCTGTAATTACATTTTAAATAATAGTGGTCATAGTAAGGTTACACTGACAATCATCTCTTTCCCATTTACAATTAGTCCAAAATGCTGCAGCCAGATTACTGACTGGAACAAAAAAGAGAGATCTGTGTTAGGAGCCATATTTGCGTGTAAAGCCTTTAAAAAGTCTTGCAACTGTATATGCAGTATGCTGTGGCCATATATTCCCTCAAGACCATTAAGGTCTGCTTCTCAGTCACTTCTGATCATCCTGTGGTCATAGCTTATTTCAAAACTCTGGGGTGACATCAGTTCTCTGTCAAGCTATATGAGAAACTGATGTCTGGAACTGTGATTGGAGGATTGGTTGCTTTCAGGTTATTTCATGTAAACATTGTGAAAGTGTGTGGCATAAACCCATTTATACTATTTTGTTTTACTGTAAAGCACTTTAGTTTAAAATTTGCTTTAGAAAAATAAATATACCTACTTACTTTTAAACTGCTGTGATATCTCAAATATTGGGAAAATTGTAGGCAACCAAATCTCATTTATTCTATTATTTTATTTTTATTTTATTTATTTATTTATTTACTTTTGTCTCTCCATGATAAAAGAAAATTCTTACTTTAGAATCAAAGCTTAAATCTAAATGAAACAGGAAGGGATGGGCAGTGCTGTTTTGTGAAGGAACCGTTGCTTTAGTAGCTCAGGTGATGTAAGTGGGTCACAAGAGTCAGCTTGCCTCCACTCGCTCGTCTTTCTCGCGCCAGTCCTTTTAGATCTCGCGCGCGGTTTCGGTATGTTTTCGCACGCTCTACTGTCGACCAATCAGAGGGCAGCTTTCCTAAGCGGCGTCCCGTTGCCATGCAGTTGTCCTGAGGTCCGCTGTGTCCTGTCCGGGAGTGAGGGTGAGTTCTGCAGCAGATTTTTCACACTGTATTTCATTAAACACTCGCTTTCAGTGATGAAGTTTTAAACTTAGCGTGCAGTTTCGTGTCGGGCTGCTCTAACGTTGCTTTACGTTTTGTATCATCATAAAATCATACCTGTGTTGGACACGGTTTGCCTTCAGTAGTGGGTCACCGGCAACATTAAGGCTAAAGCTTTGTACATACATACATACATAGCTGCAGCCAGGTTAGTGAGGAAATATGAGTGAATAGTAGTTTTGTGTAATTGTTGGGAGGTCAGCAGACAGCTGTCGTTGCGGTAGTAACCAGACAGGAGACAGACACGCCTGCTGTCCTGTGTGTCCAATCCCACAGCAGGAGAATTAGCATACCACCAATGGTGAGAGCCGGGCTTTCTCTCGGACTCTTATAATGTGAAGTTGCCAGATTTATCTCTCAGTTGCAGCACAGTGGAGTAAAGATAAAAAAGTGTGTGAAGTCGAGAAGACACTAGGATACCTCACCAGCACTGTACTGTTTGCGCTAAAGGTGGATTTGGATTTTATGTACAACATGACATTTGAGGAACTAAGTGCGGATTACTCTCAGGAAAGGTAAATAATTTGGATTATTTGTATTTTAAAGCTTGCTGTGGTTTATGTGCAGCTGATCGCATGCATTAATTAGATAAGTGCACGATAAAGATAAATCCAGGTTTGTGGGGGGGTTTGCCTGTAGCTGCTGTGTGGACGGTGTTTCTCAGCGAGCTGTCGGTGCTACAGTCCGGTGTTTTTTCAGTTAACCGCTCCGGTCGCGAGCCCCGGTCTCCACTTAGCTAACGTAGCTGCTGCTGTGTGCTTTTAGGTGACCGAAAAACACCAGACTTCTCACTGGAGAGTTAATTAAAGCTAGTCAAAGGGACTCAAACCGCAAAACTGACAAGAATTAGCTTGTTTTTTTTATTTTTAGTGGTTAAACAAACTTTGCACGACTGTCAGTTGTGCTCGAAGTCAGGGAATACCGGCTGGTTAGCTAGGAGTCCGGTTAGCTAACACTACCCAGACAGAGTACGGTGGGGGTTTTCCTTGGGTTTATGTGTGTGTGTTAAAACTGCTGTTGCAACGTTTGTTAAAGTCAATCTGTGTGTTGCAGAATGGACACGGTGGCCAAAGCTTTGGAGGAAGTCCTCACCTCTGCGCTGCCACAGGGAGGCATTACAGTCGGCGTCTACGAGGCTGCCAAGTCGCTCAATGTGTAAGTGCAACGTATCTGTCCTGATGTTTGCAACAAGTTGCCCCTGTGTGAAAGCAGCCCATGCAGCATGTACATGCATGAGCTCATAGACTAACAGCGCCTCTCTCTCTTTCCCACAGAGACCCTGATAATGTGGTTCTGTGCGTCCTGGCTGCAGATGAAGAGGACGTTAAAGACGTGGCCCTGCAGATCCACTTTACTCTCATTCAGGCTTTTTGCTGCGAGAATGACATCAACATCCTGAAAGTCAACAACACCAGGCGCCTGGCACAAATATTGGGTGGTGGGGGAGGTGGAAAACAGAGCGGGGGCGAACCTTTGGACCTCCACTGTGTCCTTGTCACTGTAAGTGTCTCTTCCTCTATCTATGTGGTTTTATAGCTAAAACCATAAGAATTTTGTGCACATGCCTGAAACTCTTACTCATATGGGAAACATGTCAGTACTTGTTCTTGTGAATTTAGTAAACATGAATATGACTCCTCCCTCGTGACTTCTGAGGAATCACGGTGGAGGAAAATACCTTGAATCTACCAGCACATACAGGAACTATCTGTACTTTGAAGTAAACAAATGAACAGGCATTTACATACTTTTGTTTATATATATTTTTAGAGCCCACATTCTACATCATGGAAGGACCCAGCTCTGAGCAAACTGAGCAGATTCTGCAGAGAGAGCCGCTGCATGGACCAGTGGGTACCCATCATCAACTTGCCTGAACGATGAACTTTAACCAGCGACAAAAATGTGTCCAGAGACGAATTTTATCTGCACACAAAGAGAGGCGTGAACCCTGATGGACACAGATTACCATCCAAAGATCAAATTCCAAAGCACTGCTGATTTGGGGGGGAAGAAAATTCCTGGAAGAAACGAGGGGAAAAAAAACCTTGCTGTCTGTATGAGATGATGTATTTAAAGGATGAGGAGGAAAAAAGCAGGGGGTTGGATTTTCACAGGGCTGTTTGGAGTTGCGTCTGTCAGCCTTGGCAATCGAGATGAGGCGGCGAGGTTCTTGTATCATCACAAGGTGGAAATGGCATGCTTTTTTTTTTTCTTCTTCTTCTTTTCTTTCTTTAAATGTGACACTGGCTGGACACAGTACAGACGGATACTATCATGTGTTTGTTTGGTAAAGGACTCTGTGACGGAGAAGTCAGAAAAGTGTGGGGAAACCAGAACGCGGAGCCGTTGAGTGGACCAAGGCCTCGGCCTCTCTCTGCAGAAACAAAGCACTCGTTGAAACACTGGACCTACTGCAGTTTCACTTGTTTGATTGAAAACTGTTAATGTTCACTTTGCTGTTGTGATAATTTATATTTAAAAAAGAGAGAAAAAAAGGGAAGGGCTACACATCCAGTGAAGACATTCTGTGTATCTAGTGTTTCTAATACCAGCTGGCTTCTTGCTACAAGTGAAATAGTTCCTTTGTTACTATTAAATTATTTCTAATTATATTTAAGTGTATTTATGTTTCTTTTTTCTTTTTTTATATATATAAAATATTTGTAATATCTGAATATGAGACACTTATCTGTATTGGTGTCAATAAAAGTATTTTGTTTTTGGAACAAGAACTGCGTTTGTTGATCTCTCCTTTGCATTTCTGGAAATTTTAGCAAAGCCGAGCTGAAATGGGACCTTTAGCAAGTGGATCACATGTGGATCACAGGGGTCATGTTGGCCTCAGTGCCATCTCTGAGCTGAAGAGAACAATAATCCTCGCAGCTCTCTCTGCTCCAGCTTCTGCCTCGGTCAGCAGGACCTTGCTCATTCATCCAAACAGGTTCCCGTTTCACCAATACTCTGATTTGTTGTTGGCAGTTTGCATTTTCACTAGCTGACTTCCTCAGGAGGGGAGGGGAGGGGGGGGGGGGGATCACGTACCACACCATTTAAAAAATTAAATAAAATATTGAGAACTATTGCAGGTCTCTTGAGGGTTTGCTCAGAATACGCTGGTTTCTCCCCTCAGGACCAATAATGTGCAGAGAGTCCTTACTGGAAACAGGAGTGGAAAAAAACTTGGAGCATATTCTAACACTAGCACGCAACCTCGTGCAAGATGATCTGGAGCGCTCCCGCCACCCCCTCACCCTTTCCCTTCCCAGCTATGTCACATGCAGGTGATCTCTCTGGAGTTGAGTTTCGATGATGTCACAGGACTGGAGTCAGGCGGGCAATCCCCTTCTAAAAGTGCACAGTCATAATCACGAGAAGGGCAGAAGCCTGTCCTTGAGTTGCACAATCCAGTTCAGCCTTTGTGTGAATTATTTACTGCTGCTCAACTTGACTGGCTTGCTTCTCTATAGTCAGAGTGAATTTATTAATTCTTTGCCAGTTTGGTGGGTTTTGTGCTCTGCTTAAATCTCACAGTTTGTGCTGCATATAGCAGAGGACTGTACTTGAAAACAAAACCCAGTGCCTCAGTAATGCTTCAGCTGTTTTTACTACATCACCCAGAAGCCTCCACTGCACTCAGAAATGCAAAGTGCACTTAAAGCCACTCCTAAGTGCTACCTAGATCAGAATGTTCCCCTGCCCTAGAAAATTTCCCACAGGCCCTGTGGTTTTACAGTTTTAGCTGGCACCGTGTGAAAGGTCGCCCGGCTTGTGACTGCAGGAAGTGACGCTGACTGATGTAACGTGGCATCTCTGTGATGGAAAGAGAAAGGTTATTTTAAGATGTGAGCAGCGGAGGGCTGATGTAAGCCCTGTAATACCACTTTTGACTTCCTTGGAAGTTTATGCTGGATGTTTTTCCCTTTTCGTGATTGGCACCTGGTGGTCATGTGCTACTGCAGGGAAAAGTTCACTGTTGTTTAAACACAGAGCAAAGTTCAGTTAGCTGCTGAGTCACTCTGAACATCGAATATTTGGCTTGTGCTGATGTAACCTAATATCCTGAGGCAGTAATATAATGACTTGAGATTTGAACGTACTGTGCGCCGTCAAGATCAATTATCATTTTAATAGGTGCATCTAGCCAAAAATCAGTGCTGTTTAACCCAGACTCAGAGAGGTGCTGGTTCTTCTTTATGGCTATGTAAGGCTTTTTGATCAGGCTGCGTTATACTGAGATGCTATCCTAATGGCAAACAAATTAATATCAACAAGAGGAATGTTATTAATGGACACACCTGTCACAACAATACATATCAGCTGCACAACCGTATGAATATGACCCATGACACATTTATCAGCACTGTTTAAACATTGCAGGGATGTTGCACAAGACTTGATTTACTCCAGCCAGTAAAGTGCTGTCCTGCTCTAAGGATTTTGCGTCACAGGGGGACGACTATCTCCTCGAGATGAAGTGTCAGGATATAGACCGGATGGACGATTACACCCTAAGGTATTTAGGAGTTGTTTCACTAACTGTGTGGGCTCGTGGAGCTTTTAAGCTGGTGGGTGCATGACAGCCAGAGCAACAAATGAATCGGAAAAATTAGGTCACATCTATGGAAATGGTAAATATTGATAAGGTACATTTCACCAGTCGCACCTATCAAATTTCATGCTAGTTTAAAGTTGCCCTTATGTTTCATGAGCTCAGCTATAAGCAGTGGTGGAAACTTACATGACAGTCCCAGTTACATCTGCATGACCAGTTTAAACGTGGTTTTCAAAATAAAAGCCACAGAGAATTCTAGGAATGTAACAGATGCTTTGAAGTCTGATTTATTTTCAAAAATAAAAGCTTTTTATTTCAGTTTTCCTATATTTTGTTATATAACTTTAAATGCCATCTCAATCCATCTTTTTTAGCGAAAAAGCTGTGCAGCTTTTATAGTAGCAACAACCCCACCGTAATATTTCCAGAAATTGCATACTCTAAATCACTAAAACTAATAGATCGCATCAGGAGTTTCAGCATCATCATTTTTATTGTCACATGGGGCCCTCATGAAAGTTCCTGCAGAGTTTTACACAGCTTTGGTGTCAGTATGCTGAATCATACTGACTGAGAATGCCTATTAGTTTATAAGGGCATGCTGGGCCTTTAATCATGTTTGTATATTCTAATCTTATCATTGTTAAAGAAACTGACGCTGTTATATAAATGAAGCCAATTAGAAGTTTCTGAAATGTTCCAAAGGAGTTGATAACACGAATAATAAAGTGACTGACATACAGGCAGCACTAGCGTGAAAGTACTCTATTATTTGCAGCGCTGTTTATGGGCGAGTTGTGCATTACATGTTGTAATTAAAACAGGAAAAGTACAGATTAGCTGGCAATGGAGAGATAAACATGCAGCTGGGACTACCAGAGGAACTGAGGTGCAACTGCACTCCACACCCTCCATCATCCAGCCTCACCCTGCCCTTCCTCCCACACATCAGCACATTCCTACACACTGACACTGTAACTGCCAGGACAGATTTTCACAGTGGGGCACATGGTCAGTGAGCTACCCTGCCAGCCGCTGCCCCCCCCCCCCCCCCCCCCCCCACTCCCAACTCTCACATTGCTGCACAATGACAAACTGGGATTACTGCAGTGGCCTTCAGGGGCATTCATGCCTACAGATGTCTGTAAAACATCTTTAATGGATGCTTTTACATGCCACCCCACCAACAAGTTTTTAATCTTATCATAGCTTTGTCAACTTGAAATGGGCCTGTTTTTATTTGTCTTATGTGTAATGTTACAATGGCAGATGCTAACTGTAATAAGGTCAGGCTTCAAAGTCCAATGGTCATCTCAAGCACACAACGCTGGCTGTAAGTACATAAGCCTCTGCCACTTTCTGTTTGTTTTGTTTATGAGGGCCAGCCAATCAGAGGAAAGCCCACTATTTATTTTATTTTTGTTTGTTTGTAAAAAAAAAGCACTATTTTCAGCTGCAAATCTGCAAAGGTACTTTAGTAGAGTCGGTTAATAAAAACATGGAGTTAAAAATGAGAACAGGTCCCCTCTAAAGTTTCCATTACAAGTCTCTATTTTTAATAGTCTGTACAATACTAACGACACTCATGTTTCCTGCAGTGACATTTGATCTCTGAGGGACGAGCACCGTGAGAAAACAAGAGGAGAGTTTCGCCTGTGTAGCTTTTGAACAATAAATAATAGGTGACATTGTTTTGGGTTGTTGTGTTTTTTCATCACTACGTGGCTGTATGTGTGAGAACTGTCACATCCAGCCCTGTATTTCTGCAGTTGTTACAATAGCTGACAATATGCCATTCCTGTATGATCTTCCCATTGTGTGGAGCAGAAAACGTAAAACGCTCTGTACCCACCAGCTGCCATGAAACAAGGTCAGAGAGACCCAAGAGGCCACCAGCAGAGAAGAAAAACAGACTCTCAGGCTAAGCAGGCTGTGCCCCAAAATAGTTACTATCCAAGAGTGGTGGAAATCAGAGTGTTGCACTTTCTATATTTAGCTTTGCACACGGTTTTTAAACTGCCCTAGTGAGAGGCCCGAGGTCTCTTCTCTCCCAAGTAAGAAATACACACATGTCTAATGAGAGGAAGTAGATAGATAACACTATGGACATGAGAGGCCAGCATCGGGTTTCTATTCTGCATAAATCTCATCATGGATAGTAGCAAGGCTATGCAGCACAGCACGTTTTTATTGAGATATTAGTACAGTATTGGACTGTAGGAATGCTTCACTTTATTAATTTCAGTTAAGTCTTCATACAAATGTTGGAATATTAATAAAGACAGTTATCAAAATGCAGATTTTGACAATTAAATTAATCTATAAATGGTACAATAAGGCTGTTACAGAGTCACTGTGAATGGACAGAAATTAGGACATGGCAGTGGTCATCTGAATTTTTTCCTTAGGAGGCATACAGGACTCGTTTATTGCAAGTAAGAACTGACAGCTTAGACAAAAATCATAAAAAATAACAATACCATTGATAGTAACACTAGATCTTGCTGATTTGAAGACCTGAAAGTACCCTTTGGAGAAGACAACAATACCAAAACTGCTGAAAAGCGGAGCACCTGGTAAGTGAAACACAATTTTAACAAGTTCTGCTCGTGACATGTAGACAAAACCCGATGGCACAATATTGTTACAAATCGCTTTCATCCCACAGATAAAAATTGATAGAAACATCTTTAAAGAAAGTACTCCCAAGTTAGAATGTTCTTCATCATACAAGGCAAACATAAGTAAGGCTTTAGAGTGAAGAAGATTTCAATTAATACTATCTATTCTGTCTTTTTTTTTTTTTTCTTATTGTAAAATTCACCATAGCAGATATTTTTCTCCCAGCAAATCACAACATACAGCACATGCCAGACCGACACCCTCCATCCCCACAAACACAAAAGTGGAAAACTAGAGCAGTTTTAAGAGAGTGGTTTAAAAAAAATAAAAAGTAAAAAGAAATCAACGCACACACATTACGCCCACCTGGTGCCAAAACACTTAAAGATAATGATGTGCACGTTCACTTGACTAAGACACTTGTGATGAGCGAGCAGGCGGGGCTGACACTGAGTAAAGATCGCTAGCACGTTTTGTCGTGAGCATCCTAAAAATAACGTACCGCAGAAAGTTTTTACAAAGGACGGCTAAAACAGTCAAATTCAGACACCATTAAAAATATTTTTAATATGCAGTGTCATTGGTTTTCTTGGTCCCGAGGTTTTCATTACACAGTGTTGCTTCATGTAAATTCATGATTATCTTTGACCAAAGGTGTTTATATGGAATGAATATCAACATGACGGTTCATTATATCAGCTAAAGGAAACACTATACAAGGTAATTATACTGCAAGGAGATTTTACACTATCAGATTACAGCTGTAGTACCAGAGAGAAACAGACTGAACTGAGCTGGATGCAGATTATGCAGAAGCAGCTGGGGGCTGCTGCAGCTGGGATGGGTTGTAAAATACTTTGCATTACTGGAATTTAACACTAAGTGTTACTGCTCCAATCCAAAATACATCACGGTAACATTTGAGCAGAACCTGCCCCTGAATTTAGTAATCCAAACCGTACAATACCGGTGGCACCTCTTTCTGAGGCTCTCACTGTTCTCCTTGGATGACACACTTTAAAGGGCAGGAGGGACACTTTGGCTGCATGAACCCATTTAAGGCAAACCAGGGAGACGAGTAACAGTCGCTGCCCACCGGAGATGACGTGTGCACATATCAGGAAAGACCAAAATCCATCACTGAGGATTGCAAGTGCTGTTGGGACATTTCGACAAGGATATCTGCTTTGATATTACGTACTTGGAGGCAACGTATTGTTAGTGGTTAGAGCTCAAACTGAAGAATGGGTCAATATTTTCAGTGAATAATACAGGGCTGCTGGAACAGGCACACAACACATGGTTTCTGAACACATGGTAATGATTCGATCCCAGTCCACTCCTCCAATTTCTCCCAACACAAAGAAATACAGGAACATTAATAAGCCAAAACAAACAAACAAACAAACACACAAAAGAAAAAAAAAACAGATAAAGGCTAGGTGACATCCACTACAATATAGTGCAGGGTTTTTTTTCCTTGAAGGGGTTGTCTGAAGCAGGGATGCCCGTAAGGAGAGGGTCATTTCTGGCGTGTTCGGTGCAGTAGTTCATAAGGTCTGCAGAGGCCTTGGATACCTGTGGAAACAATAAAAAATAAAGAAATAAAAAAAACCCATCACATATGAATGGAGAGAGCTTTTAATGGATGTCTTTGTTGCAATGCGTAAGCACACAAAGTCAATCCATTTGTAAACACAACACATATTTATGTACTGCTCAACAATTATATGTTCAAAAGCTTTGGATCTTTAGACTGGTTTTAGAGTACGGCATCACATCTATTTGAGATGAACATGTGAAATAAGGATATCCTTAAAAACTCTAAGCACCACTGTATCTAAACATGTGACCATCGTGTCTGTCTCTGCCAGGTTTGATGGAGTAAAGACTCTGAAAAAGGAATACAAATTACTAAACAAATTGTAATTTGTATTCCACAAAGTGGCTCAAATTCACGAGTTATCATCCAATGCTATTGCTTGTGTAGAAGCAACAACTTTTAAGAGAAGCAGTCGTGTGATTGGCTGGATAATCCCATGTACACACCTCACATTTGACCAAAAACAACAATTTTTCTCCACACTCCATTCATATGTTATTCTGCAGAACATAAACATGTTTTTAAATGTGTATTTTATTTGTTAAGGTATCTCGTAACATTGAACATGAGCAGTTCACTACACTTTGAGCCATTAATTCTATTTTATTTTATTTATATAGTGACAAATCATATGTAAAGAGAACATTACACCCCCCAGAGCAAGCACCCCTGGACCATATGTTGTTGGTGGAAAAGATACATAACATAGAACAGGAGAGGTGGCTTGAATGAGGCACTATACCTTTATCCTCTCAATGCTCGCCTCTATTCTCAGCTGGTTCACCGTCCGTCGGGCATGGGCGATGTTATTGGAAGGGTGAAGCTTTGAAGACATCCTGGGCGATGCAACACTGCAAGGAAGAATGGAAGACGACTGGATGAGGAGGAAGAAACAGATAAAGAATGCAAATATGTTTTTGGTAAGAATGCACTGATGTAAGAGGCCAATAAAATCTAGTTTTGTTTTCAGTTCCTGCACTTCTATCGAAATGATGATTCCAGTCACTTGGCACTGAACGTGTCTCAGGTGTTCATCACAAGCTATTAAATGATTTGACCTTATGTAATGCATGTAATGTGTTGCATACCAACAGCTCTATAGCACACAGACAGGCCAAACATCCACATTTCCTTTGAAATATGCAAATTTTGTTTTGCCAGTGCATACTTGCAGCAAAAGTATGTGAGCTGCACACACTCTGCTACCTAAGACAGTTAATGAAGATCAGAAAATGCATGATGTGTGTGTTTGCACCAAAGGCTACAAAGTGTTCAGAGTTTTTCTGATAATCATTAACACACAGAGCGAACAAGCCCGGACATAATTCACAATCCAGCTCCGATGTCGCTCTTGTGCTCTCTTGCTTCCTTTTATTGCCACGTGTCTGTGTTTCCCATAAAAACAGACTTATTTCCTGTAACATCTTTGCATAACACACAGATGCCTTCTTGTGACACACCTTACTTTGACCAAAACCTTTCTCAGCAGAGAACAGGAAGCCTAAAGTACAGCTTCTCAGAAGTTTGTGTCGAAAGTTTGTGCAAACTGTGACGTTTAATTTAAATTAACAAACAGTGTGCGTGAAATATATAAATCAATCAACCTGTATGCAGTTACAAAAAGGCAATGATTTTTCATTCAGGCTTTTTAAAAGTTGCCTTAGAGCGTATTTTTGGTTTTTATACTCTAGTTTTAGCTAAATACCTACAGGGCTCTATTTTCTGCTTTGCAGAGATACCCTGGTGTTAAAGCACAATCTTTACTGATTTAGAAACATGCAAACAGAAAAATACAAACAAGTATATTATTATTACTATTACTACTGTGTTTATGTTTTGGTGCACAAATGCTCCAATTACTGCATCCGCTCTGAATGGGCACAGGATTGTGTAACGAGGCCTCGGTCACAGTAACTGTAAATGATACAGGAAGGTGCTGTAAACGAGACACACGTGAACTTGCAACAGCCACAGACAGTCCTAAAGCCAGTTTTAGTCCCATGCAAACATATTGCAGAAAATGTTTATTTTGTTAGACCCTGTCTGCAGGATGTAGTCAGTCCAGACAGCGTCTGATGCTGTAGCCAAATCACACTGCTTTTCATTTCAAGAACAAAGAGCGAGGGAGGAATAAAGACAAAAACGGAAACATGAAGGGACGGAAGAGTTCTCCTGGGAAGTGCCTGATTGGAGTTTTATTTCCATCCAGTGACAAGTAAAGACTTCAAAAGAGTGAGTTTGAGAGATGACTCAAAGTGCTGAAATGTTATCGATATCTTGTGAGACATCAAAGAGTCTTGCGTCACAATATGAGAGGGTAGAGACATCCTCATCTTCCTCACAAAGGCGAGCCACCAAAAGGTGAAGAGGACAAAGAAAACCCTTTTATCTAAACATGTTGAGTCAAAGTCTTTGTTTTTTTCTTCTTTTCAATGTGTGGAGGAATTTTGTGCAAGGGACATGCCCAAGCTTAGATTTTTTTCTTTTATTATTATACTGAAAGAAGCAAAGATTTTTCTTCAGGCATTTTGATCCTCACTTCTTGACCCTAAAAATCTCCACAGGTATAAAGTTCCAGACTTTTACTTCACCTGCTCCAGATGGGCTAGCATTTTCCTGCTTCCAGATAAAATATTCTGGTATCTTGGCACTATCAAGCAAAACCGACTGCATAGTGCAATATGCAAACACGGTCCAACAACTGCTGATCAAGTACTACCAAGGAATACTGCGATAGCATGAGAAATGCAAACAAGCTTCACACGGCAGGTCTGAAGTAAAAAAAACAAAACAAAACTTGGACTGGTCCTTTCTCTTCCTGCAGAGAGGCTAATCATCCATGTCTTGAGTTAAAGACTGCTATTTCAGCTTCAGCAGCAATTACACATTCTGCAAAAGAGAATAAAAGGGCTCTTAATCACAGATCAGAGGTGCAAGTAAAACCAAAGCAGATTTAAAAAGGTACCACATTTTATTTTGCTGCCAGCGTGATTCAGACAAATTCATTTAAAGGGTTTAAAGGGAGATTTAGTCTGAAATTTTACCAAGTTTTTCTCTTTTCTGTATAAATTATGCTGTGCTATGTTAAGTGATCGTAACTTCTCACTTTTCTATGTGCACACTGTGTCTTAAATAAGAAAACTTCTATCATTCTGCTCACAAGTATGCAGTCATTCAGGTGTGTTTTAAAGATATTTCCAGGATTGGACGTCCTTGCTAATTCACCCCAAGATCAGAAGAACTGCAAACAACCCAAGAGCTGAATCTCAAATACAAAGTCTATGTCTGAACACACCACAAGACTTCTAAATGATGTCCTTTCGATGTACAGAGTGTTGATCCTTGGCCATAATGTTTGGCCATAATGCATGCTGTGTTTGATGAAAACCATCAGGACAAACAACTCCTCCCAGCTGTCAAGCACGGTGGTGGAGGCATAATGATTTGTGCTTGTTTTGCAGCCACAGATCCTGGGCACCTTGAGGTCGACCATGAACTCCTCTGTCCATCAGAGTATTTTACAGAAAAATATGCATAACGACACAAAAGGATATCTGTGTAGCTTCTCAGTCATCCAGGTCATGGTAATCTAAGGAGCTTGGAAAGAATATTGTCTGCCAAGGCTGCACTCAATGCTAACGAAGAAGAATGTGGCGCAAACAGCAAAACAGGAGGACTGAAGAAAATAGAAATGGAGATTTTAAAAAAGCATTTCACAGAAAGTCAAGTTAAATGCAGACTGTGTAACATGTAGCTTTGCTTCCACAACAGCACTATTGCAGCACATGAGCATTTAAAACCCCAGCACCCTGGAGCTGTGATGTCAACTCTGAATGGGTCAGTTTTATAGAATTACACTATGAGAAACTATGATATACAACCAAATGTGTGATTAGTAACGGTCCTTTCTAATTCTGTTTTGTTCTGTTTCACTAGTACTAAGCACAGGCGTGAAGATGAGTTCGTCTTTTAATGAGGCTCATGCACCTCTCAAATGGCTGAAGTCATGACAGAGAGCGACTTTTGCATTGTTATCAGCAGCTGGGAACATCATCTCAAAAATAAGAGAAAGCCCCACTGCAGAGCTTGTCCATTGCAACTGTGAATCCTTGATGAATTCATCTGTTAACGTTGGTAACTTGTTATTTTGGAGTGGAAACTAAATCTTTTGGATTTAATGTGAAAATTTATTTGAACTTATGGACGGAAGCCATTTTAGTTTCCTATTTTTAGTTGTTTTGTTTTTTTTGTTTGTTTTTTTAAATACTACTAGCACTTTAATTTGTGTTACTTAATACACTGATTATTTTAAAATTAATTTGCTGAGTCGTTATCTTAATTTGCTGTAGGACAAGACAACACGGGGATTCACAGGTGGAAGGAATAAGGTGGGGAAAGGTACCTGGAGCCTGGAAGAAGAGATCTGCTTACAGGAAGTGGAGATAGTTGAGAGAGAGTTGTTGAAATAATCGTTGCATAATCAAATAATCAAAGGAAAACTTGCAGATTAGTCGACTACCAAAGTAATCATTGCTTTCAGGTCTAATACCAACCCATTATTTAAATATTAGTTGCTGTCAGTAACCCTCAAGTGTAATAAGTATTTAGACTGAGACACTTTTTAAAGCTTTGGCTCTCCACATCTGAAGCCTGGCATGTGAAGGGAACTAAAGAGACCTCCACGAATGTTATTTAAGATGAAATTAAGACTGAGACAGAATTGAAAGTTTACTACTTTGTGGTGATCATTTTAATCAGCATGTGTGGTAGAAGGAAGAGGCAGGACTCCCATTGGGACTCATAAGTGATTTCTGTAGGTAAAATGAGTCAAACAGTGCAGCCCCTGTGATGTGATGCCAGCTACCACCAGCAGCAGCCTGGCTGAAACTCTATGGGAGAGCACTGTGAGCATGAGTGTGTGGCATTAACCACCACCATGTACATACAGAAGCTGAGCAAAAAAAATTTACCTTCAAGGATCAGAAAAAGACCACCTCTTTTACAGCACAACACACATGCATACAAGCAGGCAGGACCACCTACTGCACAGAGCAGCATGGGCCCGCCACTCTGCTGTATCTTACACACACAAACCTACCCGCACACATGCCATTCATTAGCACGGTGTTCAAAGTACCGAGAACAGGGAACCATTATGAGTCAATGCTATTAACAGCAACACCCAGAGATGAAAAACTGTGTGTCTCACACTATTACTACACTGCAGCTTAAACCCAAAAAACCCTCTTAAAATCGGCTGACGAATACAAATAACATACATTAAAGGCTAAAAGAAGAGTCAGTCTGTGTGGTCTCTTCAGTGAGTGTCTCGGGCTTTTTAGATTGGAGCAGCTTTTGTAATAAAGTAACACTGCTTTAGGGCTTAAGTACTGACAGCTGTACTTCACACTTTAACTGACATAAGGTGATGAGAGGCAGGCAAGGATCAGCCTTTTACGCATGGAAAGCTCTACATTTAGTTGACCCAAAAATGACAGATTGGTAATTGCGGACTGCGTTCTTCTGCAGATACACCAACTGGTACTGTCTTTGGTCAATGATCGGTAGGACCTTTTCAGAATGGGTGTTATTATTTGGGCTGTGGAGGAGCTGGAGGAAAAAATGTCACAGTAACCTAAATGCTCAAAAAACTTGGATTATCTCACTCCTGCGCGCATGCAAATTTGATGCAAAAAACGAGTTCTCACAAAAAGAAACTCTAAATAAAATTCAGACATAAAAATACAGAGCTAAGCAAACCCATGCAGGCCAGGCCATCTGAGCATGGAGTTTATAACATAGCGGTGAGAATATAGTAAAAGACTTGGAGGCAACTATGTCTTTGATGATTGAGAATGGATGTTTGTAGTGAAGGCTTTTGAGGTCCTTTTAAAGTCAGAATCCTTTAAATTTTTATCAAAGCAAGCTCAGCTTTCTGACGCCACTCCTGCAGCCACAGTGATCCATTGACTTTACATTCAGTAACTGCAACTGCTCAGTGTAGTTGTTTTACCATGGGCAGATTCGACCTTCATGATACCTCCTGTATTTTTAGTCTCTGCTGATGCTAATAGAACATTTCATTCTGACACAGGGAAACACATTTCATAAATTATTTTTTTTCCAGAAAGTACAGAACATGAAGGACATTACTGAACTGTCAGATGAAGAGCTGCAACCTAATCTCAAGTAAGGAAACAAACTGTACTGTGTCTTGCTGCCGTGTGGGAGCTATTTGTTTGTTAAATCAGATCGATCCTGCAATTACTTCTTCGCTCATGCAACAATTTTTACTAAAGAAAAAAGAAAGGCATAGACCATGCGCTCTGATGTCGTGTTTCTGACAAATTGGCTGCACGACGAGTGCTTTCTGCAGTATTAAACTACATCTGCTGACATTATACATGTGCAAGCTGCACATACATGATTATGCACAAGAGCCTCTTTTTTATCTGCAAAAATATAAATCACATTTTATAGGTGATTATATTAAAAATACTTGAAAATCTACTGTCCAGACTGTAAGTGTTAGTGCTTTTCCAAATAAAGCAGTGAATTGTGAAAATGCAACATACAGACAGATGTCTGCAGCTTTGAAAAGAGTTTAAAGGACTCCAGCCACACGTCATTATACTAGCTGTTCCCCTTTCCATACACACACACACACACACACACACACAATCGTGATATCTTTCTCAACTACAACCTTCCCCCTGCCAGTAGGAGTTTCCTAGTCTGCAGGCAAAGCTAAAAGTAGATCTCTCATACTTTGTGCTGCAACTCAGCACTTTTCCAGCTGAGCGAAAAACCGTCTCCTGCTGTACCTAAAACATGTCCCTCAGAGCTACTCTGCAGCCTGCTTTACTATAAACACTGCCCTGTTCTCATAAGGTAACAGTGCTTATCAACCTTACTAATACTCAGTCATCAGTCCTGATGCTGAGTAAAGCGTGATTGTGTTTATAAACTAGAAGGCTGCAGAGTTTCTCAGTCTGTGAAAAAGAAGGGGTGAGGCACAACACAGACGTGGCGAGCTTATACTTGTTTTATACTGTGAGAACCACAAGCCTGACATCACTACTTTCCCACCAGAAAAAAGAAAGAGGTACTTATTAGGCTCTGGTTTGTCTGTCAGCTGCTGTTTGGCAGTTAAAACAGCAATGATTTTGTCTGCCAAAGAGACATTAGAGACTTGGGACCTTTAACACAATTTATGCAAATTAACTGCACAACAAACTTCTTCTTCAGAAATGCTCATTAGCATTACTGTGCTACTGTAACATTTTGCAGGCCCTGACAACACACAATTTTGCCATTCTTGATAAGACTTGTTATCATACGCAACAGCTGGTACACGAGCACCAGGGCATCTGCCATCCTTATTTATGAGCTTTGTTGAAACAACTCATTGAGTCAGCAAGTCGCTTTACAGAAATGTTCATTAATAATTTAGCATCGCAGGCTTAGGGTTAGGTAACTTTTTAGCCACATGCTAATGTAAAACATTTTATTAAAAAAAAGAAAAAGCTTCCTTTGTCATTGAGTTTCATACATTCAATTGTGCCCAACATATTAATTTTTTATAAGCTCTCCATTTGTGTATGCCAAATGGTTGAAAACTATACTTCCTATAATGCCATATTCAGTTTGCCTCTCAAAGACACTCATGTTAAAATGCCCAACTCTACAGCAGAATTAAACACGTTTACAGTTTGGTATTAAGAAAGGTTTCTTTTCTTTCCCTCCTTTATTACAACTGCATGAGACTGAATTTACCTATAATTCACCTGTTGAAATTATATAAAAGGCATAAACGTATTATGGGTTGCATTAATAGAGACTTTGCATGACAAGGAGTTGATATATAGGCCATAAGGTATCAGCTACGGGTTGTTTCAATTTAAGCTTCAGTCACAGGACCAAAGACTGATCAGTGATCATCTGGAATCCACTGGTCAACCAACAATCTGCAGTGATTGCTTGCCAATCAGCAGGGAACTACATACTTTTTTCCTTAGCAGCTAGAGGTTGCTAGGGGGCCAACACCACTTTCTACGTCTGTGCGATTGAGGCCTAATTTGATTCACTGTAATGAACCCTTCAAGCATCTTTGTCCTTGGGTTTCTTAGAGTATTGGTAATTCTTGGACTAATAAAATGCAGGTAATCGGATTAAACAACCTGACCAGTAAGTCTTTGTTTCAGACTTGATGGGTGAAATATTTACATTTTTCTTAGTTTAGAAAAATCTTAGTTCAGCATAATAGCTGTCTTCCATTATACTCAAATTATCAAAGAGAAACTCAAACCAATGGATGACATTACATTGGTTATATCCATCTTTTATACACAGTATGCAATGGATCGATAAAAAGAGAAGGATGTTAATCTAAACCTAAGCTTAACTCTAAATGCTGGTGATGCTGGTGACTTGATCGATGTTAAGAAATTAAGTATTTAAAGCACTTTGGATGTAGAAGGTCTGAACAAAAAAATAATTGAAAAAAAAAAATAGAAGATATGCCCAAATTGCTAAATTTGGGAGGGTGTCTGCTGCTTAGTCACTAGTGATAAATGTATATAAGGGTTCCAGGTTTAGCATTTGCACATACATTGACAAGACACAGAGCTGCAGCACCACCCCCAGAGCTGCAGGTTTGGCTGCACACTCTGTCCACAGGGAATACTCGGAAGTTCAGTGTTCCTTATGATTACCAAGACTGCTTGATTGAGATCAGCTAACCTGCAGCTAACCTAGTCATTTCTATCCCTGCGCAATCAGATAGTTTCCAGGAAAAGCAGCAGGACCGTTCAAAGATTAATGGAAAGTTGTTCACATAAGACATGTGGTGCTAAACATAACACAGTATATTTCATGATACAGTTAAGTTCAAACCCACGTACTATGGCTTCTCAGAACTAACTGCACAATCCTGTAACTTCTGCTGCAGACTGACTGGATCAACTAGTCTAATCACCTTGCAGTGTCTCCACCAGCAATTCAAGCTGCGCCTTACATCCATCCATCCATCCACGTCTGCATAATAAATGTAATGAGGGCTTTTAATTAACTTAAAAGAAAAAAAAAGGGTATCAGGTATATTTATCTTTGGCCAGTAAAGTTGATTTCGATTAATAGTTTCAGTCATGACAGTAGACACTGTGTTATATATACACATACATCTGAATGCTAGCAATGCAGAAAATCCACATAATCATCACTACTTCACATTTCAGGTGTCCTGAGACATCCGCATTCACGTGACTGCCACGAAAAAAGGTAAACCTTCAAAGAAAAAGACAAACAACCTGAAAATATGATGCCTCCAGCCACAGCTGTTGCCAGTAAGGAGGCATAAATAACAATCCAGCACACTGGAGCAAACTTCAACACAGTCCCACAGTGTCTAGACAGAAGACTAGACTGGACTCATTTCTCCAGGGTTTCTAAATCCTGAATTCATGCACAATTACTCGAGGCTCATTCTTGTCCAAATAAAGTATGAATGATTCCTTGTTTCAAGCACAGACTGAATGGCTGAGAAGTTTTGCTGCAGAAATTGCAACTCAGCCCAGTTTTTCTACAAAGTCAATTCAAAAGCACTAGAAGCTACAAAGGTACAAGGAAAAGCTGCACATGAAGTCAGATAAGTTGGGTACATCCATGAAATGGCAAGTAAGAGAATCAGTGTCCTTAAACATGATGTTATTTAGGTCAGGACTGTGTGAACATAGCTGCTGTACAGAGAGTGGCTGATACAGCGCACAAGAGGAGCAGCATTTGTGTCAGCGTCTCTGACTGCCTGACATAATGACAGATAACAATGATAATTGAGAGGACAAGCAGGACCGGTACGTAAAAACTAAGCAGGGCCAAGAACTCACATGACGAAAGAAGGCAATCTCAACCTAATTAGATTCCACTCCAGACACAGCTCACAGCCCAGAGAGCTGTGTTCACACACTCACTACTTGATGTGAGTGTGTGAAAAAAATCTTTTTTTTAAAATTACTTTTGTTCTTGTTTCCTTTTCTGTGAACTACGATTTTTCATCACGATTAAAACAATGGCCCAAATTCTGTCTTTGACTTATTTGTCTTTCTCACACACACATCACTGAGTCATGTGGCAAAATCTGGCTCCCAAACTGCTGAATGGGCTATTTTCAGCAGGCAGGGTCAGCCATGTGGTGGCCCGTGGCTATTGTTGACATCGCAAATTATCAGTTGTGCAATCCTAAATGTGGGTGTACTGTGGTTTAAAGATTAGGGCTGAATGTCGACTAAGTGTAGCATAGGCAAGTGAAGGTTTAATAGGTACCTGCAGCAGGTGTGGTGGGAGTTGTGTTTGTGAATCCCAGGATACAGAAAAAAAATCTGTGACCTCCTTAACTGCAGCAACAAACATGGGTAACATAAAACAGTATAGTGCATTGTAGCATCTCAATTCAGATCAAACAGTTCTTGGGGAACAGCTGGAGGCAAGTATCCAATGGGAATCTATCAAGGATTTTTTTCTGTTTGCATTTTCACTGCTAATAGGAAATAAGATGCAATAGTCTAGCTAGCAGCTGATAATGTAACATCCTTTTATTTTCTTGTGATACCCTTTCAGCCAAGTCATTTTCTCTCTTTGCACTGCTTTCTTTTTGCAGTAGATGCATATTAGCAAGTTCAAGTAAAATGAAGCCGAATACAGCCTGGAGTTCACTAATGCCGGGCTCACACTGTGCGATTTTGTCAGTCGCGCGATTCAGCTCCTGCTCAAACTGTACGATTGACTCGCAGGGGTTAGAAGTTCGTAGGTCACGATGCAGGGTCTCACACTATACGACCCGATGCTCTGATGCGACCCGAGAGCTCACACTGTGCGTCCATAAAATGAAGGTTATAACAGAAATTCTGTCGCTCGCTCTCCCTCTCTGTCTTTCACTCACACAGACACGCACACCACCACCATCAACTTTGCTAAATTGCTAATTAAAAACATTGATCAGGCAGCTGTAATTGAGCAGCAATGTAAATCCAACTATTTTCACGGTTGTTGCGGTCGTGATAATTTTGTGAGGCCACATCGAAAAGGCTCGGATGAGCTTTCCAAAGTTCTACAAGTACCTCCATCGCTTGTGTCCAGATCACACGCTGCACTGCCGTGCTGCGTCGTCTTTTTCGCCGACATTTGTGTTTGCGCGTGCGCAGTGTGAGAAACTGCGGCGACACCCTCACGACGGTCGCGACCAAGCGATTGATGATCGGAAGCTGGTCGTGAGGTGTTACCCCACGTATACTACACGATGCACGACGCACGATGAAGGCCAAAATCGGGCCTATCGCCAAAACGGTCGCACGACTCAAAAATCGGCTCAAAATGGCCCAAAAATCGCACAGTGTGAGCCCGGCATAACAGTAATTTCTTCTGGGTATTGTTCAACTACTTTAATATTTTACTGATATTTACACTTTTTCCATAATAAAGGATACCTGTGCTGCATTCATGTGTTCAGCCTAACACCCTACACTTAATCTGGGTTTATGTATGTCACTCAAAGTTCCTGTTATCCTCAGAAAGAATAAAAACCTACCTTTTTATGCAAACACCGAAAATTTGGGGTACTACGCCTGAAGGTTCCTGGAACTAATAAAAGTGTTGTATATTAGACAATAAGTAGAGACAGCCTTGGGCTGTAACTTCAAGCAACCTTTCATATCAAAAGTGCAGTAGATAGTGATGTGCAGTATGGGTTGAAACAGATAAAATGATTAAAGGGAAGATCCAAAAAGATCACAAGTGGCTAACATGAGGGCCTCGAGAAAGAGTCTGCAATCTGCAATACGCTGAACGTAAGAGCAAAGAATGAGAGATATTTGGTCTTTCCATTGATGTAACTGTCAATTGACTCCTTGGATTCCTTCCATAGGAGGGGCCAGAAATAATGAAACAACTATGTAAACGATTTTGTTGATGCTCAACAGCCTTTCAGACATGACTCCTGGCTTTACATGCATGATGTCAAAATGCTAAGAGCAGGACTTAAACTGACTCAGAAAGTTGCCCCAGTGATATTGTTAGCAGCTAGAGGGTATTCTAAAAATAGCCAGCAGCTCTTTGTTGCTACTGGCTGGTGTCAATTGGTTCAGGTTAAAAATGACACCCAACTGTAGCTGAATATGACCAATTTGGGCACCATCCAGATTAGCAAGGACTCGACAGCTTCCATGTAGTTGCCCGTGAGCCTCTGGTTCCCCAGTAATGGGTCATTATCGAGCCTGGAGCAGCCCAAAACAAACAGAGGCCTGTGGCAGATAATGCCCTCCGGACGTCATTGCAGACGCACAGAGAGTGACATGCAGGAGACATGGGCGACCTAGGCAAAGAGGCTGCCAGGCAGCGTCTCTCTCTGCGCTGCCCTCGGAAAACAAACAACATTGTTCTCCGAAAACTGAACAAAAGAAAGCTTAGTGCAAGCCGAGTGGAGTTTGCTGGAAATGGATGCAGGGAAGGAATGAATGGCGGGGCAGAGAGTTGTGCGCTTGCGACCGAGACTGAGGGAGAGATAAGAGTTTGTATGTGTGCAGGGGAGAGAGAGTTCAGCTGGAGAAAGCAAGCTGTGCAGCTGTGTGTATGTTGCATTTGGTCCTGTGCCAAATATCTGCTGCTAGAGACTGCTATAAAACTTAAAGCTATTGTGAGTGCTTTGCCTCTCGCCTCAGTCCCCCTTGCCTCTGAAAGCTACTATTCATGACGAAGGCAGAGAGATACTACACAATGGTGCTCCATTTCTGCTCCAACACTGCCTTGCCTATATGGAACAATAAACAGACGTATTCGGCCTTTCCAGGCGCCACCCCTGAGCTCAACAGACAACATTTATGTGCACTACTACTGCACCGATGGTGAAAAAGAAAAGGGCAAAGGTGTGTAGTTAGTTATGCCGCAGATTCTGCCTGATCCCAGCTGGAGCTGATGCAGGAAGCGTTAAGCAACAGCATGCATGCATGGAATAATTGATAATGGCATAGACGTCACAGAGCTTATTAGAATACAACATAAAGGTCGTAAAGGAGATTGTTTTTTGAGCAAAGAGGAAATGGGATTAGTCAGCTGGTGACATAAATGGGGATGAGTGTGTGTGTAACAAAGATTAGGTGTGTAAGGAGGGTCAAAGTCCATTTATACAAGTGTATATATGTAATGCCCCCTGTATGGCATTCAGGTATACACGTATATTATTTTAAAGCAAATTACTACAGAATCTGTTCTGAGGAAAGTTAAGCAAAATATAATATTCAAGTACTAAATCTTTTGTTGTTGATCAACAGCAGCCAACAGCCATGTAGATCAGGACAAAGGGATCAGTGGTGGAAAATGTGTGCGTTTGTTTTTCAGGATGCTCACGTCAGAGAGAGAAAGAGAGAGGAAAAGAGAGAAAGAGGTCGAGAGAGAGGAGGGGAGCAAGGGAGGGCGAGTGCAAAAGAAAAGGGGACAAAGACAGAGAGATAGGAAAAGAGAGAGACAGACACATACAAAAAAGAAAAGAAGTAAGAAGAGAGGAAAAAGAAAAGATACATGGTAAATGACTTTGTTCTTCTTTCTACTCAAAGCACTTTACCTCTCATCCACATTGTACAGGCATTTTTTTTCTGTGTAGAAGTGCTTTCTATCTAATATTCACACAGTCCTACGAGTTGCTCTCGACTCATTCGATATTGAATGCATCGAGAGAAACTCAGAGCTCAGTATCCTTGGCATGCAGACTGGAGCAGCCAGTGATCGAATCACCAACCTTCCTTTAGCCACAGCTGCCCCTGCAACACACCTAGGCCCACTCAATAAACTGTAAAAACAGAAAAAATAAATAAATAAATTGAAAAAAAAAAATATATATATGTATATATATATATATATATATACACACACATATACACACATATATATATATATATATATATATATATATATATATATATATATATATATATATATATATATATATATATATATATACACATACATATATGTATATGTGTGTGTGTGTGTATATATATATATATATATATATATATATATATATGTATATATATATACTGTAGATGCATGTGAGCAGGCTGGTGCATGGATATTCATAGGTGTTCCCTTTGCTTCTACTGTACTTTACCTTTGTCATTTCTGCTGAATCACTGTATACATTGGCATGCCTTAGCCTTTATTACTCTGTTTGCTTTTCTAACAAATGTTATGAGCCATAAATGCAACTGGAACACAGCTCCAGGGGAACAGTGAGCACCTGCATCTACATTTAAGAACACTTGTATTTCCCATTAAAATTGACATGAGCCACTGTTGTGCCAGTGCATCATTAATTCCGCAGATCCCCAAGAAGCCATGCTCACATGGTAAAATTTATTTGTGTGCAAACTTCTCACCTTTGTCATTACAGATGAGAGGTCATGAGGCCACATGGCTGTGGACTGTGGATGTTTTTTTCTACTCTGAGTATGAACTGCTTCCCTTACGTAAAACCTAGATAAGTGAAAAATAATCCAGAGGGCTATAGAAATCACAGAGAGGAGGTGAAACTGCACTTTAGAAGTGAGAAGAATCAGGCTCTTATAAAAATTTATAAACTATACCCAGGACACCAGTTTTTGCACAGTTTAAAAAACCAAACCAAACCTGAGCAACACCACCTGAGCATCAGCCTTCCTCCAGCTTACAAAAAGTGTGGGATGACTTTACGTGTCATGAAGAAGTCATGTGGGCTCATGTTTTATCTATTAGCAGTGACTGTACATGATTTAGAACCCAATGATCCCAATTATCTGCTGGTAAGAAGGGACATTACTGCACACGCAGGGACAGGAATGACAGGCATGTGGATAGCAGACGGATATCTCCACATGACCACTCAAGTTAAGTTGCATGAGAAGGCGACACACACACACACACACGCATACAGAAAAGAAAACAGAAACAAGCTCATAGAAAGTGTCAGCAGAGACAAGAGAAGTGCTGATCCCTGAGTTATTATTGGAAAATGCAGCAGTCACTCTGATAAATGCATACTCCTTATTGTGCTGACATTAAAAACCTTATTAGACTTGATGCATACTAATATATTTCTTATTCCAAAGTGATTAGGACTATGGGGGCATAAGTACTTATTACAGTAAGCTCTACATGCATTTACTGTGCCACTGTTTCAAAGTCCAGGTAAATGATTTTATCATCACTTTATGACAGCAGTGGAGGCCTCGGATAGGGTTGAGCGGGACGAGGGGAAAGGTCAAGAGGACAAATGTTTATGATCAGGAATAATACATACGTCAGCACACAGCTATGTAAAGTCAAAGACCAAAATTGGACATGAATCTTGCAAGTTAAAGTTCCTTTCTGCTTTCTCTTCTGATTTTCATGCTATTGTTAAAACATACAAAAACTCATATTAGCATATATAGAAAACTTGCAGCGATATAAAGGACACAACTGCTGCATCTGAAAAATAAAGCATTACAGTAAACCTGTATTCTTTTCAATAGCCAAGAAGTGGTTACAGCTGCGGTTTGCAATTACACTTCTGGTCCTATAGAAATTATGAGTATCGGACTTGATCTATACACTATGTTGTGATGAGTTTATGGTCTCATTTCATGTCACACTGAATAAAACATTTATTCAGCTTGGTCAGTTTATTTTTACACGACCATTATCTCTGTTAGGCTCAATGTCTAACGTCTTTGGATTGACAAGTTGCTAGCCAATAGGAGTGCAGTTTTACAGTAAGCTCCACCCTTCACTTGTCTTTTCTCACTTGTCAAAACAATGGCAATCTAGGAAACACTAGAGCCAGCATTTGCTGTAAATGTACCACAAATAACCATGTTGCATCTTGTGATGAGTCTACAAACCCACGCACACACAAAAAGGAACAAGTAACCATTTGAGATTCAGAAACTTGCAAGTGTGAAAAAATTTCATCACTGCATAAAATCCCACAAAAAACACCCAAAAGATAATGAAACACCAATGACATTCAGTAGGCATGTTGTCACTTTAAATTCCCCAACTGCAACAGCCTCAAATTCCAGTAACGCCACAGAAAAAAAACGGTGGTTTTGTTTTTGAAATGTCTTCCTTGTTCCTCTAATTACTTTTCAGACACTCAACATGATTACAAGACATTTAGGCATCAGGAACAAAAGTTTAAATTATGACGGTTAAAATCCAGAAAAAGAGGCAGACAGGATCTCAGACAGCCCGTTGACTTATAGTTAGATTGACTTACAATCACCCCCCTACTACACATACACACAAAGGAGCCCGAGTTACTATTAATCAGGGGCCACATGAATGGCTGCTCCTCCCTCCAACCACCGTGACTCTGTTCATCTAACAGTTTCAAAGACATGTCGGGTGCAGGAAGAGGCTCACACTGTGGGTCACAGTGAGGCCACTTCCTCTGCAGCCCACCCCAAATCGCCTCAAAAATTATGTTTGCCTCCTCCTCATCCTCCCTTCGTCTCCCTTTACTTCCTCTCTCTTAATGCTCCATCCACTTCTCAGCACTACAAGGTCACTAAGTTCACCTGGCTCATTCATGCGAGTAGTTTTGTTTATTTTTTTAAATGGACTATAGTCATTTAAAGAGACTCCAGTGGTGGACAAAAAAAATAATTAGTCAAGACAATACACAGAAAAGTGTGTGCCATATGGTCATCGTAGAGCAACACACAGGAAAGCAACAGAGCGAGAAGTGCTTCTGCAAATAGAGCTATACACAGAAATGTATGTGTGTGTGTGTTAATCAGATAGACTAACTGCAGTAACAGTTCATGAATGTTTAAATTGCTTATCCTGCAAATGATTTCTCCACTGAGAAAAATAAAATCTCCACATGATCAGATAACGGTGTGGTCTTTTGCAACAAGAAGTGCAGCGAGAGGGAACACTGCCTATTGGGAACAGTTCAAAAAGGTAGCTGCACAAGGAGTCGCTGTACATGAAGCATTCCTGGACCAAATGTGAGGCCTTGCTGCACCGCGAAGGAGCGAGTAACTCTATAAATCACAGCCAAACAAAGCCTTGATGTTGGTTTAAAAGAAAGTGAATTTGACAAGAGTGTGAATGAGACACCTGATCTGAGCGAATGAGAAGACACTGAGAATGTGGACAAGAAGACAGACAGCGACTGTGCATCTCACAGACACCTGCTTCTGCTCCAAACAGAAACTGAGCATAACAGACAAAAACTGTGGGGCCCGAAGAGTTTTTAAAAGTGAATAAAGGGGCGCGGGTTTTTCTCTCAAACACAGCGAGGACGCTTGTGGATGCAGAGCCCTCTGCTACAGGTGTCGAGGAGGGGTCCCAGCCAGGCCTCTGTGAGGAAGGACACACACTGGCCTTTGTTTGGGATGCCAGCAAACTTCCCCATAGACTCAGAAAGGCCCCCAAAGCAATGAAAGAATCCATCAAAGTGACACTGTTTCTCCAGCCCACTCGCACACGCCCAGACAGCTGAATTTAAAATGCTGATTGGACTGTGAGGATTATGAATGATTCATTTGTCATTGGACCCTTTAAGCTAGGCTGCATGCTTCTGCTGCACCTTGAACTTTCCTTCAGTTAGGTAAAAATGGCATGCTGCTGACAGAGCACTGAACCCTACCCATATGTACATATTTAGGAGTTGCTATTACACCATTAATGCAATAAAGGTAGTCATAGCCAGCATTCCTTACTGCTGGAAGGCTGGCCTACCCACACGATCCTACAACAGGATATGCCCATATTTGGGCCTCAGTCTTAAGAAATCCTGTGCATGTCAGAGGAAATAATTTAAGGAGTGTTTATGAAGTAAAAAAAAAAAAAGGTATACCTTCCTGTGAGTGGGAGAACTTCAAAGCATTTTATATCCAGTCCAACCAGACAGAAGTTTACATGTTTCTACAGGAAACTCTACATTTTTTATGTACTTGCCAATCACAAGTGGAACAGCCCAAATGGTCATTATGCTTCCTATCACGGTGACATTAATCCATGGTCATGGGGTTGCATATAAGACTATGCATGAAGAAATCACAAGTCAAACATATCTAACTCTGAAATAAGGTATTGCTCCTCTGACCTTTGTTATAAGATTAGAAATCCTTTACTGAGCCATGATCTTAACTGTATTACCAACAAACGGTACATTACAAAGAGACTAAGGCTCGTCTGTCGGCCTTTGCGTTAATGGCGCTCTGCTTGTGTTGGTTACTATAGAGTCCTTCCAGTAAACAGTGCTGATACATAATCACAGTGCACACATGTACGCACCCATGCTATCTGAGCCGTCTAACAAGACAAATAAACGATCCCTGATTCACGTCAGAGGTGCAACATATGCAAAACAGACAATGCATGCTCGCCTTGCAGGAAAAATTCCCTTACATACCCTTATGAGGAAAAAAAAGAAAGGAGGAAAGAAATGTAAAAGACAATAGGCAGGCATACACAGTGACATGAGGAGTGTGTGCGAGAAAGCAATCAAGATAAATGGCCTAGTTGTCACACAGAGCTGGACTCATAAAGGTAAAGAGACTAATATAAAATAATTTATTTAAATGTAAAAAGCATAGCTGCTGGAAAAATGATGCTTTGAATTAAAACATATTTTGGCAAATGCTTGCTTTTGCTGGGGTGGCACCGGCAGTAGGAGCACCAATGAAAATGACGGGCCTCTCAAGGGAGGCAGAAAAGCAGTCAGAGTGCACCACCTTGTGGCAGGAAGAAAGTACTGACAGCTGAACAACAGACCTCTTTAAGATCCAAGAAGTCTGAAGAGTTGTTTCTGGCCTGTTTCCAATGACTGTGACAGCATTTAGTTTTGCTTTGGTCTACTTTAAAGTGGTAAAAGCAATCCACAGAAAACCTGTGCTCTCTGTTATTTATCCTCGCCATTACAGAAGGAACTGGCTTCAAATTATGTGAAGTATTCAAAACACACACACTGGGCTCTCAAGCAAAACCCACATAATGCGCTTTAAGGCCAACTCTTCTGTGAGAGAGACACTGTTTATTTGTTCTTAAAGAGGCCTGCTGATTGTTACGATGCTGCCAAACATCATCCGCTCCTGTGACATTACCACTGGGGAGGAAGCAGAGCATCACACAATAAAGCCAGAGAGGAACCCACATGGTGATAGTTTTGTTTTTTAAATACGTATATTTTTGTTGATGACACACACAGCCATCCTGGGAATCAAGCCAATGAATACTTCTGTGTCCTCCCTCATTTACACATTGTTCCCCTACCCTTACAAGAATAATCTGTCTTCTCTCCATTCTCTTCTATTCACTGACAATAACACACAGACATGTTTTTTAAAGAAGAAAAGAAGAAAAAGCTAAACAAAGTATTTACTTAATTTGTTAAATAAGTATTTATTAAATTAGTATTCGTCAGACAAGTTATTGTGAGAGTAGACCGAGGAGAATCCACCTTTGGTAACAGTATAACACACAGATTAGTTATTTGAAAACATCATTAATAAATGTGGGCAAAACAGAAACTACCTTGTTTTTATAACTATGTTATGAATACTATGTTGTTTACAGTAAGTCAGGGTTTCTAAATTAGCTAAAACTCTATAATCTATCCTACATTAGTTGACGTTTTAGAGAAAAAATGTAAATAGGAACACACTTTTTAAGACACGGCAGTGACCTTGCATTATCAGAACAGTTTGCACTTTCGCTTGTTAATGTTTGAGGTAAACTGTTTTTAAATCTGCACCACTGAGCTGTGTCTCTTCATCTTCTCAACGTCGTGAGCAGCACAAATCTTTTTATCAATTACAAGCCTCGCTGCTGAAGCATCCAGTGCCCATGTGTGTGCACTTTAACATCAGGACATGAAAAACACTGCACATTTACACGTTTTTCCTGGAACCTGTACCGTTTCCAATAGACAGTTTGGCAGAATATAACATTAGAAGATGATGTCAGATTATAGTAAAATATATTACTATTACTAGTATTACTATAGTTGTCTTTTTAGGGCTGCTAAGATTACATTTAGGGGTCCTTAAGCATCCATAAAAAGACTCTAAGCTCGACCGTGATGTCTGCAAATCAAGTGAGACCCAAACTTTTTAATAGTAATTTTCATATTGTAAATGAGTTATAGACAGAGTTAAAAACTAATAATTATTGATTGAATAAATCCACTAGAATAATCAATAGATCCATGAACTGTTGCAATTGTTTGACTCACTAATGTCCAAGAACACAACTCGACTGGACTGTCAGGCAGAACACTGACTGTATTATAGATACACTCACTGGACACTTTATTAGGTACAGCTTGCTAAGGGTTAGAAGGGTTGGACTTTAATTTCAGAACTGCCTTAATTCTTTGTGGCACAGATTCAACAAGGTACTGGAAACATTCCTTAGTTTGGTCCATGATAGGTTAGGGTGATGACACGATGATCACCTCACACAGTTGGTGCAGATTTGTCGACTACACATCCATGATGTGAATTACCACCACATCCCAGAATTTCAAGAAACCAGTTTGAGAGAATTTGAACTTTGTGATATGGAACAATGTCTATACTGTGGGCATAAAGTATTGGACATAGCCAGCAATACTCAGGTAGGCTGTGGCAGGGGTTAAAGGGTTCAACGTGTGCCAAGAAAATATCCCCAACACCATTAAACCTCCACCAAACCGAACTATTGATACGAGGCAGGATGGACTCATGCTTTCATGTTTCTTACATCTAACTGTGATCCTACTATCTGAATGTTGCAGCAGAAATTAAGTCATCACATATGATAACATGTACAGTTTGGTTAAGCTTGTTTAAATTGTAGTCTTAGTTTCTTAGTTGACAGGAGTGGTAGCTGGTGTGGTGTTCTGCTGTTGTAGCCCATCAGCTTCAAGGTTCCATGTGATTTGTGCTCAGAGTCAGTTGTGCTTTCCTATCAACTCAAAGCAGTCTGCTCATTCTCCTGTGGCATCAACAAGGCATTTTCACCCAGAAAACTGCTGCTCACTGGTTATTTTAGGACCCTGTAAACACTAGAGATGGTTATGTGGGAAAATCCCATCAGCTCAGCAGTTTCTGAAATACTCAGGCCAGCCTGTCTGACACCAACAACCATGCTACATTCAAAGTCACTTAAGTCACCTTTTTTCCCTCATTCTGATGCTCAGTTAAACTTCAGCAGGCCGTGTTTACCGTGTCTACATGCCTAAATGTATTATATTGCTGCCACGTGACTGACTAATAACATATGTGTGTTAACAACTAGTTGCAAAGGTATACCCAGTGAAGTGTCTGGTGAATGTACATATGTGTGCATTTAATCTGCACACAGAATCAAAAAATAGTAAAAACAAAATGTCCACTGCATTTATACAAATTTGAAATAGCAAAAATAAATGAATAAATACGATTAAAATGCACAAAACATTATTTACAAGGTCACATAGGAAACTGCTCATTAATAATGGCCCAAATACATTTAATTGCTTCAGTTTCAATGTCTTGGTTTTAGTATTGAGACACTGTAGCAGTGTAGTACAAAGCCACCATTAATGCCGTCACCTGTGCTTTTCCCACTGTATGAAAAAGGCCTACTGAGAAAGCAATCCTCAAATCTAGGAAGCTAGAAGCATTTAACCCTTATAATTATGCAATTATTGGTTATAAGAAGTTTTGGCAATTCTCTTTTGAAGAGAGGTTCCTCCCAAATACTGCAGAGCATTGAGCTCCCTAGTCCATCGACTAACCTTTACACTTTGTGGGACAGCTACAAATCTAACCTCACATTAAAGTGAGGTTACAAGGAACTTCAACCTTGGACATAGTTTACACTCCAAACACGCCTATCTTATCTGCTTTCCCTCTCCTGTCCAACCAGAGATCAGGATGAACAGCTATGTACTGGCAACAAACTGAGGCCTGCTCACCAACCTCAACACAAAAAGGGCTCATATGTCAATGTGTGCCCTTACAGCATCAGTTTTAAGGTATTGCTCAACAGTTAAAGAAAACAAAACTTTAACCTGAAGCTATAAGGAAAAGAAACAGACTCAAGATGGCATTGTTGAGTTGACTTGTTAAATCACTCTCACTATAGGCTGGTTTTGTGCAGACTTTCATACACCAACAAAAATATTCGTTCAAAATCTAGTTTTGGCTTACAGAGGCATGTTATTACAAGCCCGAAGCGCTTTGCAGGTACCATCAGTCACGGCATACCAAGGACTCTCATAAGTCACTGCCTAAAATCTCCTTTTTTAGAACAAAAGTCAGTAAAAAACAACCTAAAGTGGTTTTCACTGTTTCTACCGGAACAAATGCAAAAAATTGAGTCAAGCAAAATCTAAATTGTGCAACTCAGTATGCATTTAAATGATAAAGTAAGCTGGTGATTTCAGTCTCTGAGGATGGAAGTGTTAGGCAATTAATCAAAGAGTCCGAAGCCAGAGGCATAAATCAATAATAACCATTTAGGCAATTTATCAAAAAACAAAAAAGCAAAACACATGCTAATTCAAGTTTCTTGTTTTAATCTAGATGAGTTTTTTTATTTTTTAAGTCTATTTTGAAGAGTTTTCATCTTTATTTTGGACAGGGCAGTACAGAATGACATCCAGCAAATGGCCCAGGACAGACTTGAACCTGAGGATTTGCAGTAGTGTGAGTTATATCATTGCTTCTTCTACAATTTTATATGACTGCTGACTCAATGTATTGCTGCTGAGCTTCTGTGTATTTCTTACACTTGAAAAAAAAATACCATGAAAACCTAAAAGATATTTAAAACAACTTCTGTATATAAAACATTGGCAATAAGTCTGGGCAAGGGATGTCAATCATTATCCTTCCTCAGGCTTTAAACATTAGATCCATGAACAGTTGAAAATCTACATAAATTCTGATACTTCTATACACTGGAACAGAGAAATATTTAAATATGTCGCTGAATAGAAACAGATCGACTTCATTCAGTATTATTGATGTCGAAGTAAGCATTTCTGCTTCATGTCTGATTGCACACCCTGTTTTTTGTTTGAGTCAATATTGTCTACACTGCTAAATAAGGCTTATTTTAAAGAAAATATGAGCTGTGTCACTGAGCAGAAAGCTGCAGAGGTAAAGAAATCCGTGGCTTTTCCTCTCACATGGATGTTAGATGCTCCGTGTTTGGCACTAGTTTTACCTTTGTGTCTGTCACCTGTGTCCTCCACTCAGACTGACAAACACAATAATAGGATCTCTACAGCTTGAACCCAGCTTCAGGGACCAGTGTATCCTTGAAACAACAAGCAGACAGAGTCAGCAAAAGGCTGAGACACGGCGGTGAATCAGAATCAGAAAGCCTTGACACATTTACTGAAACGGGGGAAATTAGGTCTGCGCGCTACCTTTCTTACCTATCTGAGATGGTTGCTATGACAACACTTCCTGCTTAGCAAATGTGTACATGTCAGGCTGATGTCAACCTGATTAGTACATGAGCACACAGAGCGCCTCACTTCCTGAAGGCAGCAGTGAATAAACCACTTTCATCTAAAATCACCTTTGAAACACACGAAATAAAAAATGATTAATTAATAAAACAGCATCTTGGAAAACGCTTCGGCTATAAAGCACATGTTTCACCAAGTTGGCCCATTTTAGCCAATAAGAAAGGACTGAGTTATGCCGGGGATTTCATAAAAGCAAGTGACTGTGCTGCCAAACCAACACATGGGTGTGACTGTATATCCGCAGTGTCACCACCACTGAGTACATCTGCTGCTGGGTAGGGTGAATTTCAAGCAAACCAGACACTGTAGGCTCAGCCTTGTGACTACCAACTTACACAATGCAGTGCATACACAAACACACACCGCAAACATCAAGCTGGAGCAGCTTTTGAGGCCCAGAGTGTATCTTTGCATACTGTATAGCTGAAGTGGAAGAAAATCATCACTGAAAAGACAACGTTGTGGAGTTCTTAGTGAAACAAAAGAGAGGAAAAACTGCATAAAACCCTAACATGAGTGACATTTTTCAGTCTTGTAAAAATAGAATAAATATATTTTTTCACATACAACCGAGAAAACTGTTTTATTTTATATATATATATATATATATATATATATATATATATATATATATATATATATATATATATATATATATATAAACATATATATACACACTATGATAACCTTTGTCATCCTCATAACAAATCTTGGCAGCCATCAAAGATCTTGGCCTTTTACCAAAGGAAAATCCCCTGGACTGTGATAAAAACCATCAACCATTGTGTTTTTAAGTACAGCTTAAGTTACTTAAACAAAGGCTCTTTGTCTTCACTATATGCTGGCCAGTCATGCTTACACGTACATGTATAGGGACCCCGTAAATAGATATGACACCAGGCTCATAAAAAAAACAAAATAACAATAAAGAATAGTCTTCATGTACACAAAAAAGTAAGAGAGAGAAGATTCATGTCCAGGAATGTGAATCAAAAGACTTGTATAGACTCCTGTGAGACTGTTTAGACTTTTTTTTTAAGTTCTGGATTTTGACCTTCAGCGTAAGAGCAGAGATAACAGACTGCCAAATAAGAGTGGACAACACACATAAAACTATCAGTACATTTTATAGAAGATCCATCAGGAATGTATTAATGAAATCTGCCATTTCACAATATTGAGCCTTTCTGTTTAAGCTGATATCAAACACCTCATCGCCTTGTTTATTTGATTTCTTCAGTATAAATGTTGCCAGTTTTACACCATTTTACCAAGACATTTAATAAAGTTTTCCTTTAATCTAAGTTTTGAGTTATTTATTAATAAAATGCTGCGGCTTTGCAGAGTAAACTATGCAACATTTTCGGTGTCTGACGATAATCTCAGGACCAGCTAATGTTTGGTTTTTTTCAACACTCAACAATGATTACTTCCGTGAAGACACAAAAGCAACTATCTGGCAATTACTGACTAATGATTTCAAAGTTTGTTATAGATTGTGAATAATCAGTAATCAGATGATGATTACTAATTGTCAATGATCAGAGAAAGAAAATTAGGACTTAAGTAGGAGTGAATTACTCATTTATACCACTGATGAAGGTTGCTTACTTCTTTAAAATGTCACATGGCGAGAAATGCATTTTTACTTCTCAGAAATGATGGTTTGAATAACTCTTAATATTCATTTCAGCCAACAAAAAAAAGCCTTTAAAAAAAAGTGTGAAGAATCAGAAACAGCAAATTCCTCATACAGTACTGATCCAAAGTCTTTATCCACCCCTCATTTCTTTATATTTTGGTAGGAAAATTAAAAATAATTGTGTGATGTTTTTGAAGCAGCTGCAAACATCTATAAAAACACAGTATACAAGGCAAAAACAGAGTTTCTACAACTCTAACAAGCTTGAGAGTCAGTATTTGGTATGGCCACCTATATTCTCTAACACAGGCTAAACTCTCTGATGCAGCTTTCCTTTCATTTTAATTCAAATCAATTTTATTTATATAGTGACAAATCATAACAGCTGTTTCCTCAAGCTCCTTTATACTGTAACCAAAAGACCGTACAAAACACCAACAATCAGACGACCCCCTACGAGCAAGCACTTGGCAACAGGGTGAAGGAAAACCTCCTTTTTAACAGGAAGAAACCTCTGGCAAAACCAGGCTCAGTGGGGCAGCCATCTGCAGCGACCAGTTGGTGTTGAGAGGAATAGTTTTCCAGGCTTCTTCAGGGACATCCTCGTCTTCAATTTAAACACTTTACAGCTGGTATGGCATGGTTGATCAAAAATCTGACCGGCTACTTTCAGTACTGGCTGAAATGCAGCCCCAAATGATGACAATCCTGCCCCCCAGCTATAAATACTCTCCTGATCTCCTCTGTACTCACTGAAAATTATTTGAACCAAATATTTAAAATTTAGATTTATCAATCCATAAGACCTGTTGCCAACGATTTTCAGTCCATTTCTTGTGTAATTTTGCATATGTTGGCCTTTTGTTTCTGTTTACCTTCATTAAGAATAGCCTCTTAGCAGCTACCCTTCCAATGACACCATTTCTGGTGAGGCTTCAGGGAACAGTAGATAGATCAGCTGAATGACCACATGTATATCTCAGGCCCTGTATCAGGTCTTTCCTAAATTTTTCCCCCCTATTCCTAAGGACATGACTTTCAGATAATGTTTATCTGCTAAAGATAGGTTTTTTTCTTTATTTTCAGATTTGCCACTTCTTTTTTGTCTCCGACTTGTCCAGATTCCTCACATTTTTAAGGGACAAGTTGCACAATATGTTGATAAATCCCATGTTTTTGAATAATATTTCTTTGGGAATTATTATATTGGTGGAAATAATATTTTATACCTGTCAAACTGTGTTATCCATGGCATTTTTCGAGGATTCAACTAAAGTCGGAGAAGAAGAAATGGAAGCATGTGTTTTTGTCACAGGCTGCTAGTAACAAAGTACTTAGAAATACTTTTTAAAATTGGTTCTTTGCTATCACTGGTTTATCTCTTGAGTTAGATACATTTTTTATTGACCCATAGGTCTGTGTTAAGTGAATCATTCAAAGATCACTTTGTGTTGACTGTACTATCAAACAAATAAGATTCCTCTGAAAATAGTCATATACGGGGACTGGACTGGAAATGAGTGCAATAGCAGTTAATGACCAAAGAACAACTTTGAATGGCTTTCACAGAGCCTGGAGAAATATTGCTCAAGTCCATTTTAAAATTTTACGAGAACGTCTGGCTCCCAGGAAGCAAAGTATAAAGAAATGAGGGGTGACTCAAGACTTTTTCTGAATCTGTGCCTGCTAAAGTGATTAACTTTCTCTGACTAATTATTCCAGCGCTGAGAGAAATATCAGTGTTTCCATGAGGTTGTTGTCACGTTACTTAAAGGACTCAGGAATTGAGAGGAGAAAGGGTGTGAATGTAATAACATGTACTTTAGCACAAATACTTTTAGAAACATATAATTTACTCAGTAGCCTGTAAGTCATGTCGGTTTCTGCGTGTGAGTAACATGTTGAGAAAAATATGTGAATCTCAGCCCACTAAGGAAGTAGTGAGATCACTGAAAAGACACGAAAGCAGGCACACACAGGCACGTACACACATACCGCCTCCTACTTCAACAAAACTCTCCACTGCGGGGAATCACAGAGAGCTCTATGAGGAAACAGATCCTGGTCTTAGACGGTGGTCACCGCTGCATTTTCCTCTTGCTTGTCAAAAACTCGCTGCCAATCGAGTCCAGCAGCATTCTGTGTCAGAGGAGGAGATGCACGCCATTCACAGATAAAGGATTACAGCATTGGTGACAGCTGCATGTGCGGCCACATCCCACAACTTGGCTCAGATGGGGAAGGAGGAAGGAAACAAAACAAAAGTGATCCTCCATTCAGTCTTGCAGCTTACAAGGAGTTCCCCTCCCCGTTCCTCTCTCATCCAACCGCTGCGTTAAGCAGGACATGGTTCCCATCTCGATCACATAGCCCCCTTCCTCTGTTACTAATCAATTTACATGCATCACACGTCATACTAAATCCTGCCAGCTATCCAGCTAACCTACTCACACAACTACAAATGCAGCGGGTGCCGCTAAAAAGAAGCAATGGGGGGTTTTTTTAGGTGATAACACGTTGAAAACATCCCAAATCTCATCTGAGGAGCTGTTCTGTCATTTTTTTTAAAAAAAGAGCTGAAAATAAGTTTTTAAAAAAAGAGTCTGTTCCATGTAATAGCATAATAGCAGCCTTATGACTGGACCCAGCACTGTAGGGCTGTCAATTCCTTCATTAATGAAACAGGAAGTTTAAAAGCTTCTATAATGGGAATAAAGCAGATGCACAGATTCGGTCACTTCATCTCTTCTGACTTCTGAGGCAGTTCACTCCTTCAAAATAAAACTTCATGGCATGTCAGGAACGTGAAGACAGGAAATGTATGCTCCTGGGCTTCCACTGTGTGCGGTGTGATCCACTCATGTCGAGAGGAAGCTTTGATGGCAGTGAATGGGGTACTAATGAGTTGGGCTTATCAATGGCTGGTCTGTATTCTGTCCTCCTAATGGCCTGAACTGTTGATGTCCCATGTAAACATCTCAGCCACTTCCCAGGCTCAGAACTGGTTCATGGTGGGCTTACACTAGTAATGTCCCTACCCATTATACATCTGATTTGCCATGAAGGAAGTGGCTTGGTTTTATTTTCTCTTCTGGAATAATCTATCTGCTTTTCAAAATAAGTCACTATGTGGCAAACACAGTAGGTGGAGCCTTTGGGGAATAATCAGGGCAGCAGGCAGCAGTGTGTTGAACAAACCTTCAGTTAAAAGCTTTTCACCTGTTGAATACCAAACGAATCGCACATTTCTTTGTAGACACACAACTGCAGAAATAACATTTGTGTGTCTAAACTGTCTGTGGTGCCACCTAAGTGTTGCACAGGCGGAGGGAGACTCTGAAAGCTGGCAGCTGACAGTAAATATGTCTCATAGTAGAACAGATTGAGACCAACTGTTGCTTCAGCGTAAAGCTCGTTATATCGGCTACTAATGTGACATTTTATCAACATGTTTGCAGTCTTACCTGGCCGGTGTACTGTGCAGTCAGGTATAGCCGTGTCTCCTTCCACTGAAGCCAAACTGTCTCCGTCAACAGACTGGGAGGAGACCTTTCCCTCAGCTCTGTCTCTCACGGCGCAATGTCAGAACTACACTAACGTGTTTACACCACAGACTGTGGAAAACAAGCTCAGCGGAGACCTCGCCGTCGACTTCCAAGCTCAGCTTTCACTTTCTGCGGACGTTTAGAGCTAATTTCTTTTAATTGTGGTTTACTTTTTTTTTTCTTCGCCAGCTTCCCCCTTTTCTTTCCTTTTCCTCCACTTGGACGCTTTGCGTCGAGAACAGCCGAATTTTGTCGGGAGAGAGGCGGACCAACCGAAACGCAGGGCGACCGCCAGCTTCAAGCTACCCACCGCTCAGACGCGACTTCCGTAAAATTTCACAATAAAATGAAAGTCGAGCAGTCTAAAGCTACTGCATTATAACATAGAATTTAATCTAAAAAGCTAAGTGTAAAGTTGGCCTTTTAAATGTAAATTTGCTGTCATTTCTGCATCAGTTGCCACGGATAACGAGAAATGCATTTCTAATAAACACTCTCTTAATTAGAAAAAATTAATAAATTAAATTAAAGCACATAGGAAATGGTTTTTATTTTAGTCAGTGAGGTCCTGATGTAAATATTCATTGAGAATTGGAAGTCTAAAGTCACGGGCCACTTTATTAGGTACATGCTAGTGCTTTGGTGGATTCCCTTTTCCTGTGTGAATTGCAGCCTTCGTTTTGTCTTTAGCTGACAAGAATGATATCTGGTGGTCGTCTACTGCTGTTTGCTTTAAAATTCCGTGCGCGGTGCCTTTAGAGATATTCTTCTAGTATGAGCCTGAAGCAGTCTAGCCATTGTCCTCTGACATTAACCAGACAATTTTAATCCAGATTTCTGGATATTTTCAAACCTTTCTCTGTAAACCCCCGCACATGGTTGTGTGGAAAAATCCTAGTAGATCAGCAGTTTCCAAACTACTTAGAGCAGCCTGACACCCAACAACCACAAAGTCACTTAAATCTTTTTTCTTCCCTATTCTGTTGTCCGATTTGTATTTCAGAAAGTTGCCTTGACTATGTTTACCTGCCTAATGCATTCGGTGTGATGACATGGGAATGACTGGTTAGATATAAGCAGCTTTTCCACAATAACCCAGCTGGTGAGTATATATATGAGAGAATCAACTCAAGTTCTGTCTGTATTGTATTACCTACTCTGAACGTGTTTAATCATGCTACCAAAAAAAAAAAGAAAAAGAAAAAGAAACAAAACGACCAAAAAATACTCAGCATATTATTTAAAACACTAAATTAAACATCAACAGTAACAAAGACTAATGTAAAAAATAAGGATTAAAAAGGAAAACAAAACAAAGCATTGGTAACAAACTCCACAGAAAAAACCAAAACTACTGAAAAACACTATTCACCGCATTTTGAGCATTTTTTTTTTTTTTTTTTTAAATTAAATATTCTGTTGCCCCTTAAACAGTTATACTTGGTTTTACATCAACTATAATCCAGAAAGCAAATTTCTAATCAAGATATACTCAGTAGTAGCAACACAGAAAGCTGCATTCAGAGTACCAACGTCCCCTCTGGGACCAACATGCAGATATGCAAGAAAATTCTCAATGAAACACAGTAAAGATTTTCCCTTATTCTTAATGTTTAGAATAAACACTGAATCTGTTTCCTGTTACACCAAAAGTCTCCAGCTAACTTGACAAAAGTGAAAGCAGCACTGTCATTCTGCTGTTAGCCTTGCTGAGGCGCACTCTTTCCTTTCTGTGTGCAGCAGAGGTGTCCAACGGTTTATGCATCAAAACCCTTCACAAAAACACATTTTTATTTCTTTCGTTGGTCTGAAGTGAAAGAAAAAGTCTTAACAATACACACATTAAGTAAAAGTTTTTATTTAAATCAGCATAAAAAGCAAATAAAATAGACTACACTTAAAAAAAAAAAAAGAAAAAAGAAAGTGTAATAGGCTACAATCAACTTCACAAAATATATGCATCCAGCTCTATCAATATTTTTGAAGTTGAAAATAAGCACTTTATGAAAAATAGATATCTACATTGTAACCAAATAAACATACAGTATGCATTTCCCAATGTGGCTATGGTCTGTACATTTCCCCAGTGAGATAGATATATATATTTTTTTTTTTCATTTATTTTTATTTTTTTAAAAGGACTTGAATGACTAATTGTGACAGCAGTACTCCATATGATCTACTTTCTATGACACATACGTTTGTGACAGGTTCTGAACGCCTTGAATGAGAAAACGCCCCCTAATCAAGCAGAAAATCAAACCACGTGTCTAAAACATCTTGCAGTCGGTCTTCGTCAGCTCAGGTTTTTAAAACAAATGGCACAGGAGTGCGACAGCGGCTCATGCCACAAAGAACTGCTTTTGTCTCCCTGTAAAGCAGCTTTTTCAGTACCAGACTTTGTGTGAAAGGTATTGTGCAACATTAACAAACACCACATAGTTTACAATAAAGTATGAAATGTGAGAAGAAATTCCACCGTGAAATGAACAGGACTGATAGGAGTGCTGATATTCAGCCTTTACAAATACAAAAAGACACTTTGGGAACATACTGGCTTTTAAACAACCTCGTGGTTTGATGCCAGAGAGCAATTTCGGGGTGATGGTAATTGCATGCAAGGTGGATTGTCGACCCCATTTTAGAGCCACTTCAGACATAAAGAGGAAGCCTGTTTGATTACATATACATCAGTGGTGGAGCAGAGAGTAGATGGGAGTCTGCGTAACAGTGTTAAATCTATTCCTGGGCTTCTTTGCCAGCCATCTTGTAGACCACAGTGGGACCATCGAGATGCGTGATAGTTGTGGTCAGATGGAGGTCTTCGCCGCTGTTCGCTCCGCCATCACCTGCACATAAAACATCATCATCACATTTTTAAGGACACCTTTAGTCCTTTTTGGGTTTTTTCCAACTTTACATTACTGCAGGCAGGAGTCTGTTGCATATCAAGCTGCTTTAGCTGAATTTCATTTACATAAACACTCTCAGCTTGCGCAAAGCAGAAGTGAAACTAGAGAGCTGAAAAAGTAAATCAAAACATGGAGAGTGAAGCTTGGAGAGAGCTGCTCCTCCCATGAGACCCCTTGACGCACTTCAGGGAAAGCTTCCAAACTTCAAACCCTCTTTTTCTCTCTCTCATGCCACTGACGTCAGGAGATAGATGGATGGTTTTCATTACTTCCTTGCTCTTCGCCCCACCCCCTTTCTTCACTGTTCCCTTCTTTTCCGCCTGGAAGGAAGCCTGGTGTCCATTAGAATCTCACTCTCAGGCCAAAGAGACCCTTCTTTCCCCTGGGAATCAAGCCTTTCTCACTCACTCCAAAAAACAAACTTTGGATGAATAGGCAGCTTTACAGGAGGAGACAGATACTTGCTCTCTATTAGACTGAAGTAAGAGCTACTGGGGGCATTAATAAAATTCAGCTTTAAATCAATGAAGAGAAAGGGGTTACGTCTAGGAGCAAGCAATGAAAACTAGCCTTATCAATAAATTATTGCCATGATTTTTTAATTTTTAGAGACCAAACAAAAGAAAAGAAAAAAAGCCGGGTTAATTATAAGGCAAGTAGAAAGGTGTACTTACCAGTGATGCACTGACCACTTGACTGCTCATCTCCATAGTGTTTGTGAGACGGTGCATAGAGAAACATGATGGCGAACACGTACAGATTCCACATGCCGTAGATGCCAGTGAAGAAGGCGCTGTTCACCTGCACCGTGTGTTCTCCCCAGTGCCAGTGCCCTTCATTCACCTGGACCAAAACCAAGAGAGACCATTTTTAATGATTTTGTCCTGTCAATGTGGTAACTGGCCCTTACTCTGAGACACAACAGATTTTGTAACTTTATGAATGAGACTCACCTGACTTATGATGAAGAAGATCACTGTCAGTGCAGCACAGGCCAGAGTGACCAGCATGAGGAATTTGAACCTAAAAATCAGACCCTAAAATGATGACAGTGGGATTACTTGGTAAGAAAACATTAAGCGTCACAACACTGTTAGGAGTGCATTAGTGTGTGTGTAAGATAATAAAGAACCTAGATCTAAGCACACTGGCATGACAGACTAACTAAACCGCAGACACACACCTCATAGTGAAGCTGTCTGGCCTTAGACATGGCAGGGAGGGACATCCTCTTGCCACTAATGTTGCGGAAGACTTGAAAAACCATGAAACAGAGGAAGAGAAAGTAGAGACACGCACAGATCCCTGCCACAATTATGAAAGCCATCTAAGGAAACTCTTGTCAAGGAAGTAAGTAGTAGTAGTAGTACTAATAGTGAAAATAGATGAAAAGGTTCCACAAATTTAAACTTACAAAACACATTTTCACAATAATATCTGAGGTGAAAAATTTAAAGTTATACTCATAAACCCACAACTCTATTCATGCAGTTATGGATCATTGTATAATATATTTTAAAGCAGCCAAGGTGACCAAAGAAAACAAAAAAAGTTGTGTGCTGATGAATTTTACATCAATCAGATTCCCAAGCAAACAAAACTGGATATGCACACGTAAACACAAGAACCCTCAGCAATGCACATATGGCAGAACTGAATGTTTTATCATATTAGTCAAGAGAATACAGTTGCCAGTTTGTGCAGAAGCCAAGTGCAGTTTGGAAGCTGGCATAGTATCAATGAAGAAATTAATCTGTTCCAACAAATGAAGCAGAAGATCAACCATAAAAATGTTTATTCATGCTAAACTCAGAAGTCATGCTTTGGTAATTTACTCTGCCATAGGGTCTCCACTGTCATCATTTCTGCCTAATGAATGTTCAACATTTGGTCATAAAAAGGATACAGCCAGCTCAGTTCCTATGTCCGAAGCCCAGATGCTGTAGAAGGGATTTTTCAGCTGGACACCTCTAAGGAGGAGAAAAACAAATAAAAAAAAAAAAAAAATCAATAATAATCAAGTATGACAGAAATCTTTTTATATACAGACTAGGGCTGCCACGATTAGTCGACTAGTCACGATTACGTCGACTATTAAAATCGTCGACGACTAATTTAATAGTCGACGCTTCGTTTGAAGCTTTGTAAGATCCCAAAAGACGCAGGAATAAGTAGGATTTAAGAGTGTAATAACGGACTGAAACAGAAGATGGCAGCACTGCATGTACAATGCTAGCTGCCGTTAAACCCCGAAGAAGAAGAAGTAGCTCTGTCCCAGAATTCATAGCGCAGCCCAGCTCAGTTTACAACAATGGCGGCAGCTAGTTAGTTTTAATATTACTCTTATTATTCTTTCTGGGTCACAAAATAAAGTTTAACATATTTTCAGGCGAGAATGTAGCTGTGTAAACCTCAAATATCTGCTCAGTTTATCAAGACACCACATATTTTCAAAAGCGCTCCGACGTTTTCTAGCTCGATAGCTAGCCGGGAGCAAGGCTCACTAGAGCCCGTGAGAACACCGGACTCCCGGCAAATCGTTTTCAAACCCACCGCCGTCTTTCGCTACTCAGGTTAAACATGATCTATAAATGACTTAGATAACTTAAAAATGTTATTGTTTGGCCTTTTTTTGTATTTTATTTGTTCCTGAGTGAATCGGTTTGGCTGAGATTAAAGTTATAGTTTTTACACAGCTGAATAAACGTCAAGCAGACAACTGATTATCAGAACTGTGAGATGCTCGATAATATACTCCGGTGTCCTGTTATATTTCAGATAGCAAGGAGTTTATTAAACTTCACCGAAACAACCTGCAAATTTCATTAAAATTTAATAAACTATCATTTTGTATTTACTTTTAGTTAGCACATACCTTAAACACTTAAAGCTGTAAGCTAATGATAGTTATATAAGAGCAGATGCTGCTGGTGCAATAAGCTGTATGTTTTACGTCCAATGGATTTGATTAGTCGACTAATCGCAAAAATAATGGGTGACTAGTCGACTATCAAAATAATCGTTTGTGGCAGCCCTAATACAGGCACACTTCAAAGGAGTAATATAATAACACACAACACATGGAAAAGAAAAATACTGGTACAATGCAGTACATTTAACTAATTTTCAACAATTAGCCATAGCACTTGCAAATAAGGAGTGACTATTGTGTTTTGAAAAAATAAATTATATAGTCTCCTGATGAGTATCTGGACTCAATAGTGTCATGTAAATAAATCACAAAACTTGCATAGAATATGCTCATTAGAGTTAAAACGGGGCATTATCTAGGGCAGCGGTCCCCAACCTTTTTTGCGCCACGGACCACTTTATGTCCGACAATATTTTCACGGACCGGTCTTTAAGGTGTCACAGATAAATACAAAAAAAAAACAAAAAAAAAAAAACACAGTACCGGTACACAAAAAAAAAAAAAAAAAAAAAAAAAAATTTATTTATAACACACAGAAAAAGACCCAGGGAAACCAAGGATAAAAACAATTTAAAAAAAAAAAAAGAAGATAAAAATTACAGAAATTTCCCACCCGGGTCTCAACTCTCGCAGCCTGGTACCAAACGACTGGGGTTGGGGACTGCTGATCTAGGGTATATCGATTGGCTAACAGCTTATGAGTAATAAATCAGTAGCCAATGAGCATGCATTGTCTTCAGCTGTAATCAAATCAATCCATTCCCTATATGTCTGGTTTCCAAACAGAGACAGCAAAAAACGCCCAGTTCAAAGGTTCATAAACAAGACTTTGCCATGGTCACGGTGGTACGTCCATCTTTTATACCGTCTGTGGTTTGCTGTAAACGCACCTCTATAATGCAATGGACATACTCCGTTTTAATGTGGTTATTTAAAACTGTGTTTAATGAAACTTAGTCTCACCTCTCACACATGTCAAAGATAAAGAGGCAGAAGGAACCAAACACGACAGGTCCGACCTGCTTCCAGTAAATTGAGAAACGGTTCCTTTCTGTCTGGTCCTGAAAGAAGCACAAAACAGACAGATGTTTTTCACATTTCATCACTTACTGCATGCTACCTTCTCGAGGACTGGCCATGCTATAGATGAAACATGTCCTTTTATAAACACACCATCTTCATCAGATTTTTTGATTTGTGATTGATTGACTGGACTGCGATCTTAAAAATCAACTACTGGCTGTGCTCACTGTCACAGACATGTTAGCCAGCAAATGTAGATCTCACAGTCAGTGGAGGGTAATTTAGAAACTATGATAACTTCTGATACTACAAAGACATAAATCAAGCTTCAGTAGTTGCAAAATTCTCTGACCTGTGACATCTCACATTTGATGATGCCTGTTCACAGGAGAAACAGGCTCCATCCATTGATTTCCAAGAAATAGGAAAAATACCAAATATTTCATCCGAACAACATCAAACACTACACTGTAGTTACTCAGATCATTAGCAGTACATTCAGTGAGTGTGAGGTAGACAGACAGGTGAAGGACAAACAGAAATACAGATTCTTTGATTTGTTAGCAAAACAATTTTAGACGTAACTACTGAAATAGCACTGTGATAAATTACTCAGATTAAAGATTAATTCTAGAGGATATTTGGACCTGTGCAGTTATCCAGCAGAGTTTTGTGACTTGGCGACACAACTTGTGCCTCAGGACTCCATGACCTCACACTGTAACCACTCTAGCACCTTTATGGTTCCTAAACACTTAAAGTGCAATAATACCACTGACAGTTGATCACTGAATATCAAGGAGGGGAAAAAAATGTAAAAGAAAATTGAGCTACAACACTGGCATCCTATTACATAACCACACCCAGTGAGCACTTTAGAATGACCCATTTTTGACAAATGTTTGTAAAGGCAGACTGACTGGCTAGGTGCTTAATTTTATACAACTGTGGCAACTGAGCTGAAAACACCTGAATTCAAAGATTAAGAGGTGTTCCTCAATACTTTTGTCCAGACACTGTACCCAGGATTAAGACGAAGATGAAGAAGAAAATATCAACAGGCACCATCATAATATTGAGACTTCTCTGCAGAAGGACCCAAAAGGCTCGTCATGCTGCTTTACATGAAGAGATCCTGCTGTATCACGCCACAAGAAGAGCTTTAAGGAGACGACGTGAATGTCTTCAAGTAGTTACGGGAGTAAGCTACTTGAATCCAGAAAGAAAGCATTGGGAAAGGACTGAAGTTTAATGTTCAGCACAAGTGGACCAAGCTGAAAGAGTTCAGAGTTAATACACACCAGAGGTTATAAATGATGCCAAAAGGTGTGTCTATTAGATGTTGACAGGGAGAGATCTAATAAACTTTTGTGCAGCAGATACTTGGATGAGTAATAGCACAAAAAGGACAAGTGTAATTAATAAAGTCTGTGATATCTGCAGAGACCAACGCCAAGGATTTGGAAGTTGTTTGGCAACATAATAAGCACACCTGTCTAATGTATGGAATTTTTTAAGACAGCAGAGTCATCAATTATGTAATAGTCACATGACCATCTTTTTCTGTTTTGATTATTCAAAATGGTACACAAAACAGTCGGAATCTTTCTGTCGTTCAAATTTGTAACAACATGATCAAACACTTAAGCATTGTATAGTGATTTGCTGGCGTCTCTACATGTTTCAGTGCAATTAAGAAACACACACACACACCTAAATTAGAAACCAAACTGAAGTAGGGACCAGTAAGAGGAGCAAGCAGAGAGCAGGGAATGTCACTGTTCATTTTGTGCATTATTGCTAAGATTTGCTGAATTTTGTTTATGCAAAGTGGGCGGGTACTGGAATAAAAATTCTCTAGTAGTCTCACCAAAGTCATCTGTCAATGGGAGGAACAATACTGTTGTATGACAAGGTGGGAAATACATGAGAGCCCTACACAAACACAGCCTCGAATGTATGAAATGCCATAAATGTCAGCTTCTGATCTCACAAGAGCAACTGAACATCTGCATCACACATGTAAAATGTACCAGTCTCTGATCCAACAGGGGACTTTTAAAATATGATGTTCCCTTCTATTAATATCTGATAAAACCTATTTGAAAAATACAGTGATTGTGCATACATTGTTAATCATATCAGCTCAAGCACCAATCACAGCTGTCATGCAAAACTGTCTTGAACTTTTACACATTAACATACAGCAAAATTAGATAATGAACAGAATAAACAGGTTGTACAGAGCAAAACCTTGAGAACAAGCAACCAGGTTTAAGAACAGGCCATGGAACCACACCACGTACAAGCTCAGGTGTGTCAGGTAGAGATGCGACATTGCTGCAGAGGCTTTAGCATGCTGAAGCCAACGAAAACAAGTGGAGCAGAGCCAGCCAGCCAACAGGAGAAAAGCCTGCTGTGCTACAGTCCAGAGAGTTGAGGCGGGGCAAAGAGACGATGAACCTGTCTGAGGCAGACATGGAGCTGATCAAAACAATGGTCACTGTGTTCAGGTGACCAAAAAAAGCTGGTGTCTGATCATCTCCGTGACTGCCTCAATCCGGGCCAGATTACAGACGTCAGATAAAAATGACCTGCGATTTATGGGATGACAGCAGCCAAGTTCAGGGAAGATTTTGATGGCTGGTAGACAGAGATCACACATCTTCAGTTCTTCTCTGCCCAGAACCAATGTTTCAAAGAACTGTTTTTCCTGGACAAAAATGACAACAAGATAAAATGGGCAAAACCCCTTTTCCAAACTTTATAGTGTGACGTGTAGGTTTTTAACATGAACCCAGGACAAGACTCAAGTTTTATTGTCCTTATTCAAAGAACAAAGCTTTAAGTCATGAGAACCATGTGGGGTTTTTTTGACATTACTGAAAACAAACCCAAACAAATATGCATATAATGAAACACTGAATTGAACTCTTCACATCTGTCATATTTGCTTGTTCTCTAGCTCTGAGAAATAAGGAAATTATATAAATTAAGAGTCAAGTCTTGCAAGTGATGAATATGGGGACGCAAGATGTACTTCAAACTAAATACACCTTTACACTCAGAAAGCACAGAGTTGGATCAAGAAACAATGATCTGCACAAGTCCTCTGTGATTACACATGCAAGTGCATGGTGCTCTGCATTTTCCTACATCAATATGGGCTGGAGTGAGGAAGAGAAGACAGTGCGCAGTAGCTGAGGCATTCTCCTGAGCATGCATGCAGTCCTTGCTTTTATCCGAGCTCGATCATCCTTTCATTCAAACACCATAATTCAGGATACTTAAATAAAAGTGAGATTAAGAAACCATAAGTAAGATCAAAAGCGAGTCAGAACAACCATGCACAAGACCAAAGTAAATGGAGCTTTGTACAGTACCATGAGGTGCTCCCCGCAGAAGATGATCCAGAAGGAGAGCAGCATAGAGTAGAAGATGCCCTGCCTGATGTCTCCAAAAAGCAGCATCCATGTCCAGTTGAAGCCAACAGAAAACCACTCCACTGGGATGTTGATGAATGTCATGGAGATTCCTAGAGCCAAGATTACCCTAGGAAAGCAAAAAAAACAACAACCATAAATTCAACATTACCTACTTTGATGACTTATGTAATAATATGTGACTCAGCTGAAATTCCCGGTTTACATCTTTGGGTTGCTTTTCCTATGCTAAGAGCTAAGCGATGATGCAATCAAAAACAACTGGACTTTCCGATATTTCCAGTGTTTATTATCTTAACTCCGCGGTCTATAGATTTCTCTCAAAACTATGTCAGAGGGGGAAAAAAGTGTTTTGTACTTAACACTTTCTAATGTATAAAAATTAAATAAACATCATTTTGACCCAAATTCTTGTCCCGCAAACCTCTGGGCTATGAGGGGAACACCCCCCCGCAACCTTCCCAGTCAGCAATCAACCGCTGCACCTCCCACCCCTCTCCACCGCAGTCATGCTGGAGTCGTTTCCATCTTTAGCCTGTTGTGTTGATTTTTTTGAATGGACACAGTTTGAGATCTTCATGTTAAAATTAATATAATAGAAGATTAATTCAATCTGTTTTTTGCATGTTTATTTAAAAGTTTTGAATTTTTTAGGAAAGAAGGGGGGAAAAAAAACAGTTTGAACTAGCCTGGTTTTCATTTGACGCATCGAATATGGTGGCATATAAATGAAGTTTCATTGAACATTTCATTGAATTTGAATTAAAGACTGGGGAAGTAGGACTCCCAGTGGGATTTATGGCATGCTTTTGGTCCCAATTGAATCTCAGAAGGCAGTAAGGCTGTTCCAAGTGATCTGGATCATCTTTATCATAGTGAGACATTCTCATCCTGAAGTGTGTTTTTATTTTTATAAAGTTACATCCCAACAAGTATTATTTGTTACTTAAAAAAAAAAAAAAAAAACACATAGTGCCTAATTGTGTTGGCAGCTTTAAGGCAATTTTTAAGGATAAACTTCTGTATCTGGACTAAAACTGCTACACACATACAGTGGGGCAAAAAAGTATTTAGTCAGCCACCGATTGTGCAAGTTCCCCCACTTAAAATGATGACAGAGGTCAGTAATTTGCACCAGAGGTACACTTCAACTGTGAGAGACAGAATGTGAAAAAAAAAAATCCATGAATTCACATGGTAGGATTTGTAAAGAATTTATTCGTAAATCAGGGTGGAAAATAAGTATTTGGTCAATAACAAAAATACAACTCAATACTTTGTTATTGCCAACAAAGGTTATGTTACAGAGGTCAAACGTTTACTATAGGTCTCTACCAGGTTTGCACACACAGTAGCTGGTATTTTGGCCCATTCCTCCATGCAGATCTTCTCAAGAGCAGTGATGTTTTGGGGCTGTCGCCGAGCAACACGGACTTTCAACTCCCGCCACAGATTTTCTATGGGGTTGAGGTCTGGAGACTGGCTAGGCCACTCCAGGACTTTCAAATGCTTCTTACGGAGCCACTCCTTTGTTGCCCGGGCGGTGTGTTTTGGATCATTGTCATGTTGGAAGACCCAGCCTCGTTTCATCTTCAAAGTTCTCACTGATGGAAGGAGGTTTTGGCTCAAAATCTCACGATACTTGGCCCCATTCATTCTGTCCTTAACACGGATCAGTCGTCCTGTCCCCTTGGCAGAAAAACAGCCCCATAGCATGATGTTTCCACCCCCATGCTTCACAGTAGGTATGGTGTTCTTGGGATGCAACTCAGTATTCTTCTTCCTCCAAACACGACGAGTTGAGTTTATACCAAAAAGTTCTACTTTGGTTTCATCTGACCACATGACATTCTCCCAATCCTCTGCTGTATCATCCATGTGCTCTCTGGCAAACTTCAGACGGGCCTGGACATGCACTGGCTTCAGCAGCGGAACACGTCTGGCACTGCGGGATTTGATTCCCTGCCGTTGTAGTGTGTTACTGATGGTGACCTTTGTTACTTTGGTCCCAGCTCTCTGCAGGTCATTCACCAGGTCCCCCCGTGTGGTTCTGGGATCTTTGCTCACCGTTCTCATGATCATTTTGACCCCACGGGATGAGATCTTGCGTGGAGCCCCAGATCGAGGGAGATTATCAGTGGTCTTGTATGTCTTCCATTTTCTGATGATTGCTCCCACAGTTGATTTTTTCACACCAATCTGCTTGCCTATTGTAGATTCACTCTTCCCAGTCTGGTGCAGGTCTACAATTCTTTTCCTGGTGTCCTTCGAAAGCTCTTTGGTCTTGGCCATGGCGGAGTTTGGAGTCTGACTGGTTGAGGCTGTGGACAGGTGTCTTTTATACAGATGATGAGGTCAAACAGGTGCCATTCATACAGGTAACGAGTGGGGGACAGAAAAGCTTCTTACAGAAGACGTTACAGGTCTGTGAGAGCCAGGGATTTTCCTTGTTTGAGGTGACCAAATACTTATTTTCCACCCTGATTTACGAATAAATTCTTTACAAATCCTACCATGTAAATTCATGGATTTTTTTTTCACATTCTGTCTCTCACAGTTGAAGTGTACCTCTGGTGCAAATTACTGACCTCTGTCATCATTTTAAGTGGGGGAACTTGCACAATCGGTGGCTGACTAAATACTTTTTTGCCCCACTGTACATTTTTTGTTTTAGGCTGAGCATTTACTTAACCAGGCTTAGTAGACTTCAGGACATTGATTAGCTTACCCATTCAGCTACAACCACAGCATGTTCCCACAGAAGCTTGACTTATGGGTTTCTAAATCATGTATTTTACCTAAACAGCCTCATTACTGCTAGACCTTGAATATCTGTTTCATGAAATCTAGAGTCCACTGAACTGAGAACAATCACCACAGAGAAAGAGAAAATTAGGCTCATCTTCTTAGCAACTTGCAACAGGTCCCTGCATGTGACCAGCTGATATAACAAATGGTGTAAATAGACAGATAAGAGGGCAAAACAGAGCTACAGAAGATAAATGACCTAAAATATGTGGGTACAAACACCCTTATGATAACACTGTGGGCAAGAGAAGTAATCTGATACACGTTCTAAGCAATTTGACGCCAGACAGTTCTGCAAAGTGAACAAAGTGAAACCACATTAGACCGGTATGTATGGAATGTGTCCAGGGCACCATCGACACAGGCAGGAGAACTGGGACCTGCATACGCCTGCATGTGTGAAAAAAGTCAAAGGGTTTAGTTTGTGAAACTGAAGTGGCAGACATTTTTTTCCCTACTTAACATGGGACAGCATGAAAAGTACAGATGTAACTAATAATATGAATTATTTCTTAAGTGCATTTGAGTGAGTCAGGCAATAGATGTGAGCAACCATCAACATTATCATTTGTTTTCTGCCGTAGCAACTCAAAATGTCTGCTGCGTTCCTGAGGAGTTGACATTTTCAGCACATGTTTCCAATGACAAAATAAAGATGTTTCCTATTATCCTGTGTTCCCTCTCACATCCATCCTCCACACAACTTTAGAGAAAGCCTGAGGTTTACCATTCTGACACCTATGTGGGCTAGCATGGCAGGAGACTCTAGTAAAGCTTTTAAAGCATGAAAAAATCATCCACTGTCCACAAATAGGGTACAATTCGCACTTCCTGAGAGCCTGCTGGTCATCTGGGAATAAGAGCCTTGAGCTGGAAAACACAGAGGGAAGGAGAGATACACTGTGTGTGTGTCCCGGTAGCGGGTGTGTTCCTGTTCCTAAATGCGTGTGTGCTTGCAGATTTTGTAACGTGTTTCACGCTTCGCCTGGCTTTTCCTGTGGCGCAGAACGCTGCCTCTTACTGATCTGTCTTCTCTCCACAGCAGGGGGTTAGACAAACACTGGGCTCGGAGCATGACTTCAACTTGTTCACAGGGCAGCACAACTGCCTCCATGTGTTGCTTGAACCTTCATCGACTTGGCTTGGTTATAGAATTAATACAAATATTTGAGGGTTTTTTTGGAATATACAAAAACAGCCATGAAGCTTTCTCATGTTTCCCACATTGTTTTGCTTACACCACCTCATTGAATTTTCAGTGTGGTAGTTAAAAAGCCAAGTGCGAAATACCAACATTCCTAGATACCATTCCTCCTCAGACGCTTGATGAATAACACCCTCTGATCTCAGTGACCTATACTGTACACAGCTAGTATGACCTACTTGTTCTTTTCATCCATAGTTAATATGTACTTTCATCTAGTACATGCGCTGAAGCTGAGCTGTGTTATCATCTAACAATTACTGCAGGTCCTCAACATATCATTTATCTGTAATCACTGAGCCACAGTTAATTCAATTATTTGAATCTTCATCACTGGTCACCTGAGGATAGATGGATGGAGTGAAGAGAAAGGTGGATGGCAGCAGCAAAATTTAGTGTTATTTGGAAATGGAAAAAGAAAAGTTGCACTTTTTACAGATCATCACTATGATGCTGATAATGAGGGGGCTTACTTCTCTAGCAGGACAGGAGGTCTGCTCATGAGGGTGATGCGTCTCCAGTACCAGATCATGATGATGAGGATGCTGGGTGTGAGGAAGGTCTTCATGGCAAACCAAACTTTGGTGAAGCCACCGTTCTGATGAATTCCCTGATGAGCAAAAAGAAACGCTATCAGTGTCAGTGCACGGTAACACTAATAGCCGTTTTCCACTAATACCTACTTGGCTCAATGTGATTCGACCTCACTCCATTTCAGTGTTTTTCCCATTACAATTAAGTACAACATAATGTGTGGGGGTCAAAACATACAGCACAATAATGAAGGATGTCAAGGCGTTGGTATACCTGCTGCTCAATGTATTGTTTTTTGTGCAGTCATTTCCTTTGTTGTTGGGTTTCAAAAATTGCATTTTTGATTTTGTGTAGGCGACGCTCTCATGACTCATCAAGTGATGCTGCTGATTAACCAGTCCGTGGCATGCAGTCTGTTAACGTACATTTTTGGATAGCCTCAGCCCCTGCTGTGCAGGTGCTTAAAAAAGGCCTGATAATAGATACTACCATCTAATGGAAAACCCTAAAAACTTGGCGTGTTGAGCAGAGCAGAGTAGGTACTAGTGGAAAAGGGCTATAACAGAACATCCCTTAACCCTTTAAAGCCCAGCATATTGTATTTGATGCATGTGTTTTTGTGAGAGTTTAATGGGGTAATGACATGTCATTGTGAAATCTTACAACAAGTCGGATGTCTCTGATCTCTCCAATTCCCACATTGATCTTCTTCCTCTCGTTGACAGGTAGGCGAATGTTGAGGAGGTAGTACTTATGGGCCACGCTCCCCACTTCCATGAAAGGTAGCAAGTCGCACTCGTAGTAACGGCCCTCATTCTCGTGAGTCTGGAGTAAACAAGCATTTGAAAACACGTTTACCTAAAGAGACAAGCTACTTGAATTTATTTTAGGTAAGCATTAGCATCAACAGTTCTGAAACTGACTATATCCACAAGATTAGCTGAATGTAGCTTTGAGGCAGCAGCGTAAGTAAATACAGAGCATTTTCCATTCTTCTTTCCCACAAAAATGTAAGTACAAAAATAGCCTAGGCAGTGTTTTCATTGGATAATTTGAGTATAAAATATGTCCTTAATACTTCAGTTTAACTAATTTACCCATGTAACTTGTCAGAAGCCTTTACAATATAAAATATATTAAAATAATATAAAATAATATAAACATTTCTACCTGGGATGCTGTACCTTGAGCCAATTTTTTTTAACAAGGGTTCAATAGTCTGCTTTTTCACTAGGTCATAAATTTGGGTATTCTCACTAAGGCTAATGATACAGACCTTTTTCATAATATGATGAGACTTTGGAGTCAGAAACCATGCGATTCATAATATAAACTAATATACAGTGGGGCAAAAAAGTATTTAGTCAGCCACCGATTGTGCAAGTTCCCCCACTTAAAATGATGACAGAGGTCAGTAATTTGCACCAGAGGTACACTTCAACTGTGAGAGACAGAATGTGAAAAAAAAAAATCCATGAATTCACATGGTAGGATTTGTAAAGAATTTATTCGTAAATCAGGGTGGAAAATAAGTATTTGGTCAGTAACAAAAATACAACTCAATACTTTGTAACATAACCTTTGTTGGCAATAACAGAGGTCAAACGTTTACTATAGGTCTTTACCAGGTTTGCACACACAGTAGCTGGTATTTTGGCCCATTCCTCCATGCAGATCTTCTCAAGAGCAGTGATGTTTTGGGGCTGTCGCCGAGCAACACGGACTTTCAACTCCCGCCACAGATTTTCTATGGGGTTGAGGTCTGGAGACTGGCTAGGCCACTCCAGGACTTTCAAATGCTTCTTACGGAGCCACTCCTTTGTTGCCCGGGCGGTGTGTTTTGGATCATTGTCATGTTGGAAGACCCAGCCTCGTTTCATCTTCAAAGTTCTCACTGATGGAAGGAGGTTTTGGCTCAAAATCTCACGATACTTGGCCCCATTCATTCTGTCCTTAACACGGATCAGTCGTCCTGTCCCCTTGGCAGAAAAACAGCCCCATAGCATGATGTTTCCACCCCCATGCTTCACAGTAGGTATGGTGTTCTTGGGATGCAACTCAGTATTCTTCTTCCTCCAAACACGACGAGTTGAGTTTATACCAAAAAGTTCTACTTTGGTTTCATCTGACCACATGACATTCTCCCAATCCTCTGCTGTATCATCCATGTGCTCTCTGGCAAACTTCAGACGGGCCTGGACATGCACTGGCTTCAGCAGCGGAACACGTCTGGCACTGCGGGATTTGATTCCCTGCCGTTGTAGTGTGTTACTGATGGTGACCTTTGTTACTTTGGTCCCAGCTCTCTGCAGGTCATTCACCAGGTCCCCCCGTGTGGTTCTGGGATCTTTGCTCACCGTTCTCATGATCATTTTGACCCCACGGGATGAGATCTTGCGTGGAGCCCCAGATCGAGGGAGATTATCAGTGGTCTTGTATGTCTTCCATTTTCTGATGATTGCTCCCACAGTTGATTTTTTCACACCAAGCTGCTTGCCTATTGTAGATTCACTCTTCCCAGTCTGGTGCAGGTCTACAATTCTTTTCCTGGTGTCCTTCGAAAGCTCTTTGGTCTTGGCCATGGCGGAGTTTGGAGTCTGACTGGTTGAGGCTGTGGACAGGTGTCTTTTATACAGATGATGAGGTCAAACAGGTGCCATTCATACAGGTAACAAGTGGGGGACAGAAAAGCTTCTTACAGAAGACGTTACAGGTCTGTGAGAGCCAGGGATTTTCCTTGTTTGAGGTGACCAAATACTTATTTTCCACTCTGATTTACGAATAAATTCTTTACAAATCCTACCATGTGAATTCATGGATTTTTTTTTTCACATTCTGTCTCTCACAGTTGAAGTGTACCTCTGGTGCAAATTACTGACCTCTGTCATCATTTTAAGTGGGGGAACTTGCACAATCGGTGGCTGACTAAATACTTTTTTGCCCCACTGTATATAATAAACTAACTTAACTTTACAGATCATTCTTGTATAAGTTGATAAAAAGGTTACATTATTACTACAGCAATTTATCCATCTAGTTTTGCAATTAATACCTAAACAGAGTATCTTTTCCATAAAAGCTTTGTACCATATTGCTTTATATTTCTATTTAACAGCAGTTGTGGAAAAATACTATAATACCTCTTCTTATTCAAGAGTTATGCTCTCACCTTTCAACAAACCCCATTACCCCTTATTGCTAGACAATAACCGACTAAATATGATTCAGAGAGGAGAACCGAGTTCTTGGGTAAATTAAGGGTGTTGCATCTAGTTCAGACATGTCTGTAAAAACAGCAGGGCAGACAGAGTTGTACTTTAAAATACTTTATACTTATACTACTAATTTTTTTAAGTACAGCAGACAAATTAAGTTTGCACTGAGTTATTGAAGCTACAGGACAGAGGCAAGCCCAGACATGACACAACTTTGGCTCTGTGTGCCAAGTCAATAAAATGAGCAAGCTTTTGTAATTTAAAAGTCGAGCTACAGTCTTAACTACCTTGGTAGCAGTGAAGTTGCAGCTGAGTTTCCTCTGCTCGAAGGAGTGAGCCATCTCTGTCCATTCACTGTGCATATCATCTCTGTAGGCCAGGCCAACGTCAATGTACACCAATGATCCATCCTCTGGGGAATAATAATAATCATCATCATCACCACAACAAGAAGTTGCTTTTGCATTAATATAACACTTGATATACATACTCTAAAGACAATCCTGACAATAATAAAGAAGACAGAGAGAAACATTTTTCCCGATGGAAAGAACAAAAAAGGCTCTGAATAATACATATACACACATGTCTGCATTTTGACGTGTGTTGTGCCTCGTCACTGCACAAACCTGCTGCCTCTTATCATCCTTGCAATGAGATAAAATTAAAACGTGGTGACAGACAGCCACGGCCTTTTTCAGTATACAGCCACCAAATGCTCTTAGCAGTGGACGCCTAGCTTTTTTCCTTGTATGTGTCAAAATCTGTAGAACGTTTAAGAAGCAATCAGTGAGTTTAATCACTGGCAATCGGCATTTGCATCATTCATGTAAAGTGCAGATCACTGGCGTGCTAAACAGTGGTCCTGCAAATCTGGAATAGTTCTGAAACACTCGTATTAATAAGATTATTTCTCAATATCCACGTGTTCGATATGGTTACTTCCAAAGTAACCATAGCAAGGTTACTTCCTAATACACCCAAACTTCAACAAGACCTTAAAAAACCCAGCCCAGTGAATCCAACAAAAAGATCCAAAGCCAAGCTATTAAAGCTGCATCTTTAGATCACATTACAAAGCCAAGTGTTCTCTCCTCCAGCCCTCCAGAGAGCCTCTTGTGCCGTTATGAAACAAGCTGGAATGAAGAGAAAGAAACCCGGTGGCCTCTGCTGTAAGACAGGGAGGGGGGGGGAAAGGAAAAGAAAAAAAAAAAAAGGAGAGAAGAAGAGGGAGCCAGATGAAAACTGGCAGCCGACTGTCTCTGTAATGCCCTCCCCTCTGCCATTGGTTGAGCCGGCCGCCCTCAAATGTCAGCTCGCTTCATGCAAACATTCCAGTCCACTCCAGCAGCCATTGCCACGGAAACTAAGCCTCCTCAACAGCTGTGTTATTGCTGGACCTGGGCCAGAAAGGGGGTGCTTGGTACTAGGTGGAGTGGGGCAGGTGGGTGTAGTGGTTAATAAGGGTGACGCTCTTCTCTGGGATGAACATTGTTACACAGATAAGGTAGTCAAGGAAGAGATGGCCTTGTGTTCCTTCGTCATACACCAGCAGAACAAAATCCACCCACCTTTGTGAGCTTGCTCTACTCGGGATTTAACCCTCATGGTATTTTGTTACTGGCAGATTAACAAAGTGGCTCCAGCGTTTCAATTGGGAGCTCACTGGCATTTTAGGAAATCAGAATCAATGAATTGTTTTATGCAGTAAGTTTTATTGAATAAAAATGTAGACATGGCTTAATATTAGAAGTTGCGCCAGACAACATAAAACGGTGATTTGACTACCTGATTGTTCCTCTTTTATAAGATTATAGAGCTTTCCATAATGTGAGACACAAAAATGCCTCTCATTACGCAATGCTTATGCCAATTTAGGCAGGCTGTTCGTTACCAGCCTCTTATTTTTTTTTCAGTTTGTTGTACACTAGAAAAGGGATGTAAATCATAGGGTTTAAAATTGTCAACTATTTTACGTTTCAAGGTGAGATTCCTGCTTTTTCCAGCACTACCCGATTTCTACTAAATGTGGCACTCTGCTTCTTCTGCATCCATTTGTTCTCACAGCACCTCGCATAGCTCAGAAAGATCAAAATGAGTCGATGACATCTGGCAAAAAGGCTTATTTGTGGTCCAGGCTGAATCACTGACTCATCTGTCAGACAGCCAGGCAGTAAACAACCCACAGCCCCCTGACACAACCGAGGCCAAGAATGTGAGCAAGTAAGGGATGCTGATGAGTAGGACGCCACTGTACCATGACTGTTTAGACAAGCCAGACGAGAAAGGCAAAGATTGAGGTATTTTGCCCTCTTTGTTGCTACAAATACTTCTCATCACCTTTGAGTGTGCTGGCCTACAATGGATTGTATTAAGGCTGACAAGCATGTGTCAGTCTAGATAAGCCTCTTTACATCAAACGTTCCCATCGTACTCAACCTGACATTCAAATACTTTGCTATGCATTGCAATCCATTTGAAGAAAATTTTTCATTGAGATTCAAATCGACTTCCCCAGACTCTGCTGGTGATCCAGACTCTCATTAGACTTTCTCATCATCCTCTCTAATCCCTTCTTTGAGGATTCTAAGCACCCTGCCATGACACCAAACCCTGTCTTCTCTGAGGTGCTAGTTATTTCCCTTCTCCCCCTCCTCTGAAGTACTTCGACACATTATTAGAATGCTGCAGATCGAGCTGTGAACTAGTACACTTCACAACAATGTTGTTTTAAATTAGGAGAAGATGCAAAAAAAGTTTCCAGTGGGCGACTGAAGACATCAAAAGGCAGCCTGGATCAGCAGCATAAACAAAACAATGACAAATTTCAACCTTTTTTCCTCCCTAACCCATTAAAATTACATCTCAAACAGCTTACACATGGGCAATATCCTTATCAATCTAAGCTTATGTTTAAAAAAAAGGGAGAATTGGGATAATGAAATATCCAAGATGTATGGAAAACAAGGAAATGTAATTGGCCTAAAGCAACCAATACCTGCCTCAACAGTGACTGACAAAGACCCTCAGATCTGCGAGGCTTTTGAGATGAAACAGCAAGACATTCATCTTTGTTTGCTGCCTTTCTGTGCCATACATTTAAGGTAGACGTTCTGATGAATAATGAGTGTTCAGGGAAGGTGAAAGAGGAAAACAAGAAGAATTGTACTGAAAAAGATTAGCTGTAGCTGACTTTTACAACGCTGGTGACTTGAGATTACAATAGTTGTGAATATTTCAGAGGTAAGCTTTGTCCAGAGCCTCTGTAAATATTTTCTTTTCAGATTGTGAAAGCAAGAAATACCACAGAGACAAAATATTGACAAAGTTCACGGCATGCAGGAAAAAAAGCCATGTCCTTGAGACGAAACATGGGCTATGTTGCCCCATCCCTTATTTTCCTTTAAAACCCATAAGACACCTTTAGTTCTCACCTATCTGGTTGTACATCTTAAAAGCGATGTCAAACTGCAGAATGACCAGCATGAACTGGAACCACGGGCTCATCTCCTTGTTGGGAAGAGGAATGTGGACAGCAAACACAATGTTGTTAGCCTCGATCCTCTTGGCCATGGCTTCATCAAAGGACCGGATCTTATCACACTCCTTTTGACCCCAAGGCATGAACCATTTTGTTTGCTGCGGTTTGTTCGGTTTATCCACGCATTTTGTGGCCAAGTAGTGCACTGCTGTGGTGGGGCTGGGAGCTGGAAAGACAAAGTGGTAGAGGTTAGACTAAGTGACAAACTGAAATACTGCAGGAGTTTTGTTTTTGCTTTTGTTTTTAAATGGTCCTACCAATCACATGAAATTATTTTAGCCCAAATATAATACATCAGTCTTCAGTGCTGCAGATTAAACTGTTCAAGGACAATGTTAAGATCTTAGGAACAGTTGCCAGTTTGACTTTCAGCCAAATCAGTACAAACACTTTGGTAATTACTTTTTTACACTGTTTAGGAAATGCCTACAAGCAAGGCTCTGTCTGAAGTGAGAGGGAGGGAAAATTCCCAAAAGCTCTCAGGCACCAATTACAGTGTTTACGCATTGAGATTCATGAGCTCGACAAGACTGCTGTTTGCAGTCTCTACTCACAGGAACTATTGTAAGAGAACAAAAACGGCCATTATCATGACAGCAAAGAAACTCTGGCATCCTGTTGTAGAACCTAGAGGCCTGATGTGAACAACACCTGAAAGGTCTGAGTGAAGGTGTAGACACAAAAAAAAAGCCCCCAAAAACCCCAACATTAATTCAGGAAATAATGCGGAACAATCAGCAAATAAGTGAATCTTTTAGATTTATAGTGGTTTGGCATTTACCTGCAAGCCCTTATACATTACCAGCTCAGACAAAGGTCACTTTTGTATTTATACTCCTCATAGCTGTACTCAGACATACACACAGCAGTAGCACAATGAGCCAATGTAAATACACAGTACTTGCCACAGCAGTAGTGACACGTGAGGTCAAACTTTTCTGATGATTATAATTTGGCAGCATTTAGTAAATTGATTTAAAAAAAAAAATGCATCCAAACAGCTGTAAATGACCACTTTGTAGGAAATCATTCACCTGCAGCGTATAAACCAACAGAAGAGTACTGAAAGTCGTTTGCTGGTGGAATCTAATCAGCTCATCTGTGAAGTCAAGTAGTTACAGAAGTTACCACTCTTACGTTAAATGTTTAAAGTGTTAACTCTCTCCCTTTATATGGTGACGCTAATAGATGCATCTTGATGCTTGGTCACGGAGCACGCATTTCACATACTAGAATCAACTGAATGCATCCAACTACACAACTTCCTGTTAACGATTTGTTAGAAGCAGTCAAGACCAGCAGTCTGACAATAGGGTCACATACACACTTAATCTAGTGATATTAGTTTCTGGACAGAAATGCTCCAGTTTTGTTCATGCTCCCCCAACCTTGTTGTTGTTGTGTGGTTTTTTTTTTAATCAATTTGGTCTCACGTGTACTGACTTAGGTTGATATGAAAAAAGGGTATTAAAAGTTATTATTAAAAGTAACTCAACATACATGACCTTTGTCTTTGGGGAATTCTCTAAAACTGTCTTTTCTCTGAGCAACTCACAGAGATGCATCAGAAAAGCGGACATAAAACAAGGATAAACACCTTTGTGCTGTTGTTTACTGTGATAAGTAAATGTTATGCAGTCTGACCCAGTAAGATTACCAGTATGCCTTTCACAAACCATATTAAGATGCCATCAGAACAGAAAGTAGTTCTGAAAGTCGATGTTTTTCTTCATTAGTACAATATGGCCTCAGCTTTTCAAATAATTTCATTCATACAGTAAAAACTCTGAAAACTTAAGCCAGGAGGTCTGCACTACATTGCAGTGATGCAACTTAAAATCAGAGCCATAAGTCAGACACTAAACTTGAACTGAAACAAGCAGTGAAGTAAGCAGATTTAACTTCTTTTTTTTATTATTATTCTTTATACACTTCCCACCGACAGACTGAATAAAAGAACAAATGGGTACCTGGGAGTTATGAAAGTCAAAACTAGGACAAGGGACATAAAAACATATTTATGCCTCAAAAAATATTTTTGATTTGAATACTGGCTTATAACAAGCAGGATGTGGACTCAAATCATGCAGATAAAACTTTGAAATGGCTTCAATCAAAAGATACGCAAACAAAATCTCACACTCTAAGATAAATATGCAAAATGCTGAGCAAATCTGAAAGAACTACTGGGAAGTTATTAAGCTCTTAGTAAAATTCCTAGTATGGTGCCATGAGCTGTAATCACCGTCTAGGGTACTTGTAGGAAGTACTGACTCGTGAGGATGAGCATTCAGAGCTTTGAGTTTTCACATCCAGGTTGTAAAAGAGATTAGTGGTGTTTCAAAGAAGATGCAAAGCTCTCTTCTCCATCTCTACTGTTAGAAAGCACCGACTCACAAGTGGTAACACTGTTAGACCGATGTATTTTTCAACCTTTTATTGTGTCCAAAGGTGCAGTAGCCACAGAGGGAAGAAAACCGTGTGCACCTGTCCAGAAAGATCCTGTTACTTATCTGAACATCTAAACATATCTGCTCACTCCAAACCAAAAGCTAAAGGGCGGATGCCACGGTTTACACACCTATAGGCTCTCGCACAGTCATAAAACTCCACCACGAGGATCTTTATCTGTGCTAAAGGCTGTTTGAAATTAAACATTAAAATGCACACAGAGCAACAAGGACGACCCACTGGAGTGAATTAAACCCAGTTATCTGGATCCCCTCGGAGTTCAATTATCAAGTGACCCCGTGAGTCCAGAGGCACACCAGCTCCTCCAGTCTCTATCCCAGTGTGTCCAGAATAATGGCCATCCCCTCAGCCCGCTGACCCCATGCCGTGTTCCCGGGTTTGTCGGGAAACAAGGGGAGAAAACCCCCTTTCTACTCAATTACCCTCGCCGCCCCCGGCCACCGAGCAAACACAAAGGAATCTGGCTTCATTAAAACCATCTCAGCCAGGAATGAACCAAACAGGCTAATTTATCAGCCATGTAGAGAGAGGGAGAGGGGGGGACTGGCTGGTGGGTGGTTTCCAGACTCTAAAAGCAACACAGGCATCTTTCACATGGACCCAACTTCTATCGACCGTGCTGTTGCACTGCTGGTGGGGCTTGTGCGCGCGTATTTGAGTGGGTGGATTTGAAGAAACTTGACAGCAACTCCAATACAGACCTGAAGGCAAAAAAATGCAACGTTGACAGCTGCGCGTGTATGTGTGTTTCTGTGCAGGTCTGTGCATGTCTGCCTCGATGCAAATGAAACTCGTAGAAGACGGGAGAAACATTAATGCTCTGCCTGCGAGGCCGTGGGGATTTGGGGAGGAAAAAAGGGGGAGACAAACGCAGGGGGAAGAAAGGAATGAAAGGAAGGTAGAGATGCTGCCTGGGGGCCCCCACACAGCAGATATTATATACGGCGAGGAGGGGGGAGAAGAGGGAGAGGAGAACATTCGAGTTGGGATCAAAGTAGTCGGGGGAAGGAAAAGAAAAGGTATCCCAGAGCTTTTCTGTGTTGAAACAGCCCATTAAAAGTGTGATGTTCTGCGTTATTTTTAAGCACAGAAACGAAGCCAACTGGTTGTGGGCACGCAGGCAGCGAACACCTTGAAACAAAAGCAGTGATTTAGAGCGGAGGTGCCATTTCGTCTCGAAAGGTAAAAAATACGGCTAAAAGTTAGCGCCCTACGTCTTTTGTTTCACCGGGAGCGTTTATAACCGCTCCTATCAAGGTAAATAGCGATGAACTCAACTTAAAAGTTTTCCGTTTTAGCCTTTTGTACACGTTAACCTTTAAATACCCGCGAGCACGCGCGTACAAACACAGACGTTAGCTTGAAAAAAGCACGTAATAAAAGTACAGATAAAATAGAGGCAAGGAAAACGGGGAAAAAAACAACTTACCAATTAAACCGCCGACCATGAAGGCAAACGCCTGGAACAAAAGCAGAATAACTCCCACTATCACCAACTTTTTGGTGCTCATATTCTCAATAATAGCCCCCGCCATGGCGAAGGAAATGTTGGATTGAAAATATCACCACCGAGCGAGAAACAGTAATGTTGGAAGGACAAGAGGGGGAGAAGAAAGCGATGCATCCACTGCAAGTAGGAAGGCAGGCTGGGCCCCCACCGCTCTGCTCCTGCCTTTCAACTTAGGAGGAGGAGGGAAAAAAACAGGAATCACATGACCGAATAGCGCTCAGCTTTATCCCTCAACAGCCAGCTAAGATCAGGGGGAAGATCTGTGGAGCGCCACCGCATTGCATTAGAGGCTGGTAATGCAGGTTACTGTGTCATTGAATGCCTGTAATAGCGTCCCTGTTGTGTGGGACAGGGCTATTTAAAGGAAGGTTTGTGAGGTCCCATCTCATGTTTGGAGCCGTCGACACATTGTCCCCCCTAACCTATTCTTAGTCCAAGGTAGGAAGAGATATAAATATGCGGCTGCACAATACTTGTTCTGTAAGTTCAGATTTTTCTGGGCACGTGAAATACTCAAAGGTTTTAAGCCAACTAATGTTCGGCAGTTAAAATAAAATTAAAAATGTCACTAAATCTTCCTGGTTCCTAGAGCCAGTAGATCAGACTTTCGCTGCCCCTCCAAAAAATGAGCCAATTTAATTGCTTACAATTTGTAATTAAGTCTTCACATTACATGTAGTAGAGCAGAGGTGTCAAACGTAAGGGCCGGTGGCCAGATTCGGCCCGCCAAAGATTCCCCACTGTATAGCTTTGGAAAATGTGAAGACATTTATATATTTTAACCTCTTAAATGTATTTCAGTTTTACTGCTTTTCCTATTGATGAAGACATCTCCAATGCCCATTTATATTACAACAAAGTAATTAACTATCCTTTAAACAATTAAATAGCAGGAAAAAATATTTTTCCCAGCGTTTCTTTCTATAGAAATTCCTCCTGCAGTTGTAAGGAGGAAAAATGCTTCAAGCTAAACAAGCTGCTTCTCTGCATACAGACTGCTTTCATTTTGGCTTCTTAATTCAGTAATGGTGTGAGTGTGAAACTAATTGAATGGGAGCTGCTGAAAGATCCCTTTTGTTCACATTTAAACAGGTGGTTTGAAAGACTTTTATTGTGAAAATACTGAATTTTAGAAATAAAACCTTATCAGTGAAGGTTTGTCTCAACTAGTTTGTTGCACAGCTGAATCTGCTGGTGGAAACAGCAACTGGCCAGTCAAACTGCCCAGCATACATGCCCAGGGCCAATAAGCTGTTAGGTGTGTTGAATATAGTGCTGAGGAAAAGAATAAATACTTCATATTCTGACGGCTTAGTATGAGAGCACTCTGCCTTGCTGCTTTTGCTAAGCCTGCTGTATGTTTTCCCCTTTTGTCCTCTATGTTGCCTTGTGTGTTCCTGGTAGGAGGTGTAAATTGGTGCAGCTTGGGCACCCGTGCAGTCCCCCTGGGGCACTTAAGAGCTGTCTATCTCAGTTGTTGCACACTCTTTCCATCTATTTATTGGTCCATCTAGAACAATGCTATTTGTTTGGTTGGCCCTGTCCATAATTATTCAGGTTTTACACCAAACATTCAAGCACTCAACCAACTGCTGACACCATTGACTAACACACCTCATGAAAGTAATTATGGTTTTTGTTTATTTTTGTTTAATAACTTTGTACATTTTGGTTAAAGCAGTGACTCTCACATTTTTTGTCATGGAGCTAGAATCACTGACTTATACACATAGTTAATAAAGACCGAGGTACAAAATATGTCTCATACAACTCCTATAAAGTACACAGGACCTTTGGTGGCCTGTGCCCTCCGTCTTATTAGGCACACGCACACAGTCTTTCATATGAAATTATTTAAATGTTTGTGTTTTTGTAACCAGTGCTCATAATCACAGTACTATATCTTATCTTATCTTATCTTATCTTAAATTGGTTTTCCAGTAATCCAAAGATTTTAGGTTGTATTTTACTAAATAAGGCCCTTTCACCTGCTCCCTTATTTTCCAAGAATCCACCACAGTGGTTGGCTCTGTATGTTTGATTTGGTGCAGATTTTATGCCATATGCACTTTCTGATACAGCCCTCCCATTTATCCAAGCTTCAAAGGGCTGGCACTTGGAGTACACTAGCTTTTGATCCCCCTGAAGCGGGGTTTGTGTCCTCTCCTGGAGGAGATAACATTGACTGTACCCAAATGTGAGTATACACAGCAGTGCAAAAAATAAAAGTTGTGCTAAGGCCACTTCCTCTATTAAAGTGTGTTGCCATCCTGAAGAACAGTGCAGCTGTGAGCAGAGTTTTCATTTCTTCTTCCTACTTCTACTCCTGTTGCAACAAGATCCCATTTTGCTTTATTCCCCATCCAACAGAGGGAAAACATTTAGTGATATGTGGCTGTTAGACCTCGCGGTTTCTGTAGGCAGAATAATAAATACGCTGGTGGTGCAGTGCACTGGCTTTCAAGGCTCAAGAATGCTCAATAACCACAAGTTTGAAACACTGTGAGCTTTATTTAAAAGTCATCTATGTGAAAATCCCATTTAATAGATTTTTAACATGTGACATACACATACCATTGTGTGAATGGGTGGGTGACTGATTGTGTGAAGCACTTTGGAGTCCTTGGGGACTAGAAAACCGCATTATAAATACAGGCCATTTACCATTGTGTGACTCTTAAATTCATGAGCACAGATTCCCCCCCCCAAAAAAGCTCCGTGCAACTCATAGCAAGTATACAACTTTCCATTATCAATCATAAAACACCATGCATTTATGTGTACTGAAGAAGTAAGCTGTTTTGATATAGAAACTGTAAAGAAAGCATGAGAGAATGGCTGCTTCTGAACACACAAGTAGAACAGTAAAAAAAACTGAAACAGAGGGTTTGTCCAGCTGCCTAAATGGCTTTCGTGTTTTCTTATTCCTATTAGAGCCCTCAGTGGGTATTTGCTAAACATGTAAAGGCTTTTGGACATGATCAATCAACCATTTTGATCAATTAAACATAACTGCTAGCAGAAGCCATCGTTTGCATGCAGATGTGATTCATTCCTGTTTATGAAGCTCAGTACACTGCACTGTTGCAGAGGCAGCTATTAAGGGTGATAACAACGATAGCATTGGTTTTTGGCACTTGGGGATTGAAATTAAAATGAATAAAAACAGCATTAGGGACTGCAGGATAGGTAAGGAGTCAGACAGAGACGGAGAGCCGGGAGTTCTGTGTTCAGAAGCGGGCACGGATTCGGTCCAATGGATCTGTGTCCCACATCTTGGGATCCCAAGCCTGGAACCAGCCAGTGAAAGTTGGAGGCTCTGCTCCCTGTTTGATGGTGGTGATGGGGATTCCTTTGCGACCGGAGGGATCCGAGTCCACATATTCTTTTGCTGCACAACAAGAAGGAAGAGAGGGGAAGGGACAGGTGGAGAGATGGAGGATGAGAATGTGAAGAGAGGTGGTGTTTACCTCTGATCTTAAAGTTTTTGGGTTTTGATTTGAAACTTAAAATACTTAAGCACAATAAGTTTTCTGATTCTGTTTCACATGCAAGATGCTGTCAAACAGTATCTTGCGTGTGCTTTGGAAATCATCTTTTTCTTTAACTTTTTTTCAGTTGTAATGTAACAAACCTATTTTGGGAGCTCCTTCCTTTTCCACGTCATTGGCATCATTGCCAATCCAAATGTAGACCTAGAGACGGGAGAGATTTAAAAAGTCATAATTTTAAAAGTATGTCCTACAAAAGTTCTGAAAGTGACATTTCACACATGCCAGAAAGATCATCTCACCTGATCCCAGGTGTCAAGGAGCATTACATCATCAGTGGCCAGATCTGACTGAGTGAAGTCTCCAGGAACTTCTTCCACCTGAGAGATGGGACAAAAGGAAGCTCAGACTGACTGCCTGCAGGGCTTAGGTGCGTTCAAATGTCACAGTCCTTACCAAATTAGCACTATAAGCTGATCAGGCATAACATTAAGAGTAATGACAGGTGAAGTGAGTAACACTGATTATCTCTTCATTGTGGCAGCTGTTAGTGGGTCGGATATATGGCACTCATCCAAGATGGCGCCAGTGTTCATGGCGGGCCGTCTCTTCGACTTCTGTTTGTTATTTGTTCTTTTTTCTGTTGTCCTGATCTCTACGCGCTTTTCACATATATTAGGGAGCAATTGAACATTTTGTCTTTAAAGCTGAAGAGTTAGAAGCTGGAAAAATCGGCAGGTGTGAGGATCTGAGTGAGTTTGATGAGAGCCATATTAGGATTAACGAGGCCCTTGTGGGGTGTTCTTGGTCTGTAGTGGTCAGTATCTATCAAAAGTGATCCAAGGATGGACCAGTGGTGAACCATCGACAGGGTTACTGGTGGCCAAGGCTCACTGATGCACTAGTGGTCTAATCCAACAGATAAGCTACTGTAGCTCAAATTACCCAAAAAGTACATGCTGGTTCTGATAGAAAGGTGTCAGAATACAAGGAGCATCACAGTTTGTTGTGTACAGGCCTGCATAACCACAGACTAGTTAGGGTGTCCATGCTGAATACTGTCCACTGCCTAAAGCACCAACAATGGACTCGTGAGCATTAGAAATGGACCACGGAGCAATGCGAGAAGGTGATCTGGTCTGATGAATCGTGTTTTCTTTTACCTCATGTGGATGGCCACGTGCGTGTGCATCACTTACCAGGAACACCTGGCACCATGATACACTATGGGAAGAAGGCGAGCTTGTGGAGGCAGTGTGACGTTTGGGCAATGCTCTACTGGGAAATCTTGGGTCCTGCCATCCATGTGGATGTTACTTTGACACGTACTACATTCTTAAGCATTGTTGCAGACCATGTGCATCCTTTCATGTGAACGGTACTCCCTGATGGCAGTGGCCTCTTTCAGCAGAATAATGCACCCTGCCACAAAGCAGGAATGGTTTAGGAATGGTTTGAGGAGCACAACAGCGAGTTTGAGATGCTGACTCCGAATTATCCAGATATTAATCCTGCAGGATATGCTGGACAAACAAGTCTGATTCATGGATGTGCCGCTTCCCAACTTAGACAACTTAAAGTATCTGTTGCTAACATCTTGGTGCCAGATACCACAGCACACCTTCAGGGGTCTACTGGCATCCAAGCCTAGACCGATCAGGGCTTTTTTGGGAGCAAAAGGGAGACCAACACAATATTAGGAGATGGTCACAATGCCTGATCTTTAGCCAGATGTGACATCTTTACTCTAAAAAAAAAAGTTTGAGCTGCATTCTTCTCCCTGACTTACACTGAGTCTTCCTGTTTTGTTGGAGCAGCCAAAGAGACGCGGGGGCCTCATCCCGCTCTGCAGACTCTTTGACGTCTGGTAATCCTTTTTGCCTCCCAGAGCAGACCAGAAGTCAGCTGTGAGAGAAGAATACACAACCGACTTTAGCTACACATAACATTTAATTGATGCTTAATTTGTTTGGACAGGAAGTGAATCACAGCCTCTTTGGGCCCCTGACTAATAAAATGCATCAGCTCTTTAAGTATAATCATAATCAGACCTGAAATGAATGTTAGTGTTCAGTATCACTGACGCCATCAGGCATCAATGCAAATGGCAAATAAAGGTAGAATTTGATGGCTTTACATAAGTAATTTCTTAGCTTATATACACTTTTATATTTTGTAAGTAACTTAAAAACAGCCAAACAGTCTTTTATCACTCAATTGTGAATCAAAATCAAAAAAATTAGAATGAGATTAAATATGTCCCATAAAATACCTCCTTTTTTTATCTTCAGATAAATAAAAGAAAAGGCGCAGAGTTAGTTTCTTTGAGCAATAAACAAGGAAAGTTCTCACTTGTTTTATGTTGGGGACTCACCTGGCTCCTTGCCCTCTGACACATTGCTGGGACTACCACCCAGGAAAGCCACCACATGCTTGGCTGCTTCCATCTCTTTATCGCTGGCGCCCACGCCACGCCACACAAACAAGCCACTTGGCGTTTTCAGCACAAAAACATCGTTGGTGTTCAGATTGGAGGCAGTAGCTTGGACCTGAGGAACCACACAAGTGAGAGGAGCAAATAAGAACTCTCTTGTACACACACACACACACATACAGTGTGTTGCAAACAAGCTTACCTCCACCGCACGGGTAGCATTGGAGGAGCTCTGCCGGATGTGAAAGAGGCGAGTGCTGGCGGCTTTCGTCTGTCCACCTTTGCGTGACGTTCCTCCACTGTGGATGATCATTGGCTTGTCCTTGAAGATGCTCATCAGGTGGGGAGGCTCCTGACCCTGTGACACTCTCACCTGTGGGTATTAACAAAATTCACCAGCAAAGGCAATGACTAATCCAGTTATTCCAGTTTAGCTACAGATTTTGTTCTTAGGGTTACCAACACCAAAGTGAAGTGGTAATCCAAGGTTCCGTATCACTATGTGCAGGAATAACAAGACTGAAATAGATCAATGCTCACTTGATATTCACTATAATTAAATTGAGTTTCAGCTAAGTGATTTTTATATAAATGCAACACAACTGAAAAAAATTTGAAAAATTTTAACTAAATAGCAATATAGCGTGATTATTATCTAATATTTTAAATACTTTAGTTTATTTTTAAAGAAAATACTCAATGATATCAGCTGTGTTGGCATGGTTGTGTGAGAAAATCAGCTTAAAACATGTCTTAACGTCTCCAGTATTGCTGAGAGTTTGATGTATAACCAGCACTAACACATTTTAATGCAGTTCTTGTAGTTATGGCACCTTAACGTGCTGCAGGTTGGATGGGATCAAAATAAAAATTATAGAAACACTGCCCTCTGCTGGTTATCCTGGGGGGTGTTTTTTTCTTTCTTATGGGATCTTTATGAAGCAATTAGTTTTCATCAGCTACACTAAATCCTCTGTAATAGTTAATAAATTTGAAGTATCGGAAGACAGGCAGAAAATATTTGTTTTAGTCGTCGTTACACAGCCCATAAGTTAAAAATGGTGCGTACTAGTTATGTGGGAAGTGTGATGAGTAGATTCAAAGAAAGGTAAATGTTATATGTACGTATTAAGGTTAGTTTGAGAGCCATAAGCTCTCATATCACCTTTATCTGTTCATGTCAGTCATTTAGGGAGAAAAATTACACTAATACAATAACTGCTCACATTATTTAGATTGTTTCTTTAACATTTCTAAGTCATACATTACATTACAGGGTCTTTCTGTGATTACACACACTTGTTTAGTGCATGTGATGTTGAGGTGTGTAGTGGGTCAGGTTCTAACCTGAACTGGGGCTCCTCCCATTGAGTCATCCAGCTTCACTGTGAGGAACGCCGAAGCGGCCAGTTCGTCTTGTGTGCACTTCAGCCCCTGCCTGATACAGTAGCACCAACACAGTCTGAACCACGTCATTAACTCGTGCGTTTGTGTGTGTGAGTGTGTGAGATAGAGAGAGAGATCTTAGACAGGGTGTGGCACACTCTGCCACAGCTTTTACTTCATACTAATTTAAAGAGATTATACGCTTTATACATGTTTTGCTGTTTTACCCACCATGTGTATATGATGTGCTGCTCCCGTGATCCCTGTCTGTAGCTGTAGAGGATGAGGTAACAGTCGCCCCCATAGAAGTGACCATAGGAGGAGGGATCCACGGGCACATTTGCACCATCCTCGACACGCCAGATCTAGAACACCAGACCCAATCTTTAAAAAAAAAACAAAACCTCACAGCTGTGTTTATCTGTGCTATTGTTTCACTTTTTAACACCCTCCTACCTGGACTTTGCCCTTGCCATCGTCCACCATGCCGTGCTGCGCTGCCATGGCTTTGTTTGTGTGTAGGGTGGAGGCATCAAAGGGAACCTGCTCCACTTTGGCTATGCGGCCAATAGTGTAGGCCTTACTGGGACCTGTGGTCTCATCCTTATCCCTCCAGTCGGAAAAGAACTGCTTAAAGAGAGACGTTTCGCCACCTGCAGGAAGTACTTGGATCTGCAAGTCAAACAGAGATTTGGCTTTACGGTTAGCTGCACTGTGGTATTTACAATTGGGGGTTTTTTTTGTCTAAGTTACTAAGTACATGTTGGCTTTACCGTTGTATTTTTGCTGTATCCCTTATCAGTGATGAACTTCTGACCTGCAGCCATGGCTGCTTTACGCTCCGACACAGTGGCTTGAGGGCCTGTTAGAATCAGATAAAACAAAGGAGGTGTAATTCACCTTTATGTTATTCAGAGTGAGAAATATCTGCGGATATTTACGTAAAGAGGCTAATTGCAGTGCAGTCATAAAACACAAAATTACTGCTGTAGACTTCCTGTTATTGTTCAGCAGTGCCAAAAATAAAACCAGCAGCATTTAAATATACCTCTTTCACATGTGTAGCCTTAATCAGAGAGACCAAAAAGGTGTAAACACGCGCTTTCCAATCATTTCTTTGTTAGAATTTGTGCAAAAAGAAGAAGAAAAAAGCACAAGAATGTTAGAAGTGTTATCACAAAAATGTTTTGCTGCACCTTTCCACACAAAGATGGTCTTGTCCACCCCGTTGTCCAGGATGTAGCACTCCTTTGGAGACAGCATGGCCTGCTTGAAGGGACTGGATGCAGCCACAGACGACATCGTCATAGAGCCAGATGCATCTGAGATCTAAAAGAAAAGGAAAGAGGCCCCATCAGGTACTGATTCAGATTTTTTTTATAATTATAAGATGAAATTTCTTTTTTTCGCTATGAAATCTTTCCACCCTTGTATCAAAGTCAGGGTGTTCACATTTATTTGACTGTCAATTGTGTTTCTCACCATGTAGAGGGCAGCCTTTTTCCTGTTGGAAGTCTCCACCTTGTCGTCATCCGGAATACTGGGGGCGATGGAGGTTTTTGGTCCTAGAACCTAAACAGTAAGCAAAGGCATTAATCACTAAATGTTTATCATCATTAACACTGATTAAATGCTTTTTAGTGCAAATATAAACACAGCTTTATTCAGATAAAAAAATATATCTCTATAAATTGAAAGTATGCTCGTTAAACCAGCCCTCCCCTAACTCTCTCTATCTCATTAGGCATCTTGTTGTAAAGGAACTGTTTACTAAGCTGCCCTGGCACAGAGCTGGCGTATGAGCAGCACTTACAAAGGGCAGCATTGTTCCCACACTGACTAACTCCGTGGCAGTCGAATGCATTAATTGCACTTAAAGTTCCTGCTCTCAAGTGATCACCTCTGAGGTTAAAGTGTGGTGACATTTGCTAGAAGAGGGAGACAAGTGAGGAATGTGCGTGTCTGACCTCTATGATGGGAGCCGGCTCTTCCCCCTCCTCCACCATATGCACTTTGGCTCTGCCGTTCCTCTCATTATCCCTGATGTCGATGGTGACCTCGGAGGCCTTCAGCCGCTCGAAACGGTTACACTCACTGCCGCACCACTGATAGATGTCCTGCAGGAGGGGAGAACCCGGGAAAGGAGGTTTAAAGATGTGAAAGCATTAACTATTTCACAGAAACTGTAGAGGTTAAACTGCACTCTGTATATACAGTAGCAAACACACACACAAATAAAAGAAACAGCTCACCTTTCCCAGGTCAATGATGAAGCAGTCTCCTTTGTTGAAGCTGTCCCAGGACATATTGACCTCGGTTGCTCTGATGACCCTGCGCCCCTTAACGTGCAGCAGGCGTTTTACATCCACGCCGTTGGTCACTACATGTTTGAAACCTGAGGCCACACCTCCTTTCTGTGAAATCCAATGATGATTTGCGTTAAGTTTTATCCTGTGAATAGTCTTTCAAATCTAAGAAATGCGGGGGATGAGCTGATTTAAGAGAAGATGAGCTATCTTTACACCTGAGCTGCAGTTTTAGTTACAACTACTACACACGGGCCAAATGACCAGGTGAGTCACAAATGTTCAAGGGGAAGACGTGTGGAGTCAGCTGACGATGAAATGAGTTTAACACAGGACTGTAAAATCTTAAGGAACAACTGGAACAACTGGTTCCTTAAGACATGCGGTCAATTAATGGCATAACCACATGTCATCACTCAGAGTTAACAAAGACAATGGACGGAAAAGAAACTAACATGATGACTGAGGATAAAATGAAGATTGTTGTGTGCAACACCGTTGTACCTGGGGGATGGGATTATCACGTAATGTGCCGTCCTTGGTAGAGCCAATAAACAAAGCAAGTATTTAGAAAACATGCAAATGAACAGAAATACCCTCTGCTGGAGAAGAACAACATGATGATCCTTGTCAGTTTATAACCACACAAAAAATGAACTGAAATAGAAGTTGAATTAAACGTTTGTGTTTTGTAGACTTTTAAAAATCTCATAATGTGATTTTCCTCAACGTGATCCTTCTGCAAGCTACTTTGCAACCTTCCTCACCCCAGTTTCTCATTTGTATGCTCTTTCTGACCTTACTCGGTGTAATGCCTGCCACCACTGTTGCCTCCTCTGCTGTGTTTGTTGTGTATCCAGAGCTTTACAGCCAATGGAATTTGACTAAAGTGGCTTTTACTGAAATATGGGTGAAAACAACAACAAAGGAAACTTGCTTAAATTAGACTTTGAAAAAAAAAACACCCAGAAGAGTCAGTGACTCATCCTCTGCTGCTGAGGTCAGATGACTGAGTGTTGTTAGACTCTCGGGGGGCGTGGCTACTTTGACCACCAAATGAAAACCACATTCATCCTGTTCTTGGTCAGATGGTAGCAATTTTTTCCGTGGCAACAACGCATGCTCTGTTTATTGTCAGAATAGTTTACTGACAGTGAAGTTACCAAAGCTCTGTCGAGAATGTGAGGTTTGGTTCTGTTTCGGCTTCGCTGTGTCGCAAACACAGCCAGTGTGCTTGGACTCTGCAACATATGCAGAGCAGAACTCTCCAACAAAAGTAGTAAGCAAGCATTCGGGCTAATTACATTTAACTAAAGCCACAAAGGGGGGTTGGGGTTATGAGAAACAGATGGCTGTTAAAAGTGGTTTAGCTTGTGTTTCTCAGTATCCTTATTTGCAGAGGCTGGTTGCCTAGGTTATAATCAATCAGTCCATCAGACACACCATCAGAGAGATATAGAAAAAAGGGGGAATGCTATGATTTCTTTGAACTTCAGGATCATCAGCTCATTTCAACAGCAAAGTTCACAGGACGCTGGTAATCATTAACACTGCAGACATGTTTCAGTCAAACAGAGTTCTGCAGCAGATCACTGTTCGATGTTTAAAATATTAGTCATCACACCTCTCACTGTTTACAGGACTTTTGTGGTTCTGTTATTTAATAGCGGACTGGGAGCAGAAAAAAAACTTCAAGAAATCATTACAGAAATGTCCCTTATTTAGTTACTAATTTAAACCAGCGGTTCCTCTTCTCCTATCAATAGCCTTTTAATAGCTGACTGGAACCTGTCATTTACTTGCTCGTTACCAGCTTCACTTTTTGGACTCTGCTAGTGTAGCTTTGCATGATTTTCAGGTCAAAATAATGCTTGTTTTTCTTATCAAAGTTTCTTCAGAGACATGTCAAAATGAAACCTGGTGTGACGTTAACTTGTCTGCCATTTTGCACGTGCGACAGTCGTGGAAATAATACAGGGGAAGCCAAATAAGGCTCCAGTCACAGCCCCTTAAAACCACGGGTCTTGGGGGGAAAATGTGTATTCCCCACCGAGCTGACGAGTGGTTGCTCAATTTTTCTGGCGGTGGCTGGCGGTGACCAGTCAGTGACCCCTTTGGCAACATTTGTCAGTTGTTAGAGCAAAATGTGTATCTTATGACTGGTTGGCAAAAATCTTTTTTATTGCTTTGTTCAATCACAGATTGCCAGAGTCGCCTGTAGTTTGCATGAAGATCCCGACTTCCATAAAGCTCACCTGGTACTTGATGCCTGACTTGAAGTAACCCAGGAAAGTGTTGGACTCGTAGTTCTGCACCTCCCTGTACTGCACCGGGCCACCACCCAGGAAGTCATCCAGCTGTGAGGCAAAGATCGCTGCCGCTCCACTCTCATCCTGTGAACACTCATCCCCTGCAGAAAACACATGTTTGTAACCGGCTAGTTCTAGAAACAGTCCTGCAACTGCTTCGTATTCACGCTCAAAACTCAAGCTTCTTACAGAGAAATCTGCAGCGCTTTAGTGCAAGCAGTAACCTTATGCGCCCTCTGAGTCACGACTGGAGTCATGGTTATAATCGCATAAACCACATGAGCAGCAGAGCCTCTCTGTATCCTGTTATTACTGTCAGATGGCACACAACATGGATAAAACTATTCCACAAGTTTTATCTGACTAACACTGATCCCAGACGGAAGGATTAATTGTGTTCCAGTGTTATAAAGACTGTAATGTGTTGCAGATGGTTGGATGGCATTGGACACAGACTGGCAGGGAACTACGCAAACCTGCAAAAAACTAGTACCCGTCTCTAATGATCTGCAGGGGCATTCCAGATGTGAGTCATCCAGCAGTTTGTTTTATGTGTCTGTTTTTGTTATGCAACCAAAAGGAAAAAAGAAAACGTTCAGGGTGGTTAAAGTTGCACATCACTGAGTGTTCTGTTCACTCATAATTTAATTCTAAGCCACAAAAAGGGAACTGTGCAGGCGAGAGGAATTTCTCAAAGTCCTGTTACTTTAAGCTCCTCACACAAGGGAGGATGTTTCAGGTCTAAGATCTAAAAACCTAAAGCAGTTTCCAAAACTAGGCTATTGTGGTGCAAGCTCACGATGAAGCAACGGTATCTGCTCTCATTAAACCCAAAGCTATACCTGTCTGTTTGTGAGTTTAAGTACTAAAAATTGCAAGGAAACGCAGCAGCTCTGGAGGAAGTGACTTTTTAAAACTCTGAATATATCACTTAAGTTTGTAGCTGAGGAAAATGCCAAACATCATACTTTATCATGAAACTGGAATGAAAACAACTAGATCTGCTTTGGTGCAATCAAACAAAACTAAGCAGAAGCTTCAGTAAATTGCAAGACTGCAGTTTGCAGCATCCATGTCTTACCCAACCACATGTGAATGTTGTATGATGGGGCTGAGGTGGTGAAGAGCAGCAGGTAGGCATCTCCGGTGTAAAAGGAGCCGTACAGGGCTTTGGGAACCGGCTTGAGGTCCATGTTCTCAATACGCCACACCTGCAGCCCTGGCTTCTTCCCTGCAGTTTCAAACTCCTTATGGCTAACCATGATGCTCTGAGACACAATAAAGATTAAAAAAGAAAAAAAGAAAAAGAGGAAGTAAATAGTCTCAATGTTAAAGGAAGCCAGGTAGAGACACAGGAAATAATTTTAATGTTTTTGCCATGCAAAATGTGGCTGCAGTTGAACTCCTGGAAAGCCACAGAAAGCATTCTGAGAATGACAGAAACAGCAGACGCTGCTGAGAGCGCTCACAAACACAATGCAAAAGTTATTTTGTGCAACCAAATTTATGATGTGCTTCCTGAACAACAAACGCTAGATTGTGTCTTAACACCAATGAGGGAAGGGGGTGGTGGTAGGGGGGTTAACCACGGCAGTTTATAAATATACATTCTATCTCTCCTCTAAGCCTCTTCCATATTTGGACACTCACTGTAAACACTGAACTAGAAAGACAGGTTCTTTAACTATATCACGCACTGCTGCTCAACGTCTGTCAACCAACTTTCAATAATCATATTAGCCATGAACCGTACATCAATGACTCTCTGCTTAGTATCATATTTTATTTATTTATTTTGCACAACTCATTGAAAAAAAACCTAAATGGTCTGAGAAACCCTTTGTTGTTTCTAAAAAGTCATAATATATGCAGCATATTGTGACACCAGAGTCTGAGATAAAGTTATGTTTTTCAGAAATGACTGATGCAGGAACTTTGTACCATTATCAGCACACATTTAATCAGAAAATCATATCTCCACTAAAATAAACAATACCACATTCCAGGCTGACAGTGCTGCTTGACCTGTATTGCTTGCCTCATAAACTCCTATCATATTTTTATGGCTGATACTGGAGTGACTCTATAACATCAAGTTATACTACATGTCTGGACTGCTACAAAACACAGTGAGAAAGCTGAAGCACTGAGTCCAGGAACTCACAGGAGGTTCTTGTTAAATAAATGAATATTGTGATAAGGTTGAACGTTTGCTCCAAAGAAATTGAGAGATTATACGGTACAGATTGGTAGTTTGTCCAGATTACACAAGAGCCTGATTACAAGTGTGGCTGCAGGATTATAGTTGTTCTCTCAGACTAAGACTTCTCTAACTACGCAGCTCTGACAACGTCCACTTCCACTGCTGTAAAACCATAAACCTACATTTAATTTACATCCCCTTCATCTGTGCTCATCACGCAGGCTGAAATATTTAATGTTACTGAGAGTTTAAATCATACCAAACAAACACAATCCAAGGAATCACGCATCATGATCACCACTTGCTGTTACTGTTTGCAGTGCTGTGTCTTAAACGAGCGGCCTGCAGCTCAGCTTTCAGTGAAGAAGAAAAAAAATGAGTGGACTTCCTGTAAGAGGCTGATCAATAAGTGCTGCATCATGGACAAAACCTCCAGACCCCATAAAGTGCATGAACTGGAAACAGATGCACTGATATTAACGCTAATGTAACACAGTAATGAGCACAATGTTGCATCTCTGTGTGGTGGGGGTGGGGGCCATATGCTGGGAAGAGCATCTTCCACCAACTGTGCTTGTCTGCTGCAGACCTCTGATATATTTACATGTTTAAAAAGTGCATTTGTGTTAAGAGTGAAGTCTGTTCTGCTTCTTCCTCTTTTTTGACTATTGCATAACTTCTTAACAACCACTGTCTATGTTCCAATTAAAGCTTCCGTTTCAATCATATTTCAATCACACGATAACGATCAGCAGCAGTATGAAAGAATAGTTCCCATCACGAGCTCTAACGCGTTCTCTCCTTCCTTTTCGCCCCTTTCGCTGGCTGCTGTGACTCAGGAAGAAGAGGGGGAAAAAACAACTACAACAACTGGAAACTTTCCACATCTGGAATTTCACTCGCTTTAAACGTCCCAATCCTGCCTGGCTACATGAGAGCGAAAAGTCAGCGATTATCAGCTAAGATCGCGAGCTGTTCACCTTTGATCTAAAGAAATTATGCAAGAATTAAAAGTGCAGAAATGCCACAGCCCACGTAGACTGGGGTGGGGTGGAGGGGGGGGGGGGGAGAGGAAAAAAAGGGGGAAACTCACAGTTTGTTTGAAGGATGAATCACACAGGAGAGAGAGATGAGCAGATGAGTCGATGGAGGTCGTAGATGCGGGAGTGAGGCGACAGTCTATGGTTTTGATGTGCTGTAGATGACGAGACGGAGGAGGAGGAAGGGGAGGAGGAGTGGTGCTGGGGGAGTGTCCAGCATGAATACTTCTCAGGCGGAGAGAAGCTTTCTGAGAAGAGAGGATTGTGCTGTGGTGATTCAGGAAGAAAGTCTGCCTTTACAGTGCTGTGCCAACACGACTGTGGACTGCACAGCGCAGATTATAAAGCTTTCATGTAGGGAGGGACAAAGTTCAGCATGCAGTGGCTTCTTAGAAGTAGCACCTGAATGCGTGACTTTAGGTTTGGCTTGAGATCGGTGTGACTGGAAAAAACAAGAGCAGGGAAATGTGTCTGCCTTTAAAATCCTATAATGCAGAGGTATCATAGGAAATCAGATACTGTGGGTTGGGAAACAGCGTCTATATTCAAAAGACAACTGTGTGTTGATTTGAAATACAGATGTTAGTGACACCAACTTCCCCCTTGCTTGAATAAACCAGGCAGCCCTTGCAGATACAGGACACCACACATACCTCTAAACGAGAGCATCCAGAACATTCATTCGGTCTCATTAGCTTCAAGATAACACATTATGTAAAACAACTTTTGGCTTTGTTACCATGGTGCACAAAACCCACGGGGCATGTCACCATTTGCACACATGAAAACACCAAACACGTTTGAAGGCATGCTTGCATAAGTCACACCCAGCCTCTACCTGCTGTACTTCTTCTTTTGCGACAGGTACAGCGAAACACAAAGTACACCCTCTTTCAGTTCTAATGACACCAATTTAAAACTCACCTGGTCCACACCTTCTGAAATTCTTTAAATATAATGTCAGATGAACAACAATGTGTTGCATATTTGTTGTCATTTGTTTAACAAAAAGCGGTGTGTGAACAGTTTAGTACACCCATGATTTAATAGCTTGTACAGCCACCTTTAGCAGCAATAACTTGAAGTAATTACTTTCACTGTGACTTATCGGTATGTCTCATTGGTTTATTCATGCACAGTTCTCTTAAGGTCCCGCCACAGTGTTACAATCAGGTTGATGTCTGGACTTTGACTGGACCATTGCAACACTTTGATTCCTTTCTTTTTCTGCCATCCTGTTGTAGATTTGCTGCTGTGCTTGGGATCATTGCGCTCTTTCATGACACAATTTGGGGCAAGCTTTAGCCATCAGACAGATGGCTTCACATTTGACTCTAGAATACTTTGGTATACAGAGTTCATCATCAACTCAATAACTGCTGAGTGCCCAGGTCCTGTTGCTGGATAACAAGCCAAAATCATTACTCCTCCACCACCGTGCTTGACAGTTGGTATGAGGTGTTTGTGCTGATATGCTGTGATTGGTTTTTTTTTCCAAGCATGGTGCATGGTCTTTTCCATCAGTGGACGTTGGTGCAAAGCTTTGTGGTTTGTTCAGATGCAGCTTTGCAAACCTGAGCAGTGCTGGCATGTTCTTTTAAAGAGGCCTGTAGAGTCTCGGGTTTGTCCCAGTTTCTCTGAACATTTTACAGTCTGACCTTTGGGTGAATTTGCTTCGAGATTCTTCGAGAATGTTATACACAGATAAAAAGTTTTTAAAAAGTGCATCTTGCAAATGTGTATACATTAGAAAGTTTCACATAATATCATGCAGAATATTTCAGTGTAATCACGTTTTGTTTTTTGTTCTTCTTCACACAAGGCTCACAAGTTGAGAATCCAGTGTGAAATTACAAAGGCTTCTTGAGAACTCAGTGGACAGATGAAAGATCGCGCTTCCTCTCTTTATCAAACTTACAGCAGCTGACTAATGCTTGATTAGATTGTTGCAGCAACTACATGAGAAAACAACCTGGTAACAGCTGATTAAAGCTTCGCTTTGTTTTACAAGCCAAAGAGAGAAGGAAGCGGGTTGGAGTGGTCAACATGGCTAACCTGATATTTTATCAAGTATGCAAAACTGTCTAAAATTGTGTGCACAGTTCGTGGTGTAGCTGTTCCTCAGCTGTGTCTGTGCAAACCTACGATAACTCGATTTAACTGATGCAGCTGAATGAAGAGGTGAAAAGAGGAAACATCTGTGCCAGTGAATTTGTGACTTTCTTTTCTGTGGGTTTAGTTGTTTCCGTTTTAATTTTTTTTAGATTAATTCATTTATAAGTGAGAAATCTCGCTTCACCACTTTAAACTCATGTTTATCTGATCAGTCAGGGGGACCTCACTGGTGCCAGACTCGGTGGTCTTATCATTAAGCAGGGCGTGAAGTGTCAGCTGAAATGCTGCCTGTGGCTCATTGTGCCACACACCGAGAGCTGGCTGATGCACATCCTCGGTGACAATGCAACCACCGCAAAACGGATTATACTCTCATCATCGGAGGCTTATTCGTCTGTTACAGTCTAGTGCCTGAAAAGACTACATGTAAAAAAAAAAACAACAACATTTAACCCAAAGAATGGTTCTGTTTTAAGAGATACACATTTATTTTTTGAGATTAGATAGGATGAAACAACACCCTGGCATTTACTGAGTCAACATATGAAAAGAGTAGCCTACTTAAGCAATATGGATTGATTCTTGCAGCACTGTCAGACTCTTAATGGGCATTTTAACAGAGTCAGAACTGATGCACAAGAACTAGTAACAACAGTAGGAAATAGCAGTTGCTGATTTGTGTCAGTCTTCAGACCCAACTAATGGTGACTCACATGAGATCACTATCAGACTGAGCACATCTTTCATGTGTGCAGCAATACTTGCAAACATTTGGCAGCCATCACTTTGCAGCTGCGGAGCTGCTAAGTAACCCAGGCTTAGTGTAAACACTGTGAGCAGATTGTAAGAACCAATCGGTTTAGTCAGTGCATCTAGTCAAGAAATACAGTGACACGGCTGTAAAATCCTTTATGGGTTTTTATGTTTGTATCTATTAATCAAATAAAAGATAACATGGTAGTAGGTGGATTTTATTCAACCCAAATGCAAGACACAGAGGCAGACCAAAAGACCAAAAACTGAGTCTTTACTGATGCAAAAACTTCAAAATGCAAAAGGTGACACAAATCTGGAAATACAGTTGAAATACAGTTAGCTCCATAATTGGTTTGACAAAAGCCCTGTTTGTTTGTTTGTTTGCTTGCTTGTTTTGCAATTTTGTCTCTGAACAGAGGCACATCAGACAATCAAGATGTGATTGAAATGTGGACTAAGAAAAACACCTTCACAACAGCTAACATCTAAGTTTAAAATCAATTTGATTGTACGTTTTCTCACCAACAAGGGTTTGTCCATCAAGCGCTAAGTTGTCTTTTGCTTGGGTATCAAATATGTATTTTACTCTGCGACAAATTCACTTGTTTGTATTTTTCCAGAGGCAATCTTTGGACAGACGAAACCAAGGTAAACGATGGGAATGATGGGAAGAGAAAGGTATGAAGAAGGACAAACATCTTATAATCTGAAGTCTGTCACATTATCTGTCAGACATGGTGGCAGCAGAGTCTCGGCACGTGTATGTATGGCCACCAGCGAAATACGATCATCAGTGACTATTGATTATGCGACTGCTGGTACAAGTAGCAGGATGGCATGTGAAGTGTATGGGGCTATACTTTCTGTTCAGATTTAGACAAAATGCTGCAAAACTGATCAGGTATCACTTCAAAGTGAAAATGGATAAGGACCCAAATCATGCTGCAAAGTAACCCAAGTCTCTCAGTGCAAAGAATCAGGCTGTTCTTGAACCCAGCAGAGCCTGCAGCAGCTAAAGATGGCTGAAGTAAAGGCCTAACAGAACATCTCAAGAGGAGGAAACACAGCATTTGGTGATTTCAGGCAGTCACTGACTGTGAAGGATTTTTCATTAAGTACTAAAAAACAATCCTTATATTTAAAACTTTTTTACTTTGTCCAATGCATTTTGAAATGCAAAGTTTGTAAAAACTCTTGAACAAAATGTGAAAGACAGAGGGAAACTAGAAACACAACAAGTAATAAAAAAATGAAATTATAAAAAACCTAATACTCTACAAAAACCCAGAACCATGACAGATTGTTATCCTGACACTCGTTGGACACAGGAAGGTTCGTGTGTAAACAGCCTCAGAGACTGTGCAAAACCTGGAAAACCATGCCTAATGTTTTTCAAAACCAGTTTCCACACTGTATTTATTTATAACTTTCAATGCCCCACCTTCTTCTTACTGGTTCTTAGTTTTCCCTCTGCCAACACATTCGAGTTGCTTCTGACATAGCAGGAACTAAACAGTCAACAGTGTGCGTCGGCCAAACCAAAGCTGCTACAGGCACAGAGCTAAATGTCTGAAAACCTGGATTGTCATAAATAAGTAACTAGGAAACCTCTCTAGTACCACTCCTTCTGTGTAAAGGTTTGGCTTAATGAGGGAAAGGCCAGTAAATTGCAGCTTGGTGACTGTGGAGGGCTGTCAAAGGAGATAACAATAACCTTTCAGCAGCGTCAACCACAAATAGTTGTTTTTCCGCCATATGTAGTCACATGACAATCCCCCACCTGGTGACAAAGCACTGCTACACGTGAAGTCCATGAGAACACAGCTGAAATGTGGTCTGAGCAGATAGAACAGAAACAGGAACTCAAACCTTATTTTCTTATTAATCTTGTTAGCCTGCAGCTCTGCTTCACCTTCAGTGCCTGATAAAAGCAGAACAACCCACAGAGCCAACATCCTGATGTGACAACGAGCAAACAAGGATCTCGTATTTCTAAACAACACGATTATTACTTTATTGTAGTCTGCAGTGCACAGTTCAGTGTGCTCTACCTGATAAACGCTGTTAACCAGTGTCTTGCCTTCTGTGGTTAAACTCGTGTGCCAAACAGACAGCCTGTGTTCGTGCAAATCTCTGTGGTTAACCCTGGCATACAGGTCTCGAGCTTTGCAAAGGTTCTCTTACGACTGTTTGTGTAAACTCAGTCAGGCACTATACTGTGCAAAAGTATAGTTGTTGTTTTTATATTTTCCTAGAAAAATAGATGCAGAAATCTATTAAAACATGTGCAAACATTCATGAAAACACAGTTTATAAAAGAAAAACAGAGTTTGTACAATTCTAACAAGCTTGAAAGACCATATTTATTCTTCAGCACAGCCTGAACTCTCTTAGTCAGTTTTCGTGTAATTTCTTTAAGAAGTCTTCAGGAAGAGTTCTCCAGGCTTCTTGAAGCTCTTCTTTGGATGTTGGCTGCCTTTTGTTCTGTTCTCTGTCAAGATGATCCCACACTGCTTCAATAATGTTGAGGTCTGGGCTCTAGGGAGGTCAATCCATGACTGATGGTGTTCCAATATGTGTTATTTATCCAGATTTGCTTTTACATGATTGCAAGAGTGTTTGATGTTTTCCAGATGGTGGGTCAAAATCTGCACATTTCTGTGTTCAGAATTGCATCAATTTTGACAAGATCTCCAACACCACAGTTTGAAATGCAGCATCTATCCATTAAACAGCCTCCGCCATGTTTTACAGATGGCTGCAGACACTGATGTAGGTCTCTCCTACATGCAAACATATTGACAATGACTTAAACCAAAAATGTCTAATTTGGACTAAACCTGATGCCACAGGTTTAGTCCAGTTCTTGTGTTATTTGTCGAACCTCATCTTTTTCCCCATTTTTCTTCCTTAAGAATGGCTTCTTGATAGCCACCCTTCCACTGAGACTATTTCTGACGAGGCTTCAGTGAACAGTGGCCCGATTAATTGAAGCGCCAGATGCCTTTCTCAGGTCCTGTGTCAGTTCTTTGGTAGACTTCTCTTCTTGATCTTCCACGCGTCAAGAAATGCACAACAGTGTTAGTACACTAGTAATAGTAATGTAAAAACATTCAATTACTAACAAGAAACTACTCTATAATTTTGAAGATGGTGGCATCAGCAATCTCCCCATATCTGCTCATGCTTACTGAGTACCATATCATGTAAATGCATTATACATGAAGCCAGGAGGTAAAACACTGAAAATATTACTGCTGTAAGTGTAGGGCAGCCTTCACTGATGGAACACAGTATAGTCAGGAGAGAAGATGGTAAGCCTGTATACACCTGTGGGAAATCTGTTTGCATTGTCATCGGATGGTTGGCTTTGTGGAAATCTGCAGTAACTAGTTTGGTTTGCAGAGTTCGAGCTTTGATTCTTAGAAATTGGGCTGTCAGTTATTTTGTGGGAGTGTTTGTAGCTGTGGGCACTGGGTGTGTACCAACAGCAGCAAACTAATCTGGGTTTTGTATTCATGCTCATTATATTCTCCATCTCCTCTCTCAACCCTTGGTATTTTTCCAGCTTCCTGTGTTCCTTAATATTAGAGATCAGGTCAGCAAGAATGTGCTTTAAGTAGTTGTCATTTATTTGAAATCTCACCAGATATTTCCATACAAAAGTGTGATTTTTTTCTTAATAATTATACATATTCATCTATGTAATGGGAGCAAGACATACTTGGCATGTACTTCTACTTAGCAGTTTTAGAAAGTTCCACAAGGGAACTAGTGCTCGACTTTATAGCACGCAACAGACCCCAGTCTGAACCACATCCTCTAGACTAACAGAGTTCTTAAGAAGAGCTCAACAAACGAAAAGAGAACAGAAAGACTGGAGCTTCTGAAATATATACAGCTAAAAAAAGGCTGAGTTTCAAATTATCCACCAGCTTATATTCAGAATCTCTGAGCCCTGTTGTTACATGAGAACATGCAGCTTGGTTTGATTAGATGGTTGTAGTCTTTGTCTCTAGTAGAAACACACACACACCTCACACAATACCCTCACAAAGAGAAAGCCTCTGATAAACAGCTTGGCCAGTGGTGAGGAAGTGCAAACATACACAGCGTCCATCGACGCCTCATACGTAGGGCGGAAATCCTCCGTGGTCATTAAACCAGACTGTCCTCCTGCCACATAGCAAACACTTTTTTATGACCTGAAATGAGTGAGCGCACCTCATCTAGACTGGGCTGAAATATATGACTATTATTTTGCTTTCCTGGTATCTGTCTAAGAAATGTCGTGTTTAACACAAAGAGATTATTTGACATGCTGGAAACATTTGCTTTCCCATCAACACAAACGTATTGAGTGAAGAAACCATTAGGGTTGTTCTGCTACCAGCATCTCTCAAATTTATAAATAAACATTAATTTATATAAAGAAAATATGGGGCATGATCTTAAGAGAGGCTGTATATGGAACTAATTCTGTGTAGAGTGCAGTGACTGACTAGATAAGTGCAAAAAAAAAAAGTGCACCTTCATTCAGTTTCAGTTTTTTATGTATTGGGACATAGCAAAATTATTTTTCTTAATACAAATTGAGCTGAAATGAGGAAACAGTGTCTACAAAGTTAAGCAACTAAGTGCTTGTTTTCTGTATGACTTCATTTGTCTCTCACATCATTGTTCAGGAACTTCCGCACTTTTTTATAGCGTTGCTAAAGCTCAATGAGGTTTGTGGCCATCTATTTATGCAAAGGTTTTTAGAGGTACTCCCACAAACCTTCTGTTGCATGACCTACTTTTAGTCAAGCTGTCAGACAGTTAGTATACTTTGATATACAGAGGAGCTAATGGTCGACTCAATAACTGCAAGTTGCTCAGGTCCCGTGGCTGCCAAACAAAGCCTGAATCATTACCCCTCCACCGCCGTGCATCACAGTTGGTATGGGGTGTTTGTGCTGATATGCTGTGTTCGGTTTACTCCAAAAATGGAGCTGTGCATTATGGATGTCTCCAGTTTGGTCTACTCTCTAGAGGGCATCGTTCCACAAGTCTTGTAGTTTGTTCAGATGCAACTCTGCAAACCTGAGCTGTGCTCAGAGGTTACTTTTAGAGAAAAGAGACTTTCTTCTGGCAAATCTTCCAAACAAGCCATTTTTGTCTTTTTCTAACTGCATTTTAACATATGACGTTGCTGTATAACGTTAATCAAGTGCATTGGATTAGCAGCACCTAGCTGCTACTTGTCCTCTTAATTCCTGTAGAAGCAGTAAGCGCGTGCTTACTTTTTCCACACACTGTTTCTGCATTACGGTTTAATTTTCTGCCTGCACTGTTGCATTGTTTGATGGTTGCATTCATGGAAATTTGCATTCACAAGTGATTCTTAGAAACCGGGTTGTCAATTATTTTCTGGGAGTGTTTGTTGCTGTGTGGTATGTTTAATGAACACTAGGTGTGTGCTCCACTGATTTAGATTCTGAATTTCTCATGCTTATTGGTACTTATCATACTTATTATTCTTCATGCTTTCTGTGGCACCCATTTTGAGTTTATGCTTTTATTTATGTTTTCAATGCAAATCACATTTCGCTTCCAAACACCCCCAATGAAGAAATGACCAGTTCACCCTGTCTGGGACAAGGATTACCTGAGCCTCGCCCTGGAGCCAAACCTGGGTAAGCTTCGGTCTTAGTCCTTTGGGTCCCCATAGACATAGCTCAAAGAGGCAACATGGGCCCACCCTTTTCTGGTTTCACCACTTGCAGGAGGCACCACTGTGGTTGAGTGCAATGTGTGCTGGGTTGTAGTCAAGGGAAGACACCCTGGCAGTTTGATTCCCGGCGGAGACGTGGAGCATCACGTCTGTGATCGGGAAGGAGCCTGAGCTAGTGTGTGAGGCCAGATATAGTCATATGTATGTAGTTTCCCCCGGTGGTTGGGAGAGTTTAACTAATCCTGACTGACGTTTCCATTTTTTCGCTAAACGACAGTTCAGAGTGCCCAGCCTTCTTGGAGTCACAGCATGGGGTGCTGGAGGGTGCTCCACCTGGCAGTCTTCAACACTGGTCGTGGAGGGGCGTGGTTGGGAGGAACGGCATGCCTGATCTGAACGTTGTCTCCTACTACTTACTTTTTCCAGTCTTTTGTATCAACTTGCTTTAAAGATGTGGCGCTGCAACCAAATTCAAAATGAGCTAGTATTTTTCATGAAACATTAACATGTCTCAGTACTATTGATATAGTTTTATTATGAATAAAATTTACAAGATTTGTAAATCATTACATTCAGTTTTGTTTTGGTTTTTAAATACAATTTTCTTTGGAGTTGTATTGCATTGATGCAAAATTGCACAAAATCTGCAGTTGGCCCCAAGAAAGTGTTCTTCATACAGCGTTGTGTTCTTTAAAGCTTTCAAACTAAACTGTTATTTTCTCACATCTATACACATTTGCTAACAAATGTTCAAAATATCATACACAATTTATTACCAAAAATATTCATTTGTCTGCTTTCACATGTGTATGAATTTGACATGCCATAATCCATAGGGTTTAATATGATGTCAGCTCAATCTTTGCAACTATAATAGTTTGAACTCCCCTGGGAAGCGTTGGGAACATGAAATTGTCCAAAATGTCTTGGCATGCTGAACCAGTTCCTTCCACTGGAACTAAGGGCCTGACCCCAACTCCTGAAAAACTACCCTACACTATAATCCCCCCTCCACCAAACTTTACACTTGGCACAATGCAGCCTGACAAGCACCGTTTCCCTGGTAACCGACAAACCCGGACTCATCCATCAGATGAGTGAATTCATCACTTCACAGAGCACGTCTCCACTGCTCTGGAGTCCAGTGGCAGCGTGCTTTACACCTCTGCAGCGCTTTGCATTGTGCTCGGCGACGTAAGGCGTCGATGAAGCTTCTCGGCCATCGAAACTCATTCCACGAAGCTCACTACACTCTGTTCTTGTGCTTTCGAGGTCTGTAGCGATTAACTAGTGAAATATGGCAACCTCTGTGCCTTAGCATTTGCTGGCCCTGTTCTGTGATTTCACTTGGACTACCAATTTGAGGCTGGGTAGCTTTCATTCCCAGTGACTTTCACTTTGTTATAATATCATCAACAGCTGACTGTGGAATATCCAGTATGGGGAAATTTCATGACTGCACTTATTGCACAGGTGGCATCCTATCATGGTACCCTGCTGTAATTAACTGAGCTGAGTGTCCCACAAATGTTTGTAGGAGTCTGCATGCATGGGGGCTGAATTTTATATACCTGAATTCAGTGATTTTGATTGTAAATTGGTAAAAGCTGATCCCAAAACTCAATGAAGGCTGATCGTTGCTCCAGTTTGTGTTACGTAACTACAGAAATGCAAAAGGCAGTTTAACCAGCTTGAGCCCCACCCTCGCTCAAATCAGTCTGAGCCAGAAATTGTTCCCTTCTGGACACAAAACAAGCCGTTGCTCTGGTAACATGACCCCACAGTCACCAACTACATGGGAATAAGCAAACAAAACCAGCTCTCAGAAGAATAACTGAGAATCACAAAGTGTTTTATATAAAACTCTTTAATTAAATTAGCTTATTTAAGAACACATAAATATTGGTTATAATAAAAAATACATGAAACAAGAATGCTACAATTTGGAATAAAACATCACAGTGGATTATTTACAGTCTGCTATAGTAGTGGTCATCTTAATAATAATGTTGATGAATGCAGAAACCTATTTAAACAACAGAAATGCAAAACGACTCTCCTCCTCTCTGACGTCCCTCTAAAAACAAAAATTAACATCCATCATTAGCACCTTCTCTCTATAAAGCCTCCTTCAGTGTCTATGTTTCATGACCTTTGATGACCTGTTAGTAATAGTGATGTTGTCCTGAATAAAACTGTAATTTCCTGTAACAGAGCAGATAATTCAGGGACACAGGTTTCATTTCATCACAGCTTTTCAGTGGCCTTTGATTGCTTGGTAAAAAGTGTGACGTGACCCAATCAGGGCTCAGTGACATTTAAATTTAAATGTGACGACAGCTGGGAGGCCGTTTGTTTTTGCTGCCCGCACCACCCCTTGAACCCATCGAGCAAAACCAAGCAAATGATGCAAAAAAAGAAGTGAAATTTTGCAGGAACTGTGCATGTTGGTGGTTAAATGAGTGTTTTAACCCGAGGCAGTGTCATGTATGTGGTAGGTTTATGGATCTCCATAAAGAAGGATCTTCCTGCATGGCCAGTGTCTGATTGACAAACTTCAGCATGCCTGTCAGTGAACTCATATCAGCCTGTTCCTCCTGACCCACCAGAGTGCTCACAGACTCCCTCCTCGAATCACTGAGCAGCTCGCCTTCATCCCTCTCCATCATGATGCCTTCCACGTGTGGATTTCTGTCACTTTCTCTGTCCACCATGTAAGTAAGCGGGTTGAAGGAGTTATCAGAGATTACTGTGGCATCTGAGGCACTGAGGCCCTGCCAGCTGTGGTCCACTGTGTCTGGTAAAGAGGAAATTGAGTGTGACAAAGACTCCCATGGTTGCTTACTCAAAGCCTCTCTCAGTGTGGCTTTTACGCTCTCAGGGAGCTCCAAGGAGGAGTCAATACTGCTGCTCTGCAGCCAGTCACACGTTTGTCGGCTCTCCGAGAGATGAAGAGCCGAGGTGGGTTTAAGGTATGAGCGAGCAGAGGGTGATAAACACGTCTGTGCATGTGTTGGGGAGCTTAGGTGTGAGGAATGGGCATGAGGAGGAGAGCTGGTAGTCGTCTGAAGCTTTTTGGGGGAGGATGCAGGGGAAGGAGCAGAGAGGCAGAGCTGAGGAGAGTCTGTGACTTTGTGCAGAGAAGAGATAGACGGGCTGTGATTGTACAGATGTTGTCGGTCTGCAGCTCGTCCCAAACTGGAGATCCTGGCCTGGAGACGAGCCACCTCAGACTCCTGCCAGAACAGGGGAACATTAGCTTTAAAAAAAAACTATCATAAAGAACTTACAACATGCAACTTTCATTATGCTGACTACCTTGATGAGAAGGGAATCACTGGAGGTCTCCACAGACTTCTCGGAGGCATGGAGCTGACTCTGGAGCTGGGCAACCTCGACTCTGGTCTGATTTAGCACAGCAGTGAGATGCTCCAGCTGTGCCTGCAGACGACTGTTCTGGGCTCTAGTTTGCTCGTAAAGACTCCTGCTCTGTTCCAGCTGAGTCTGGCTCTGAAGGAGCTGTGTCTGGCTCTGGTCTAACTGTGATTGGAGGTGAGTAGCTCGCTTCCAGGCGTGCTCAAGCTCCGTCTTAGATTGGTCCAGCTGGGCTTTGGTCTGATCAAAGCGGACCCTGGCTTCTTCGAGCTGGGTCTGGCTCTGCTGAAGTTTAACAGTGAGCTGTTCCTGGGAGGAGCGCATTGTGGAGGAGATCTGCTCCGAGACTTTGAGGAGCTGGCCTCGAGTCTCCTGAAGAGACTCCAGCTGGGAACAGAGGGAAAACAGACGCGTGAGAAAAGTGCTGCTTTTTTTTTTTTCCAATGACAGAAAGTTTAAAATAAATTAGTTAAATGGAACCTGACATATGAAATATAAATATGAGCATTATTGTTTGACTGCTTCATGATGTGGTTTTGATGTGCTCTAATAAACTCACACTAAACGTTGCAAAAAGACAAAGAAGCAAAACCAACATGTTCTCAGCTGTGCGTAACAGAGATGAAGTAACATGAGAAAAGATACTATAAAATAAGGAAATCATATGGCGTCACTGACGTGTAAAAGTCAAACATAAATAAAAAAGAGGAAAACAAATCAGACTGAAACAGGAACAATATTTAGGACTACAGAACATGAAAAACCACAAAGGCTTAAACACATTGACTCACGGACAGGAAACTGACAGAAATAGTGCTGACCAAGAAGTTTGGGCTCTATTAGGAAAAATCCACAATAAGTGTCGGAAATTTACTTCTCGACTCTCTGGAAAACTGAAGAGGTCGATAAAATCCAAATGTCACACAGATTATTTTAGAGGCAAAAATAATAGATTGGGCTTCGTGTCAAATAAATTAAATTAAGTACATTTCATGGAATTCAAGATTTATTATTTAAGTTATTAGTTTTTTATCTTTGGTGCAAACACATCAGGTGCACCATCAAGTGTTGTGGACCCTGAGTCCAGACTTAAATTAAACTCAGCAGATCTGAGGCAAACTCTACACGGCACACAACGTTGAGGTTTCCCATTAAAACAGTCTACAGTTAGTTTACCGTTAACAGAGCAGTCTGTCACCAGTCTTGACACAACAGTACCTCTTTGCTATGCTGCTCCCTCTCCAGCTCCAGCTCCTGCTCTAAGCCGGTGACCATGCCCTGAAGCCTGGCCTCCGACTGCAGCCAGCGCGCCTCCTTCAGAGTCAGCTCCTCCTCTACACCACACAGCTGGGCCTCCTGCACACACCCCACAGCCAAATTAATGATAGAAACAGATGTACAACGTGACAGGGTTTTTCCTGCATAAATATAATTTGGTCTGCCACCAAAGGAAAATCAGTGGCCTTTAATTCAGTCACTCATGAACTCCAGCATACTTTATAAATAGCAAGAAAGAAGAGGAAAATAAGTAGACCTCTGTTAAGTATGGTATATTGTTTTTAACAGAAGTTAAGGCAGGAGGCCTTAAGACTCCTGTTGTTTAATGCAAACCAATCATGCTTCACTCCCTAAAGGCCGATTCTGAACCAGGAGAAATCCTGTAATGTCATTAATTGCTTAATGAATTTCAATGATGCTTCCTGCTGATAGCAGTGAACACACTGAGCATGAGCATCAAGATTGCTCAGTGGCAGACTAGCAAGCTGCTCCCAGGTCTCACTAAGTGACAGTTTGAACACCCCCACCCAGCATTACCTTAGACAGGGACATGCAGGCAAACTGGATCTAATATGATCAAGAAACAAACAGTGTTTTGACGATACCGTCTCTTTGGTCTGCAGCTTGGCGGCATCCAGCTCTCTGGTCAGACCCTCACAGTGACCCTGAGTTTCTTCAAGCTCTTTGAGAACTTTCTGAAGTTTCTGCTGACATGCAAACAGCTCCTGGGACTCCTGACAACACAAACACACACATATGCAAAAAGACAAAGTTTTTTTGCATATGTGTGGTCAAAAGTTTACATGCACTCATCATTGGCATGAATGTCAAATGACTGTACAGGACTCTAGAGTAACTTTTTGCCACGGTTGCACCAGCACAAAAGTTAAGTGCACCCAAATTTTTCAACCATATCGCTTAACATCGCAGTTTTACTGTCTATACAGACAATATTCATTTGTAGATGATTAACTAACAATCTTATCAACACAAAGTTCTTTATTTGGAGCACATTTCTACAAGAAAGATAAGTTACTGAAAAAGTGCTTGTGCTTAAAGTGCGTTGACACTCTTTGGCAATATTGTAGACAATGTTAAACTTAATCATCACATCGGCCTCCTCTGATGACGTGTTTGCTGCTGCCTGCCGCTGAAAGGCAGGCAGCACACAAAGGACGTACACACACACAAACGTACACACAAAGGACTACGGGACAACTACAGGACCACGGCCATTCATAGAGGTCCCTCCCCTGAATATCTCTGATTGGGACACACGATAGGGTAATTATGAGTGTTAGTTGTTGATCACACAGACTTTCAGAGTTGTGGAGACTTGTTTTTCTTTTTACTGGAACAGCTGGTCACACCAGTGCGACCAAGAACTTTTTTTAGTTGCACCATTGAAAAATTTGGTTGCATTTTGCGACCAAATGTCTGCTGTACAGCAGGCTCTAGCCCTGCTGTACAGCAGACATTCTTTAATAACTTTAAAAACAAAAAGTGAGCACACAAGTTTGAATTTTTTGTGGATTTTCTTTGATCCAAATTAGGTCAAAAGTATAAATACAGACTCAAATATATACTTTCATCCCCATTATTATGTGGTTAAATGCCCCCATGTTGCACTTTGACCAGTCACTCTTGGCAGTAACCAGCAAGCTTCTGGCATAATACTGGGTGAATATTTGACAACGCTTTTGGGCAAAACTGGTAGAGTTCATTGAAATTGAGGTTGGTTTCTTGGCACTGATCCAGCCTTTAAATATTCTCCACAACTTTTTTAACAGGTTTTAGTTTGGGGGATGGGGAAGGCAAGCTCAATGCTAGCCCACTTTATCCATTTCAAAACCAGTTTTGATCTCAGTTTGGTGTAATTGTCCTGTTGAAACGTCCAGTTTTGTCCAGTTTTGTCCAAGTTTCATCTGTCTAGCTGCTGATTTGAGGTTAAGTTGAAGAACTTAGAGGTAGTCTTCCTTCTTCATTATTTCATTCACTTTGAGCAATGAACCAGTACCACAGGTGGAAAACAGCTCCACAGCATGATGCTACCACCACCATGCTTGAGAGATGGTACAGTGTTCTTAGGTATGAAAGCTCCAAGTTTACTCCTCCAAACATACTTCTTATCATTCTGGTCTCAATCTTTTTTTTCGTCTGACTAGAAGGTATTTGCTCCTCCGTGAATCGCAACCTTATCGTGGTGGAAGGGTTTGTGTGTCCCAGGGATCCCAGGGGCTATGTTGTCTGGGGGCTTTTGCCCCCTGGTAGGGTCTCCCATGGCAAATTGGTCCTGGGTGAGGGACCAGACAAAGAGCGATTCAGAAGACCCTTATGAAAAGAACACCGAGGGAACAGTTTACCCTGCCCGGGATAGGGTTACCGGGGCCCCGACCTGGAGCCAGGCCCGGGGAGGGTGCCCGAGGGCGAGCGTCTGGTGGCCGGGCCTTAGTCCATGGGGCCCGGCCGGGCACAGCCCGAAGAGGAGACATGGGCCCATCCTCCCGCAGGCCCACCACCCGCAGGAGGCGCCATAGGGGTCGGGTGCATTGTGTGCCGGGTGGCGGCCAGGAGCGGAGGCCCTGGCGGACTGACCCCCGGCTGCCAAGACTGGCAATAGGGACATGGAATGTCACCTCTCTGGTGGGGAAGGAGCCTGAGTTAGTGCGTGAGGTTGAGAGGTACCGGCTAGATATAGTCGGGCTCACCTCTACGCATGGCTTGGGCTCTGGAACCAGTCTCCTGGAGAGGGGCTGGACTCTGTCTCAGTCTGGAGTTGCCCCTGGTGAGAGGCGGCGGGCTGGGGTGGGTATTCTAATATCCCCTCGGCTTGCTGCCGGTACGTTGGGGTTTTTCCCGGTGGACGAGAGGGTTTGTTCCCTGCGCCTTAGGGTCGGGGAACGGGTCCTGACTGTCATCTGCGCTTATGCGCCGAGTGGCAGTTCGGAGTACCCAGCCTTCTTAGAGTCCCTGGGGGGGTGGTGCTGGAAGGTGCTCCACCTGGAGACTCTGTTGTTCTGCTGGGAGACTTCAATGCTCACGTGGGTAACGACAGCGAGACCTGGAGGGGCGTGATTGGGAGGAACGGCCTCCCTGATCTGAACCCGAGCGGTGCTTTGTTATTGGACTTCTGTGCTAATCACAGTTTGGCCATAACGAACACCTTGTTCGAACATAAGAGTGTCCATAAGTGCACGTGGCACCAGGACGCTCTAGGCCGTAGGTCGATGATCGATTTTGTAATCGTATCACCAGACCTGCGACCATATGTTCTGGACACTCGGGTAAAGAGAGGGGCTGAGCTGTCAACTGATCACCACCTGGTGGTGGTCCGCGAGATCTTCAACGCACACCTCCGGCAGAGCTTCAACAGCATTCCGAGGGAGGCGGGGGACATTGAGTCCGAATGGACCATGTTCAGCGTCGCCATTGCCGAAGCTGCTGCATTAAGCTGCGGCCGCAAGGTGGTTGGTGCCTGCCGTGGTGGTAATCCCCGAACCAAATGGTGGACACCAGAGGTGAAGGGAGCCACCAGGCTGAAGAAGGAGTCCTATCGGGCTTGGTTAGCCTGTGGGACTCCGGAGGCAGCCGACAGGTATCGACAGGCCAAGCGGAATGCGGTTCGGGCAGTGGCTGAAGCAAAAACTCGGGTGTGGGAGGAGTTCGGAGAGGCCATGGAAAAAGACTTTCGGACTGCCTTGAAGAGATTCTGGCAAACCGTCAGGCGTCTCAGGAGGGGAAAGCGGTGCTCTACCTGCACTGTGTATAGTGCTGGAGGAGCGCTGCTGACGTCGACTGAGAAAATTGTCAGGCGGTGGAAGGAATACTTCGAGGACCTCCTTAATCCCACTGACGCGTCTTCCGAGGAGGAAGCAGAGTCTGGGGATGAGGGGAATGACCCGCCAATTTCTGGGGGCGAGGTCACTGAGGCAGTTAAACAACTCCTTGGTGGCAGAGCCCCTGGTGTTGATGAGGTCCGCCCCGAGTTCCTGAAGGCTCTGGACGTTGTAGGGCTGTCTTGGTTGACACGCCTCTGCAACGTTGCGTGGAGATCAGGGGCAGTACCCCTGGACTGGCAGACCGGGGTGGTGGTCCCCATCTTTAAGAAGGGGGACCGGAGGGTGTGTTCCAACTACAGGGGGATCACACTCCTCAGCCTCCCCGGGAAAGTCTATGCCAGGGTGCTGGAAAGGAGAGTTCGTCCGCTAGTCGAACCTCGGATACAGGAGGAACAATGCGGTTTTCGTCCTGGTCGCGGAACACTGGACCAGCTCTTCATCCTCTCGAGGATACTTGAGGGTGCATGGGAGTTTGCCCAACCAGTCTACATGTGTTTTGTGGACTTGGAGAAGGCATTCGACCGTGTCCCTCGGGGTGTCCTGTGGGAGGTGTTGCGGGAGTATGGGGTGTCTGGCCCATTGCTACGGGCCATTCGATCCCTATACAACCGTTGCAAGAGCTTGGTTCGCATTGCTGGCAATAAGTCGGACTCGTTCCCGGTGGGTGATGGGCTCCGCCAGGGCTGCCCTTTGTCACCGGTTCTGTTCATAACTTTTATGGACAGGATTTCTAGGCGCAGCCAAGTGGCGGAGGGCTTTCGCTTTGGTGGCCTCAGAATCTCATCTCTGATTTTTGCGGATGATGTGGTTCTGTTGGCTTCATCGGGTGAGGGCCTCCAGCTCGCACTGGAGCGGTTCGCAGCCGAGTGTGAAGCAGCAGGAATGAGGATCAGCACCTCCAAATCTGAGGCCATGGTTCTCAGCTGGAAAAGGGTGGAGTGCCCACTCCGGGTCGAGGATGAGTTCCTGCCCCAAGTGGAGGAGTTCAAGTATCTCGGGGTCTTGTTCGCGAGTGATGGGAGAAGGGAGCCGGAGATCGACAGACGGATTGGGGCTGCAGCTGCAGTAATGCAGACGCTGCACCGGGCCGTCGTGGTGAAGAGGGAGCTGAGTGTAAAAGCGAAGCTCTCAATTTACCGGTCGATCTACGTCCCTACCCTCACCTATGGCCACGAGCTGTGGGTAGTGACCGAAAGAACGAGATCGCGGATACAAGCGGCGGAAATGAGCTTCCTCCGAAGGGTGGCTGGCCTCTCCCTTAGAGATAGGGTGAGAAGTTCGGCCATCCGGGAGGGGCTCAGAGTAGAGCCGCTGCTGCTCCACATCGAAAGGAGCCAGCTGAGGTGGTTTGGGCATCTGACAAGGATGCCCCCTGGGCACCTCCTGGGTGAGGTGTTCCAGGCATGTCCCACCGGGAGGAGGCCCCGGGGCAGACCCAGGACACGCTGGAGAGATTATATCTCTCGGCTGGCCTGGGAACGCCTTGGTGTTCCCCCGGATAAGCTGGAGGAGGTGGCTGGGGAGAGGGAGGTCTGGGCCTCTTTGCTTAGGCTGCTGCCCCCGCGACCCGGCCTCGGATAAAGCGGATGAAGATGGATGGATGGATGGATAGAAGGTATTTGACTCGTCTATGTGGGCAGCTGCAAATTTCAGTCGGGCTTGAAGGTGTGATGCTGAAGTTCCAGCAGTTTCCAGTTCATAGTAGGCATCAGCCTTGGTGGTTCCTGGGTTGTTCCTGAACATCCAAACCAATTTCCTCTCATCTGAGAGTGATGGTTTCGGTCTTCTTCCAGACCTTGACAAGTTTGAATAACTTATATTTACCTCCAATTGTTTGAACTGAATTAGCAGTTGTGTAGACCTTCTTAACTTGTGCAAATCTACAAAACTCCTTCTTAGATCTTCTCTGATTTACAATCCAATGAGTCCTGTCACACAAATCCATTTTATGCTGGACAAGAGAAGCTAGCAGAGGTCTATCATGATCACTAATGAGAAGTTGATAAGTTCAAAGACAGGAACCACTTATTAAATATTTTAGTGAGTTTATGTATTTATTTGAGCCTGTGTGTATACTTTTGACCTTGTGTGGATTAGAGAAAATGAAAAATAAATTGAAACCTGTGCACCCGATTTTTGTTCTTTGAAGTCATTAAAGATGTATGCTGTATGACAGCGGTCCCCAACCCCCGGGCCTCGGACCAGTACCGGTCCGTGAGTCGTTTGGTTTTATCGATTTTCAGTGTTATTTTGTTATCGTTTTTATCGTTAACTCTGTTTTCTTGGGTCTTTTCACGTGTGTTATGAATAAATCTTATTTTTTTCGGTACCGGTACTAGTTTTATTTTGTTGTATTTATCCGCGACACCTTAAAGGCCGGTCTGTGAAAATATTGTTGGGCATAAACCGGTCCGTGGCGCAAAAAAGGTTGGGGACCGCTGCTGTATGATCACTCCATCCTGGAACCAGAGCAGTTAAAAAAAAAATCATTAAAATCCCCAAATTACCATGACTACTGTATGTAAACTGTACATCAGCACAGTGTGTTATCTGAATCATACCAATGATGAGTTCATTTTCTAACTCTATAACTGACTCTAAACTAGATCTGTACATCTCTTCAGAGCAGCTGCTTCTGTTTACCAAGACTACAGCATGAAAATTAGATTTATGAAGTAACAACACAAAATAAATGCAAACATAAGGTACGCAAACATTTGTGGAACTGACTTTTGATTGACTGACTGTTTGATTAACATCTCATATTAAAGCTGCTCCATATCCAAATATCCTACAGTTTAATCTAACTGCAAACAAGTTGATGAGATAAGTAGCACAAAAAGACTCTCTGACCTTCATGTTTCTGTCAGTGAGCTCCCTCTGTGCGTCCCTCAGCTCTCTCTCTCTGGCTTCCAGGCTCTGCTGCAGAGACTCCACCTTCCTCTCCAGCTCCTGCTTGTGCTCTTTGATGGCCACGTCCAGTTGGCCAAGCTGAACACAACAGGATGTCGAGAAAGAGGAAAATGATGAGTCATGGCAGCAAAATATGGTACAGATTAAATGAACTGTACATCAGCTATGGTTGTGTGCGTCTGGGATGTACCAGCTTTGCTCTCTGTTGGAGCTCCCCCTGTCTTTCCCTCAGGGCGTTGTCCATGTCTAAAACCTCGTGAGTTCTCTCCTCCAGCTCCCTTTGGGTCTCCCTGTAAAGTCATACACACAAATACTTACAGCATAAAAATCCATTATTAAATGTTAAACAGCAAATTATTTTCTCTGGATAAATACACAAAAAAGATCTCATCTGAGCACATGACGCCATGCTCTCACCTCAGCTGGACAGTCAGTTTTTCCACTGAGGCTTGCCGCTCATCTGAAACCTTTTGGGTTTTCTGTAAAACATCCTTGAGTTCCTGTAGTTGCTTCACAGTGTCAGCCAACTCGTTCTGCACCATCTGCAGCTGCCCCTCTAAGATTTCGACTTTCTGAGAACAGCTGCGCCGATCTGCCTCACTACGATTAAGCGCCTTCTCCAGATCCATAACTAGGAGGGTGAGAGGTTTGTTAAGTTGTGTTTGTGTTAATGCTCCTAGTATTTAAACAAGATAAAAGAATTCCACAAAACCTATGGAGAAAAACAAACACGTCTTACCAATGTCATTCTTGCTGATGAGTTGGCTCTTTATGTGCTGCAGGCTCTCCTCCATACAGCTGATCTGAGAAGTCTTAACACCGACATCCTTCCTCAGACGCTCCAGCTCTGACTCCTTGGACACTAGCTCCTCCCTGCACTTTTTCACCTCTAATGTGAGATGTCTGCAGACAAAAAAACCCCACAAATAATAAAAAACAAAACAAAAAAAAACCATTATCTTGCAAGAAATT